>NC_134593.1:59561772-60201772 GCF_037038515.1 Microtus pennsylvanicus
AAAAAAGAGACAATTATAAAGGTGATATTTTATTAATATTTAATAAATAAAGCTAGCCTGGATATCAGAAGGGCAAAGCTAAACCACTAAAGGTCAGGCAGTGGTGGCACATACCTTTAATCCCAGGATTTTGGAGGCAGAGATTTCTGTGAGTTCAAGGCCATTCTGGACTACTCGAGGTTGACTTGGAATCAAATCCAGGTGGTGGTGCCTCACCTTTAATTCCAGTACTAGGGAGTCACGCCTTCAAGCTCAGCACAAGAGGGAATATAAAATTGGAGGAGAGGGGCTCTGGCTGTTTAGTCTGCTTAGTCTGTAGTCAGCCAGCCTTGGTAGAGGTAAAGTTTCTCTAGTGGTATAGCTGCTTTGCTTTTCTGGTTTGGGGATTAAGCTTTATTTATTAAAACAAAGATAAAATATCACTATAGAATTAATTAACTAAGTGACTGAAAGCTAAGCTTCAATGTTATTGAGAGCCCACAGAGATGATCACCCAGACACAGGTTAGGTGCATTTGCAACTCTTCATTCCAGTCAGCTGGGACTACAGTCAGATATTTGGGACTCAAGTGTAGGACTCAGCATTTAGAGCAAAGGACTTTGAAAGGCAAAATAACATATCCCTGTATCTTACTCAGCAGCTGCAGGGGTGATTTGAGCAAGCTAGCAGTTTAACCAAAGTTAAGATAATTAGATAATTGAAGGGGGAGGCTTGCATAAACAAGGATTTAGCAGAAGCTAAGTTAGCTGGGGCATTTTGACCTTGGGTACCTAGAATAAAGTTGGATAGTTGTCCATTGTATTCTCCACTAAAGGGATCAAATTTGACTTAAATCTATAATGGCCTTAGCAAGAATAGCTCCATTATTATTCTTACAGGGGGAGGAACTTTGGCACTGTCTTCCCCTGTCACATTAGCTGAATTAGACAGTTGTACTAATAAAATTCAGATGGTATTTTCTTACTCAAGGAAACCCTGGGGGTGCATATGCTCAGAGGCGTACTGTTTAAGGATGTACCAGTGGGCGCAAGGCTTCAGAAGACTCCAGAAGATGCTAAAGAAGACTGTGATCTGCTGATTCTTTGATTTCATGTCCCTAGACTCCAGGACTGTAAGAATGCAATGATGTTGACATCTTCAATCTCTATAGTGACTCATTATGGAACACCTAGTAAACAGGATATCACAGATTATAGCTCATAGTGGTAAAATTATTTAGTACTATAATAATAGATACATATTAGCTTTTCTCAACATTTGCAGTTTTCCTGACATAAAAATGTCGTTTAATATATATGAATTAAATATCATGCACATGATCAGAAAATCTTAGTGTGTGAGGAATAATCTATGCAAAATGGTCTGAATTGGCGGCTGGCAAATGATGCTGACTTTGGAGATGTTGATGTTATGCAGTCAAGTCCTAAGGGCTATAAGTACTCTCAGTGTACTCTAGGTAATAAATTTTCCTTTCCAAAGACTCTGAATTAAGTATTTTAGTGACACTGTACCTGAGCAATGAAATTAAATAATTGTCTCAATATATGCAAGCTATTGGCAACAAATCCATCACTTCACTTCTGCATTTTTCCCTCTGGGATAGTTACAGGAGACAGAAATCAGAAAGAATGCAGTCAACTCGACACGTGGCATTAAGATAAGACTCCATCTAATACCATCGGAAGCAACATTAATTTCAAGACTGCATCAACATTTGATCAAACATATCAAGGTCAAATTAACTATTTAATAATTTTAAAATAAAATTACACAACTAAAATTATATAGCCACAATACCATTAAATTATCAAACAATAATAAAAGGAAATTGGAGACTGAACAGTATTAACAAAATGTATTAAAAAGAAGTCTTCATATAAATTGAAAAACATTATAATTGATTATATGATTTTAAAATGCATGGGATGCATTGAAAAAAACTTAACTGTGAAAGAAACATGATGATTAATGAATAAATGTTTAAAATATAAAATAAATTATCTGTGATTACAACTTTTGAAAGTTATGGGAGGTGGTTGCTTAAGGAGAATAAATAAAATGGAAATGCACACATTTGAAAATTTAAAAAACTAAATAAGTTAAAGAGAACTCAAAAATGCGAATGTATAAAACTCCAACTGACTAAACCAAGAAAAACACAGAAAGGTGACACAAATGAGCACTTGTCACGACCTGAAGTAAGGTCATAATTACAGAGTCGATGGACCCTACTCATGTTATATAAAAGTATTTGTCTCTTCTATTAGGTGAGCAGACTAGTGATTTCTCCATAGTGTGTAGAGTTTCTGTCCTTATTTCATGGAATTTTCTCTTTTATTTCTTTTGTCTTCCATATTTTTAATATAAAATTCTTTACTTGACAGTGATTTGAAGGGTCCCAGCAGTTTCTGTTTCCTTTCTGACTTTGTTTTTCCTTTGTTCTGCCCTCACTGGATGAATTCAAATGACTCTCTTCACACTTGCTTTTTAGTCTTATTTATTTCAACCTCTTTGTTCTGGAAGATCCTCATGTTTATTTCAAAGATACTTTTCAGATTCAAAAAAAGTATATTTGGTTTTCTTTAGGCATTCAGCTCGTTGTAGAATTTCTCACCTTGTTAAATTGTTCATGTCTTCCTTTATAGTGTGTAGTTCATTGAGTTTTCTTACAATTATGGCATTAAACTCTCATTTAGCAATTTGTACATATTCATATTTTTCTCATTATTTCTTTAGAATGTCTGTGATCATTTATATTTTTCTTACTTTTTGGTTGTTAATAGATTGTTATATGGGAGCACATTCCACACAAATACCTGCAACAATTAATATATATTTTAAGATGTAGTCACTTTCCCCAAAATCCCTGCACTGCTAAGTCAAAGCTGTCACTTTCATAAGAGTGGGACATGTCCTAGCATTGGATCCATATTCTGGCTTCTTACTGAGGAAATGGGTGTCATATGACAGAAATGTCTTAGGCGGCAGACTCTGTTCTGTGTGTAACAGCACACTCATTGGTAGCAAGAGACTGAGACGTAAGTGGTAGCGGTAAGTGTTCCTTTGTTCCTGCAGTACGTTTGGGCTGAGTACATCAGACTATGGCAGGGAGCAGTGATGGTCAAAGCCTACTTTTTTAATATATAAAGTTAGTTTAACAAGACCATTTTTTATCAAGAACGTTAGCAACAACTTAAAGAATCCAGGTCACTCACCCTCATTTACAAGGACCAGTGCAAGAATCACAGACTACTAACTATTATGGAATTCTATTTGCAATGAAGGCTACAGTCTGATAATCTTAAAGGGTCTACTGAGCATCTATGATCTAGCAAGAGGTTAGATCAGTCATGTTTATATGCACAGCTAAGATGATGCTACATAGCTTTGTAGTATAGACAGGCTCAGTTTGGAGTGTAAGTTTGATAATGAGACCGGGCTCCTAGCTGGGTAGGAATGGATGCTTGTGCTAGTACTTCTTGCCTCCTCCTTCATCTTCACACACTATTCTTACCTTGATGCTAGCACATCTATTATCTATACTTCTTAACGAAAAGCCATAACCTATGGTCTAGAAGTCGGACATGTTTGTAGAAATATTCCTAGTCTGTGTTTCACCATTAGGCAGCATTTCCCAAAGCAACCTCAGGGATTAGAGGATGGATTACACAGCATTAAGGTTTAGGGATCCGAAACTATAAAGACGGATACTTAAGAGAGTTGATGTGTAGAAGACACTAGGTCCACTGTTCCTAAGCTATTTTCCCCTTCTTTTTGGTGATGTTATTGGAATCTATAGTGATGAATATTTTAGGATTCTTACATGAACTATGTAGGAGTATATAGTAGCTTCTTGGAATCTTCATCAATAGAAACAACTGCTATTGAAAAGCAAGGCTTTGGGTTTAGTGTTGACTCCTGCTCTGTGATTTACACCTAAAGTTCACACTGTTATTCTCCTTATCTATTTCAGCCCGTGCAACTGAGCAATTTTCTCATGTATCAGCCTAGGTTAGGCTCATACCGGTCATTGAAGAAATGACACAAATTTCAAGACAATCAGGTTTACTCTTTGTTCTCCTTTAAACTCTAGAGCGTAGCAATTATCTCGGGAGTTTCATCCTTGCACAGTGCAACTTTGGTTCAAAGGTTAGAATGGCGTAGGCATAATGAAGCTGTTTTTCAAACCTTTAGTTGAATGGCCGTTTCTCTTTCTTCCACTGTGCTACTCCATCTTCTTAAGAGGATGGCATATCTCCAGAGTTATTTTCACTCATGCATAACTGCCAAATTGTTCTTTGTGAGCAGAAACAAGACTGAGATATCACACATCCAACTTTCTGACATCACTCAACTATTTGTTACTTTTTAGAAATACCCAGGTAAAATGCCTTTTAACATGTCACATAATATATATCTCAGTAAATATATATAAAATTAAAACATAGTAATTCATAATCCTGATATCATTGTGTATAAAAGTTTACACTCTTATCTATTAATATTTTATTTTTACCACACATATATGCCTATTTAATAGCTTCTTCACTGAAATATATGTATTGATTACTTTTTTCAATTTTATGAAACTCTGTATAGAAAAATGTAACCATGGGGAAAAGCAGGGGTGGGAAAAGACAGAATTATAAAACTAAGTGCCAATTACTGTCAGTTTGAGAAATGAGTTAAAGCCCTCCAAGGACAATTTTAACTTGTTTTTAGGCTGAATTTCAAAGTTTCACAGCAGGCATGGACATGTTGTAGTGTAACATTTTGTATTCATGTTTGATGTTTACCACACTACAAAAAATAGATTAGAACATACACAAGTACAGATTATTCAATTTGTTTTAAGGAACTTTTCCTAACATACAGTCAAATAAAAGATATTACCCCCACAGACTACAGTAATAAGTTATTTCAACAAAACAGGATTCTGACTTTCATGCATTAATGACGATATCTATATTAAGATGCCTTAGCATAGTATAGAATTGGTAATACCCTCTGATCTCTGACTGCACTTCTAATTGTATGACTTAGGAAGATGTAACCAATAATAAATTAAAACAAATATATTTATAAAGCCTTTGGAAGTGTCAGGTAATATTGACAGAATATGTAGCAGCCTCAAAATCAATTCTGTCTGTGACCTATTGAATTGTTTCTTTTTTTTTTTGTTCTTTTCCTTTTTAACCAAACAACTATATATTATTGTGGGCCTTGAGTACTCAGTCCACCCTCAGGGATCAGAACAGGATGTCTACAGCAAGCAAAAATCTGACTCCTAAGGTCTGAGGGTAAATGAATTAAATTAACTCAAGCACTTTACCTCTGCATGTTCTTTATTCTTTTGGTAAGGAAGCAGAGAGAAACTGCGGTATCCACCAGTGGTTTAGTATTTGCAGATATATTTTAAAAACTTTCATAGGCAAAAGCAATGATGTCAACATGCATTTCAAAGTCACAAAAAAAACCCAAGAAAGACAGAAAAAAAGAAGGGAAGGATGAAAGAAAGACAGACAGAAAGAAAGAAAGAAAGAAAGAAAGAAAGAAAGAAAGAAAGAAAGAAAGAAAGAAAGAAAGAGAAAGGAAGGAAGGAAGGAAGGAAGGAAGGAAGGAAGGAAGGAAGAAAGAAAGAAAGAAAGAAAGAAAGAAAGAAAGAAAGAAAGAAAGAATGAATGAATGAATCAGGTAGAATCTAACAAAGCAGCCCTCCAGGAAAAGGTTTCACCACTCAGGAAGGGCCTAGAAGGGCCAGCATCCAAGGGAAATAGAAAATACCAGACATTCCAAACCATTAGATAAGATTACTAAATGTCTCTGAACCCTGGACTTACCCACACCCTTCATCCCAGTCTCTATTGTCATAATCAGCTTTGGTGATGCCCAGACCTTTTGTCGGCAAAAGCAGGCATGTTGTCTTCCTATTTGAAATTCCTATGTGGACTATTAGCAAAGGGAATTGTGGGGGACTGACTCTAATGTAGATTTGACTATTAGAACAAAGAGTGAATGTTATCATTCTAATGTCCCATATTGTCCCATTCTGTTGCTCATACAGTTACACTGCTGAGGTATTTTGGAAATGAATCCCATCTTGGAGAGAAGAAGAGTCATGGCTTCACAAGGTTTTCACAGAATTGATAGCGACCACCCTGTAGGCCCATATTTCCTTATGGTGTGGCAGCCAGGGTCTGAAGCCATAGGCCCACCTGAGGAGGTCACATAGACCTGCAGACAGCCTGTCACTGCCCTAAACAATAGCCAGGATGTGCTACTCCTTCTCTTTTGTTATAAATGTAGATCGCCTGGGGAGAGGTGTTTGCTGAAGTTGATGACTACTTAATTGCAGGTGCCCTCCCTAGATTGCCCAAATCACACAACTGACACCCACATTCACAGGGCCTAATTTGGTCTTATGTAGGTTCCCCCACTATCAGTCTATACTCAGTGAGCTACCACTAGTTTAGGTCAGCTGTTTCTGTGGGTATCCCCAATCATGGTCTCAATCCATACTAGTGGTCCCTCCTCTTTTCAACTGGTCTCCCGAAGCTCAGGCCAGTGCTTAGCTGTGGATCTCTGCATCAGCTTCCATCAGTTGCTAAATGAAGGTTCTTTAATGACAATTAAGGTAGTCCTCAATCTGATTATAGGGGAAGGCCACTTCAGGCAGCCTCTCCACTAGTACTTAGGGTCTTAGCTGGAGTCATCCTTGTGGATTCTTGAGAATTTCCTTGATTCCAGGTTTCATGCTAACTATATAATGGCTGCCACATTCAAGATATCTCTTTCTTTTTTCTCCCTCTCATTCCTCCTCCCATCTTGACTATCCCATTTCCTCAGGTTCTCATCCTTCCTCCCCTATTTCTCTTCTCTTGTCCCTTCACTCCTATCCCCCGACCACCCCCTCTCCAATGCTTCAAATTTTCTCAGGAGATCTTGTCTATTTCCCTTTCCCAGGAGGATTCATGTATTTCTCTTTTAGGGTTCTCCTTGCTACCTAGATTCCCTTGGGTTGTGGATTTTAGACTGGTTATCCTTTGTTTATTTTGAACTATATAGACTGCATATTTTATTGATTAACTGGGCAATTAGTAAAGTTTTTAAGATAGAGTACTTGTATGTATTTCAGGTCACCCTTAAGTTGTGATAATCTCATATTTCTTTCTCTTAAATTTGGAAATTACCACGTTACAGAGTTCAAGCCTGCAAATCATTTTTAAAACAATGGAATGAAATTGAAAAAAAAAAGTAGAGTTAGTTGTTGTAATTGGTTCCTTATTAGATAAGAAGGAAAACCAAAATATTCAAATTCAAAGCAATGGTAAAGAAAATAAGTGAAGTAAAAATCAACACTGCAGAGCATAGAAATACAAATGAGACATGTGGAGACATCTTGAAAAAGAAAGTTGTACTGCAACAGTTTTAACAAAGTAGATCAACTCATTGTCAGACTATTAAAAAAGGAGGAACAGAGAGTTCATGAAAAACAAGTGACAATGAGTTCCAGATTGATTAATTGAATTCACTTTACTAATGCAAACACAACACCATCAATTATTATGTTTGTAATATTATCCTTATTGATATGACAAACAGTAATGGATTGAAAAATGAATAATTTTATAGCTTCATGAGTATAATACAATGATGATAAATGAAGGGGTTGAGTCAATGAATTAATTTTTGTATATGTTATGATGTGTAGTTTTCATATTTTACAACCAAAGTTAATAATTTTTATTTTTGTAACTTGAAAAGCATTGAGTCTTTATATTAACTATCAAATATCACAGCAATAATATTTTAAAAATATCATTGATATCTTTTCAAAATACAATTTTATCATTAAAGATATTTGCAAATGTATAATTTGAAAAAGAGACATTACTGGGACTGATAAATAGTCTGAGTGGCTAAAAGAACATGCTGGACTCTGAGGTTGAATCCCTGGCACCCACCTTAAAGGCCAGGCCTGGTCTCTGTGTACTAGTAACCCCAGTACTGTTTAGGGGTGGAGATGTAGTTATCTGTGGGGTTTCCTGGATGCCAGCAAAACTCAAGAGATTCTGGTTTGAGTGAATAAACAAGTTATCTGACCTCTTTCTCTGTCTTCTGTGTGTATTGGCAAACATGTTCATGAAACATACATGCACACACATACGCACACACATATACACACAGGAGAAACTTGATAAATAAAAAGAACTGTATCTAGGACAAAGGTAACAAGCATTGGTTATTTAACCACTACTATGGGTTGAATAACTTTTCCAAAGGGTAATGTGTTAGAGGCAGGATATCCAGGGTGATTCTACTGGGAGGGGTAAGAAACCTTTAAGAGATGAAAACTCAAGAGACCCTTAGGTCATCTTATTCTTTTCTCACTTAACATTTTAATAATAAGGTCTCTTCTTCCTTCTTTCTTTCCTGGGAATGCAGTAAGTAGTCTGATTCTCTGCCATAGTCACCTAGTGAGCCCCTGGAGAGCCCCAGCAGTGCCTCCACATAACCTTCAATTTTAACTTCAAAAGGTAAGAGCACAAATCAACTTTTTCTCTTTATAAGTCAATTGCATTCCATTATATAGGCTGAAGTTCACTAGTAAAGAAAATTAGTATAGGGAAGTAGAGCCACTGACTGCAAATTGTGACCAACAATCTGGTAGAAATTTTAAAAAATTTAGAGAAGCAGGCTAGTAAAATCCTAAAATGTTCTAAGTTGAGCTAAATTTATAGTGAGGATAGGAAACAAAGAACAAAAATCCCATGATGGACCACGTGGACTACTGGGGAATTAGTAATTGTGCATCATCATTTGAAAAAAGAAAGCACACATTTAGAAAATAGCAAAAATGTATCCAGTTTATCTCTGAAATCTACCAGATCACTGATCCATCACAGCCTCAGAAAAGTATTTATTTTTTGGTAATAATATTTTATTTTCCATTTTTAATTGATTTTATTGAGCTATACATTTTTCTCTGCTCCCCTCCCTACCTCTCTTCTCCCCTTCAACCATCTCCCATGTTCCCCACAATCCCAATTTACTCAGTACATCTTTCTACTTCACTTGTAGATTAGAACCATGTATGTTTCTCTTAGTGTCTTCTTTGTTGTCTACGTTCTGGAAACAACCTAAATGTCCCTTGACCAAAGAATGGATAAGGAAAATGTGATACATTTACACAAAGGAGTACTACACAGCAGAAAAAAAAATAATGGCATCTTGAAATTTGTAGGCAAATGGATGTATCTAGAAAATATAATATTGAGTAAGATAACCCAGACCCAGAAAGACAAATATCATATGTACTCACTCATAAGTGATTTTTAGATATAAAGCAAAGAAAACCAGCCTACAAATCACAATCCCAGAGAACATAGACAACAATGAGGACCTTAAGAGAGACATATATGTATCAGAAAAGTATTAATGTGAGTTTTTTTTTCATTGAATTGCTGCAGAAAAGCCATTCAGAAAAGAGCCACTTGGTGTTCTTCTTGTCCAAGAGAATATCAGATACATTTTCCCTTTTGGAACCTAAAACACATTTCAATGTCCCTGTAGCTATAGCTCATAGATCCCCAGGTTCAAGATTCGCTAGTAAATGTGTGTTGTTTTGTGATGAAAATTATAGGGGCATGTAGCTTTCAGGAATCATGAAATCATATCAACTTCCACTGAGTTGTCAAAGTAAAGAATGGGAGAATAAGCTGATAGCTTTAGATTCACAAGTAAAAAGCCCACAGTACCATGTTAAGAGGACATGAACAAAAGCTAAGGATTTAATATAGGCCCCAGGAAGGTAAAGGAAGACAGAATACCCAGAATTTATCAAAGAAAGTGATAGGCCATATGCAATGCCAAGCCAAAGAAGTAGACAACAATCACCACAGTCAAAGGAAGACTACCTAAGCCATTGCCAGTCAGTTTTTAAGTTCAATTTTTCCCAAATACTATGCCTAAAAGTTAAGGTTTAATATTTACAAGAGCTGAGTTTGGTCTAATTTTGTCCCTATTTCTTTTCATACTGTTCCTATGGTCAGGAATGGCATTTTTGTTCTTTGTCATTCATTGTTACTATTCTGTCTTCTAACTACGAACATTCTTTTTGAGCTTTGAAAGCAGATCTTGTCTTATATCTTCAAAGGAGATCTTTGACTTGGACTTTTAAAAAAAATTTCACGTGGTTTAGAATCAGGGAGTTCTGTTTGATGAATGGAATACATTTTGCATTGTGGTAATAGTAGTGAACTTTTGGTGTTCATGCCCAAATTATACTTGTATTATGAAAAATTGCTAACAATCATAGACCATATGGAAGAATATAATAAAATCATTCTGCATATTTACTCTTGGGGTAATAAATAAGTGTGGACATATTGTCATTTTAAAAATCACTATGAAGAAATAAAAATTTTAAATTCTCAAAAATAAATATTTTATTAAAACTATGGATGTGAGTTCACAAACAAAAGGAAAAGATTGTTAAATCATCATGTTATAAACACCTACTTTATGGTATTGCTGTATGAAAAATATCTTATCTGTATTTCAGGTACAGCAATTTAAGGCATTTGTAGAATTTGCCACTTTTATGGGGAGAAATAGAGATGTATTTTAATAGGCTTCATGAAATAATAATCCAATTGTAAAAGAAATACACATACAAAATATGCATGCTACTTGGCACTAACAAGTGACATCTGGGATAATCATGGCATCTGGCTTCTGGGACAGTGCTTGACAGGACTATCTGGTAACAATCTGTTACACAGTTTGACCAAAGGAAACACAAAGGATACAAATAGCCTACAGTGACTGGAAGAGCTGATGGAAATTTAAAGTTGGCTGCAAGTCCTAACTGTTTACTGCAGTCATGACTTTGAATTGGAAGCAGAATCAGCAAAGGGCTAGCAAAATTCATAGGAAAGGTCTGTATTGCATTTTAATTAATCCCCTTTTGATATTTAGTTATCTTAAAGAACTATATCATTCTACCCATTTAGAAATGTTTCAGATACTATTGTAAATTCAGAAAAGTCTAGGTATTTCCAGTATTGAGAAATCAGGTGATTCTAGCTAACGTGCTGTAGTTTGTCTATGAAGTTGTCTGAACTCTACTAATTATCAACAGTCTACAAAAGTACATTGACTATCATTGTACATTGCTATCGAAGGTGGATTTCCACTGTGATCATATACTAAGAAAATTTAGATTATGCTTCTAAAATTCATCAAAAGTACTGTCTATCAATTATTCTATGTTTTGTTGTTTAGTATATCCACTTTATTTCATTAAAATTTTCATAATGAGGTACATAAGATAGCTTAATACATTAAGATTCTTGCTGACAAGAACCTGTGTTCAATCTTCAGAAACTATCTTGTGGAAGGAAAAAATTTATTCCCTTCTATGGTTCTCTGGCCTACACATGTGTCCCATGTCTCACGCACACCCATATATATTAGATACAGAGAGACAGACACATATATCTATAAAAGCTAAATGAATATAAAGTTATAAAATAAAAACTCTATGATTTCTGATTATTGACAAATATTTCCTATGCATTTTGAAAACCAATTATGGAGAGAATGTTTCTTCATTTTCCTTTACATAATAAACAAAACATTAGTAAACTATGGAATATAATAAACTAGTTTGAAATAGATAATTGCAAGAGTAAAATATCAATATCTTTACCTGCATTCTCTATTTGACAAATCTTAAAAGTATTTGAATAATTCACATTTATTTTATTGTCTCTACTTTCTCTGTACGTATACATATTTTGAGGGTTCTATTGAACTTTTAAAATTTTCTTTTTGGCCCTTCTTAAATTATTCTTGTTTACCAGCTTTAGTATCCTTCAGTTTTGAAATAATTCCTCCCTATGACATTTGCCATAATTTTCCTTTATAAATATCATTTAAGTGTATAAAAATTTGAAGGAGCAGGATTATGTTTTCTGAAAACAATTGAGCAGAAATACCTCTGCAGGGCTACTCTTTGATAGCCCCTCAAACTCAAAGCCTTCGCTAAAGATTAAGGAGGAATTTGCATTGTTATTATTAATTGAGTTGCTCCATGGAGATCCAGCTTTCTTTAATCTAAAATTGATGGCTGTATAAGAACTGTGGACTAACTGCCTGCATCGGAAACTCAGAAAAGTTTTCCAAATCCCCGTCCTTCACTACAAACATTCCTTTAGACTGATGCATAAAAGACACTTCTACTTTCAAATTCCTCTTTATATGACTTTGATGGAAAGTAATATTTAAAATACTAAAATTTAGCTACATCAAAGCTATTTTCCAATTTCACATCCCCATTAGTTCTTGCACTAAACATGTTACTTACCCCCTCTCTGCAACAGCTTTCTCTAACTTAGAACGAATGCTTCTGACATAAATGATATATGCTATCATTTCTTACTTTAAAATTACATTGCTGAAGAAAAAAATTTTGAAATACTCTGGAGTGACATTTAGCAGAGACTTGTCAAAATAAAATTGGATTATTGCAACCTGCTTAAAACAAATTTCCAACAGAAACTCTGGACCATCATGCACATCTAAGGGTAGTCTGAGCCTGCACAAAACTATATCTGGTTCTACTTAATGAGATTTATTATGGAGGAATGAAATTGCATTCTCCCCTATTTGATGCAAACACATCAAATGTTGAAATATCTATAATATGAGGAAGAAGAGAATAAGAACAGAAATATAGTTTGAGTTTTACAATGCTTTTCCTCCATCATAGATTTCCTCCCTGATCATTTACCAATATCTCCCCATCATTTATTGCAATATAGAAGTATTCCATTGAAGGATTTAAAAGTGTATATGAAGGCTTCTATTCTTATTAACTTAATGGTCATATGATTTAAGAAAGGTCAGTAAAAAGCAAATAGTTATAAGATATGTTGATTTGTAGTCTTTCTGATTTATTTTATATGTCTACATTATGAGTGATAAAATAACTTCCATAAATATAAGAATTTATGGTAGTTACACTACATAAATTAACACTCCAAATGCATATTTAAGGAAGATAGTGCAATATCGACATATATCTGATTCAAGCTACCACTCTCCATACTTCATCAAGGCTTCCAAACGACAGAAAATAAAATTATATTTAGTGTACTCTGTGTAATAGATAAGTCACAAGTCTTTAAGTAAAATTTAACATGAAGTGTTAATAAGAAGCAGATGACACAATTTCACTGTTACTGTGGTCTGATTGAACTAAAAATTAATGTGACAAAACCTTTAGTGCTACATTAATAAATCTAAAGGTTTTGCCACATTAATAAATCTTGGGGCTTTTGGAAGTGATTCAATGATGAGAGCTCAAAGATCATGATGGCATTAATTCCTAATAGATATAGAAGGGCTTGAGAGAACATACTCAAAATTTTTTTTCTATCAATCAGCCGTGTAAAGGCACAGTGTTTGCCCCATTTGGACCTTCTAACCTATAACGACTTTCTAACATATAGCTGCAGGACAGTTAGACATTGCTGTAAATGAGGAATGGGCCTTCATCAGACATACACCCCTACTACTTTGATTTGTAACCAACTTTCTAAGCTCTCAATTGGTAGAAAATAAATTCCTGCTTTTTATTTATCCCTCATCCCTGGATTTTTTTTATGGAGGCAGATTGGGACAAAGGGAGAAACCATTGAAGAAGAGAGAAGCCTTGATGTTAACATGAAGAGCCATTTTTCAACTGGGTAACAAGTTGATGCAAGAAGAATCTGTAAGAGAACACTAAAGAAATCCTACAGTGCTATCAACTAAATATTAAAGAATGTAAATCTAGTGAAAGTCTAGAGAATAAGAGCTACAAGTAGTCTCTTTATTCTCAAAGTGGACATGAAGAAAATGTGTAGAAATAATTATGGTGATGACTGTCATGATATGGTAGAATTTGAATATTTTATTGAAAATGAAAGGGATGATCAATCATCTCTTTTTAAAAAAATGGTAGAGAAACAGCTGAATTGCATCTGTGTCTTGTTGATTATGGGAATCACACATTTAAAAGTGGTAAGTGGTAATATTAACAGGCTCAAACTCCTAAGCAGAGCACAAGACATTTATCTACTTCTCTTGATTGTTATAACATTCAGAATGAAACAAACAAAATAATGGCAGTTTGTGTCAGCAAAATGGAAGCAGAACTTAAGGATTTACAAGCTGTCTGTGCTAGTACCATGGAAAAATGAAAACATCTGCTTGAGTGAGAATGCAGGTGTACAGCTGAGAAAATTTGAAATGGAGGCTAATCTAATGGTAGAAGTGTGTTTATTAAGATGACAGATGGTTTGTAGATTTCTGAAGCTTCCTCGCATGTCACAGAGTTGAATTGCATGGATTTAATAGATTTCAAGCACGGGTATGAGGGAATCATTTGGACTTCCAGCACTATTTCCTATCTTATGTCTCTGCTTTCTACTTCAATTGCTTACAATGTTCTTTGACTAACCCAGATGTGATTTTTTGCTAGCTTAGGTGCTGCTCAGAGTCCACTTCAGAAAGAATAATGTCAAGCCTATCTATTCTTATTGTCCTTATTCATTACATGAATTTATGAGAGGAAATTCAGTTTTCATTAATTAAAACTCCAATAAGAAAAGAGAAATGGGCCTATTCTCCTGCAACCATGGTGGAACTCTGAAACACAGCTTGCTCCAATAGTGAGGAACTTAAGAGGTGAATAAACAGCCACACAGTGGGATGCCCCACTCTCTAGGACCTCCACAGTGGGATAAAACCCCGGGACCCTTCCCCCAAATACCTGGGCTTTTCTTGTCAGCCAGCAGGGAGTTTCCTATGGCTAGGCTTCTCCAAAACCCAAACCCATCCACTGGATTCCCCAAGCTACTAGTCATAACCTACCTAAGAGCTGAGAGCTTGCTATAATACTGAAGGGATTAAGAGAGAGCAACAAAAGAGCAAACCAAGAGAGAATAAGAGAGAGCAGACATAGAGACCTCAGAGGTTTGCTGAGATAGACGTTGACAGTATAGAGCAGATGAAGAAAAACTCCCAAACACTCAGACAGCCACTGCAAGGATTGGGCCAAGATACAAAGACACTGCTGGACTGTTAAATGAGGTTT
Source organism: Microtus pennsylvanicus (assembly GCF_037038515.1). Lineage (NCBI taxonomy): Eukaryota > Metazoa > Chordata > Mammalia > Rodentia > Cricetidae > Microtus > Microtus pennsylvanicus. The sequence continues at coordinate 59,576,918 of NC_134593.1, forward strand.
TCTGTCCTGCCCAATTCCCGCAGAAATCACACAGAGGCCTACATTAACTATAATCCAATTGGCACATTATCTCATGTTTTTTATTAACTCTTATTACTTATATTAGCCCATTATTCATATCTATGTTAGTCATGTGGCTTGGTACATTTTTCGATGAGGCAGTTACATCATGCTTGCTCTGTGGCCAGGTCAGGACTGCAGACAAAGCTTTTCTCTTTCCAGAATTCTCCTGTTTTCATTAACCTGTCTTTCCTTCCTGTCTAGTTGTCCTGCCTATACTTCCTGCCTGGCTGCTGGCCAATCAGTATTTATGTAATATATAAATGACAGAATACAGACCATTGCCCCATACCACCAGACACATTTGTAGGAAGAGGTGGGTAGATGCCAATGAAAGATTTCCTCAAACAACCTAAAAAGCAACATAGTAACACCAGAACCCAACAGTCACACAATAGGAAGACTGTCATCCTAAGACAAAAGAAATAGAAGAAAATGAATTTAATTGTAACTTTATGAAAATTATGGAGACCTTTAAACAGGACATGAAAACTCCCTTAAAGAAATAGAGGATAAGACAAACAAAAAATTGGAAGCAATTAATCAATACATCAGAGAAACCCATGTAAACCAAGGAAAAACATTTAAACAGGTGAAGGAAACAGTTCAAGACTATAAGACTAAAATAGAGGTAATAAAGAAAACATAAACCAAGGAAATTCTGGATATAGAAAATCTGGGTAAACAAGCAGGAACTACAGACACAAGTATAACCAACAGAATATAAGAGATGGAAGAAAGAATCTTAGACACTGAAGATACTATAGAGGAAAAAGACTCATTGGTCAAATAAAACATTAAATTCAATATATTCTTAACACAAAGCATCCAGAAAATCTGGAATACCATGACAAGACCAAACCTAAGTATAATAAGGGTAGAAGAGGGAGAAGAACTCCAGCTCAAAGGTACAGAAAATATATTCAACAAAATCATAGAAGAAAACTTTCCCAATCTAAAGAAGGATATCCCTATGAAGGTATACGAAGCTCACAGAACACCAAATAGACTGGATCAAAAAAAAAAAACCCTCACCATATAATAATCAATACACAAAGCATACAGAATAAATAAAAAATTTTAAGAACTGTAAAGGAAAAAAGTCAAGTAACGTATGAGGGTAAACCTATCAGAATTACACCTGACATTTCAATGGAAACCATGAAAGCCAGAAGGCCCTGGATAGATATGCTACAGACACCAAGAGACCACGGATGCAAGCCAAGACTACTATACTTGGCAAAAGTTTTATTCACCATTGATGGAGAAAGCAAGATATTTCATGACAAAAAAGGATTTAAACAATATATATCCACAAACCCAGCCTTACAGAAACTACTAAAAGGAAAATCCCCAACCCAAGAAAGCTAAATGAACCCACAAAAACACACGCATCTGATAACCTCCCACCAGCATAACCCAAAGAAGGGAAACACACAAACACTACTACCAAAAAATAACCAGATTTAACAACCACTGGTTATTAATATCGCCTATATCAAAGGACTCAATTCATTTATAAAAAGACAAAGGCTAAGAGAATGGATACTAAAACAGGATCCAGCCTTTTGCTGTATACCTCAACCTCAAAGACAGACACTACCTCAGAGTCAAGGGTTGGGAAAAGGTTTTCCAATCAAATGGATGTAAGAAACAAGCAGGTGTAGTTATTCTAATATTTAACAAAATTGATTTCAAACTGAAATCAGTTAGAAGAGATGCAGAAAAACACTATATACTCATAACAGGAAAAATTAATCAAGATGAAGTCTCAATCCTGAACTATGCCCTTAATACAAGAGCACCCACACATGTAAAGGAAACATTACTAAAACTTAAATCTCCCATTAAACCCCACACACCAATAATAGGAGACTTCAACACTCCACTCTGACCAATGGACAGGTCCACCAGACAGAAATAAGAGAACTAACAGATGTCATGAATCAAATGGACTTAACAGACATTTATAGAACATTCCATCCAAACACAAAAGAATATATGTTCTTCTCAGCACATCATGGATCCCTCTCTAAAATTGATCACATACTAAGTAACAAAGCAAACCTCCACATATATTAAAAATTTGAAGTAACCCCCTGTGTCTTTTTGGATCACCATGGATTAAAGTTAGAATTTAGTAAGCTTACTACTCTCAGAAAGCCTACAAACACATGGAAATTGGACAGTGAACTACTGAATCACCCCTAGGTCAAGAATAAAAATAAAGAAATAAAAATCTTCCTTGAATTCCATGAAAATGAAGGCAGATCATATCCAACCTATGGAACACTGTGAAAGCAGTGCTGGGAGAAAAGTTCATATTACTAAGTGCTCATATAAAGAAAATGGAGAAAGCTCACATTAGTGACTTAACAACATACCTGAAAGCTCTAGAACAAAAAAGGAGCAGACTCACCCAGGAGGAGTAGAAGACAGAAAATAATAAAATTGAGGGCTGAAATCAACAAAATAGAAACACAGAAAACAATCCAAGGAATCAATGAAACAAAGAACTGGTTCTTTGAGAAAATCAACAAGATAGACAAACCCTTATCCAAACTAACAAAAAAAAAATCAGAAAGTTGAACATCCAAATTAACAAAGTCAGAAGTGAAAAGGGAAACATAACAACAGACACTGAGGCAATTAAGAAAATCATTAGATCTTACTACAAAAACCTGTACGCCACAAATTTGGAAAACTTAAAAGAAATGATCAGTTTTTTTAGATAGATATCATATACAAAAATCAAGAACAGGTGAGCAATTTAAATAGACCTATAAACTACAAGAAAATAGAAGCTGTCATCAAAAACCTCCCAATCAAAAAAAATACCCAGGACTGGATAGTTTTAAGGCAGAATTCTACCAGAACTTCCAAGAAGAGCTAATGCCTATATTCCTCAATGTGTTCCACATAGTAGAAGCAAAAGGGGCATTGGCAAACTGTTTTTATGAGGCTACAGTTACACTGATACCAAAACCAAACAAAGACTCAACCATGAAAGAGAATTACAGACCAATTTTACTCACAAACATGGATGAAAAAAATACTCAATAAAATGCTGGCAAACTGAATCCAAGAATACATCAAAAAAAAAAAAAAATCATCCACCATGATCAAGTTATCTAAATCCCAGAGATGCAGGATATTTTCAACGTACAAAAATCTATCAATGTAATCTATCATATAAATAAACTGAAATAATAAAACCATATGATTATGAGTGAGGTAACCCAAACCCAAAAAGATGAATATGGTGTGTACTCACTTATAAGTGGATACTAGCTATAAACAAAGAACATTGATCCTATAGTTCATGATCCTAAAGAAGCTAATAAGGTGAACCCAAAGAAAAACATATGTAATCCCACCTGGAAATTGAAAACAGACAAGTTCACCTGACAAAATTGGGAGCTGGGGGGGCGGGTGCGGGGAGAAGGAGGGGTAGAAAGGGAGGAGAGGGTAGAAAGGGAAGAGTAAGGGAGAATGGGATGTTTGCCGAGAACTTGAGGGAATGGGATAGTGGAAATGGAAGAAGGACAGAGATGAGAGCAAGGAAAGAAAAGAAATATCTCTAAGTAGGAAGCGATTATAGGTTTAACATAAACCTGGCTCTAGAGAAATTCCCAGGAATCCACAAGGATGAACACACCTAAGACCCTAAGCAATAGAGGAGAGGGGGTCCAATCTTGACTTGCTCTGTAATCAAACTGATGATTATCTGAAATATCACCACAGAACCTTCATCTAGCAACTGATGGAAACAGAGACCCACACCTGAATACTGGACTGAGGTCCCAAAGTACAGTTGAACTGTGGAAGGACTGAGAATATGAGGCAGAGATCAAGACCGTGATGGATTCACCCACTGACACAGTTTATCTGAGCAAATAGAAGCTCACCAACTCTACTCGGACTGGATGAAAAAAGCTTAAGACCAAACTAGTCCCTCTGAATGTGTTTGACAGTTGCAGGGCTGGGGCAGACTGAGGAGCCACTGGCAGTGGCACCAGGATTTATCCCTGCTGCATGCACTGGATTTTGGGGATCCTATTCTCGTTGGATCTATACCTTGCTCAGCCTAGATATAGTAGAGAGGGCCTTGGACCTTCCACAAAGCAATGTGCCTTACTCTCTCTGAGGATTAGATGAAGGTGGGGTGGGAGGTTGTGTGGGGGGAATGGGAGGAGAGGAGGAAGTGGGAACTTGGATTGGTATTTTAAAAAAATCTAATAAATTAAAAAATAAAGAAAGAAATGAAAAAAAGAAAGCAGAAATGTAAAAATTTTAAAGAAAATACATGAAAAAATGCATGGTGACAAATGTAGGCTTTAAATTAATATTTATCATACATTAAACCATTGTATTATGAAAGTCTACATTTCCTCAACATTATTATTCATAGCTTTTTATTAGAAATTTACACTTTAGTAAGTAATGGCAATGCTATTGGACTGTAACTAAAATAGTTTATATAATTTGTTACATTGTAAATACAATCTAAGTGTAATTTTATTCTATGAGGATATTTCATTAGTAAAGCCATCCTACAATTATGGAAAATATTTAAAAATTTAAATATAAGTTCACTGAAATACTGATTGTTAGTATAACTTTACAGTCAAAGCAAATTTATGTACATATTCATAGAAACAATTAATAGTGTACATTTTGAAATAGCATTTATTAGTTAAGCTACTTACAAATAATTAGAAATGAGTAAATATTTAGAGTGACAAAGTATTCACTCCATCACGCACCAAATGGTTTACAAAATTTGCTGCTGCTGAGAGATGCCACAGGCAGTCTTTACAGTTATGTTTAAAAGCTACTATCTAAACACTATTCGGAAAACTTCATCTTTCTGAGTCTCTCTGCTTAGATAATTGATCCAACTAGTAAACTCCCATTACATTTTACAACAAGAACAATAAAAAGGACGTACTCCTCATCTATAGTCTAGTCATGTTAGAATTTAGTTGGAATATCATGCATTAACATTCTTAGTTCTTGAAAGAGTGTCTCTATTAATTGATTTATATAGCGTATATAATGCATCATTACCAATGACAACAAAATTCAAAGAAAGCAAGAGTAAAAATAAATCAAATTATACTTACTTTCATTAAAATGTTTGCACACTTCAAAGGAAACCACAGTATGAGAGAAACCATTTGTGAATTAGCCAATTGATCAGGCTCTAGAACTTGAATTCCTAGCATTTCATAGTAAAATAATAGCAATACAATTAAGAACATTGGATCTGAATTGATGCTTTTCCAAAGAAGATATGTAAATAAAAATACAAACTATGAAGAGATATTCAATGTCATTGCGTATCCCGAAAATGCAAATTAAACTCTTTTCCCTCATTAGCATAACTGTTAAAAGTGGCTTATTTAATACTAACAAAACTGTGAAGCAACTGAAATATCTTCTATGTGACTATTGGAAGTATAAGATGATGCAATGTTAAAACACTGACATTTGTTTAAAATTTAAAGAGCAAAGACCAGGAAATTAAACTATTATTTATGTACCTCATAAAGATAAAAAGATACTATTATTCACAATAATTGAAATTAGAAAAAGAGGATAGAAAAGTTTCATTTAACAGCTTTCAACTAGTAAGCACTATGGCATATTAAATTGATGAAGTGAAATTTATCCTATGAAAGGAATCAAAACTTGTTGCAGGACTGTTGAACCTTGAAAGCAAGCTAAGTAAAAGAAGCTAATCATTAAATTTATATATAGTCATTCAGAGGACATTTATGGAATATGGCAATACATATTTTTGGGAAGTATGTTAGTGATTGGGAGGGTCTGTTGGGATGAAGTAGAGAGAGGTTGTTACGGTGTTTTATTGATAGAATTATTCTATTCATGGTGACATTTGCACAACACTAAATAGACTAAAACAATTAAAAGCAACAGTTTCAATAGATGTGATGCATTGGTCATTATTTGCATTTTAACAAAGTTATTACAAAATATATATGAGAAAGAGATTATTTTCAAAATACATTTTTGTGGACCTATATGATTTTTTTTTTTTTTTTTTGGTTTTTCGAGACAGGGTTTCTCTGTGGCTTTGGAGCCTGTCCTGGAACTAGCTCTGTAGACCAGGCTGGTCTCGAACTCACCTATATGATTTTTGTAAATATCTTTTCTAGCTAAGAAATAAGACCAATCAATACATATTTTTGATACCTTGCTCCAGAAGAATAAAGTTTATTTACTATTTTTCATCTTATAGTGATATTGAATCTTTTATGCATTAAATTAAACTATCAAAGACATTGCATGATCCAATATATTACAAAGATAAATACTTCAACGTCATTACTGGCACAGTTGATAATTACTCCCTAATAATCTCTCTTTTGTTCATCCAGCCATATCACTTGGCAGGAAAGAAGGAAATAATTAATAATAAAATAATAGATTTATGGGTTAAGCTTGATGGCACATGCCTATAACTCTAGCACTGGTATGATTGCATAAAATCAAAGTTCAAGGTCATTTTGCTTAAGGAGCTAACATCACTGTGGACACATCAAACACTATCTTAGAAAATAAAGATCGCCAAACAGCAAATATCAACAAAAATACTAATCTACTCCTTATTTAGTTGAAAAAACTGATTAAAGTTTCTAGAATTAAAGTGAAAATTTTGGAACTTACTTAGTCTTTAAAACATCAGAACCATTTGTAGTATGACATGTGTAAATCCCTTTTGTGCTTTCTCTTGAAAATAAAGCGTCGTCATACAACAATAGTTTTGAGGAGAAAAGAATCCTGAACCACTGTGGCAGCATGTTAAAAAATCCCTCTGTAGGGCGTCTTTTTATTAAGCTCATATAATCTGAAGGAAAACAGGACTCATACTTTACAAAGCCATTTAGGTGATCCTATTAATCCCAGAGTACCAGAGCTGAACTCTGCTGCATCTCAACACTAACAAAAGGCATGCAGTGACATTCTGCACATCATTTTCAGGTTTAAGGCCCTTAACTGACATGGGAATTAGGTAATTGTTCAAACACTGCTGCCAAACTCTTATAAGTCTCAAAATTCCTCCTGGGAAAATTGATTGAAATTGCATTTATATTTATATTTTTTTAAAAAAAAAGGTTTTTTGGTGACCATGTTCATATTTAAGTATGAGTGATAATCTTTTTCTCAAGTTCCACATTCAAGGGTGTGTGGCAGGGCAGGCAATGTTACCTACTCAGTAGTCTATTGAGCCTTATGTTTTTATATTTGTACACACACACACACACACACACACACACACACACACACACACACACACTTAGGTCCAGACATTTACTCATAATTGCTTGGCACTGTGACAGTAAAGAGAGAACTATATTGGTAGTGTATTTGAGGATACTTACTTCCCAGTAAAGAGCAGAGAGACAAGTTACCCAAAGAACAGCTTGAGGGACCCAGTACCCCCAGTAAACCCTCCATTTGAAGTTTTCATTGTTTTCCATAATATCACTATAAGCTGAAGAGAATACCCTTGTTCATGAAAATTTGTAGGGACTATTTATAATTGAACCATAGCACACATCAATAATTTCCAAATTCAATTGAAGCACATATTTATGAATTGCCAATATAAAAATGGAAATAAGAAAATTAAATGAAATGCAATTGTGTTCAAATATCCAAATTCCTCTTTCTTTGTGAAACATGATAAATATATTCTAATTTTGTTATTAAAAGAATTGATACAGGAAAGAGGAAAATAATTTTAAAATAAACATAAGTTGTAAGTCATTCAATATTAACATATAAATTAAGAGAAATCAAGTCTGTATAATAGGATAATAAACATGCTGATATAAAAGTAAATAACATGAACAATTTACTCATTCAAAGTTAGAAAAACTAATAAAATTAGAGAGAACTAAAATCATCTAAATTAATTAGTGTGCCTCCGAAAACAGATCTACTATTACTACTTTTGTAATATTCATAGGAGATAATTTATTCCACCTGGGAAGAGAAAATAATGGAGATACAAAATAAAATATCAATAAACTTATTTATAACCTGCCAATTAACTGAGGAGCCAAGACATGAAAGGAGTCTCAGTTGATAGAACACAGCCAATGAATAAAAAGAAGTTGATCACAATGGTTCTATCCAATGAAGGAGAATTTACAAAGCCTCTCACTCATACAGGGACACATAAAATTGTCTGTGAGATGAAAAATGTTACTCAGCTAAATACACTATTTTATATATATAAATAGTCATACTGGAGAAACAGCAAGTGATCCACAAAGTTCTTGACATTGGTCAGAGTTGCATAAAGTATTAGCTTCTCCCCCTGTGCAGTTTAATATTATGAATATTATAAGCATAATAAACAAAATGTGGGAGATATGTAGAAGTCTTTTATAGTGAATTACCATAAATGTGTGACCCAAATCAACGTTTCCCCTTCTAGCTTCACATAACTGTGCGCAATGCTGCACTGATGATCTTGTTTATGCCATCTTCTTTCTTTTAAGATTTGTATATCATGTTATTTTTATTTTTATTATATTTATATTTGTACTTGTTATATATACAAGGGGTGAGCTAGCAGGGGAAAAATGTAGGAGAGACAACCCTGGAGGTGAAGACAGAGGATACAGGTTGACTAACTTTGCAACTACCCAGGCCCACCCACCTCAACATCTATACCGTATGTGCTATGTTTGAACACCATGGGGGGCGGGGTAGCAGTTCTCCTGGGGAATTTGGGTTGCAGGATATCTATGACATAATGCAGCAATAGAATGTCCAGGAAGAATCTCAGTGAGGATCCTGTGCCGACAGTGTAGCAGAGACCAGGACCTTGAACCAGAGCAAGGATTTCTTGCAGTGAAAGTCCGCATGTAACAACGCATGGATAAAGGAGTTAACTGTGTGACTCTGTGTCACACTGCAACTTCCATGATGAGATTTTTCTTTTTTTTTTTTATCCTTTTATCCTTTTTTTTTCTCTTCAATTTTACAAGGAGCCAAAGCCACAGAGAAACCCTGTCTCGAAAAACAAAAACAACAACAACAAAATTAAAAGGAGGGAGATGGATGGGATTGGTAGGCATGATGTGAAAGACACAAAAAATAAATAAAAAAGGACGTTTAAAGAAACGATTTATTTATTCATTGTGTATACAGTATTGTCTACATGTTTGCCTGCAGGCCAGAAAAGGGCATCAGATATCAGTACAGATAGTTGTGAGCCTCCTTGTGACTGATGGGAACTGAAATGAGGATCTCTGGAAGAGCAGGCATTTTCTTCTCCTCTGAGTCAGCTATCAGGCCCTACACAGCCATTTCTAGAGGAGATATTCACAGCAGACTTTCTGGTATTGTGGCTCTTGCACTCATTCCACATCCTCTTCTAGAATTTTCCTTAAACCATACATGAAGAATAATCACATCTGCTGATCTCTGACTTGTGGCATTTTGCAGTTTTCCTTAACAGTCTGCATTCAGGAAGGCAGGTGCTTTAGATGGAAAACCCAGAGTGTTGAGGATTGAGAAAAAGACATTAACATATTTTGATTTCCAAACAAGTGTGAAAACCATACCATATTGTATTTGAATTTGAAATCTCAAATATTCTATTTTCCTAAATGATCTGAGATTATATTATGTATAATTATACATATTTTAGGATAGATCACAACTTGTAGATCCCAAAATTCAAAGGCAGTCTATACTTACTGTTAATATGGAAATTCTTTCTCTTGAGGCTTCCTTCATTAAGTCACCATCTTAATGTTTTGACCAGTGTGAATGATAACAGTTTAATTAATGATTCATATATTTCCTGTTCATTTTTGTCTGTAAAAATGTTTATACTTATATTAAATTATTATGCCAGATTAGTTTTAGAAATGATAGTTGTTGAGATATCCTTGTAATATTTGGTTGGATACCTGAAACCTCATTTTAACTTCAATAATTGTGGGATTATCATACTGAAAGGAATAAAATGTGTGACTTTAAGAGCATAGTCGTAATTTCATCTAGGGAATGATATGTTAACTGATATCTTAAAATGAATAACTTGTATAAATATTGATTTTTAAATTTTTCCTCTCTAACTGGGCACTTTGGAGAATCTTATTTCTAGATGTAATAGATTTTCAATTGATTTCTCTATGGTTAAAAAGTAGAATCTCATGTCAACTGCTGATAATGGAAATTTTCAACTCTTTCAATATGAGTTAGATGAGTTTTGAGAAGATAATTAGATACAACTAGTAATTGTGAGTGTCCCTGTCCATTCTCGCCTATAAGTAGACAATGTCAGGTTATTCTTTTACTGTTGAGCTACTTCTGCAGTTATTGGATTTAAAACAAAGAATGTATGTCGACTCCATATCAAGCCTAAATCAATTAGCTTAAAGGTATCAACTTCTTTAAAAAAGTGACTAGAACGTGGATTTAGGCTTTTCTAAGCTAATGTAAAAGTTCATGTGAAGAGAAAGCATTACTTTTCTCTGTCATACTTCAATAAGCTAAGTGTAATATCCAATATGATGAAAATGCACTTGAAAGTGTTTATCTTTCTATCTGTGCAAAAACGTCCTGATCTTGGTGAATATTCGGTGGTCATGATGGTTTGCCACCCTCTTCACTGTCCATAAAGCACTCAGCCTTGAAGGTGGGAGTTACATTATATCTATTTTTGTTGTTTTTTAATCAATTTTGTATAGTTTTATTTTTAAGAATTCTATAACATATACAGTGAAATAAGACTGTATCTATCTGATTTTGTGCCTCCAATTCCTTCTGTATCACTCTTAGTTTTCCCCTCTACCTTCTGTTCTTTTTTTTATCGATAGTATACTAAGTTGAGTTAGGGCTAAGCATGTGTGCATGGATGTGTGACTATCGTCTGTAAGAGGGGGTACCTAGAAAAATCTCTTTTCTCTTTTATTACTACATTTAAATTTTACAAAGAGATTTAATTTCCTTTGATATTGTTTAGAATTTATAAAAATCATTTTAGAGAGCTAAATACTACTTCAAAATATTGCTTTTGTTGTTTCAGACAATATTAAATACAAAAATTCTTAGTCAAAAAAGAATGTATAAAGAGCATGTGTGTCATCGTGTACACAGAAACACTATTTTTTGGAGCTTTTGTTTCCACGAATTATTTGAAAGTATTTTCTGTAAGTCTGGTTAACTTAATTTTAATGTTTGTAATGCTTTGAAGGAAATGTTCTGCATATTATTTTTATTGAAAATTCAATAACATTTCAATAATTTTTTAACTGTTCTTTCAGTGTGAATTTTATGCATATTTTGGCTTAATATTAGACCAAAAATGTATATATACATTTTGGTTTTTGTCTTTTTTATTCTTATTACATACTTCATATTTATATTCATTACATTAAATAGCATTAAACCCCACAAATTTAAAAGAAAAACAATTATGTTATGTTTTGAAAATATTCTAGTTTCATTTTAACTGATAATTCTGACAATTGTAGAAATAATTAAAGAATCTAAGTGGAGCAATTGAAGAGAAAGAGGTCTATCTTGACATCCAGTTTATAGGATACATTCTGTCATGACAAGATGGATTGCTGCTGGTTACAAAATACAAGATACAAAAGATCAGGAAACAGCATGTTAGAGACATCAAGGACCATCCCAATTTGTACACTTCTTTTATAACATTTTTAAACAAATCCGCTATTTGGAGGGCTGAGTTTTCAAACCTATGAGGAAAATAAATATTTTGACAATTAATGTAAATGGAAACTGTGCTTTAGATTTGAGTCACCAGGACCGCAATAAAAACTTTATTAATTAAAACACTGCTACTACCACCACTACCACCACCACCACTACTACTACTGCTGCTATTACTGAACCCATGGCTCAGGCATATTTCTAACTGGCTCTTATATCTTAAATTTACCCATTTCTATTAATCTGTGTATCATCACGAAGCCCTGTCTTACTGGTAAGGTTCTCACATATTTCTCCTTCAGCAGCTATTATAGCATTTACCTGACTCTGCCTTCTTTCTCCCTGCATTCAGGTAAATTTTCCTGCCTACCTATATTCTACTCTGGCATAGGCCAAAGCACTTTCTTTATTACCCAATGGTAATAATACATATTCATAGCACACATGGGGGAATCCCACATAATTTTTTTCTGTCTAAATAAAAAGGAAGGTGTTAACTTTAGTATAATAAAATTACATATAACAAGTACCAAGCAAGAATTACAATTACAGTGTTTATTTGTGAGGCTAAAGTTTCATATTTAATTTATCATTTATCATAACTAAGGAAATCCATAATTATCTGTCCTCAACTGCATCAGAGGCCCAAGAAGGATATAATATTATCTATGTTATAAGAAAGTACATGGTAAACAACTTTCAAAACTCTTGAATCGACAGAGACATCTCTCTGCCTGGACAGTCACCCGTAGTTCTTCTATAACAGGCATCCATCTTTAGCCTACAGGCCCATTGTATCTAGCAGAGTCAAAAATAAGTAAGGGGAGTAAGAATTTGGGGGAGATAACAGAGTTTTGACAACAATAGTCCCTAGAATTTTGTTTTTCTTCTGTCCTATACAAGGTGGCTCTTTTGATATGAGAAAGAAACTCTGACTTTTCTTCTAAAATCATGCCTGGGTTTATAGAAAGAGAGAGCCACACTCCAACTCCAAAGCCAGCTTTGATATTTAATTGAGTCGGGATTACAAGTTTTCTGAGAGGTAAAAAGATATAAATGTTTAGGTAGTGAGATCTAATCTGTGGCTGGGACCAGGGCGCAGTCCTGTGAGTGTTTGTTGGAATCTGAAAAGGCCATGTTGGTGTGAGCAATGGGAGTGGAGGAAGGAACCAACCGTATGTGGCTGTGTCTTTATTGGAAGTATAGAGAGCTCTGCTAAGATCTTGTTTTTTTTTTTTTTTTGGCGGGGGGGGGGGGGGATTGATTGTCTCCAGTTCTACAAAAATCTTGCTTGATCTCCAAATCAATCTCACCATTTTCTCAGAACTAATATGAAGGTCCTGAATGATTTGTCTTTTGTCTACATTTTCAGTATAAACCTTACCACCATTGACCCTAAGGGACAGCTGACCCACATCTACTCTTTGGAAGCTGATGGTGCTGAGGTGAGCATTTGCATCCCAAACAGCTGGTTCTATGGTTTCTTAAAAGAGTTTCTCTAAAAACAGATAAATTAATGTGTTTTTCCATCTTATGTAGTCATTCTACTCTTTTGGTGTCTGGAAAATGAAGCCAGGTAGGTAGATTGCATGCACGCACCCCTGTGCTCAGCTTGCTCCTTGTGCTCTGAAGATGTCAGCACACAGCACTGGTGGCTGACCTTGGCCATGGCACCAGTAGCCACAAGAAAAAGCACAAGCAGCAGCAACAGCATCCAAGTAAAAATCAGCCCCAAGAAGCCAAGGGTGTGCACCAGCGGCAGCAACATGAAGTAGTGACCACTGCTGTATCCACCTCCACGTGCTGACAGTCAAACAGGACCAGAAGCTGTGAAGACACATCAGAGCAGCCAGCTGTAGCCTTACTCTTCAGACCAAGCACCAACTCCCACCGCTCAGATCAAGCACTGGAGTCCCAGCAGGCCCCACAGAAGCAGCAGACACAACTTCGAGGTCTATGGGGTCAGGGCCGCACACTTAACTGGACCCCCTAAAAAGACAGAAGCACCTGAAGAAGCAGTCAGCTCAGATGATGGGCTCACAGTCCGCGGAGGTCTAAGAGGGGCCCAGAGCCTTAATTGTAGCCTAGTTACACACAAGACTAGGTAAGCCTGTTACCTCTCAGTCATCACCTTGGAGTGTCACTTACACCCGAGGCTTATACAGGACCCAAGACCTCACTCAGTCAAACAGGAATCTCACAACAGTCACTGCTCACACACCTCAGACCGGGCCAGCACAGTCTCCGGGCTAATCATCCTCCCCTGCCACCATGCAGCTTACTTCTCCCTGCTGAGTGAACATGGCAGGCACTCCCACGGTAACAGGTCACTCTACCCTCCTTGTCAACACCCTACTGAGAGGGACAGATGTGGATCAACAGTTAACAGGGGTGGGAAATTGTATTGGGCTTTTATGTTTAGCGAATGGTGGGGAACTTCTGTGAGTCATTAGGGCACAGCCGGATGCTCACACGTGTCTCCAAATGAGCGATGAGGGATGGTGTTTGCGAGTGATGGGAGCCGAGCCTTGGTTTTCCCTCCTGGGGGTCAGTCCTCATATGGAGATGCCGGGCGAAATGAAACAGATAAAAACGTGCCTTCCCAACCAAATGGAAAGATATTTAATACAAAACAAAAAAAGGATGGGCTCCCAGCACTTCTCCACCGAATGGACCTAGAGGCCTTTTCACTGAAAATACACCATCTTGAGGGCACGGTGCAGTACCACTAATGAAGAGAGGAAGACGAATAAACTCTGTTCCAAGCAAAACACAAAAATTATAGCCACAATGAAAAGAAGACTCTGAAAATCTGTTAGAAGCCTGAATGCCAGATGTTGCTAGGCTCTAACATCTTTCTTGGGAGAGGGAGTGAAAAGGCATGATGTCAACAAACACAGAAGCCAGGAGTCAGGTAGAAGGCCTAAGGAAGTCTCATTTATTTAACAATTGGGAAAAACAAACCCTCCCAGCACCAGGTTTTTCTGATTTTTTGACAGTTGACAGCTCATACTCATCCCTCACTTGTGAAGCACAGTCAAGCCCTCTGACAGCCCCTGTTGCTAGCACTCAGGAGACACTGCTTGGTCACTCCTTATTGGCTAGGCATGGTCAGGACCTCTGACTGTGCCGGACAGATTCCAGGTTGACTCTTTTTGGCCTGGTAGGCCTCAACTTCCTACAATATATGTGGTACACTTTTACTCATCCCTTTGTGTTTCTATAAGATGTTCACGCCACCTAAAATGAGAAAAAAATCATTCCTTCATCCCAACCCCTGTTGCTCAATCCTCATCAATCAGCATAATTGTGATAGATAGCTGTAGGAACTTCCACTGTTTTTGGTGAATGAAAGATATTTTTTCCATTGTTCTCTATGTGATCATCTGTAAAATTATGAGTTCTTTCTTCATGTATAAGTCAGTAAATGATAAAAGATTGTCTGTTTTGATCTATATACCTAATACATTCCTTTTTTCATTGTCCTGGTTAAAGGTCCATCTTTTCTACGACTGACATTTTTTTAGTTTGTGTAGTCCTTTCATCTTATGAATATTAATTATCCCATGCCTTTCCGTTAGCAGTATACAACATCCAGTATCACACACCAGAATCATCAGGGTGCCCATCTCTGTTGATGATACAGAGGGTTTGAATGAGTTTCTTTTTTAAAATTATTATCATTATTCATCACAAGTTCAGTTTCTTCTCCCTCCTCTCCTCCCAGCCCCTGTCACCATTGCATCTCTGCTTAGCCTGTCTAGTTCTCTTCCATTTCTATTCAGAAAAGGGCAGGGCTCCCATAAATATCAACCCAACATGGCATGCCAAGCTGTAAGAGTAAGGTCATGTGGCTGGGTTGATATCACAGTTCTTTCCCTGGAAACTTGCCTGATTACAGAAGATGGCCATTTTAGGTTGTAAATCCCTTTTTGCTAAGAGTTCTAGCTAGGGTCACCCTTGTAGATTCCAGGGAGTTTAGATTGGACCAGGTTTCTATCTCACCATAAAAAGCCCACCTTTTCAGTCATTCTTTCAGTATCCTCCCTACATTCCCCCCAACCTGATCCCTCATGTTCCCTTCCCCTCCTGTTCCCAGTACACCCAATGAAATCTTTTCTCTTTCCCCTTGCCAAGCATCCACTCCCAGCCCTCATAGTTATTTAGCTTCTCTGGGTTTGTGGTTTGCAGCATGGTTATCTTTTAGGTTACAGCAAATACTTACTTTATGGGCATGCCATATTACATATCATATACATTATTCATGAATAAATTTCAAGAGAGTACAAAGAAACAATCACTATTCTTCAATTAGTCTATTATAATACTAATTGACTGCCACAATCGTAAGCAGATATGACTCTTGAATCCGATGAAAAAGTAAAACAGAATTACTTATTGTAACAGGAAATAGTAATGTTTGCAATTAATTTATAATACAATATTAATTTGTGAAACTATAAGCCAGTAAATAATTCAATATGAAGTTGTGAGAATAGCAATTTAGATTGATTTATGAAATATTTTCCTCTATAAAAATAAAACCTAGATCATTTGCAGCCCTAAATATCTAATAATGTGCTAAATAATATTTTATAACAGTATAAATTAGAATTAAGAAGCAATAAAAAGTCAATTTTTCTGCCTTCTTTAAGTATATTTAGAATTTGCTACATCTTAATGAACTTGCAATACTTTTTAACTGATTTAAAAGGGTTTTGTGACTAATCCCAGCACTTGGGAGGCAGAGGCAGGAGGATCTCTGTGAGTTCTAGGCCAGCTTGGTCTACAAAAACTAGTTCAAGAACAGGCTCCAAAGCTACAGAGAAACCCTGTCTCAAAAAAACGAAAAAAAAAGGTTTTTTATCATTGGAACACAATATTTACATTTTGTCATAAATTAACCTGCAAATTGCAAGACTTTATGGTCAATGAGCTAAGTGATAGACAATTTAAAAGATAATAAAATCATATTACATATATTGCCATACATTATCATATCATTAGTTGGTCCATCTCTATAAGCAGAACTTACCAATACTTTATAATCATAAAACTTATGTCTTTCCACCAGTAACCTAAAGGAATGAATGATTATTTATTACAGAAATATTTTAGTGATGTTCATCACAGAATTTATGATGTTGATAAAATGATTTGCTGTAATTTATTTGACACCTAACCTATATTATTTATATAAGTTGTGATATGCAAGTTTTATGTGTTACTACATACTTGTCATTCAAACCAGTGTAAATATTTTTATTATGGATGTGTAAAAAATCAAATTATAAACACTGACTTCATAGAACACAGAGCCTGATTTTTATCACTATTCTAGATTTTTTTTTCAACTGATGTAACTTTTGTTATTTCCTAAAATTTTTAGAGTAGTGTTTCATAAGTTAATGAACTGGATGTCAGTAAGTGGTGTTTACGTAACAAGTTCCCAAGTTTCACTTGTCATATCCCACACTGTTAGTAGACATTTTTAAGAATTTTTAAAATTAAAGTATTTTCAGTGAAAAAATACTGAAAATACTCTGGCCTGACTGCTGGGGAACCTACATAAGGCTAAACTAAGTCCTTAAATGTAACACGTGTGCGGCTTGACCTGTTTGTGAGGCCCCTGGCAGTGAAACCATCACTTCTCCCTGGTACATGATCTGGCTTTTTTGAGCCAATTCCCTATGGTGAGATACTTTGCTCCAGCTTGATGCATGATGGTGGAGCTTGGTTCTGCCTCAACTCGGTATGCCAGACTTTGTCAACTCCCTAAAGCAGGTCTTATCCCCTCTGAGGAGTGGATGGAGGTGGGATGGGGGAAAGGGACTGAGAGGTAACTGAGGTTGGTATTTAAAATGAAAAAAAAAATAAACTATTTTCTAATTCTTCAGAATGCATGTTAGTTGTCTTGGTCAGTAGTCCATTGCTGGGAAAAGACACCATGACTGTGGCAAGTCTTATAAAATAAAGCAATTAATTGGGGCTTGCTTAGGGTTTCAGAGGTTTAAGAAGAAAAAAAAGACTCTGGGTTTGGAATGGGCTTTTGGAATCACAAGGTTTATTTCCAGTGACACACTTCCTCCAACAAGGTCACACCTCCTAATCCTTTCAAAGATCACCACTACATGGTGACCAAATATGCCAATATATGAGTCTGTGGAAGACATTCTCGCTCAGATTACCACAATGGTTTTTGTCTACAGTGTTTGCCTATGCAAATGTGAAGTAAGCACCCACAATTTCTAATAACCAATTTATTAAGGGGTCCATTGAAAAGACGAATGCACAGACACAGAACAAATGGAACACCATGACTGATCCAGCTGCCTTCGTCCATCTGTTCTGCCCAGGGATGAAGAGCATGATCTATGACACCTCTCTGCTGCTTGTCCTCTGACCATGCAAAGAGACAGTGAGTGAGAGAGCAAGGGAACCCTCCTATCAGCTTTTAAGCAGTCACATTCACGGTCAAGACCAAGCCCTAGGGCTCATTACCTCCAAAAGCCACGGGCTAAGGGGATGGAACTCCCACAACACGTGTTTGGCAAGAAATAATAACAGCAAAAAGGCTGAGGTCAGGTGACATTTATTAAACTAGATACTTGAGATTGTGTGTCTCTCTGTGTGTGTGTGAATACATTCTTAAGCTCTCAATAAATAATTTGTTTCTTTCTTATACTGCAAATCCAGTGTAGGATGCCCATTCTGTAGAAGATTGTTTATTACATGATGTCACCCAGAAGCTCAAATAGATGTAGTGCCCATTTGAACACAACACTAGCTTCTCCAGAAGTGAGTTCACAGTATAATTTGTTAGAAAACTATGAAATTGTAGGGCATCAAATGATCTTTGAAATAATTTCATTTGAAGACTTGTCATGAGCCCACTGGCAAATGCACACAGTTCTGGTTGATAGAGGATGGTAATGCGCTATATTTAAGAAAAGCATAACACCAAACACGATAGATAGCCTTTAAGATATTTTTTCTCATTCCCGAAGTACTACCAGAAGAGACTAATCCTTTGACAACTTGTCACTATATTGTCATCAATATGATGCTGAAAATAAAATATTATGCGGTAAAGTCACATACATACACACACACACACACACAGAGGGAAGAGAGAGAGAGAGAGGGAGAGAGAGACCCTAGAGCAAAAACACCTCTCATTTTCAGAGTGTGTGATTCAGAGCAGCATGTTTTCTCAGCTATCTTGTAACAAATAGGAAATGTGGGTTTTTTTTTTTTTTGTCAGAAAATCTGTGCAACTCAGGGTCATGTGATTATTTTTTTTTTTGCCATGAACAGAAAATTTATTTTGGACCACTGTATTTGTTTCGTTTAGTCTCTGATTATTGAGTACCCTGTCTTCGGGCTCTTTGAGTCTTATTTTTCTAGCCCTAAAGCAATTACAGAGTTAAAAGCAATATAGACCAAGAAATTCAAGTTCTTAGGTCACGGATATGTCTTGAATTCTCTGTGTATATTCTCTAAATGAGTATCTTCAAAAAGGACATTGTCCCAAGAATACACTTTGACTTATACAAACTAGTGTTTCAAGTGTTATTTCTAGAAGGGGAAGAGAACACACTTTCCTGCTCAGTACCAAAGAAAATTGTTTATTAAGAAATAATTTAGATTAGCAAAGAATAAGCTATAGATGAGAAAGTTTGCATGCCCAAAAATACATACTAATTTTAATGACCCGTATGACTTTCAGACTGCTTCTATGCATTTTTTTTGTTTTTTTTTTAAACAATGTATTCTATACTGTAGTATACATGGGCTATATACTCAACAGGGATGCTAATTATTTAATAACCAATGAACTTTGATTCATGTGGTTACAACTAAATATCACAGGTTTCTCTCACACTTCCTTTTTCTTATTTTAATGTGTAAGGTACAGCCAATCTTCATGAAGACCTGATCAGAACCTGCCTTACCATCCAACTTCAATTGTATGATGTCTGGGCACTATGAAGTAACTATTTTTAAAATTTGTTTGAGAATTGTTTACATACATATAGTGTATATAAATCAAATTTAATATCTGATTCCATTTGTTCTACCTTCTCCCGTATCTCAACATTTTTCTTTCCCAATTCATATAATCGTTTTCAACAGGATTTACTTTGGTTCTCCCAAATCTAGAAAAAAAATTAAAAACCAAAATACTAATCTGAGCTATGAGACAAGTTATCTCTTTTTTCTTACATTTTTATCATGTCTCTGTGAAACAGAAGCAATGTACCAATCTTGAGTAACAAGACAGAGACAGAGACCCACATTGGAGCACGGGACTGAAATCTCAAGGTCCAAATCAGGAGCAGAAGGAGAGAGAGCATGAGCAAGGAACTCAGGACTGCGAGGGGTGCACCCACAGAGACAATGGAGATGTTCTATCGGGAACTCAACAAGGCCAGCTGGCCTGGGTCTGAAAAGACCTGGGATAAAACCGAACTTGCTGAACATAGTGGACAATGAGGACTACTGAGAACTCAAGAACAATGGCAATGGGTTTTTGATCCTACTACACGTATTGGCTTTGTGGGAGCCTAGGCAGTTTGGATGCTCACCTTACTAGACCTGGATGGAGGTGGGTGGTCCTTGGACTTCCCAAGGGGAACCCTGATTGCTCTTTGGGCTGAGGAGGGAGGGAGATTTGATCGGGGGAGGGGGAGGGAAATGGTAGGCAGTGGCGGGGAGGAGGCAGAAATCTTTAATAAATAAATAAATTATTTAATTAAAAAAAAACAAGAATAGCTTCTCAACAGGCTTCATAGAGTCTTTTTGTAGGATTTATATGTGCGTAATTGCGTATCCTCTGCCATGCTCTGGAATTACTGTATGTGGCAGGCTTGGATACAGTGTTACTATATTGGGCCATGCCATGTTCTTGAATGGTTCAACCTATTTCCTTATTTACCTGAAATATCTTGACTATCTTTGACTTGTTCAGATTATTGAGTACATTATCAATTTCGGCTATATGGGAAGCTATACAGTTTCTGATAGTTAAATGTGTTTTTGACAGATACTTCAGGTTACTCCTTGCAGCATTTTATCTAAAAACACATCAAATTTATCTGCCTAATGTTAGCTCATTTAAAATAGACTCAAAACCACATTGGATAGGTGTGTGTGTGTGTGTGTGTGTGTGTGTGAGAGAGAGAGAGAGAGAGAGAGAGAGAGACAGAGAGACAGAGAGACAGAGAGACAGAGAGAACAGGGAGCAAGAATGTGTGTGTGTGTGTTTGAGACTGTGTGTTGGAAAGAGAGTGTGAGTGAATGTGTGTGTGTGTGTGTGTGTGTGTGAATGTATTCATGATTGTGTTTGTGAATTATCAATCCCCACTTGTACCCTGTCTTCCGATTTGAACCAGGTAACCAGAAATCTGAGGTGTCTGAGGAAAAGAAGTAGTCTGATTTCTTCAAAATAAGTTAATTTGATTTTGAGGTTTGACAGTCTTCCATATCCTTAATCTGATCATGGCCCTCAGGCACTTGAATCCTCTGAGAATTTTCAGCAATAAATGGGAAACTGCACTTCTATTCTTATCTTGTCACAACGCTGGGTTTCAACATGGTCTTGCCTTCTAAAACCTTTAGCAGTATGCTGCTGACTGAGAAACTTCATGGCATCAAGGCCCAGGTTCCAAAAGTATTTTCACCTTTTTTTTTTCTGCCTTTCAGCAAGCAAATGCTTTCCTTATCTCATCTTTCTGGCTATATTTGATAAAATGTAGTCAATAAAATCCTGAGGTCTAATTTTCTATATTTTGACCTCTTCGCCTATAGCTACAAAATAATTGGACATGCAATCTGCCTCACAAGGAATTTCTGAGGCACTATTGCCAAATATGCTGCCTGTGCTTAAGAGTGACATCTATCTAGACTCAAATAATTATTTCTTTCATTCACAATTGATATGCCTTGATTACAAACCTGAGAGTTGTGCAATGTACTTCTAAAATCAATATACTAGGCAATTATAAACAGAATATACTATCAAAGAAACTCAAAATAATAGTGATTTAAAATAAAACACATTTTCTATGTTCTAATGTTGAACTCAGGTGATTGGCTGCAATTGATATAGTTACTCTAGTCTAGTGTTATTTAAAGATTCATACCCTAGAAGTTTCAGCTATGGTTCTAGGGAGGAAAAATACAAAAGGTTATACAGAGTTTTTATCTGATGTTAATACCCACAATAAATTTGACGGTGGCAAAGAGAGCCTTGTTGCTTCCTGAGTTGTTTTTAGACAAAGTCTCCATGCCTCAATGTGTAGTGCATTTTAGAGAATTTATTTTAGGAAAGATATAATAATACATTTTCTCTGTCCCCCTGAGAAGTGATTATTTTCAAATGCCTATAGGTGGTTTTAGAAAATAGGGCTTTTCTCCTCTAGAATCTAGGAACTGTATTTTAAAATATAATTACTAAGGAAGAAAGATTTCCAATCTTTGAGATTTACCTAACTTGGATTAGCACAATGCCACCTGACACAACTATGCCTTTCATTATGAAAATACAGGAAAGATATATTTTTGGGTGAGATCATTAAAGAAAATCCAGATATTTTAAAATTCATCAACCAATGCAACAACTGTTTAATACAGATAAGTTTGTGCTTAGTTAGGGCTTTTTTCTTAACTAGTCATATCCTGAAATAAGTCCTCTTCCTTATAAATTTAGTATCTGATTAAATTAAGTATTTTCCATTAATTTCAACTGCATGCATTCTTTCATAAGAGTCTCCTGAAAAAATATTCAGTTTCTTAACATCTCTGAAGGATTTCATAATCCTGGATGCTTATGAACTCCTTATGAACTACTTATGAACTGTAATACATGCCGTGATATTCATTCTCAGACAGTCAGAATAATAATCATAAGTGTGGGCAAAAAGACTCTTAGTTAAGAGATCCTTAACCAATAAAATTGACCAGCAACTAACAAAGCATGGAGTGAAGAGCAAGGCAACTGCAAAGTAAATCGGAGTCAGATGTTCAAAGGCATCAAGTGTGCCAGGTGCATTCTGTTATATTTTACCAGTGTTAATTGTAGGCTTGTTGTCTTCTATAAGGTAGCTACAGAGCACACCCTCCTTCATGCAGAGTCTTGTTAACTTGCCAGCAAACGTCCACAGGTATCTTCAATTCCTTCACAATTCAGCCTTTACAGCCTTCACACTTGCAAACACTCTTTCAAGAAATCTCTAGTGCTGAAAACAGATTTCAGAAAATTATAGAGACCAAGCAGGTTGTACTTAAATAGTTAAGAAATCAATATATCAAAGATAAATGCAAGAAAAGGAAGCCATGAATTTGAAAGAGAGCTTGGAGGGCTCTGTGGGAAGGTTTGAAGGAAAGACAGGAAAATTATGTGAATATGCTACACTCCCAAAAGTAATAAAATTTAAAATAAAAAACCTTCAGAACTTCAGCATTCAGCAATTTACTAAAGTCAGAGAATGTGAATGCCTCTATATAGCCATTAATTGTTTCCTCTAAAAAACATTAATTATGACTTAATTTAAATTTTGACATTCAAGCACTTTTACATTATGAACCGTATTTTTCTTACCACAAATTCTTCTCTTGTACTTCAGTTATTCTCACTTTTTTCATAGAAGTTCCTGTATATGTTCCCATAACAAGTTTCCATTCCTTGATTTGTGTGTATCTATCCCTTCTAGCTCTCTCACAAATCATATTGACTAATTTTTCTAATAAAAAGAGATACCATTTCATTTTTCCTCTTTCCTTATGTGATTTATTTTTTATTCATTTATTTTACATTCCAACTAAAATTTCCCCTTATTCCTCTTCTCCTATTCCCTTCCTCCCACCTCCTTTCTGCCTCCCCACGCCACTCCACTTTTTCTCCATTTGTTTTTAGTAAAGTGCAGGCCTCCCATGGATATTGACAAAACATGGTATATAAAAGTATAGTAACTAAGCTACTCCCCTTCTAATTAAGGTTAGATATAGCTATCCAGTAGAAGGAATAGGGTCCCCAAAACAAACCGGTAAAAGAGTTAGAGAGAGCCCTGCTCCAACTCTTAGGAGTCCCACAAAATGACCAAATTACAAAACTATAATATATATATGCAGAGGACCTAAGGTTAGGTTAGTTCCGTGTAGGCTCCCTGGCTGCCGGTTCAGTCTCTATTAGTTCCTATGAGCCCAAGTTAGTTGATTCCGTGGTTTTTCTTGTGATGTTCCTGACCCCTCAGGCTCCTACACTCCTTCCTCCCTCTCTTTGGGAGTATTCCCCCAGATTGGCCTAATATTTGGCTGAGAGACTCTGCCTCTGTTTCCACCAATTTACTGGAAGAAGCCTTTCTGATGACTCTTAGGCTAGGCACCAATCTATGAGTATAGCAGAATATTGCTAGGCATCATTACACTGACAGTTTTTATTCATCCATTCATGTTTGCTTTGAAAGTAGTTCGCTGGACCATTTAGCCTCTGGGTCTTGGCACTGTGCAGTGTCAAGTGTGGGCTTTCTCTCATGACATCGGTCTCAAGATGAACCAGTTATTGTTTGGAGACTCTCGCAATCTCTGTTCCATTCTTGCCCCAACATATTCCATAGGCAGAACAGACTGCAGGTTGAAAGTTATGTGGTTGGGTCGGTGTTCCAGAGCCTGCAATGGAAGTCTTGCTGCAACACAGAAGATAATCTGTTCAGGCCACAAAGCACTTCTTGTATACACTCACACAAACACATATACACACATCCATAGATAGTCAGATTTTATTTGTCAGATTATCATTTGACTGTCAGCCTGAAAATATTGATATGGAGACTTATTATTAATTATGAAAGCTTGACCTTTATCTTAGGCTTGTCTCACCTAGTTCTTATAACTTAAATTAAACCATTTTTAAAATTTATGTTCTGACATGTGATGTTGCCTCTCTTCCATCTTACATCCCCTGTCTTCTCCTGTCTTCTCTTTGTGTCTTGCTGGTCGTTTAACCTTTCTTCTTCCCATAGTTCTTTCTGTCTCCTGGGGTACTGCATAACATCTTCCTCTCTAGCTACTGGTCATTCAGCTCTTTGTTAAACCAGTCAGAAGCTGCCTTGGCAAAGATGAATCTTTTAATTTTTGGGTTGATTATAGTGACAGAGGCTTAGACTATTATCATCTTAGACAGGCATGGGGCTGAGTGTTACATCTTAACCATAGGCAGGCAGGAAGGCAGGCAGGAAGGCAGGCAGGAAGGCAGGCAGGAAGGCAGGCAGAGGGAAACATTTGCCTTTCACTGGGCTTTTGAAACCTCACAGTCCACCCAAGTGATACACCTATACAAATAAGACACATCTACTCCCACAAGGGCCTACATACTAATTTTACACAACTAGTTCCATTAATGTAGGACCAAGCATTCGAAGATAAGAGCCTGACAGTGGTTATTAAATATAATCAATGGCAGGAGTACAATGTAAGAAGAAAGGGCTCTAAAGAAAGGAGTGTAAGGTATCAAGGAAAAGGAGAGAAAGGAAAAGGGAAAGAGAGAGAAAAAGAGAGACTGCGAGAGAAACAAAAGGAAGAAACATTTCCTCCAAGGAGAGGGGAGCCAACTCTTCCGGCTGTACAATAGGCTTCCTTAGTGTAACTTTCCCTACCTCATCTTAGAAAAGGTTACACAATTCAAGGCTCCTAAAAATCAGGTTTTGTCCCTATCATTTTCCCGAATTCATGACATTATTCCTTGTTTTGCATCCCACCCAGATCCTTCAGAGAATCTCAGAAACCTTGGATTAGTTCTGGTGGAAGCAGTGAAGGCAGTCTCTTGGTATGCTTGAGTGTGGCTGCTGTAGATGATAACATCTGGAAGCTGTATGTCTCACCGAGTAGAAGTGACGTACAAGGCTACTAAGGTTTTAAATTTTATTGTGCTATTTTAACAAGTTGAAACCCAACAGTATTCCATTCTAGCCAACACGGAGAGTCAGAAACCACTGTCCGGACCATATTCAACTGGGATAAAATGAGGCCAAGCAACATCTTGTGAAACATCTGGATGTCAACACCTGGCTTCCACAAGTACAATCTGTGTGGTAAACCATATGGATGGACTCAACTGTTTCTGCTGAAGGCCATGAAAGTTTTTTCCTCTCTTCCTTCGCTGTTGGGGTCTACATACTGGGCCATAGGTACCATCTCTGCCTGTGTTCATCCTATCATCTCAAAGATATCATATTAAAGCAAAGGATGTAATTGTGTATATTTAACATTTGAGAAGTGGGGCTCACACTTGGACATTTTTCCAATGGAGGATGGGTTTGCCTTAGCAAAGAGCTAGGTTAACCTTAAGTAAAAAGCACATGCTTTTATAAGGCATGAGAGAGAGAGACTGACTATTGTCCCCAGCTCTATGAATATTGCTTTTTATTTCCATGTATTAATCTTGAAATTGATACTTGATATCCTTATGTAGAGTAAACATTTATCTACAGAGACTTACTATTTCTTATTTGGTTCAGATTCTTCTTGAATAAATGTCTTTGCTATGCATAGCATGTAAGGAAATAATGAATACTTTGACAGAGGTCTACGTTTTTTATTGTGTTTTATTTATATATTTTTAAAACATAAATATATATATATATATATCATATTGTTTCTGTCCCGCAAGTCCTTCTAGATTCTCTTCCCCTCCCTACATTCTGAACTTTTAAGTTCTTTCTCAAAAAACAAACAAAATCAAATATAATGACAAAACCAAGAAAACAAAATAAAACATTGCCATAATATCATAAATTAGTTTCATTTCTTTTTAAACCATTGCTCACCTACTTTACCAGTAGCTAAACCCCTACAGAAAATACTTCCTGCTTATAATCTTGAATTAGTTTTTCTAAGGCAAAATTTTAAATCATCGATAAAATTCATTTACTTTACTTTCTGTTCCTTTATTAAGATATATTTTCTCTTACTTATTGGCTGATGAATTCCAATCTAGTATTATTACAGGACAATATTAGGACTATAGAAGCTTTGAAATTCTACTTTTCTTGCAAGATAAAATGCCTGACACCATTTAATGGATATTCTAAAAGGAAACCTCAAGCTTCTTGGGTCAGAGCTATGAAATTATTATTCATAGTAGAGCATGCAGCAAGAGCAGAATATTTTAAAAGCCAGTTCTCCTTGCCTGCAAATCTGAACGAGGTCATACTGAAGGCCACAGAGAGGGGCCTGTGCAGTTCTTTATGTTCTGGAAAGTTGCCCAAAGCTTGTCATGGAAATCAGGAGGCATATATCACCTTCAGTTTTTCTAAGACAATAGGCCACTATATTCATTCTGCACATAGCAGAAGTTTTCCAATCATATTCATTTTCTTGTTTATTTATTTTATTAATTTTATTTTACATTCTAACTACAGTCACTCTTCCTCCTGCTCAACCCCCTTCCACTCCACAAAAAGGGTTAGACCTCCAATGGGGAGTATGCATATTAAGTTGAGGCAGGACTAAGCACCTCCACCTTGCATCCTATTGACTTTCCAATCATCATATACTCTAGAATAATTTCAGAATATTTCTAGGTTTGCAAGACAACTTGGAAAACAATGAACCATAGTCACTTGAACACTGATAATATTATCTAGTTTAAGTATGTAAAATAATCATATTCATTATGTATAACCTGAATACTAATGTGTACAGATATAAATTGATAATTCCACATTATGTCATAACATTATTAGCTTAAATGTGATAATTTTATTTTATTTTGTTCTTCTCTTTTACTTTTTCTTTTTTTAAAAAAAAATATCTTTTTTTTGTTTTACATACCAATCCCAGTTACTAGTCCCTCCCCTCCTCCCATTTCATCCACCATTTCCTACCTATCCCCCATCCACTCCTCAAAGAGGGTAAGGCATATTGCTTTGCTTTGAGTAAGGACCAAAGCCCTCCTTACTATATCTAGAATGAGCTAGGTATCTATCCAAGGAGAATGGGTTCCAAAAAGCCAGTACAAGCAGTAGGAATAAATCCTGGTCCCACTGCCAGTAGCCCCACAGTCTGCCGCAGATATACATCTGTCACCCACATTCAGAGGGGCCAGTTTGGGCCTATGCTGGTTCCTTTCATGTCAGGCCAGAATTGGTGAGCTCCCAGTAGCTCAGGTAAGCTGTTTCAGTGGGTGTACATATCATAGTCTTGACCACTTTGCTCATATTCTCACTCCCACTCTTTGACTGGACTTTGGCAGCTCAACCCAGTGCTCTACCGTGGGGCTCTCTGCCTCTGCTTCTATCAGTTGCTGGATGAAGGTTCTATGATGAAATTTAAGATAGATATCGATGCATATGCCTTTAATCCCAGCACACAGGAGGCAGAGGCAGGTGTATCTCTGTGAGTTTGAGGCTATACTGGTTTATATTAGCTGGTTCCAGAAAAGGCTCAAAAGCCCACAGAGAAACCTTGTCTCAAAAAAAAAAAAAAAAAAAAAAAGATAATCATCAATCTGACGACAGAGCAAGGCCAGTCTGGGCACCCTCTTCAGTATTGCTTAGGGTCTTAGCTGAAGTCATTCTTGTGGATTTCTAGGTATTTCTCTAGTGCCAGGTTTTTGGTAGGCCCATAATGTTTCTCTCAATCAAGATTCCTCTTTCCTTGCTTTCCCTCTCTGTCCTTCTCTCAACTTGTCTATCCCATTGCCTCAAGTTCTCCTGTCCCCTCCCCTTCTTCCTTTCTCCTTCCCTTCTGCCCATCTTTCTCTCTCCACCCCCATGCTCCCAATTTTGTCATGAAATCATGTCTATTTCCCTTTACTAGGGGATCTATATATGTTTCTCTTAGGATTCTCCTTGTTACTTAACTTCTCTAGGGTTGTGGATTATAGGCTCATCATCCATTGCTTTATAGCTAGTACCCACTTATGAGTGAGTACATATCATGCTTATCTTTCTGGGTCTGGGCTAATTCACTCAGGATGTTTCTTTTGTTTTCTAGTTCCATCCATTTGAATGCAAAATTCAAGATGCTATTTTTTTTTCTGCTGAGAAGTCCCCGTTGTGTAAATGTACCCCATTTTTGTCATTTATTCTTCAGTTGAGGGCATTTAAGTTATTTCCAGGTTCTGGATATTACAAGTAATGCTACTATGAACATAGCCGAACAGATGTCTTTGTTGTATGATTGAGCATTGCTTGGGTATATGTCCAAGAGTGCTGTTTCTGGGTCCTGAGGTAGGTTGATTCCTAGTTTTCTGAGAAACCACCATGCTGATTTCCAGAGAGTTTGTAAAACTTTGCATTCCCACCAGCAATGAAGGAGTGTTCCCCTTACTCTGCCTCCTCCCCAATAATTTGATTTTAACTTGAACTAATTCTTATTATTTTAAATTCTACTTTTACTTCTTACTTATTATTCTTAATTTTTCCTTGTGCTCCCTGAAGTTTACTTGTATATTCAATAGGTGCATATTCTTGTGTTTAACCAAAGTATGTTTTCCAGGAACATAAGTAGTAAAATATGAAGAAATATCATGGTAAAACTCTTATGAATAAACCTTAATAAATAAAACTCTTTGTGATTAGATTTTCATCTGTGCATAAGTTGGTAAACTACACAATTTTTAAATTACAGTTGTGTGTGTGTGTGTGTGTATTGTAGTGAAAATGCACAGACAAGAAGACAATTTGTAAAGATTAGTTTCTTCTGTCATAACAGTCTTGGGATTCAAATTCAGTTCATCAGGCCTGGAGCAAGCATTTTTAACCTTTGAGACCCTTTATTCTTTGTCTTTCCATTCTTTTTAAATTGAGCAAATATTTTTTTTATTTACTCAATGAGTTTCACACTAATATTGCAATAAATTGTGAATAGTTACTTTATATGTATACAACCTATACATAGTTAACTTTGTAAATATTTTAAAAGGATAAAAAGCCATTCATTGTTATACATCAAGAAATACAATGATGTATTTGATATTTTCTAATAATCTACGGACTTATAATTTTTCCTTCAAAATACTTTTTTAAAAAATAAATAGATTCTATCTTTTGAACTACTTTTAAATTCATGGAGTTTTTTTCAATGTTTAAAGATTCCATCAATTCTTCTCCTCGATAAATTTACTGTTTGTAGAAGTGAAGAATTATTTTTTAAGGTTAAAATGAGTTTTATTTGACTTGAAGAGACATTAATCCACATCTTAAAGATGCACAAAGCAGAAACAACACCAACAAAACAAGCCCCATTGGCTTCAACCATGTTCAACCTGAGAGTTACATGTACGCAGTGTATGACAGCTTACTGCTTTCCTAAATAATTAATCCAAATGTTAGTCCAATGAATTCTACAGACAAAACAATCTAAAACAACAATGTTGTCTGCATTATAGCAAATCTCCTCTCTCTTTTTTGACTTTCCCTACTTTGAGCCCAAGTTTCTCATGCCATTACCCATGGAAGAGTTTTCCAAGATAAAGTCTTATTTTGTCTTTTTTTTTCTGATGATTTCCTTTCTTATTCCTTATTCTTATGCATTCTTTCCATGTTCTTTCTATTTTATACTTTTCTAGAGTTTATATACCTCAATAAAGTTTTTCAAGCAATATAAGAATTATAATGTGGTTACATTCTGTATTTCAAGTAAATAATTATAATGAATACAGGTAAAAACTTATTTTTCTCCTGTCTTGCACGATCAAACATTTTCTTAAGATATAAATATTGTAACTGTAATTCTTGCTTGATAACTGTTTTGTTATATGTAATTTTATTTTGTTAAGGTAAGTTAAGATCTTTTTATTTACACATAAATGAAGAGGTGATGTGGTAGTCCCCTCTGTATACTGTGATTACCAGTAATGAATAAAGAAACTGCTTTGGATGTATAGCAGGGCAGAACTTAGCAAGGCAGAGAAAACTAAACGGAATGCTGAGAGGAAGAAGGCAGAGTCAAGGAGAATCCATGGAGCCACCACCAGAGACAGACACGCCGGAACCTTGCCAGTAGGCCATGAACCTCATGGTAAAATATAAAATAATGGAAAGGGGTTACCAATAAGAAGTTAGCACTAATGGGCCAAGCTATGACTTAAATTAATACAGTTTCTGTGTGATTATTTGGGGGCTAAGCAGCTGGGAACAAGCAAACGACCTCTTGCTATAGCTCTTTGTAACTATGAAATGTAGCCCGCCAGTCAAAGACCTGACTGAGAAGAATATCTTGCTTGCCTACTTGGTTAATCTGTAACAAGTTACTTGGGTATGAATGTATAAAGGTTCTTGAGATAATTTGTTTTTTACCTATACTACATAAAATGTTTGATCATGTAAGGTATGAGAATTATTAAGAATATTTAGAAAAATACCACACCATGCTTTCTCTCTAATATAATGGGTAATAATTCAATTTATTTCCATATTAGAGAACATATGTCTCAGGTTTTGGACAGTACTTTGATATAAAATTATTTTAATACTTGGAAAAGTTACAATATATGTATATTTTAATACTGAAGCTTCAATTTTGGCTCATTTTTTCACAAAGATATATGGATGACAGAAAAACAAAGCAATTCTACTTTAGTGTTCACTATGTAACATTTATTTTAAAGCTTTGTGATTTCATTTCTTTATGTGTAAATTTAAAATTTAGAAAGTGGTTGTATTTGTTTTATATTTTAGTCACTTTACACTGAATAAAATGCACTTTACAGATTGGTAGCTTTTAATTTCAACTATTTTTGCTTCTGTGTATTCTGAGACAAGTACCTAAAACTCAACAATTTATGAATAAATATATGAAGACACATATACTTAAATGTTGTTTTTGCTATAAATGCCTTGCATCAAACACACTGTCAGCTGCAAATGGGGTCATTACTGGCAGTCCGCTCCTCTCCTTAGAATTCTGCATCATGTGGTCATTTGAAGGTAATTACAACCCTGCTCTCTACACTATGAAATGTAGCCTAATTAAGCCAGCCTCTGGGAAGCCTCAGTGGTGATAGTGGTGATGCTTGATAAGCATCATTTCCTCAAACTCCCTCAATACTATATATTCTTCTTAACTTTGCTGATTGCATGTGTTTTCTGCCAACCTAAACTTTTTCATATTTAATGTGGCTCAATATTATAAAAAATATTCCATAGGCAAACATTCAGGAAAGGACTTCATTGAAATGGAAGAATGCATGAAATTTGTGAAAATAGCATAAAAAGCATTCAGAGAAAACATTTTCTTTATAATGATTCAATTGTAATTAAATATCTCTATATTTTTCTCAACACTCATTAATGAGTATAAAAACACATTGATTTAATAGCCTTGGGTTCCAGACTCAGAATAAAGTATATGGGACTCTTCATGGATCTACAAATGCATCTTTCAAATGAGGGCTATTTTAAAGGAACAGTAGTTTAGATTTCCTAAGGCTCCTGAGGAATTAACTGTTTCTTTAAAGAAACATCTGGCAGTCAGCTCTCCAATACTGTGCTTGAAAATGGTCTGACATTGTCAAGTATGGCCTCCGTAGATTTGTGCTGCTTTACCTTCATTCCCCACAGTACTGTTTTAGGCAGCATTGCATATTAAGATTACAAATATTGTTACTGGGAAAGAGACAGATTTCCTGACAGAGCATTTTCATGCACTGATCTCATCTTCAAAAGGAAGACTTCATTGCTGGATTTCATTCATTTGCAGAACTGGAAGTTATCCAAGATATTAAGGACCCATTTAATAAATTGATTTTTATTAAATTTATGGAAGCTCCTTCTCTCCTCACTTCTTTGACATCAGAATGAGCCTTTCTGTGCTAATCATTAAAGATTAAATGCAGTCATTATTATCATTTCTAGCATAAAGTTAAGATAATTTTAATATTCAATTAATAAAAACATAGGCATTGTATAGTTATATTCCTTTAAAATTTATCAATATTTTTTTTCTCATACAGTTTTCAAAGCTGCTATTTGAACTATCTGGGCTAAAATCAATCAATAAATCTTCTTTTTTGCTTTGTATCCCTGCAAAAAACACCATTACCAAGAACAACTTTGAGTAAAAATGTATTTGGTTTCTACTTCCAGATCATATTACATAGAAGTAAACCAAGGTAAGAACTCACACAGGGCAGGAATGTAGGGTAGTAACTGTAACAAGAATCATGGAGGAATGTCCTTTACTGGCTTGCTCTTCATTGATTGTTTAGTTTGTGTTATTATATAACCTAGAATTATCTCTCCAATGACAGCATGCCCCACAGCTGGCTAAACTCTCCCAGATAATTAATCATAAAACTTCTCCCCAGACTGGCATATAGTTCAATCTATAGAGGTATTTTTTTTTCAATTCAGTTTCCCTTACACAGATGACCCTAAGTTGTGTCAAGTTGAAAAAAAATTAATAGCATACCATCCCTTCCCCAAAATTAACCAAACCAATGCAAGTACACACACACACACACACACACACACACACACACACACACACACATATATATATTTATAGCTGTCTAATAGGACATCATGTCTGGTACCCTAAACCTAGACAACACCATATGGCTGGAGATGCCATAGATCTGAGAAGAAAACCCATTGTCACTTTCTGTAGGGATAAGTCCCGCCCCTTGGGGGGGCGTGTTCACCTCGGGCTAATGTCTGTCTATAAATTTGGCGAGCATGCTCCCAGCCATCCTTCTGCTTTCCTGGTTTCCGCGGGAACGGTGGTTCTGTAAGTCTATTTCTACATTAAAGCTATAGATATATATATTTTTTTACAATCTGTCTGCATTCGTTTACGCCGTTATAACTTTCCTAAACCAGTATAATTTCTAGGTAAATTCTAAGTACTAATACTTGATCCTAAGGATTGGTATAGATATTACCCCTGATATAAAGGGCTTATTTAGGAGCAGATGGAGATAGTCATAGAAATCCTCTACTCCTCATGATGCAGAGGACAATGGGCTATGACATTTTTTTTATTGAAAAAAATTTCTGCCTCCTCCCAGCCTCCCATTTCCCTCCCCCCTCCTCCCGTCCCTCTCCCCCTCCCCCCACTCCTCTCTCCCTCCCTCTCCAGTCCCTAGAGCAGTCAGGGTTCCCTGCCCTGTGGAAAGTCCAAGGTCCTTAACCCTCCATCCAGGTCTAGGAAGGTGAACATCCAAACTGGCTAGGCTCCCACAAACCAGAACATGAAGTAGGAACAAAACCCCGTGCCATTGTCCTTGGCTTCTCAGCAGCCCTCATCGTCCGCCATGTTCAGAGAGTCCGGTTCTATCCCATGCTTTTTCAGTCACAGTCCAGCTGGCCTACTAAGGAGAGAAAAAAAAAAAAAACCTCTGAGATGAATGAAACATTGATAAGTAGATAACCCTAAGCAACATACATTTTAGTCATCAAATGGATTCAGGAGGTTTTATATGTGTGTGGGGGTGAAGGGAGTGATTGGGTGTGTGTGTATGTGTGTGTGTAAGTATATAACAATAGTGATGAAAGAAAATAGGTCCTCTTTCTGAGTGGTAGTGTAAAGGAAATATGAAAAGTTAAAGGGGAAGGGTGGAAATGAAATAAGTAGACTATGCATGCATAAAGTATTCAAATAATAATTTGATTTATAAATAGTAAATTATAATAGAAAAACTTGGTGCTATAAATAACAAAAGTCTGAAAAGGAAAATATTATAAATATTCACCTTCTAAATAGAAACTCAAATATATTTGTTATAGTAGTTGTTCAACTACAATTCATTTAAAATTTGGCATTGTGGTATGCTACAATACTTAACAGGGAGAGACACATGTGATCTGACTTTCACCTGAGTTCAGCTCCTAGATTTCACAAGCAGGAAGGAGAAAGAACACTGACTCCAAGTAGTTGTCTTCGAACTTAGAAACAGAAGGATATGCCATACCAGGCACATGCTAACACATACACAAATACAAACATACACACTAATTTATGAAGTTAAATATATTTTAAACTTAAATTTTCATAAATGTGTTTTATGTAAAAATTAGTATATAAATATAAGAACTTTATTTCACAATAATTTTTGTTCAGTGATAATATTTTGATATATTCATTTATTTTTTTCTGAATTATAATCTGAGTATAAATTTCTAAACAAAAAAAGCACTCTTTTTTTTCTTTTCACAATGGGGCTATGCCCAGTTTTATCTATCATTCTCCTTAAACTCCTCCTACTTTGAGCTAAAGGGAAAAATGTCTATTATTTAAAGATACAAAACCAGAAAAAGTATAGATGCCATAAAAACCTTGTGGACAAGTTAAGGAGAGACCAGAATGTGTCCCTATTTCCTGCTTCCAGTGTGTTGTTCAACCCATGATGCTTAAGGATATTTCTGGAAGACAAAAAATTGCTCTATATTTTTCCTTATCTCAAACAAGTACATCCTTGGCCTTCATAGGATAGCCCTATCAACTTAGTACTGATGAAAATAATGAACATTTATTAAGCTTTTGATACATGTCAGGGTTTTTTGTTTGTTTTTAAACTTGCTAGCTTATCATTTTAACTTTATGATGATCTTAAACACAGGAAATTCTACTACCTTCAGTTTTTGATAAAGAAACTGAAGAAACAAAATGATTAAATTTTCTATAGTGAGAGAGCCAGTAACATGTACAGCCAAGTTCTGAATGTTGGCCATCTGGCCAGACTCAGTATAATATCTGTCCAGAAGCAATAGAATGAGATAGCTTTCTGGCATTCCATAAATTACTGAGTTGTGTGCGAGCCAAGTAGTTGTTCCACATTGTCTCTTTAGCAGAAACACACTTACTTGAATAAAAGGATAAAATATATTTATATTTACAAGTTGTACTCAATGATACCCTTTCAACTTATTTCAAAATACATGAAAGAAGAGTATTCAGTAAAAACGAAACTAATGGATTTATGGAGTGAGAGAGTTTTCTTGATTTTTTTGTTTTACGTTTTGCATTTATTTTATTAATTTTATATACATGCTGCAGGGTCTCATTGTGTATACTAGAGTGGCTTGTGATGCGTGATGTTTTTAGTATAGCTTCCTAAGTACTGATATTACAAACTAGTGCAAATTTGTCTAGCTAACAGATGGCCTGAAAGCCACCAAACATATTCATCACCACTTTCAACACTTTGAAATCACTTTAGGCAATATTCTTACTAAAGAAGCTAAATGGTCAACATATATTTTCTAGTATTTCCAAAGCAGTCATCAAATCCTTAAGAAAGGAGATGGCCATAAATCCCCTTAGTTTATGTTCCTTGGTTGAGTTTCCATGACCTTACAATGCAAGGCAAATTTCTCTACCACTGAGCTACATTTTCATCTTCCAGAAGTTAACTTTATGCTAAAGTTTTCAAACAATCATTTGTGCAGGTATATGAGAGCATTATGCGAGTATTGCCTTTTAAAAAAAATACTGCTTCAACAATATTAGGAAGCAACAACAAATGTTTGATCTGTGTACAGGAAGAAAAATTAAGCCCAACCTCACCTTACTGTAATGTGCAGTCACTTCTTAAATAATTGTAACTATTTGTTCATCAAGTTTCTATCAAGTCTTTTTCAATTATTTCTCCGTATTTCCTTTTCCACTTTTTAGTGTGTGTTTAGTAGGAATCTGGCAAAGTTTATCTTTTTCATTTCTGTATTTTAGAAGTTAAAAGAGTAGAAATGTTCCACCAGAAAAGAAAAAGAGTGGCATATCCTTTATTTTTAATTGCCATAATTTTACGATTAATATGTGTTTATAACAATATACCTTACTCCTCAGTAATCTAGAATCAATACAATATAACAAGACTTCTCTATATACTTTATCAAGAGTTATAAAGGATGCACTTTATTAATTAAGCAAAGACATGATACAATTAGAACCCTTAATAGTAAGTATTTTTGTATCTCTTTAAATATCTAATATTGTAATTCAGATTCTTTATAAGTTGTCTTCTTTTTTTCTTCCCTCTCCTCTTTTGTTTCTTTCAGTGGCACTGCAATCACTTCCTCTCAAATTCATGAACTGATCAAATATATTTCTCCTTGCTTCAACAACATTGGGTACATTAGAGTTTTTCAGCTGTGGGTGAAACATGTTGAATTTTTTCTTTATCTGTGTTGGCGTATCAACCGGTGTGTTCTTTGCAGGTCTTGAATAGGATTTTTGCAATACGGATTTTTGTGAAATAGGAATTGTATAAGATACACATATTATAATTGTTTCATTTGCAACTAAGTCACAGTCTTTAGATTCTGTTTCTCTTTACATTTTCATTGCAGTAATAATTTTCTTTTCATTTTATAAAAGCATACTTTATGGTGCTGGTAAGATTGCTCATCCTAAGAACTGCTTGACTTGCAAGTCTAAGGATGTCAATTTAATCCTGCAGACTTAAATAAAACAAGCAAGGTATGGTAGAGCACAGCTGCAATTCCAGTACCATGGAGACAAACAGGAGATCTCTTGGGCTTGTTGGCCAGAAAGAATAGCCCACATGACAAGTTTCAGGAGACTTAGAGACCCTGTCAACAAGGTGGACAGTGCCTAAACTATGACATTTGATATTGCCCTGTGACCTCTATATCCATAGCAATAATCAAAGTATTAATTAATTGCAATAAGCTTGCCCTCATCCATATGTGACTTGAGTGAATAGCTAGCCATAATAATTAAAAAAAAGCTACTGCTTTTCCATTTATATACTCTGACTATTTACAAAATCTGAAACAACCTATAGACTTGATCATACCCTTAAGAACTTTTTAGTATGGTATATAAAATCAACGGGACTAGTTCTATTGAATGTCATGGGCCTCAGTTATACTTCTCTTAGTCCTGAACAAAATTACTTTCTTTTCAAAATAAGAGTGGATAAGTACCCTTAAACTCTGGTTCATGTTTCTGGTTAGTCTCTGCAATGATCCTGCATTCCTCTCGTCTCAGAGGAACAGCAGTAACCTGAGAAACTTTTGGGATAAAACACATTTAAGGTGAGAGGCTTTTCTGAAAATAAAGAACAGTATCCCCAGTTTTATCAATTCCCTGTAACTGGCAATAAACTTAAAGACTACTATGTTTTGCAAGTTTATTGTTTCATGAAAAAGATGTAGTGTGATCAATCAATGAGCAAATACAAAACTTGAGTTGTCAAAAATCAATCTCTAGTTCATAAAAGAAAAGATGAAACTCACTGGTGGACTGA
Source organism: Microtus pennsylvanicus (assembly GCF_037038515.1). Taxonomy (NCBI): domain Eukaryota; kingdom Metazoa; phylum Chordata; class Mammalia; order Rodentia; family Cricetidae; genus Microtus; species Microtus pennsylvanicus. Next base: position 59,614,926 of record NC_134593.1, read on the forward strand.
GAAGATAAAAATGAAAATAATCTATCGTGTTGTACATGGAAGATATGTGCAAATAGCACAGAAAAATACTCTATCACTATTCTACTCCAAACACACAACTCATGACATAAATATTTTATAATGTTTGTTAAAGTTTCCATGCTCAACATTGCATACCTTCAATGTACATCTGAAGAAACAGCTTCCAGAACAGAACAAAACAAAACCTTGGCACTCTCTTCCTTTTCAGATTAGCTGAAGACACAGCTCTTGATTCTGTGCTAGATAGGAGTACAATTTATTATGTCAAGATCTGCCTCTGGTAGACTGATGCTCTCATTTTCTCTCTTGACAACAAGTCAATAGGCTGCTATAAAAATGTTAAATATTTCACAAAAACTACAGTTAATTCTCTGTCCTGATGAGAAACTTTATCACTTGGAGGAGAGTCTGAATGTTACTCTCTGGTGACTGGAAAGTCATCACGCTCCAGTCCCGTCTCACTTGAGAATGTTCACTCCACCTGAAGACGTAATCAACTTGATATAAAGATTCTCTAACTGATCTCCTCAAGATTATTTTCTAGAATTAGAAATTCCTTGTTTTCTCTGTAAGAGTTAGCTCCATAGAACATCTCAGACTCAGAACTACTATGGTAGCTAAAGAAACTCTCTGCACATTGATTTCAACCCACTAAGACATTCTCCATATGGCATTTGCTGTGTTGCTTACGGTGTTAATAATGCTTGACCTTGTATATTGTACACTAGAATTTTAGGACCAGGGGATACTTTTTTTCAGATTCAGTGATGTGTGCATGCTACACAAATATTCTACCAAGAAAATACAACAGTTGCTCCTGGAATAGAGTGCTTCAAAACTGCAATGAATGAGGGAAAAAGAATTTCCAAAACTGGATTCTAAAATTGCCTATTTTGTATTTGTTAGGTCCAGTGACAAAAAAGTCAATTAACTGAAATCAATTGCCATTGGAAGTGAGGAGTTAGAAAACTAAGTAGCATAGCAAGGTTGAGAAATATAGAAAAATACAGGTGAATGACTAATTCTTCTTCCACTAGAGCACTTAAAGAGAGAAAATGTTGACACTAGCTTGAAATTATCTGGCTGAAATAGGCAGCCAGAACCATTTTTGATCTTCTGCTGTGGAGTTTCAAATCCCACTTGCATTCATCAAAACTTTACATACTGGGAGCAAGGATTCCAAGTTTCTGCAAGATAAAATTTGAAATGCAGTTTTTTTTCTTTATTTTCCATCCATTTGCCCAATATGCCTTTGCGATTTTCTATTGAGAATTTATACTTGAGGGCAAACCATGTTCAATTTAAGTTTCTCCTTCAGCAAAAATGGCTTAAATGATATTTCTTTTCCCATGCTGCAATAATCTTTATGTCACATAAATGGGAACTTCAATGTCTTGGGCAAATGCAGTACACCATTTATTTTGCACGCTAAACCAAATAATTCTTCTGAAAATACTACATGAGGTGAACATCATTTTCATCACAATTTTACACCTGAGAAACTTAAGGCTTGCAAAGGTTAAATAACTTGCCTGGATTTATAAATTATAAGTAACCTGTTAGAATGGATTAGCTTGTTTACTAAATATCACCCAATATCTTTTTCATTCTCTTAGTATATTTTTGCATTCATCCATAAGAGACATCAGGCATTTCATTGCATTTATTCCTTGCTGTTATTTTATCACTACAAAAATGACATTCAAGAGGACTGAAACCAATGGTGCCTCATACACTCCTTGAGTAAGTAAAGCTAAGAATCTTAAGGAACAAAGGTTTCTTGATGTTAAGGAGTGAGTTTTTTCCTCCAAAATACATGATTTAAAGCACAAATCCATAAAGTGATGTGATGTGGTATTCCTCTCTGTGTCCTTTCAATATGTTTTATTATAATTGGTTAATAAAGAATCTGCTTTGGCCTGTGGCAGGGCAGAATTTAGCCAGGCTGGAAGAGTTATATAGAGAGAGTAGGTAGAGTCAAAGTCCCCATGTAGCTGTCAAAGGGACAGATGCCGAAACTTTACTGGTAAGCCACAGTCTCATGGTAATACACATATTAATAGAAATGGATTAATTTAAGAAGTAAGAGCTAGCTAGAAATATGCTTAAACTATTGGTCAAGAAGTATTGTGATTAATATAGCTTCTTTGTGATTATTCAGGTCTGGGTAACTGGGAAATAAAACATATTTTCTACTTAGAATGATAAAATTTTGAGATATATATTCATTAAAGAATAGTTTAATTGTTCATTTGAGAGGAAACATTGGGATAGATACCATTTCAATAAAAGAAGGAAAAATTTCTTTCTCTCTGCTCTTGCACTGTGAAGTTATCCTGATTGATGGCCATGTGAAAGAGATAAGAAGGCAACAATTAGTAAGTCAATCTCAAATCCCTTCTCTTACCAGATGTGTTCCTGTATATTGTGGACTTTCTTAGTGTCCAAAGTTTAGAAACTTATTTGGAAATTTTTCAAAATGTTGAATCAAACCTTTCTACTTATTTTTTTGTTTAAATAGAAAAAGGGGAAATGATGGAGGAAGGTCATTGGTTAAATAAAGAAACTGCCTTGTCCCTGATAGGACAGAAAATTTGGTAGGCAGAGTAAACAGAACAGAATGCTGGGAGGAAGAGGAAGTGAGGCAGATGTACACTCCTCTCCAGGGAAGACGCAATGCAGCCAGCCCTCCGGTCAGACATGCTGAATCTTTCCAGGTAAGACTGGTGCTACACAGATTACTAAATATGGGTTAGGCAAGATTATGAAAATTAGCCATTAAGAGGCTAGAACTAATGGGCTAAGCAGTGTTTAAAAGAATACAATTTGTGTGTTGTTATTTTCGGGCATAAGCTAGCCAGGCGGCTGAGCTGGGCAGCAGGAATGCAGCCCACAGCTCCATCAACAGAATGGCGCCCAGATGTGGATAACTCAGTACACAGAAAGCCTGAGAAAGCTTGGGAAAGAATAGAGTAAAGCATGTTTTCTTGGTAGCAGCAATTTCTTGGGTCTGCTCTGCTTGCTAGAAGCAAGCAAGTGCTCTCATCTAAGAGAGGCTTCCTGATTCAGCTTTAGCTGCAAAACCCTGCAGCTCCTTTAAGAGGTCGTGCCACGAAACACTTAAATGGTGTTGATAAAAGCCCACTGAATGTTTGTTTGCTTTCAGCAGTAGCAGAAAAACAGCTGAGTTGTTTTAAAATGCTGGCTTTGTGGGCCTTTCTGCCAGGGCAAATTCTGACTCTTTGAGGAAGGAGGTCAGCTTCAGAGAGAGCATATGAGTGTTGTAGCTTGTTTGCTGGCAAGGACCTTGAAATGCCATAGAGTTGTGGCAATAAAAATGTCTACAGCCGGTACTTCAGCCATGAGGCTGGAAAGCTAAGGAATGGTATAGATCCAGCCATCAAAGCAATGGCTTTAATCCTACCCATATTGCTCAGTAATTTAAAGGCTCAAGAGGTCAGAAAAAGAGAGAGAGATACAGTAAAGAAAGATTCAAAAACATAGAAAACCTCTAAATGATTTACAGTGTGTTAAAAATATATGCAGGCTAAAAGTTAAAGTTCTTAAAGTAAAAAAAAAAAAAAAGAAGAAAGAGAGTAGTTGGGTGTGGTAGTACACACCTTTAATCTCAACCTTTGGGAGGCAGAGGGAGATTGACCTCCGTGACTTCAAGGTGTGGTAGCACACGCCTTTAATCCCAATGCCTGGGAGGCAGAGACAGAGGGATCTCTGAGAGTTCAAGGACAGCCTGGTCTACAGAGTTATTCCAGGACAAAGATATACAAAGAACCTGTCTCAAAAAGTAAAAATAAATGAAATAGTGTTAAAATAAAGCCGTACAAAGATGGAAAATACACAGAGAATCTTGATACTTGTGCGCTATTATGCTGTCTTTGAATTGTTTGAATGCTGAGGAAACAGCAACAGATGATAAAAGATATTTGTTTATGCTGAACTAATCCAACATAGATATTTTGAAAATACCTTGACTTTAAAATTTGGATCTAAAGACATGATGCTTTGGAAAGGAGTTTCTTATTTTGTTTTCACAGAGGATGAGACCCTGTGGATTGCTGCTATCCCAATATGGTATGATGGACCACACCCTCCTGGTGAATACCTTAAAAAAATTACGTTGCTCAACTGCCAACTGAGATGAACATAACAGACAGGTTATACCATGAAAGACCTGAATAACAGTGCCCCCATACAGCAGGAAGCAGTTTGGAGAGAAAAAACTGTGCCCATGTTCCCAAATATTGTTTATAAATGTTCTTTTACATTTAAAGGGGGATATGATAGAGATGTGAATAATTTGCATTGGTATGGACTTGACTTTATTGATATAAATTTAAGGTCAATCTTGTTAAATGTTTATGTATTTCTGATATTGATTAAGGTATTGTGATTATATAGTTCATTTTAAAATGTAATGTAAATAGGTTGTTAATGGATAATCATTAATAATAGTCAAGTGTGTAGTCATGTTAGTTAGATTTTCTAGATGTACATAGAGATATTTTAGATAGGCATTCTTCATATCTTTCAAAGATTATAGAATATGGCATTTTAAATGTTTTAATAATTTAGGGTTTTTCATGACAATGACACACGTCTGCTCCTGGCAGCACAAATCTACTTCAAGAGGAAGATGGGCATCGAAGAGAATCCTTATGGAGTTTGATGGCCATTTGGGCAAGAAACTGCTCTTGCCTGGACTAATGCATAAACTGGACACAGAGAACCTGCAGAGAGAAAACTACTGAACTTGCCTAAAGGTGAGATGATCTTTTGGGGTTCCGGAGTCATGAAAGAGTCTGTGAGACATTCTGCAGGACACAGCAGATAGTGACTGAATTGCCTTTGAAATTTCCTGCTTCATGGAAATATCTGCTGGAAACTATGGGCCTGTAGGCCAAAGATGGATGCCCCAATGGTACAGAGGAACTTTGGGTGACTGTCCAGGCAGAGAGATGTCTCTGTGATTTCTAGGGTTTTGTAAGTTGCTTACTTCTCATTTACTTAGGCAATATTATATCCTTCTGTAGTCTTTGATGGAGTTGAAGAATAGATAGATAGTTACAGTTATAGTTCTCCATTGATATGATAAAAGATAAATAGATGTAAATATTGTAACTGTAATTCTTGCTTGACAATTGTTTTGTTATATGTAATTTTGCTATGTTAAATTTAAAGCCTTCCTTCCTTTTTGTTAAAACAGAAAAAAGGGGAAATGATGGAGGAAGGTCATTGGTTAAATAAAGAAACTACCTTGGCTCTGATAGGACAGAAAATTAGGTAGGCGGAGTAAACAGAACAGAATGCTGAGAGGAAGAGGAAGTAAGCTTAGACACCATGCCGCTGCTCCCCAGGGCAGACACTATGAAGCTCCCACCCAGGATGGACATAGGCTAGAATCTTCCTGGTAAGCACATTTTGTGGTGCTACACGCATTAATAGAAATGGGCCAAGCAGTGTTTATATGAATACAGTTTGTGTGTCGTTATTTTGGGGCATAAGCTAGCCAGGTGGCTGGGAGCTGGGTAGCAGGAATGCAGCCTGCAACTCCTTCAACAGAATGGCATCCTAGGGGTTTGTTCAAAAGAAATTAGATACATTCATACACAGATTTTAATGCTGATATTTACATGTCTTTGACATTCATAATCCTATTTTCTACTACAAGATGAATGCATAAAGTCGAAATTTCTATTAAGTCTTATAATTTAAAAAAAAATGAGTTAGTGATCCATGAGAAAATGTACATGAGTAGCAAATTTTGTTTAAACATGTATAAATATATGCTATATTTTTATTATTTCATTTTGTAAAGAATTCTAGGAATTACAGACAAATGTAAGTAGCTTGCATAATCAACTTTTTTTCTGCTGATAGAAGCTATCAGGACAGAGAAGATAGCAGGGATGTTTAGGATAGGTTTTGATGGAGGAAGGTCATTGGCTAATAAAGGAACTGCCCTGGCCCATTTCATTGGTTAGAAGATAGGTGGGAGGAGTAAACAGAACAAAACGCTGGGAGGAAGAGGAAGTGAGGTCAGACTCGACAGCTCTCCTCTCAGGAGCAGACGCCTCAGCAGAGACGCCATGCTCCCCGCTCCAGGGAAGATGCACGCTATGAAGTTCCGACCCAGGATGGACTTAGGCTAGAATCTTCCCGGTAAGACCGGTGCTATACAGATGATAAGAAATGGGCTAGTCCAGGTGCGAGAGTTAGCCTAGAAAAGGCTAGGTAGAAATGAGCCAAGCAGTGTTTAAATGAATACAGTTTGTGTGTTGTTATTTCAGGGCAAAAGCTAGCTGAGCAGGTGGCTGGGGTGTTGGGGACGCAGCCCCGCCGCCCATATTACTACAAGGTTTTCTATTTTTTTTTTTTGGTATATGAATGTTTTAATATATACAAATTATATTTTATTTTTGGCTTCATATATTTATATTTTGCTATGTAAAGCCCTTAAAATAATTTAAAATGTAAAATTGATACTGATATTTGTTATTTTCTCAAAAATCATGTTATCAGAGTGTCATGTACTAGATGGGTCTCTGAGAAATGAGATTGATTCAGTATACTGAGAAGGGAATGGGTAATCGATAGCATTTGAACAGCCTTAAAGGGAAGGGCTTTCATGGATTTGAAGGTACACTATCACATTATTTTATAACAGTACAAAATTAAAGAAACAAGTGATTTTAGTAGGGTCAGCGTTAACCACTGATGGTGACATGCAAATGGTTTGTTAAGAACATTGTCTTCATAATCAGATGACACAATGTCAATGATAATAGAAATGTAATTTAATTAAATTTTTATTATTATTTAGAATCATTTAATATCTTTAAACTGATTTAAAAATTCTATTATTCAGTCTAAAATAAAATATAAAACCATACATGGAACAAAATTCTTAGTTTTTAAATTGTTGGATAGCAAACATAGCAGTAGGATTACTCTTCATGTAATAATACCAACATGACCTGAAGGATGTGCCCATTCATGCTATAGTCGTATGACTCTCATGACATACCAAACTGCTTTCTGATTGCATTTGTTCTCTTCTCTATAGAATGTAATTTTGTGTCTGATACAATAATTCTGTTCAAAATGCCAGCAGTGAGGAGGCAACGGGTGTCAGAGACCCTAACTTAGAAACTGCTATTGTTTCATTAACAAATTATGATTGCTAAATGTAATCTTTCTAAGTATTTTAAATAATTTCCATTTAGTTACATTTTCTTTCGTTAACAGATATTCTTTCATATACAGAAGGTAAAAGAAAAAGAATTAACTTCATTTTCATTCATACTCTCAAAACTATGAAAAAATCAAGTATCTGTTTAATAATTACATTTTGTAAATGTGTTTATGTTTGTGTGCATGCCACAGAAAAAAGTACAGGGATTCTCTTCAAATAATCTAAGCAATTTAGATGACATAAATATAAATATATTGCATGCAGTCAATCAAATATACAAATTATAAATAATATATGTTATATATAATTTATATTTTGTTAAGTATATATTTAGGGAAAACTTTAATATTAAGTTTTCAAAACTGAAAACAGATCAAAACTTCATTAAACATCCTTTTAAAAGGAAGTAAGAGAATGATGTAACTTTACAGGTGAGTATAAATGTAACTGCATATTAGAGTTTCACTTTAGTTGACAAGATCATCCCTTATAAATATAAGGATAACCTCATGTTCTTGTGCATACATGCAGATATGTATATGCAACCAGACAGGTATATTTTTGTGTATGACAGGATATAATCATTAATATTTTCATGCATATTTCTTTACTATACAAAATTATACTCCCTAGAAACAATTATACCAAAATTGAAAGTTATCATACATTTACTAAGGTCTTTGAATTGCCACACACCACAAAAGGAATCTGAGCCTATGAACAAACCATTGATACAAAGACTGGGATAATAGTTTTACAAAATGGTGTGACTCAATTTGTATTATTGATGCAATTTCTCAGCACTGAAATTGAAAACTAAAAGTATATAGAATTTTTCTAATGACTCCCAGAATAGAAAGAAGTAAAACAAAAAAATACTGAATATGTGTCATCAGCATGGCTGTTATGCAACATTGGTGAGAGTGTAAGGTAGTGTAGTCACTGTGAAAATCAGTGTGAAGCATAACAAATATCTAAAATTAGAACTTCAGCATGATCCAGTTAAATAATTTCTAAGAGTGTACCTAAAGAAACATAGTGGGCATGCAACATCATAATACATCCATACATTTTATGACACTATACACAATGGCCTTGGTACACAGTCTAAATGCCCATCAGCAGAGCAATGGAAAAGAGATTGATTATAAATTCACAGTTGAGAATTATCAAGGAGTAAACAAAAAGGGAACTAATTGATTGACAGGAACATGAATGGAATTAGATATCATCATGTAATAAATATTATATATGAACTCTTATTTTCACAAGGAAAGGAAGAGAATAATTGATATTTGCTTAATTATAGCCAATATTATACATGGTCATAAAGATAAATACACTATAATAAACTTTTCTAAGAATTGCATATTCTAGCATAATTCATGAAAATGCTAAAGGGATCCTTCAAATCATAATCTAATCTTTGTATTATTCATTAATATTAACTTTTTATTTGCTAAATGGTTATTACATTAGTATGTTTGCTTTTAATACATGCCCCAGGTATACTTTTCATGTTCCCATGCTTATAAAACTGTATGTTTGTCTGCCTTACATAAATGAGCAATTATCTCATGTAAATTGTGCTGACTCTGAATGGATGAGATAACCACATCAACTTGTTGCGACATTTCAGCAGTTAGTTATTTAACTTTGCCAAGTGGCACACATTCATTTACTAAGAGACACACTGTCGATTTGATTGCCTATCTTGTTGCTCCAGCTGCCTGTTTTTATAATCCAGTTGCATATTAGAATATTTCAGTTTGTAGTTACATGACCAGTCTTGTTTATTTGCTGATGGCTGTCTACATGAATAAATGAAATCATTAGGGTATAAAAGCCTGGACATTGCTAACACTTTGATCCAGTGACCAGTCTGGGTGTGGGCACATAAATTAGCATTATCTATATTCAAGTGCTTTAGTGTGGAAAAAGGTAGCTTAATAAGAATCATTCATACAAATATATATTTTATAAAGTTAATAAATAAATGATGAGAATATATATTTATAGGTAAATATATTTATGTTTGTAAATATTTGAAGGCCTATAGCCTTTTTAAAAACAGAAATTTTTAGACAATAAATTGCTGTATATCTTCTTTGAATCACTATTGATGTTTTTGCTAAAAAGAATATTATTTAAAACAGTCCTTGACGAGTAGTGTCATTTAACCTGATGTGATGTTTTGAAGATATTTTATACTATGCTAGCATAGCATCAAAGACATCAAAAAAACCATCAAAAGGTTTTGTCTTTACAGTGAAAATGTGTATAATGAGGCAACACTAAATATTACACATAAAATTCTGTTTACTGTGAATTAAAACAAAATGGAAATCACTTAAGATACGCTTTGAAATTTGGATTGAGACATCTTTATTTAGATTACATTTATGTATTAATATGCAGGACAGAGTATTTGCCATGAAGTGATTTCTAAGGTTGAAGGAAATTTATAGGAGTTGGTTTTCACCTAATATCATGTAGTTGGTTCTCTGGATTTGAAATCAGATATCAGTTTTGTCAGCAAGTGCTTTTACTAATTAAATAATCTAGCTGGCTTCTTTTAAATATTTTAACACATAAAAAGTTATTTTGTGGTAATTATAGACAAAAATATAATTATGAAGTTCATCGTTCTTTCTTTTATAAAAAGAAAATAAATCAAATCATTATCATTTATAATCCGAATATACTTACCTATTAACATATCTAAATATCAACTTTCTAAAACAGGAAATGTGTATAGCCAGCATTGTCTAATGCAATATTTAGATATAATAATATGCATGATAAGTTAATATTCTAAGTTTTATGTTATTTAAAATTAAAATAGTGTCAAATACCATAATTTGTAGCTGTAGTTAATACAACTAATCTAATAAATATATTATATGGTTTATTTTGTTAAAACAAGTATAAATGAGAAATATCAGTTTTCATTATTGTAGCTAATATACAAACTATCAAGCATTATATTTTAGTGGCACAATACTAAGTAAGTTACTGATTATATTTGAGATGATATGACTAATGGAGATATTTAATTTGCTATCCACTGCACATCTTGTCAAGAGTATCATACTAGCATTGAAAAGAAGGATATTCCTATGAAGTATCATACTATGGAACTTCCTATGAGTATCATACTAGCATTGAAAAGACGGATATTCCTATGAAGGTTCAAGAAGCATGCAGAACATCGAATAGACCGGATCAAACAAAATCCCCTCACCATATAATAATGAAAACACAAAACATACAGAATAAAGAAAGAATATTAGGAGCTGCAAAGGAAAATAGTCAAGTAACTTATAAAGGTAAACCTATCGGACTTACACCTGACTTCTCTATGGAAACCATGAAAGCCAGGTCTTGAATAGATGTGCTGCAAAAACTAAGAGATCATGGATGCAAGCCCAGACTACTATAATCACCCAGGCTTTTGTTCACCATCAATGCAGAAAAAAAATATTTCAGGATAAAAACAAATTTAAACAATATGTAGTCACAAATCCAGCCTTACAGAAAGTAAAAGAAGGAAATATCACTTAATATCAATGGGCTCAATTCACCTATAAAAAGGCACAGGCTAAGAGATTGGATGCAAAAACAGGATCCAACATTCTGCTGTTTACAATAAACACACACCTCAACCACAAAGACAGACATCTACTCAGAGTAAAGGGTTGGGAAAAGGTTTCTCAATCAAAAGGACCTAAGAAACATGTAGGTGTGGCTATACTAATATCTAACAAAATTGACTTCAAACTAAAATCAATCAGAAGAGATGGAGATGGACACTTTATACTCATAACAGGAACAATTCATCAGGATGACGTCTCAATCCTGAATATCTATGTCCCTAATATAAAAGCACCAACTTATGTAAAAGAAACATTACTAGAACTTAAGGCAGACATCAAACCCCACACACTAATAATAGGATACTTCAACACTCCTCTCTCACCAATGGACAGGTCAATCATACAGAAACCTAACAGAGAAATAAGAGAATTAATGGAGGTAATGAATCAAATGGACTTAACAGACATCTATAGAACATTCCACCCAAATTGGAAAGAGTATGCCTTCTTCTCAGCATCTCATGGAACCTTCTTGAAAATTGACCACATACTCGGTAACAAAGCAAACTTCCACAGATACAAAAAAATATTAGTAACCACCTGTGTCTTTTCAGATCACCATGGAATAAAGTTAAAATTTAACAATAATTCTACCCCCAGAAAACCTACAAACTCATGGAAGCTGAACAGTCAACTACTGAACCACCCCTAGGTCAGGGAAGAAATAAAGAAAGAAATTAAAGTCTTCCTTGAATTCAACAAAAATAAAGACACAACATACCGAAACCTATGGGACACTATGAATGCAGTGCTAAGAGGAAAGTTTATAGCACTACATTTAAAAAGGGAGAAAGCTCACATTAAAGACTTAACAGCACAGCTGAAACCCACCCCCACCCCCCCAAAAAAAAGAAGCAGCAGACTCACCCAGGAGGAATAGAAGACTGGAAATAATCAAACTGAGGGCTGAAATCGACAAAATAGAAACACAGAAAACAATCCAAAGAATCAATGAAACAAAGAGCTGGATCTTTGAGAAAGTGAACAAGATTGACAAACCATTATCCAAACTAATCAAAAGGCAGAGAGAGAACATGCAAATTAACAAGATCAGAAATGAAAAGGGGGACCTAACAACAGACACTGAGGAAATTCAGAGAATCATTAGGTCTTACTATGACAACCTATATGCCACAAAGTTAGAAAATGTAAAAGAAATGGACTTGTTTTTAGATAAGTACTATATACCAAAATTAAATCAAGACCAGGTGAACAATTTAAATAAACCTGTAAGTTGTGAGGAAATAGAAGCTGTCATAAAAAAAAAAAAACAACTCCCAACCAAAAAAAGCACAGGACCTGATGGTTTTAATGCAAAATTTTATCAGAACTTCCAAGAAGAACTGATGCTTATACTCCTTAATTTGTTTCACATAATAGAATCAAAAGAGTCATTGCCAAACTCTTTTTATGAAGCTACAGTCACCCTGATTCCAAAACCACACAAAGACCCAGCCAAGAAAGAGAATTACAGACCAGTCTCACTCATGATCATCGATGCAAAAATTCTCAATAAAATTCTGACAAACAGAACCTAAGAACACATTAAAAATTATCTATTATGATCAAGTAGGCTTCATCCCAGTGATGCAGGGCTGGTTCAACATACGAATACCTATCAATGTAATCCATCATATAAATAAACTGAAAGAAAAAAAAAAACATATGATCATTTCATTAGATGCTGAAAAAGCATTTGACAAAATTCAACACTCCTTTATGATAAAGATTTTGGAGAGGTTAGGGATACAATGATCATACCTAAATATAATAAAAGTAATATATAGCAAGCCAACAGCTAATATCAAATTAAATGGAGAGAAACTCAAAGCCATCCCACTAAAATCAGGAACAAGGCTGTCCACTCTCACCATATCTCTACAAGATAGTTATTGAAATACTAGTAATAGCAATAAGACAACAAAAGGAGATCAAGGAGATTCGAATCAGAAAGGAAGAAGTCAAACTTTCATTATTTGCAGATGTGATAGTGTACATTAGTGACCCCAAAAACTCTACCAAAGACCTACAGCTGATAAATACTTTCACTGATGTGGCAGGTTACAAGATCAACTAAAAAAAAAAAAAAACAAAAAAAAAAACACAAAAAAACAGTAGCCCTTCTATACACAAAGGATAGAGAAGCAGAGAGGGAAATCAGAGAAACTTCACCTTTTTCGATAGCCACAAACAGCATAAAGTATCTTGGGGTAACTCTAACCAGGAAAGTGAAAGATCTATTTGTCTAGAATTTTAAGCCATTGACGAAAGAAATTGAAGAGGACACCAGAAAATGGAAGGATCTCCCGTGCTCTTGAATGGGTAGGATCAACATAGTAAAAATGGCAATTCTACCAAAGGCAATCTATAAATTCAATGCAATCCCCATTAAAATATCAACAAAATTCTTCACAGACATTGACAGAACAATAATCAACTTTATATGAAAACCAAAAAACCCAGGATAGCCCAAACAATCTTATACAATAAAGGAACTTCTGGAAGCATTACCATCCCTGACTTCAAACTCTATTACAGAGCTACATTAATAAAAACAGCTTGGTATTGGCATAAAAACAGAGAAGTTGACCAATGGAATCGATTATAAGACCCGGATATTAACCCACAAACCTATGAACACCTGATTTTCGACAAAGGAGCTAAAAGTATACAATGGAAGAAAGAGAGCATCTTCAACATATTATGCTGCCATAACTGGATGTAAACCTGTAGAAGAATTAAAATAGATCCATTGCTATCATCATGCACGAAACTCAAGTCCAAATGGATAAAAGACCTCACTATTAATATGAACACACTGAACCTGATAGAAGAGAAAGTTGGAAGTAGGCTACAACACATGGGGACAGGAGACCATTTCCTACGCATAACCCCAGTAGCACAGACATTAAGGGCAACATTGAATAAATGGAACCTCCTAAAACTGAGAAGCTTCTGTAAAGCAAAGGACACTGTCATTAAGACAAAAAGGCAACCTACTCACTGGGAGAAGATCTTCACCAACCCCACATCAGACAAAGGTCTGATTTCCAAAATATATAAAGAACTCAAGAAACTAGACTTTAAAATGCTAATTAACCCAATTAAAAAATGGGGCACTGAACTGAACAGAGAATTCTCAACAGAAGAAATTCAAACGGCCAAAAGACACTTAAGGTCATGCTCATCCTCCTTGGTGATCAGGGAAATGCAAATTAAAACAACTTTGAGATACCATCTTACACCTGTCAGAATGGCTAAAATCAAAAACACCAAGGATAGCCTTTCCTGGAGAGGTTGTGGAGAAAGGGGCACACTCATCCATTGCTGGTGGGAATGCAAACTTGTTCAAGCACTTTGGAAATCAGTGTGGTGGTTTCTCAGGAAATTCAGGATCAACCTACCCCAGGATTCAGCAATACCACTCTTGGGAATATATCCAAGAGATGCCCTGTCATACTACAAAAGCATTTGTTCAACTATGTTCATAGCAACATTATTTGTAATAGCCAGAACCTGCAAACAATCTATATGCCCCTCAGTGGAAGAATGGATAAAGAAAGTGTAGAATATATACACATTAGAGTACTACTCAGCGGTAAAAAACAATGACATCTTGAATTTTGCATGCAAATGGATGGAAATAGAAAACACTATCCTGAATGAGATAGCCCAGACGGACTCAAAAAGATGAATATGGTATGTACTCACTCATAAGTGGATTCCTGCCATAAATAAAGGACATTGAGCCTATAATCCGTGATCCTTGAGAAGCTAAATAAGAAGGTGAACCCAAAGAAAAACATATAGTTATCCTCCTGGATATTGGAAGTAGACAAGATTGCCAGGCAGAAATTGGGAGCTTGGGGGTGGGTGTGGATGGGGGTAAGGGGAGATGGGGAGAGAGAAGGGAGAAGGGGAGGATGGGGAGAGCTTGAGGGAATGGGATGATTGGAATGGAGGAAGGGTGGATGGGAGCAGGGAAGTAGATATCTTAATTAAGGGAGCCATTTTATGGTTGGCAAGAGACTTGACTGTATGGGGGTTCCCAGGTGTCCAAGGAGATGTCCCCAGCTTTTTCCTTGGGCAGCAGAGGAGAGGGAGCCTGAACTGGCCTTATCCTATATTCACACTGATGAATATCTTGCATATCATCATAAAACCTTCATCTGGCGATGGATGGAGATAGAGACAGAGACCCACATTGGAGCACTGGACTGCGCTCCCAAGGTCCAAATGAGGAGCAGAAGGAGGGGGAACATGAGCAAGGAAGTCAGGACCACGAGGGGTGCGTTCACCCACGGAGACGGTGGGACTGATCTAATGGGAGCTCACCAAGGCCAGCTGGACTGGGACTGATGGAGCATGTGATCAAACCGGACTCTCTGAATGTGGCTGACAATGAGGGCTGACTGAGAAGCCAAGGACAATGGCATTTGGTTTTGATTCTACTGCATGTACTGGCTTTGTAGTAGCCTAGTCTATTTGGATGCTCACCTTCTAGACCTGGATGGAGGGAGGAGGACCTTGGACTTCCCACAGGGCAGGGAACCCTGGCTGCTCTTTGGACTGGAGAGGGATGGGGAGGGGAGTGGGAGAGGGGTAAGGAAATGGGAGGAGGGGAGGAGGTGGAAATTTTTAATTAAGTAAAAACTAAATAAAGGGGGGGGAGGGGCAGGAAAAAGTTAGCACTATATCACACACAAAGTAAATTCTCTAAAATTCTCATAGGTCTATTTTTCTATTGAACCATAGACATTTTGTCTTCTGTCCCTTCCCATTGATTGAATTCTAGACATATTTTCTTCCAAACTCCAGCAAGAGACCTCCCTGATGAGGCACATAAAGACTAAGGTTTACAACTAAGTATCTTCTACCTTAGATGAGCTCTATCCTGGTTACATCTCTTAACACAGGATGCAGCCACATTATCAAGGTCACACTCTAGAAACACACTGTTTCAAAGAGTACATCACTGCCATTACTTCACTATTCTGGTCACAGCACAGCTGTGCCTTGCTCCACAGAAGAAACAGGCCTTGTTTTGAATTAGACAGACTCAAATTTCTTTTTAAAAGATTTTTATTCATTTATTATAATTAAAATATGAATACATTATTTCTTCCCTTTACTTTCTTCCTTTCAACCCCTCACATACACCCACCCCTCAGTCCCTTCCAAATGAGAGTCCCCTTGGCCTCTTTTTGTTTAACTACATTTATTACATATACATAAATACAAAAATCTTGTATGTACATAATTTTAAGGCTAAGTATTTTGCATTGGACAACCAGTTAGGGACTCATTCTGGGAGAGAAAATTCTCCTTTTCTCTGCAGTCACTGGTTGCCTTTAGTTTTTGCTTAGGGTTGAGAACCATTCAAGTTTGCCCTTCTGAGTTACCATATCTAGCAGGGTTCATGTTCAGGTCCTCTTTCAGCAGTGGCAATGTGTGACATCATGGGAGAAGTTTCCTGTCTCACAGTAGACTTCCTACTCCGCTGGTTCTGACAAGCTTTCTGATTCCTCGTGTTCCTTGAGTCTTGGGTGCAGGAGCTCTATTGTAGGTGGAGCCACCGAGGAGGCATCAGAACTCTGTATTTGACCAGTGAGTAGTTTTCTGTGATTGTCTCTGTCTAGGGCAAGGGCAAATTCTTCAGTGAGGAAAAGGAGCTACATGTTCCTATCCGCACAAGGACATTTCTCAACGGCAAACTTAAAAAAGCTCAGTCTAGCTTGGAATTAGAAAGGCCTGAAAATTGTCCTTGTTTGTACACAAAGGAGATTTTACTTGGCACTTGCTTTTGCAGAAGGATAGCACGAAACTCTGAGGATAGTAGCCGTCTTCATTTAGATGGTGTGATATAATCTTCAGCTAAAGCTGAATCTAATTAATACACACAGAAACTCGTCCAAATGGAAAAAAAAAGGCCCAATTCTTTCTCCTGATGGAGAACAGATCTTCCCAAGGTCGGGAAAGGGTAGGATTAAGAGGACCCAGGGAGCATCTGTGCTGAGGAGCCACAAGGGGAAAGGAGTCAAAAAGTGGTACTTTTTGACTTTGAACCTTATAGCCACAGTTCTGAAATAGAAGCAGGAGTTTGAATTTCCTTGCAATAGAAGAAGAGCTCGGACCTCTGGCTGCTGAGCTGAACACATGGAGAAAAGGGAGAGCTGGGCCATCTCCTGAGATCAAAGCAACTGTGCCCTCTGTGAAAAAAAAAAAAGTCTGGATATGGGGGGACCTGGGAAGAAAGAACATCCTGGTCATAAGTCAGAGGAAATCGCACACTTAGCTCACCTCCTCCACTCTTTTTTCTTTTCTTTCTTTCTTTTTGGATTTTCGAGACAGGGTTTCTCTGTAGCGTTTTGGTTCCTGTCCTGGAACAGGCTGGCCTCGAACTGTTAAGATGTTGCGGAGACTCTGAAATCCCAACAGCTTTACTGCGGGACACGAAGAGCAAGGGTCTTCCAGACACACAACCTCTGAGCTCAGATGCTGTGTGATCTGCAGATTTGGATCAGATTTCTGGCTTCAGAAAAAGCCGCCTTATGATATTGAACGCCGTGGAGCTTTGGCATGTTTCCAGCTAAGAACCTGCCCTACTCAGGGAAGGGCTCAGTCTGAAACAATCCTTTTTAATATAGCTTGGTTGCCAAGAATCTTCTAGTTTCTCTTTGTTTTCAATAGTAGCTCTCTCTCTCTCTACTATTGTTTTTTCCCTTTGGTCTTCTAAGTCTACAGACTATTAGACTCTTTTTTTTTTTTTTTTTTTGGTTTTTCGAGACAGGGTTTCTCTGTGGCTTTGGAGCCTGTCCTGGAACTAGCTCTGTAGACCAGGCTGGTCTCGAACTCACAGAGATCCGCCTACCTCTGCCTCCCGAGTGCTGGGATTAAAGGCGTGCGCCACCATCGCCCGGCGACTATTAGACTCTTGTGTTTATTTCATTATTCTGTTTTGTTTAGTTTAGTTTTCTGGTATATTCTAAATCAGGGTCTGCCTATCAGCTATTGCTGACCTTGAACTAATTACCTGTCTTTACTGCAGAAGAGAAAAGGTCAGCTGTAACAACACCTGGAGTTGCGTGGCAGTCCAGGTCTCCTCTAAATGCTTTAGTGAGAGATCTTTTGAGTACCATCAGAGGCACCCTTGACCATTTGTAATCTTTGATTTTTCCTACACTTAGCTCTTCGCTTCTTAAACCAACAGTGCACTTCGGATACTTTCATATACAGGCGCCTCGCAAGGTCCTTCTTTGTGATCTCACCAGGGTACTGATTATCTTCGAAAACTCCCTCCAGTTCGCTCAGCTGCCAGGGTGTGACACCCCTGCGGATCCGTGGTCGAGTGTTCCTCCGGGGATGTGGGACTCCGGCAGACAGTGGGATTTTAGCCCACTCTGGGACTTGAGCGCACCCTGGGATTTGAGCGCATTCTGGGACTTGAGCCCACTCTGGGACTTCTGTGGGTTGTGGGATACTGGCAACTGAGGTCTCCTCCCCCTCCAACTGTAGCTCTCCTGGACTTTGGTAGCTCCCCTGGCTCGGGTTGGTGATGTAAATACTAATGCAGATCACAAGATTCATATCACCCTGCTGGTTGGGGATACCTTGGTACCTGGGTTCCTCCACGAAGAAGCCTAGTGCACTTTCACCGACACTGCGTCTTTCTTCTGCCGGCGCAGTCTCTTGCTCATCCTGGATTTCCACCTCTATTTTTGCTTGTACGGTGTTGTAAAAATTGGGGTCTTGGTGCTGATTCATATGTGCCATGGCCTAAACTCTGTAGAAGCAGTCTTAACTTCACAAATAAGGATATATCAGGGAAGTCAAAACGTCAATGTCTCTCTTATTCTGGAGACACCAACAATCCTGGAGTTGTTTAGTTCAGGAAGCTCGACTTCCCAGCAGATTTCCAATCTGGCATGGAAGGCTGGAAGTTATACTGGTGTCTATGGTCTTTCAGTCTTCGGTTTTTGTTGAAATACCCCCAAAAACTTGGTCCCGGTATCGGTTAAAGAAGGCCGAGTCGCTGGATAGGACAACTTACCAACAAGAGCAAGGGTAAGCAGCCTAAAAGGAAGGTTTCCTTCCAGCGCTTCCTTTTATGTGTACTGCCACGGGGAAGGTACCGCCCACATTTAGGTGGGGTCTGTCTCTGGCCTCCAATGAATATCCTTGGTGGCTGGGTGTGGTAGCACGCACCTTTAATCCCCAATAGAGCCAACGGTATCTGAGTGCCCAGGGGCAAGGGTGGGGTGGGGGTGGGTACGTGGAAAGAGCACAGGTAAGTTCTGTCTCAGAACAAGATTGGATGTCTGCGAGTCGGGGGAAGTGGGCAAAATAAGGGGTGGAGGGAGAGAGAGAGCCCTACATTAAAGTGCTCAGGAATTTGTTTGAGTTGCTTCTAGATGCAGTTAGGTGGGCCACCAAGATCACACCCACTGTCTTCTTTCTAGTCCAGTCAGAAGTTTCTAGGTGTAAACTCTGTTAGGAAGAGAAAACTTAGTAGGCCGCTTTTAGACATACCTGTCTTCATAACTAAATAAATATCTGAGCTGGAGGTGCTGTCTCAAAATTAACAACAAATGGAGAGGAGGACATCAGGCAAACTCTTTTTAAAAAAATCCTGTAAGATTAGTAACTCTGTGAAGATTAATTCTTTTTAGTTTGGGTTTTGGTTTTCTGCAGCCTTAATTGACCTGGAATTCACAGGAATTCACTTGCTTCTTAACTTCTGCTTCCCGAGTTACTGGATTAAAGAAGTGAATCACCACTTGACCTTGAAGATTAATCCCCCCCACACCCCCAGAACTGGTTTCTTTGTGTATCCCTGGCCTGGAACTCAGATAATTCAGCCAGCTGTCTCTGTCTCCCGAGTGCCGGGATTAAAGTCATGGGATTAAAGTCATGGGCCATCACTGTGCAGCTGAAGACTAACTCTTTAGGATACACTGTTTACAGTCAGAAATACAAAGCTCACTGTCACGGCTAAGGACTGTGAACATTTGATGATCCTTCTTCCTCTGTAGGTCCAGTGTCGGGATTACAAGTGTGAGCCTAGAGCTGTGAGGTTTTTTTGTTTGTTTGTTTGTTTTGTTTTTTTGCATGGATTTTGGCTTTAGCCATGTGTTTATGGTAGTCGTTGAGCACTTGGGGCGTTCAAGTCATGTTGAAGAGAGGAAACGGATGGGATGCAGATCCAAGCTCACACACACAAAGGCTTGCTTCATGATGTTACCTGGGCAATGATGTCTCCATTTGCGGCATGAATTTGAGCAATGGCCCCCAGCTCTCCTAGGCAGGTGAAGATCTCATAGAGCTAAAACAGAAAGTAGCAACCTCACATAAAGGACAATTACTAAAATCAGAGTTGAAATAATGTCTTAAACCAGAGAGGAATGGAGTCAAAAGACATTTTAGCAAGGTTGTGGTGGCGCACCCCTTTAATCCCAGTACTGGCGAGGCAGAGGCAGGCTGATCTCTGAGTTTGAGGCCAGTCTGGCCTGCAGAGCGAGTTCCAGGGGTTGAACAGAGAAATCCTTTCTCAAAATCAAATCAAATCAAAACAAACAAACAAAAAAGACATTTAAGGAAGCCTGGGATAAAACCGGACTCACTGGACTACTGAGAACTCAAGAACAATGGCAATGGGTTTTTGATCCTACTGCACGTAGGCACGTTGGCTTTGTGGGAGCCTAGGCAGTTTGGATGCTCACCTTACTAGATCTGAATGGAGGTGGGTGGTCCTTGGACTTCCCACAGGTCAGGGAACCCTGATTGCTCTTTGGGCTGATGAGGGAGGGGGACTTGACTGGGGGAGAGGGAGGAAAATGGCAGGCAGTGGCGGGGAAGAGACAGAAATCATAAATAAATAAATAAATAAATAAATAAATAAATAAATAAATAAATAACGCAAAGCAAGTAAAAGACAGTTTTGTAAAACCAAATCATTTAATTCATCTGTTTCAATTATATTCTTATCAAATATGCTTCAGAACTCAATAAAGATGAGGACACAAAACAAGCATGGAGTTGTTCTCTGGGAAAACCAAATAAACATTTAAGTGAAAGACTTACGTACTTTGAGGCCTGTCATTGAACTGATATGACAAGGAAATCTGCTGTACCTTACACTGATGAGCATGAAAGACTGGTATAAAAACCCAGAGCCTCTTAAATGAGTCTCCAAAGCTGTGATTCTGTGAGACTAGAAAGGATCAATAAATCTCTCTTCAAGGTAGGACAATAGAATCTAAAATTAAAAGTATCTGATGTAATCATTAAACCTCAGATGGAAAGGGATCCTGGCAGTCGGGAACCAAGGAGTACTCGTGTTAACAGCTCTAATGGAAAAGTCTTCTGGCTGTTGGGAGCCAAGGAATACCGTAGTTCACTGTAAGCACAGCTGCTGCAGCCCTGCTTGAGGGAAAGGCTCCCCCACGGTAACAGCTCTGCTCTGGCAGAAGAGGGCTTTCCCAGTGACTTTGTGATGGTTTGACTCAGTCTCCCAGAGTGTTAACAACTCAGCTCTGCTAGGTGAAGTTTTCTTCAGTGAACGTGTTATAACCTGGTCCTGATCTGCTCTGCCCTGCTGAAAAGTTGTGACTATGCTCCTTGCTCCATTCTGGCAAAGGAAGTCCCACCCAAACCTTATTTGACAGATTTATTGGGAGGGAAAAGTTCAGAAGGGTGACTGAGAAAGAAAATTGTAGAATGGCTTCCTCTGCCAGGGTGGAAGAAGGTAGCAACAAACTGAACAGGCTCATGGCTTTTATAGGGCTTCTTAGGGGCACAGTTTTTCCAGGGAGGGGATTGTCATATTTCAGTTCCTTGAGCTCAGATTCACTAAGATCTCATGCTCAGGGATTGGTTGGTTTTCTGCTTAGTCAGGGACAGAATTGACTCTGGTTTCAGGGCCAAAGTGTGTTTCTTTTACTGTCCCGTTTAAGCATTTGGCTCTAATTTCAGGACTGGAGCACATTTCTTTCTCTGGCTCTGACTCAGGGGCCAAAGTGTGTTTCCTTGGCTTTGGTTCCAGATCAGGTGCATGTCATTGATTCTGGGTTCAGGGCTAAATTATTTTTTTCATGGCTCTGTTTTCAGGGCCAGGGTAGGTTTCTTTGGCAGGCCCTTTTACCCTACATCTGGGAAATATGTTTTATTTCTCTTGGAGAGAGATCCTTACATTCCCCTTAGAATTCCCCCTTACTGGCAGCCTCTCTGAGTATGTGGATCACAGCATAATTACCTTCTTCTATAAAACTAATAGCTTGTAGAACTTATGAGTAAGTTCATACTATATTTGTCTTTCTGGGTCTGGGTAACCTTACTGAGGATGACTGCTTTCTATTTCCATTCATTTGTTGGCAAATTTCATGATATTATTGTTTTTAGCAACTGAGTAATATCACATTGAATGGATGTACCATATTTTCCTTATCCATTCTTCCATTGGGGGACATCTATGTTGATTTGAGTTTCTGGCTATTATTAATAAAGCTGCTATGAACATAGCTGAGCAAGGCCCTTGTAGTATAATGGAACATTTTGGTATGTGCCCAGGAGTGGTATATCTGGGACTTGGTGTAGATCGATTCACAGTTTTCTGAGAAGCCATCATATTGATTCCCAAAGTGCCTGTACAAATTTGGATTCCCACTAGACACAGAGGAGTGTTCCCCTTCCTCCACATTCTCTACAGCATGAGCTGTCATTTATGTTGTTTGATTTTAGCCATTATGACAGGTGTAAGATAGAATCTCAAAATAGTTATGATTTGAATTTCCATGATGAGAAATGTAATATAACTATTACATTAATGAGATGACTCTTTGGTAATTAGTACTCTTCCTATTAAAATGGCATATGAATTTTTATTGATTTTTACATTTAAAACATTGTATAATATTAGATAAATGTCATTTGAATATTCTTTGCAATACTGTTGATGTACTATTGACTTCATATGGTTTATATGGTTTTTCTACCAATATTCATTGTAATTTTACTTTTATATGATATGGTCTCAGTTTGTAATCAGCACAACATTGGCTTTATAAATTGAATTTGGAAATGTTTCCTGATCTAATTTTTAGAGAAATTTTAGGAATATTGGCTTTAATTATTTTTTAATTATTGATACAATTCATTTAGTAAAGCCATCTGCTTTGCATTCTTGGAATTATTCAATATTCTTACTCATTATCAATATGTAAAACTATCTACATTTCATGCTCTATCCTGGGTCAGTTTTCCACCAAAATATTTATGCAATATATGCTTTACATTATTCATTTTATTGACATGCACATGTTCATAATCAGAAGTTCTGATAGTTCTTAATTTATGATACTTTATATATTTTATATTTTATAATATATGCCCTTCCTAGAGAAAAGAGGGGAATATATAAAAAGAAAACCTTTTATAGAAAAAAAATCTTTACACAAATATGATCCCATTTGTATCAAGCTTTAAAGATTCTGCAAAAATCTAAAAACTAAAAATATCAGGAAGTTATAATATTTCCAAAGTATATTCAATATATTTTCATTTAATTTTTAGTTATCTGTGTGTGTGTGTGTTAACTATGTATTTATACAAGTGAGTACAACACCCGAGGTAGTCAGAGGAAGACAATAGACCCACTAGATCTTGGTTTCCAGCCAATTAAAATAGCTCAGTGGAAGCACTCTTTTCCTCAGAAGTCTAATGATATTTAATCCCTAGACCACACACGAAGGTGAAAGGAAAGAATGGATTTTATAAAGATGCCCTCTGCTGTTCCATGTTGACATCAAGAGCATGAGCCTTTACAAACACACAATAATAATAAAGAAAACCCTTATAGAAAACTTGAGAAACAGCAATTATCTGAAAAGAAAATTATGCAAACAACTACATTTAAAATAACAAAGAACATTGTCTTAGAGTTAAATTTAATTAATTTGATAAAAGACTATGCAATTCACGGAAAAAAGTTTGAAAAAAATTAAATGAGATACAAATGAATGATAACAATTCTGTGTCCTTATGTTAGAGAACAATATTAAAACTATCCACTTTGTTGAGAACAAATAATTTAATTTTTCTACCTGAAAGGGAAAAAAAAGAAAAAAACCTCTGGTTGTTAAAAATTTGATTTAATTAAAAGAGGTTTTACTTTTTTTACTTGGGGGAAAATTGTGCTATAATTTTCCCAAGCTGGGGTATTTCCCTTTAACTAGCTACCAAAAAATATTGAGAAAGTTATTTTTCTCCTGCTCTGAATTTTGAGAATATCTACTCATCCTGATTGACAATAAGTAAAAGGCTTATTACCTTGAAAATAAGCTGAGAGACTTAGAGTCTGTATCTATATTCTTCTTTTTTGCATTTTATTTTTTTTAATTTTTTATTAAAGATTTCTACCTCCTCCCTGCCACCGCCTCCCATTTCTCTCCCCCTCCCCTGATAAAGTCCCTCTCCCTCATCAGCCCGAAGAGCAATCAGGGTTTCCTGACCTGTGGGAAGTCCAAGGACCACCCACCTCCATCCAGGTCTAGTAAGGTGAGCATCCAAACTGCCTAGGCTCCCACAAAGCCAATACGTGCAGTAGGATCAAAAACCCATTGCCATTGTTCTTGAGTTCTCAGTAGTCCTCATTGTCCACTATGTTCAGCAAGTCCGGTTTTATCCCATGCTTTTTCAGACCCAGGCCAGCTGGTCTTGGTGAGTTCCCAGTAGAACATCCCCATTGTCTCAGTGTGTGGGTGCACCCCTCGCGGTCCTGAGTTCCTTGCTCCTGCTCTCTCTCCTTCTGCTCCTGATTTGGACCTTGAGATTTCAGTCCCGTGCTCCATTGTGGGTCTCTGTCTCTGTCTCCTTTCATTGCCTGATGAAGGTTAATATTCAGGAGGATGCCTATATGTTTTTCTTTGGGTTCACCTTCTTATTTAGCTTCTCTAGGATGGTGAATTATAGGCTCAATGTCTTTTATTTATTGCTAGAAACCAAATATGAGTGAGTACATCCCATGTTCCTCTTTTTGGATCTGGCTTACCTCACTCAGGATAGTGTTTTCTATTTCCATCCATTTGCATGCAAAATTCAAGAAGTCCTTGTTTTTTACTGCTGAGTAGTACTCTAATATGTATATATTCCATACTTTCTTCATCCATTCCTCCATTGAAGGGCATCTAGGTTGTTTCCAGGTTCTGGCTATTACAAACAATGCTGCTATGAACATAGTTGAGCATATACTTTTGTTGTATGATAGGGCCTCTCTTGGGTATATTCCCAAGAGTGGTATTGCTGGGTCCAGGGGTAGATTGATCCCGAATTTCCTGAGAAACCGCCACACTGCTTTCCAGAGTGGTTGTACCCCGCAACTGACAAAGGTCTGATCTCCAAAATATATAAAGAATTCAAGAAACTAGACCGTAAAAGGCTTATCAACCCAATTATAAAATGGGGCACTGAGCTGAACAGAGAATTCTCGACAGAAGAAGTTCAAATGACCAAAAGACACTTAAGGTCATGCTCAACTTCCTTAGCGATCAGGGAAATGCAAATCAAGACAACTTTAAGATACCATCTTACACCTGTCAGAATGGCTAAAATAAAAAACACCAATGATAGCCTTTGCTGGAGAGGTTGTGGAGAAATGGGTACACTCATCCATTGCTGGTGGGAATGCAAACTTGTATCTATATTCTTATAAGTCTGTTTTAGACAAGTTATTTAACATCTATAGCTCTATTTCATCATCTGTAATATAATTCAAAGTTTACAGGCATACTGTAAAAATTCAATGAAAAAATATATGTGCTATGCTCAGAGTATGCATTTGGAAACACAATATAAGGTTAATGTTGCTATATTTATGCTTTTAAGCAAAGATTCATGGTTATTTAGGAGGTTGGGAGAATAGATAACATCAATTTTGCATACAGTTCCTTTAATTTAATTTTCCACATTGGCAGTTACCAACACTTCAGGATGGACCTAATTTATAGACAGTCGAAAATATGAACAGATTTTCAAATGTTCAGAAAAAAAGTAGCTTGATAAAATTTGAAGAAAGTTAACTAAAGAGATAGCTCAGTGATTAAGACCCCTGACCTTACAAAGAACATGGGTTTGGTGCCCAGCACCCATATGGTGACTCACAACTATCTCCAGTTTCAGGAGTTTAACACCCGCTTCTGGCCTCGGAGGCTATATATACACAAGGTACACATACGTATATGCATCAAAACATGCAAACATGAAATAAAAATAAAATTAAAAAGAAAAACAATATATAAAGAAATGAGTATAAGTAAGAGAATACAGAGCAATGTAGTTACTAAAATAACTTACTTGATTTCATAACTTCACAGTGGATCTTAAACATATTTTATGATTGTGAGTTATCTAAAATTTTAAATTATCTATGCAGAAGCATCACACTACTTTTTAGTAGAAGAAGCAATTGTAGGCTCAGTATGATACAGTTCCCAAATGATATTACAGTATCTTTGCTCAAATTTTTGTTAATAAATTTTTAGGAGCACCTTTTAATTGTATATGAGAATAGTATCTATTCTCTTCACAGAATTATGTCTTGAACACAATACTCTTTTTTTGTGATACTCTTTTGTTTTCCCCATAAAACTGTGATTTTGTAGTTTAAGAAAAATATCTGTGATTCAACTCAATGATAATGATTGTATTTACTTGAAAATTTAGTTCATGAGTATGAAATGCTTCTAATTTTCTAATATATCTACATGATCTTATTTATTAGAAATCATTATCTAGATTCCAAGAATAGTTTAATATTGTATTATTTTGAAAAACATATAGGTTTGACAGCAATAGATAACCATTTATCTCTATACAGTACTTTTCACTGATTCTAATATTTAAAGAATGTGAAATACTATAAGATATTTCAAGAAATGATACATTTTTTTTTTTAGTTATTAGTGGAAAGGTCACATTATACTAAAAAAAATCTGTAAGTACATGCTGACTAAAAGGGAACTAGGTCTTGGGCAATCAATAACTAAAGCAGCACATATGAACATTAAAGATATCTGGGTCCTGAAAAGATGATTAATAGTTAAAATGAATACTGCCTTTAAGTGTGCATCCTAGTTGAATTGCCAGTACCCACTTTGAGCTGTGATTCTAACAGTAGTGGATTAAAGTCCTGCATTTGGCCTGCATAAGTACCTGCTTTTATTTATTTAAACTTTTTTTCCATTCAAAAATTTACACTTCCTTCCCTCCTCCCATTCCCCTCCTGCTCCTCTACTCACCCTCCTCCCTCACCCTCCCTCCTTAAGAAAGGGCAGGGAACCCTGCCTTGTGGGAAGTCCAAGGCCCCCCCCCCCCCTTCATCCAGGCCTAGGAAGCCAGTACAGGCAGTAGAAACAGGTCCTAGTGCATTTATCAATGGCTTCTCAGTCAGCCCCCATTGTCAGCCACATTCAGAGAGTCCGGTTCTATTGCATGCTCATTCATTCCCTGTCCAGCTGGATTGGTGAGCTCCCATTAGAACAGCCACACTGTCTCAGTGGGTGTACCAATGCCTCAGGGTCCTGACTTCCTTGGTCATCTTCTCCCTCCTTCTGCTCTTCACCTGGACCTTGGGAGCTCAGTCCGTTGCTCTGATGAGGGTCTCTGTCTCTATCTCTATCAGTCGCTGGAGAGGATGTGGCGTAACTCATCCATTGCTGGTGGGAATGCAAACTTGTGCAACCACTTTGGAAGTCAATGTGGCGGTTTCTCAGGAAATTGGGAATCAAAAATCTACCACTGGATCCAGCAATACCACTCTTGGGGATATACCCAAGAGATGCCCAATCATACTATAAAAGCATTTGTTCAACTATTTTCATAGCAACATTATTTGTAATAGCCAGAACCTGGAAACAACCTAGATGCCCCTCAATTCAAGAATGGATAAAGAAAGTGTGGAATATATACACATTAGAGTACTACTCAGCAGTAAAAAATAATGACATTTTGGATTTTGCATGCAAATGGATGGAAATAGAAAACACTATCCTGAGTGAGATAACCCAGACCCAAAAAGATGAACATGGTATGTACTCACTCATTAGTGAACTCTAGCCATAAACAAAGGACATTAAGCCTGTAGTTCACAAGCGTAGAGAAGCCAAATAACAAGGTGAATCCCCCCAAAAAACATATATTGATCCTCCTGGAAATTGGAAGCAAACAAGAGTGCCAGGCAAAGGTTGGGCGCATGGGGGTGGGGGCAGGGGTGGTGGTGGGGTTGGGGGAAGGGGAGAAGGAGAGAGAGAAGGAAGAAATGAAAGACTGGAAAGAGCTTGGGGTAGTGGGAGGGTGGAGATGGAGGAAGTGCAGATATAGGATCAGAGAAGATATCTACATTAAGGGAGCCATTTTAGGGTTCCAAGAGACTTGGCTCTAGAGGGGATCCCAGGTGTCCACGGGGATGTCCCCAGCTAGGTTTTTGGGCAGCAGAGCAGAGGGCGCCTGAACTGGTCTTGCCCCACTATCACACTGATGATTATCTCGAATATTTATTTAAACTTAACTCTCATGTGAATATCCATGCATCCGCACTCACACATACATACATACACATAAAAATGTAATTAAAAATAAAAATTTACAAATAATAACATTTAAGGTCATGAGTTAAAGCTAAAGAGTAGAAGGCAAGAAGATGAAAATAGGGAGGGGAGAGAAGAGAAGGAGTAGGAAGGGGAGGGGAGGGCAGGAGACAAGAGTAGCTGGGCGGGGCAGGATGGGATATGGAATTAAAATCTATAAAATCTCTTAAAAGTCTTCCACTCTCCTATAGACCCTTACTAACTTCCTGACTTCTATGGGCAGTCTGATTTAAATACGCATATTGAATTTTGAAACTAAATTTAATGAACAAAATAAAAACAAAGGATAGAAAAATATGTGACATTTGTCTTTCTGAAAGAATGGGACAATATTGTGACAAGGGTTGGTGAAGGATGGGGAAGCAAGGTTAAGGAATACGTAAGGAGAGAAATAGCACCAGACCTTTGCAAAAAGTCAAAAGGTAAACTACGACTGTAGAATTTTCCTAAAATATTGAAATATATAAAATTTTAATGAGTTCTTCCTGTCAGAGTAGGAACAATGTCTCTCTCGAACACTGTAGGTATTCCAATTAAAAGATAAAAGCTAGGAACGTATTACCTCCTTTGGAGTTGTTCATCTTTGTGTTAACATAGAACCACCACATTAAAAACCATTGCCATTGCTCTTGGATATCCTAAGAACGTTTCAATAAACCTAATCCTAAAGGTAGCATGCACTTGAGTCATAGTTCATGGAGAAATCAAGGTGGTGCTTACTTGGGAGCTTTGTCTCTACTGGAAAGCTTTCATACTATTGGGCAATACCAGAAAAGACAATTAATTGACAATTTTCCCCAGGTACCAACCCTGCAAGTTACTAATAACCTTGGTAAAACAGGCTGACCAGTACAATATTTGCATGTGTGTTATGAGCGTGAACAACCTCTTTCTGATTTGACTTTAACCCCACTTCACTAGGCAGAACTCTCATGCTTGGCATCATTAATAGTGTGAAGATACTTTATATGGGTAAGTCAGAGGCACAAAAAGAAAATATACTACTATCCTACTCAATGGGTATAATTGCTGTAGGAATTCCTACAGCCAGTTGCCTTTAAGTTACCCGCCCACTTGGGCATGGCCTCTTATACTATATACGCTGATGTAAAGTGCGCATCCAGCCTCTCTTCTGGTGGTGTAATTCATTTACTGTTCCCCATTCATGCAGATGATTCCGATCTGTGAGTCTACCCCTAAATAAATAACCCTTTATTATACTCAATTCTGAGCTAGTGTGGGATTTCATTTTAGCATCCTTCTTCATATATTATTAAGCCAACTCCTCAAATCCTATCATTTTACTCATAATTACTTTATCTCTCAACCTTCATCGGAGGGTTTTTTTCCAGGGAAAGGCAATTAACATAGAAATGCTCAGTTGGGGCTTAGGGATTTAGTTCAGTGGTAGCATGCTTACCTAACTAGTACATGGTCCTGTCACTCATCAGCTCTGAAAAAAAAAGTACTTAGCTTCTCTAGGATCATGAACTATAGGCTCAATCCCCCCCCTTTTTTTTACTTGTGAGTGAGTACATACCATATTCATCTTTTTGGGTCCGGATTACCTCACTCAGGATAGTGTTTTCTAATTCCATCCATTTAGAAAAGGTCAAATAGAAACCTACTATTGTGGAAAGCTCATAAAATATTGACATACATAGCAAGGTATGAAGTGAGCATGTCCCATGCCTAGCAGAGGAGTTGGCAATTTCTGGCTGCCTTACTTATCTGTACAGAGATGAATATGCTGAGAAGCTTCCAATGCTCCAGGTGATGTCTCTGCACCCGTGCCTGAAGAGAGATCACCTGGCTAGTGAGACTGACAACGGCACACAAAATTGGAGGTAACAGCAATCAGTAGATAGGCTAGGAACTGTATGGAAGGGGATAGACTGTGCATTGGTTGAAACATATACATGTTGAAAATATCTGCTACTACATATTCATTAACAAAATATACAGCAAAATCTTTTTGTAGTCTTTCAAACTTGCCTCTGTAAATTTTGAAAAACAACTTTATGATTATTGCATTATACATACTAAACTGTGTTAAGGTCCTTCACTTTCTTGGATATTACACACCCCTAAGCATAATCTGTCACTATTTATCTCTGCTTGGAATTTGTTGAATTTCATTGCTCAAAGATAGTTGTTTGCCTGAGTTCTTTGAGTTCATCTGGATCTATTTTGTGAACGTGAACATTCTCCTCACTACCAGTTCATTCGATAGCTCTTGAATCCTGGGTGATGCACTAGTATTGGAAAGGTTGGAAAATACAGAAGTAGTTTCTATTTTCTCTACTCTTTGCCAGTAGACTGAACTTTAAATGGGCCAAATAATAGACTAATTATTTATTTAAAGCAAATATAAGGGAATTAAATTAAGGATGTGTGATGGAAAGAATAAACATGAAAATGATATTCAATTGGTGGAAACATTCTTTAAAAGTATAACAATTTCTGCGTAGTTCTAAATTAACAGAGAGCAATAGAGACTGAGGAAGATCCATGTAAAAACCCTGAAAAGAAAGCATTCAAATCACTTTAGTTAGTTGAATATTATACAGTCAGAAATGACAATTTAAAATGTACATTACTGAATCATTTGTGGAAGAGTAATGGGTAAATATACAATGATAAATTTATATGTAAATAATATGTGTGTTGTGGGATAATCTTTTAGGTCTTACTACAAAAGCCTATATGCCACAAAGTTGGAAAATGTAAAAGAACTGGACTTGTTTTTAGATAAATACCATATACCAAAATTAAATCAAGACCAGATGAACAATTTAAATAGACCTGTAAGTCGTGAGGAAATAGAAGCTGTCATTAAAAAAAACTCCCAACCAAAAAAAGCCCAGGACCAGATGGTTTTAATGCAGAATTTTACCAGAACTTCCAAGAGGAGCTGATACCTATACTCCTTAGTGTGTTTCACATAATAGAAACAGAAGAGTCATTGCCAAACTCTTTTTTATGAAGCTACAGTTACCGTAATACCAAAACCACACAAAGACTCAAACGAGAAAGAGAATTACAGACCAATCTTGCTCATGAACATCTAACTAAATTATTGAAGTCAGGCTAAAGAGATATTTTTAATCTGAAGAGATATTTTTAATTATCTTCAGTCAGTCCTGAGAATCCAACCATACTTAACTCTAATCCAATTGCCACATTGACCTGTTTTGCCTTTGGAAAATTACTTAATCAGTCTTATTATTGGTGTTTGTGTACTGAAAATAATAGGGCATTATTAGCTAGAAACAGGAGCACTATGATTAAAAGTGAAGAAAATAATAAAATACATATAAAATTTATGTGGGAGGAATATTATTTTATAGTGTCTTTAGAAATATTTTCTAAAAGTAAACAAACACTAGAATTTACACAATATAATTACTTATGAGTCATGGACAAATCCTAGAGGTTTATATTTCCAAAACAAAGAAAAGTCTATTTTTCTTGAAAACCTAATGTTAGTAAACATTGTCATATATATTTACAAATTTAGCTGGAAATAATATATTATTTAGAAGCTTCCATACATGTAAAAGTAAAATACAAATGAAATGGAAAAAAAATGAAGCTTTTCCAAAGTTTGAATGGAACCATTTTAGCCTCTCAGAAGAGTTTGTTTCTGTTTAGTAATGGAGAACTTCTTCTATGATGCTGATACAGACCTCAGTCCTGACATATTGTCAAGTAGTAGAAAGGAAAACAAGGAAGAGCACACACATACAACCAACTTGGCTTCCTGCAGAGATCAGCTTACTCTGAGAGAAGGACCTACAGCTGCTATCAACCTGGAATCCCCAATTGTTAATTAGAACAGCTTATGGGAAAAGGGTGAGTTGTCACTTTATGAGGTGTCTGGGGATCAACAGTCTCAAGCTATAAACATGGGGGTGTTTTAATTGCTCATGCAAAATATTTTGATTAAATATTACTGTTGTAGTGGAATACTCTACCGAAGATTTGGATTTGTTTTACTTTTGATGTACAATTAGTTCCTTTCTTAGTATTTAATATAATTTTAAGAACATCTCTGAGTTATCAAGATAAAAAATATATTCTGTCCAACTAATATTTAAATGATGGAAATATTGCTTAAAATTATTTAGTACACTAAGAAATCTGTATCCTGGGCCACAGAGACTTGAAATATCCCAGAATTATTTCACTATTTAGGCATAATTGCTTCCTCCTCCTCCTCCTCTTCTTCTTTTTTCTTCTTTTCATTATAGCTGTTATAAGGTTTGTTTAGTTTCTTTGTTCTCTTTTGGTAGGATGGGACTTCTATTATATTAATCTTATCAATCAGAAATACTACACAGGGCTGAAATTAGTATAAATAGTAAAAAATATAAAAATGTAAGCTAACTAAGAGTATAAATTAGTTTGAGGCATGGTAGACTTTGCTTATTTCTTTGATTTAGATAAATTTATTTCCTGAGGTTTCTGAATTTTTCCATACTATATATTTGGTTATGCTTGGTCCACTCCCCAAACTACTGCCAGATCCCAGCCTCCCTATGCACTCAACTTTATACTTCACACACTTTCTATCCTTTAAACACACACACACACACACACACACACACACACACACTAATAAATCATGGACTCAGTTCTGTATTGACCAACCACTCACCAGCATACATCCTGTCCAGCTTCATTTCATGAAGAAAATGGATTTTCCCCTCTTGCAGTGTTATCAATGGCAAATGATTCTTGGTTCGTGGATAGAGTTTGTGCAAATGTCTGTGTCTCCATGCTGGGAATTTCTCTGCTTCCAGTGTACTTATGTAAATCTTTTGCATGCTGCCATAGTCTCACTGACGTGTTCTTTCAACTTATGTTTAACAGGACTGCAATGGGTTCAGTAGTAAGATCCGTTTTCCCATTCCATAGAACACAGCAAACCTACGAGCCAGTTCACAACAACTCATAACACCAGGACTCAGGGATTCAATGAACTCCTCGGGGCTTCACAGGAACCAGAAACAGTTTGGATAAACATACATATATACAAACAAAACACACACTCCAAATAAAAATAAAAATAAATCTTTAACTCTTGCTAAAGAAAATTATACATTGCAAAATAAGCAAAAGTGGTAAGAAATGTATTGTTTATTAGAGATAACTTAATAAGGAGTTATTGATAATATGTGTCAAGACAGTTGAAAATCCTCAGAGTGGGAGTCAAACTGAATAAATAATAACAGACAGAGAAGTAGAGTCAGATTGAGGGAGATTTTTTACTTTCTCGGCTGTAAGAAGTCAATTGTTCCAAGGTAAATATAAGCTAACTTCTAAATCATAACAGATCCCAAACCAGTGTAAAGATGCAAAAAATCGTATTATTAAAGTATATGAGGAAGGCCTCTTTCTGAATGTAATTTTCAAGGAAAGTGAGGAAAATACTCTGTGTCACCTTAGAATTATACAAGTTTGTAAAGAGATACAGGGATAAATATAAGAAAGGAGACTATATATGACAACCCAACATGCATAATAATTTTTATATTCTTGCCATTTGCAAATTTAGGAAGCATTATTAGAATAAAACTAAATTAAATGTTCACTGTGTAACAGTGATGATGGTGGAAATAGCAATTTTACCTTGCTACGGTTTGGAACATCAGGCAACATTATAAAATTTAAAAAGATAATTTTAGGAAGGATACTACATTGATTATTACTTTATAGTATTTTTTACAAAATAACAGGAAAGGAACAGTTATAACACAGATGGTCCATGTTAGTTCAGTTCCAAATGACTTTAATACAGTGTAACAAGGATTGCATAATTTAAAAGTGCTGCTGAATCCAAGACAGTAGTTTGCATGAAAAAAAAAATTATATCAAGCCTATTTGCTTACAGCAATGCAGGCAAAAGTTTTCTAATATCAGAGTAAATTATGGCTAAATTACAGCAGAACCTATTATAATATTGACTGTAAATTATTATATAAATTTGTGCATATTTCAAAACTTCTGAAAATTGTTGTGTACCAGTTCTATAGGGACAGTGTCATCTCATAGTTTGGTACTGTATACAAATGCATTGCAGCATTAAAATTAATCCACTTCAGTTTTGAATCTAGTACCTAGTGCATATTCTGATTTTTCAGTTTACACTGAAATCTTTGAGGAGGCTGATGAGTCACATGTGCATTTGAAACATAAATGGCATATCAATACCACTAGTGTAGTATATTGACTGAGGTTTTCTGTCCTGCCCAGTCCTGCAACTGTTAAGTCCCAAAGAAATCACAGAGAGGCCTACATTAATCAAAAACTGATTGGCCCAGTATCTCAGGCTCTCTTATTAATGAATTCTTATAATTTATATTAGCCCATATTTCTTGTCTATGTTAGCCACGTGGCTTGGTAACTTTTTTGGTAAGGCAGTCACATCTTGATTCTTCTGTGTCTGGGTCACTACTACAGACTGAGCTTCCCTCTTCCCAGCATTCCGGTTTCCATGCCTCTACTTCCTGCCCAGTTACTGGCCAATCAGCATTTTATTAAAAATAATACAAGTGACAGGATAAAAGACCATTGTCCCTCAGCAGTAGTATCATCTCATGACTACTGACACCTGTTATCACCTTTATTTTCTTTCTATAAACTAAAATAAACCTAAACCAAGTGATCTGAAATGTTATGTTTTATGAAAGAATACTTAGTTTATTAATGTTGCCATATGAACATTAATAAATCACAGTACTGATGATAGTATTAACTTTCTTATTTGATGCTACATTGTCTTTAATATCTATCTTTTGTCTGTTTTAGGGATAGTTGTATTTATGAATATGCCTGTCTTTTTTACTAGTTTCCCTAAATATCAAGATCAATGTTCTGTATAATCTAATATAACACATGGGCAACCACTTTGCTTCATGCATTAATTTAGATTTTACAAAACTCTGACAAATATGAAACTCATTAAATGGGGCATAAAGTTGCTTGGATTTTATGTAAATTGAATTGGCTTTTAATGTTTTATAATTTGCTCACAAATTTAAAAATCAGTTGTAATAATATTCATATAACCAAGAATCATGTTGCACAAAATAATCATTAAGATTATCTAAAAAATTGGGTGTCCATGTATAAGATTTGATCTTCATATATGATCTGGTATATTCATATCACCATATGTCAGACCATTTAAATTACCCACTATAACAGGTACAGTCAAAGGTATATTTATACCATTAAAAAATTAAATTCCTCTTTTTTATATAAGACTTAAAAATCTTATTTTAATAAATAAATTTAATGCTCTGATGATTTATGACAATGTTTATAGCACTATTATTTTGTTCCTTTGGTAAAATTTTGATTTGAAATTGATTACATTACATTTTTATATTCTGGAAGCACAAACATGAAGGATGATAGATAATTTCTTATTACATTAACATTATATAAGTAATTATTGGTATTGCCATTGTTTTCTTGACTTTAAAATATTTTTAAAATTCTTCTGGTGTTGGCTGATGTCTGTAATACCAGAGACTGATCAACTAAAGCAGAAATATTATCTAAATGAGACCAACCTTAGCTATAAAGTGAGTTAAGAAATTTTTAATTATTATTTAAAGCAATTTTTAAATTTAAATATATTTTGACCATATTTTTCTCCTCACACAAGTCCTTCCAAATCCTTCCTCCTTCCTACCCACACAACTGTACACTCTTTCTCAAAAAAAAAACCCCAAAATCCCAAACAAGAACAAAACCCACAAAACTAAGAAATCAAAACAGAATATCACTTGAAAAGAAAAATAAAATAAAAATAGTAGCAAAAACTGCCCCAGAAGGTAACCAAATGAAAGCACATAGCAAGCAAACTGTTGAGTCCATTATATTTAGTAAGCCATTCCTGAACATAAGGCTTGTCCTAGAGTGGTTAATAAATATAGTGTCACTCCATTGGAGAAACTGATTTTTTCCTCTAATAGCACATAAAAATGACAGTTCAGTTATTAGCAACTATGCTAGTGGTAAGGTTTTCATTTATTTGTTCACTCATTCATTCATTCATTTTTAAATATAACAAAATAAAATGTAATATGATAACATAAAAATTATCACATTGAGGTTTAACCACACAAACCAACAGAAAAGAGTCCAAAAGAAGGCACAGATATGGACCCATTCTTTTGCATTCTAAGGAATCCCATAAAAATGCAAAACTGGAAGCCATAGCATACATGCAAAGGAACTGGCACAGACCTGTACTGGCCCTGTGCATATAGCTTCAGTCTTTGTGAGTTCACATAGCTTCACTCATGTTTATTTAATGGACTTTGTTTTCTTGGTTTCCTCCTTCTTCTCTGGCTTTTACATTCTTTCTGACTCCTCTTCCAGGGACAGGGATGACTCCTTGCACACTGAGTTGAGGAATTGGTGAAGACATCTATGACTGTGGATTTCAAGATCTCTTCATTTCTGCCTAATGTTTGACTCTCGGTTTCTATTGTTATTTCTGACTGCTGCAGGAAAAAGCTTCTCTGGTGATGGCTGAAAAAAGTACTGATCCATGAGTAGAGCAGAATATCATTAGTAGTCATTTTATTTCTCCCTTTTTCTTTATTTAGACCAGAAATTTTTGGTGTTAACATAGTTCCCTGAGCTATCTAGTTCTGCGTTCTTGACCCCTTAAGCAGTGTTACATATGGGTTCCATCTCATGAAGTTGTCCATAAGTCCAGTCAGTTATTGATTGATTACTCTCACAAGTGTTGTGCCATCATTATCCTAGCATATCTTGCAGGTAATACACCATTGTAGATACTGGATGTTGCTGGAATAATATTCATGCTTCATTTTTCATACCATGGAAAGTAATTTCCTATACCAAAAATGCTGGAAATTATGGATGCAACATCTATGTAGGTACCAGCTTGGTATCTTCAAGTTTTGAGATTTGTTGACTTTGTTTTCAGCAAGGATCATATTCTTTTAAATTGTGGAGAATAACCCTGAATTACAGGTTTTTTAATCTGGAGAAACCTTGAGTTACGTAATGAGTTCAAGGCTATCCTAGATTGAATAATAGGAGCCGTTCTCAACTCCTCAGAGTTTAAACTGACATGAACACTCCATGGTATGGTTAAGGGCTTTGTAGATATGAGATATTGTTGAGACCACTTGGAGCCCTGACACCCAGCTGCTCTTCCCTGCTAGTGATCTTTACTTTCCTTCTGATTTGAGCTACTAAAAGCTGTGTCAAAGTTGTTTACCAGCTCTGCTTCACAAGCACGTGATGCCTTAGCTTGAGGATCAGAGGATAAGGTTTTCACCTGTTGGCCTACCTGACTGTTGAGTATATAAGCTTCCATGGTGCTATTAAATAAAGGGCATCTTATCAGTGACTAGAGGTCCGTGTCTCTGTCTTTCTGTCTGTGTGCCCAAAGCTTGAGAACTGTATGGTAGCACAGAGAGCACAGATGGGAGTTGTGCACTACAAGATATGAGAGAGAGAGAGAGAGAGAGAGAGAGAGAGAGAGAGAGAGAGAGACAGAGACAGAGACAGAGACAGAGACAGAGACAGAGAGACAGAGAGAGAGACAGAGAGAGAGACAGAGAGAGAGATTATGAGAGAGAGTATGGATGGACAGAGAGAGAAGAAGGAAGGCCAAAAGGGAATGGCAAGCAGAGCTGAAACAGCAGGGTTCCATGGAAAATAAGTAGCTGAGGAGAGGCAAGCCCATTAGCTGAAAAATTAAAAGGAGGGGGAAGAGATGAGAAGAGCTAGAATATTACTATGGATTTTCAAATGTGTTATAGGTTCTTGTAATACTGCGGGAACCAGTAGACTTACGTGGTCTTTGTTATGTGAATATGTACCACATATAGACAGTTATTTGTTCTCTTTGTCTTTTGGAATTTGGGGAAATAGAGTTTTCTTTCAACCTGATGATACAGAAATAATAATAAAATTAAATGGCAATCATAAAAATGAAAAATTCATAATGCTAAGAATCTTAGAATACTTACTGAAAGCTTATACTTGTAGGATAGAATCATTTACCAAGTATTTCATAGACAGTTCTATCATATCATTTTATTCTTATTAATGTGTTCACTCTAGTTTTGATTCTGCTGCTAAATTCAGTGTACTAGGTAATGTAGAGGTAAGAAAGTCTTGAATAAGTGTGAATTAATGACATGAATGAGCAAGGCCATATCAAGAACCCCAATGCCTCAGATCCATTGGAATAGCAAGGCCCCCTGGTCAGACTCAGAGGAATGGCAAAGCCCTCTACTGGTCAGAGCAAACGTTGTCATGATATGCAGAAATTATCACTCACAGGTTCTTTCTCCTAATGACTGTAACCTGAGACTCCTCCCCTACAAGTGCTCCTCATAAGATTAGATAATCTACCTCCACTTCTAAATTGTTCTATTGTCACTGTGCCGCTGGTGCATCCCATCTGACAGCAGAGCCCACACAAATTTTATGTATGTCTATCTTCTCTTCATTGCCAGTTGCCCCATTAATGTTGGTCCCTAAACCATGCAGGTCAATGTATTACGTACAGCATAACACTTTTTCTTTTCTTTTCCTTTCCTTTCCTTTCCTTTCCTTTCCTTTCCTTTCCTTTCCTTTCCTTTCCTTTCCTTTCCTTTCCTTTCCTTTCCTTTTCTTTCACTTGCCCTTGGATTCTGCAAGTATTCTTCTACAGATATTTGGAAGATAGACAATAAAGCCTGCTAGAACAATGGTTTCTCCCAGTGTGCTGAACTTTTATCAATGACCATATGGTACAGTTTTCTAATGTTCTTTTCTGTTTCTTAGGTGTATGGAAAAACAATTTCCTTCCCTTTCTTCGTTAGGAGGATCAATATAATAAACTAAATGTGGCCAATACTTAGGTAATCTGACCTCTTTGTAATTCTTTAACACCGTCTGCCATTTCCCTCCCCCTCCCCCAATCAAGTCCCCCAATCAAGTCCCCCTCCCTCATCAGTCCAAAGAGAAATCAGGGTTCCCTGCCCTGTGGGAAGTCCAAGGACCACCCACCTCCATCCAGGTCTAGTAAAGTGAACATCCAAACTGCCTAGGCTCCCACAAAGCCAGTACGTGCAGTAGGATCAAAAATCCATTGCCATTGTTCTTGAGTTCTCAGTTGTCCTCATTGTCCGTTATTCATCAGGCGAGGACAGGAGACAGTGACAGAGACCCACATTGGAGCACGGGACTGAAATCTCAAGGTCCAAATCAGGAGCAGAAGGAGAGAGAGCATGAGCAAGGAACTCGAGACCGCGAGGGGTGCACCCACACACTGAGACAATTGGGGATGTTCTATCGGGAACTCATCAAGGCCAGCTGGCCTGGGTCTGAAAAAGCCTGGGATAAAACCGGACTCACTGAACACAGCTCTTTTTTTTGATGCATATATGTGTGCATGCATTTGAGAATATGTCTGCGACAACTTTGCCATACATTGTAAACTAGTTATTTAAAATATACCTATTGGTAATGAAAAAAAAAACAAGTTGCTAAATCATACAATTTCAGCCTTGATCTTAAGCTTTCTTAATTATTTTGTTTAGATAGTTTGTTTTATATTGCTTATTTGTTGATGGTTTCTATTTTGCTTTGGTTTTTGAGGCAAAAATAAAATCAGTTCTTGTTTCTAAGGCTGATCATAGGTTTGGTATATAGCTGAATATTATCTTGAATTGATTCTCTTGTTTCTACCTTTGAGGTACTATGATAATAGGCTTTTATCACCAAGTATGGATCTTATTCTTAAATAAAAGTTAAAGCTGATTATATTATATATTAGAATTATTCTATTAGTTAAATCAATTTATTTAATAACAAGCTTAAGATATTGTTATCATTACTAATGCAAATGAAAATCTTTCAGTTTGGACTTCTGTATTTACAAACATGAAACCAGGAAGCTGTAAATGAATGAAAATCTATCAAAGCCAAATTTTAAATATATTAAATAGTATCAAAAGAATAAAATCTCATAGATTTCAGTTAGTATGATTTAAATCTCAATAGAAGAAGAATTTTATATTGTAATTGCTATTCTGCCACAGGAAATGACTACATGTAACTTCTGTCTAAAATTTCAGAGATATTCAGAAAAACACATAATTCTGAACATTTTGACCTTTAAGAAAGTGAATGAAAGAAACTGGCTGTACAAATCTTAACAGAAAAAATTGATTTAGGAAGATACTGCATTAAAGGAGCACGAGAAGCCCAGTTATAGTTGATAATATAAGCTATTCCTAGTTTTGCTACATAAAATAGGCCTATAAATTTGATTTTTAAGGCTAAGAAAACTATGATTCCAGTATATTGCTAATTTTAGAAATTGTGACATTTAAGATTTAACTCGAGAACTCTCTAATGTTCTCTGCTTTCAACATACATGTAGTGATTAGTTTTAAGCATTCATGTATCCATAAAGTTGAGATGAAGCACAGATACTATTAATACCTGTCTGAAGCGGAGATAATTATAGGTAAAGAACTAAGTGAAATAAGTATTAAAACTGAATGAATGTCCTGACAGCATGCTCACACGTGGGTAAGAACGGCTGAGAAAAAGAAAGAAGTCATTTTTATTAGTTTACATTTTCATAACACTTTTTTAATTTATTTTCAAAAGAAAATAATAAAACCCACAATTGTGAAAAACAAAATACTACAATCAGAAAAGTTAAATATACGTTTATTTCAAACTTCTTATCGGTTCATGCAGTAACAGGACAGAGATACTAACTTAAAACTGAAGTACAATGTATGCCCTAAAATTCCATATAAAGTATCTCTTAGCTAAAATTGACTTCTGTCTCATAGTTTTTCTTCAAAGGAGATATACTTCAAGAGTTCCAAGATGCCTTCATACTGGTTTGTAAGATTTCTGGCTTTAGTTATTTTTCTTATAAATGTGACCAAATCCTTGGCATAAAATAACACAA
Source organism: Microtus pennsylvanicus (assembly GCF_037038515.1). NCBI lineage: Eukaryota > Metazoa > Chordata > Mammalia > Rodentia > Cricetidae > Microtus > Microtus pennsylvanicus. The sequence continues at coordinate 59,656,428 of NC_134593.1, forward strand.
GAGATGGCATGTATATTCTAGGTTACATCAGGAATAAGGAACAGCCAGTGACATTCTACTTGTAGTCAGGAAGCAGATACAGGTGAGTGCTACTGCTCCAATTGTTCTCTAGTTAATAAATCCAGGACCTCAGACTGTGCAATGGTGCAATGGTGATTGTAATAGTAAATGTGTTTCTCGTCACCATACTTACTCATAGACTTGACCCATACATAATTTTAAGTCATGTCAACTTGATAATCAATATTAATCTTTATTTGAGAAATGAATACATATTATGAAATTAATGTGTCAGGTGTTTACTGGTGGTGAAAGAGAGTACTAATAAAAAAGCAGCAATGAATTCTCTCATGCTGACTTGGATTCAGATATACAAGCATGGACTCTAGTAGATAGAAAAGTAAGTAGGTAAGCAAATGAGTAGATAGGTAATAGGAAAGAAAGGTACACTAATATCCACAACAGAGGCATATATTTTTACATATGTTCAAAGTTAACAAAAGGAAGAACATAAATAAACAATGTTCTCCCTGATAATTTTCTCTATGTTACTTTAATTAAGTTTACTCAAGATTAGATCTGAAACACTCAGGTAACTTTAGAATATTCTATCACATGAAATGATCTTGAACATTTTCTAAATATAAAGGGGCTTGTTGAAAGTGCCAGGAGCATACTTAAAGATACACATGTAAACAATATGTGTAGATAATTTAAAATCAAATGGTAATGACATGATTAGCAGCGATTTTGCCATATGTTCAATGACATCCAGAAACACTACCAATATTCAGTGATTTATTAAAACACTTTCGGAATTGTACATTAGAAAATGCATATATTTTTAAATGAAAAAGGCAAATGAAAATGTAATAACGACAATTTTTAAACATACAGACATATATCATTCAGAAGCCCAAGTAGTTATATCAATTAAAATATAGCTACGAGATAAAGAAGTAGCTAAATAAAATGCTTGATGTGCATGTGTGAAGGACCAAGTTCTAATATCCACATAAAAATGAGGACATGCCTACCCCAGTGTTGAGTGAAGAAAATTCAAATAGATATTTGAGTTTCTTGATAAGCCAATCAACCAGAAATGCAAGATCCTAGATTTCAGAGAAATAATAAATCAAAAAATAAATCAAAGCCAGGCAGTGGTTGTATATGCCTTTAATCCCAGAACTCAGGAGGCAGAGGCAGGGGCATATCTGTGAGTTCAAAGCCAGTCTGGTCCACAAGAGCTAGTTCCAGGACAGGTTCCAAACTTACAGAGAAACCCTGTCTTGAAAAACCAAATAAATAAATAATAAATGAATGAATGAATGAATAAAATAAGAAAACATGAATCGAACAGTAATTGAAGGACACCTAATGTCCACAAACATGAAGTTGTGATTGCATGCAATATGCACAGATTTCCATATATGATACTGATACACACACATGCACACACACACACATACACACTCAAATACCATAAAACTGTCAATAGGAAAACAGTAATAAGAATATAAGCCTCATCTCAAAAACTTATTTATTATATTTCTTTAAGTAGTAGAAAGTAAGGGTTTAATAAGAGTTCCTTTCCCAATAAAATTACCTAAAATGAAACTAACAACAAAGTTCTTATCACAAATATCCACAAATTGATGAGTGATTTGTCTTTGAGAGATATTAGTCTTGGCATTCAATATATTTTCCTTAACATGGAACTAAACACTTCTCTTGCAAGGACTTGAAACAATTATAGTGTATCTCTATATTCTCTTCAAACATAGGTTATAAGTATGAAGGCATGTTCTAACCCTGTAAAAGCTGCTGCCCATAGATTCTGCTTTTGTCACATTAACATTCATGGTTGCTCCTGGTTTCCATTTCTACCTTACAGTATGTTTCCAATCCATAAAGTCAGATTCTCCTGAAAATATATATCACTTTCAAATCACCTAGGGCAAGAAGATCGTATAATCTATTTCACCTTGCTAATGAATGTTTTGTCTTTGTATAAAACTTTACATATTAGTTTATGTTTTTTCATTAGACAGTTCAGAATAGCAAGCAAAACTTTGTAAGCTGATTGCAACAGTGATTAAATTAGACAAGTAGTGTTAAATATAGAATTTTAATGTCAAGAGACTTCATTTTATTTATATTTCAGCAGATAAAATGAGTGGATAATTTATAAGCCAATTACATATCTTGCCTATTATTTAAATTGTTTATTTATACCATTTAAATGACTTGATTCCCTACTTTTAATTTTAAATGCTGTTTTTATTTAAGACACATACAAATGGCATTCATAATGCATATTATTTCTCTTAATTAAAGCTACCTTAAGACCATTATTAACTGATTGTAAGGTAGTACTGGTGAAGACAATGTGTCCCTATCTGATAAATCCTATGGGAATGCAGCTCTTACAAACATGGAACTGTCTTTCCTACTCCTTGTCTTTTATAGCATGTGAGGTGCTATGCTCACTACTGCACAGAAAAGTCCTCAAAAGTCTAAAACACTAGACCTGGATGGAGGTGGGTGGTCCTTGGACTTCCCACAGGGCAGGGAACCCTGATTGCTCTTCAGGCTGACGAGGGAGGGGGACTTGATTGGGGAAGGGGGAGGGAAATTGGAGGCAGTGGCGGGAAACAGGCAGAAGCCCTATCATAAAACAAAAGTATATGCTCTACGATGTTCATAGCAGCATTGTTTGTAATAGCCAGAACCTGGAAACAACCTAGATGCTCTTCAATGGAGGAATGGATGAAGAAAGTATGGAATATATACATATTAGAGTACTACTCAGCAATAAAAAACAAGGACTTCTTGAATTTTGCATGCAAATGGATGGAAATAGAAAACACTATCCTGAGTGAGGTAAGCCAGACCCAAAAAGAGCAACATGGGATGTTCTCATTCATATTTGGTTTCTAGCCAGAAACCAAGGACATTGAGCCTATAATTAGTGATCCTAGAGAAGCTAAATAAGGAGAACCCAAAGAAAAACATATAGGCATCCTCCTGAATATTAACCTTCAGCAGGTGATGAAAGGAGACAGAGACAGACCCACATTGGAGCACCGGACTGAAATCTCAAGGTCCAAATCAGGAGCAGAAGGAGAGAGAGCATGAGCAAGGAACTCAGGACCGCAAGGGGTGCACCCACACACTGAGACAATGGGGATGTTCTACTGGGAACTCACCAAGACCAGCTGGCCTGGGTCTGGAAAAGCCTGGGATAAAACCGGACTCTCTGAACATAGCGGATAATGAGGACTAATGAGAACTCAAGAACAATGGCAATGGGTTTCTGATCCTACCTACTGCATGCACTGGCTTTGTGGGAGCCTAGGCAGTTTGGATGCTCAACTTACTAGACCTGGATGGAGGTGGGGGTTCCTTGGACCTCCCACAGGACAGGGAACCCTGATTACTTTTCGGGCTGGGGGGGGACTTAATTGGGGGAGGGGGAGGGAAATGGGAGGCGGGGGCAGGGAAGAGACAGAAATCTTTAATAAATAAATAAATTTATAAAAAAATACAAAAAAACCCCAAAATTTTAAAGGGGCAAATTTCAAATGGCATGGATTATGGAAGCTAGTAAAAATTTGAAAACAAATTCTTTTAATGTTATTTTAGCCCCTCAACCTCAATAAAGCAGAAGAAATACTATCACATGAAAAAAAAAAGTCTAAAACAGCTGTGAACTCCGAAAATTACAATAATGCCTATAATGTCTTCACTGACAATATTTTCACTGTTGTAAAAATGAATTGAATGTTTTCTATGCTTCAGTCATTTTCTGATTACAATCAGGAACAACACAAGAAGACAGAACTCATGACTGATATTGTTAATTGGCTATAAACCCATGGAAGGGAATTCTAGGCGTTCTAGAGGAGAACCTACTACTATGATTTTTCTAAATGGACATAGTACCAAAATGTTCCTCAAATTAGAAATACCATTGCACCTATAGGTTAGGATATCTCAGTCCTCATCAGTGAAATCCCTTTTGGTCATATATAATACAGAGATGCACAGCTAGTTATTATACAGAGAAAAGGGAATTATAGAATGCTCAGCCATATATGGAATATCTATATCACATCACCCTCCTCTAAGGCTCAGTAGGATCAACTCAAGGACAGGGTTGATAAAATGATTGTAATAGGCAGATATAAAGAAGCACTGTTGTGAAAGTGTTTTCAAATAACAATGGCATTGTACACATAAACTCACATAAATTCTGATTACATTCACAAGATCATGCCAACCAAGATTCCAACACAAATCAGGAAAGAGCTTATGAATTCCCACATTTATCTGAAGATTGATCGTCAACTAATGCCTGCTAGGAGTCACTTTACTTTAGGTACTGACTTATAGGCTGTGCAAATTGCATTGTGTGGTCCTACATGCATTCACATACTCCCAACACTGTCTAGTCAGTATATTTAAAAAAAGAGTACATGAAGACAAGAGGGAAAAGGTGGAAGTATAGGGAAGAACTAGAGTGAAATAGCAGTGGAATTTATCAAAATATTTGCTATTAATGTATCAAAATCTCAATCAATACATTTTAAGAGAGTTAGTATAGCACATAAATTTGTAATGCTTAGTCATTTAAAAATTTGTTTAAGCCGGGCGGTGGTGGCGCACGCCTTTAATCCCAGCACTCGGGAGGCAGAGGCAGGTGGATCTCTGTGAGTTCAAGACCAGCCTGGTCTACAAGAGCTAGTGCCAGGACAGGCTCCAAAACCACAGAGAAACCCTGTTTCGAAAAAACCAAAAAAAAAAAAATGTTTAATGAGGAAATGTAAATATGTTCACTTATTCAGAACAGAAAACAGGATTTCTCCAGGGAAAGCTCCCATTCTGATGACTAATATGTGTACTCCTTTCCCTTTTGGAACCCTAGTACTTCTTTCTCTACTATAACAAATTATTTTCTAAACTCTGGATTATCAAAAATTTTATTGTTTGAAATCATATTGCTAAGACCTAGCTATATTATTTGTGTGTTATTTAAGATACTTTCTTAGCAAACATAATCCAACTCAAAACCTGGTACAGAGTTTTGGATGAAGAATTTCAAGACAGAGATTTCCATAATTAACTTAATTTGTAGTTTCCAAGGAAACAGCACTTTGGGGACACTTTGAAGCCTAAAGCCAAACTGGGCTTGATTACACACATGCTTAACTGTGACTCTACTTCATTTGGAATACACTTTAGTTCACTGTTTTTCTCAAAAAGCTATGATAATGCTAACTAGTTCTACCTCCTTTGATGTACCTTTGATTTTTCTACTTTCCAGTTTTTTACAATATAATCATCCATAAATTGTTTTTCAGTATTCAGATATATTTGTTTGGTCCTGGACTGATCTACCTAGGACAGCAGTGTGTTATTACTAAAGTATTATGAAAATAAGCTCCCAGGGATTAAAGAGAAAGATAGATAGCAAGAGAAAAATTATTAAGAATTTCTGTTTTTTATAAAAATGAAAGCATTTTAAAAACCTAAAAAATTGTATTTTATCTAATGAATACAATAATAATTACAATAGAGAAGTACAGAAGAAAATGAAAATATATTTACTTATAGATAAAGATAAAAGAAATTGATATGTAATATTTTATAATCTGACAAAACTTCTAAAAATTTTTGTTAATATTTCTTTACATTAATCAAAAGTAGCATAGGTAGTTACATTATGATGTTCATACCTCATACCCTATGTAACAACATTTACATAGTTTTGAATTTTTTCTATTTTCAGTTGATTGACAATAAATTATTCTTCTAAGGTATATAATGGATATTTGACTAAGAATCATGAATAACCTATAAAGAATTTACCAGAAACAAGAAAATATCACTAGTATAAGCGATATCTCTTTCTTTTACCACCAGTAAATAGCATCATGCTGCTGTCAATGAAACAAGCTACCTGACGATGATTCCAGCCTACAGTCCTAGTAAGTCCCATAATTACTTCCACTGAGGACTGACAGGTGTTTATTTGGTGTGACTGAATCAATATATACATGGATACATAAACACATGCACAAACACAAAATGATGCTCATAGAGCTTGTGTTGATAAAAGCCATTATTATTCTGGCTTGGAGAGAAGATCCTGATTTCATTTTTACAAGTGTGGCTCTTAACGGTTAAGGAGATGAATACAAAGGAAATAAGTAACTCTATAATCTAGGCCTTGCCTCTTTGTGACTAACTACATAAGAAAAGCAACTTACAAGGAAATGTTTGTTTAAGGTCATAGTTCAGATAAGTAGGGAGGGAAGTCACGGCAAGCTCAGAAAGTCACCGCTTGGTTTCCAGAGAACATAAAAATGGAAATGAGAAAGGAGCTGAACAGATATGACCTCTAGGAACACATAGCCAGTGACCTAACTCCTTGAACTATCTTCCTACCTTCTCCTTTTGATCATTTCTCAATATTGCCATCACATTCAAGCAGTTTATTATGTGAGGTGTATACGGTTTATTCTTCTTTGAAAATATCCTTACAAGTATTCCAGATACGTGCTTTACTAGTGCTTCTATGCATTTTCCTCATATATTTGTATGTGTACACGTGATATATTTATGTTTGCGCACATGTGTGCGCTGATGCATGTATCCATGAGTACACAGGTAGTGACAGAAGTAGATGTTTTTACAAATCATATGATGGCTTGCAACCATCATTAACAAAGGAAAATTTTGTGTTTGTTTCTGGTAATTGAACCTAGGGAAAAAAAGCTTACAGACTGTAACAAGCTTACTGCCTATCAATATCGAAGTCAAAATACTACAGTCCTCGAAATTTCTAAATCCAATGTAGCTGCCATTCACATTCCTCTATAATTATGGCAGCTTTAATTTTTCTCTTTCCAGGGCAACCATTGCTGCTTTCTGACATCTGTAGGCACTGGACAAAAGTAGTACACATGAATGCATGTATATAAACACTCATATATAAAACAAGATAAACAAACCTAAAATGGTATCAATTTAGTTTAAAATATACATAAACATTCTTTGGATTGCAATGTTATGTTAAATAGAGCTATCTTAATTAATAAACTCTTTTAAAAAAGATTTTATATGTGATTGCAACAAATGATGCTATTTTATAACTAAGCTATCAAAATTTGTGTGCACCTACTAATTATTGTTTAAAACATAAAAATTATTGTATAAATATTTTAAAAAAGTATTTACTTCTATACTTCTCCATATGCTAGTTTCATGTTCTATCCCATCCCAAGCACACTTGTTCAACTATATTCATTGTAGCTTCATTCATGATAGCTAGAAAATGGAAACAACCTACGTGGCTCCGAACCAAAGAATCAGTGAAGAAAACGTGGTACATTTGGAGAATGAAGTATTATTCAACTTTTAAAAACAATATCCTCTTGAAATTTGCCCACAAATGGAAGGAAGTAGAAAAAGTCATTCAGAGTGATGAATCCAGATTCAGAAAGACAAACTTGGTATGTACTCACATAAAGGTGAATATTAACTGTAAAGTAATACATACTCATGCTACTGCCTGCAGATAAGACTAAGTAACAAGAGGGGATCAAAGGGAATTCAAGGATCTCACAAGCAAGGGGAAAAATTTTGCGAGTGGACTGCAGTGTGTGAGATTGGGAACAGAAGGCATAAAGTGTGCATGTGTCAGAAGAGAAAATACTGGGAGAAATTACTGTAATTGGAGAACATTTGGGGGACAAGGTGGGAACCTTGTGCAATGGAAACTTTAAGGAATTTACAAAAGTAACCCTAGAAGAGACTCTTAATAGTGAGGGACATAGGGCCTGAACTGGCCATCTTCTTTTTTTTTTTCTTTTTCTTTTTATTGATAAAAGGAGAATAAAGAAAAGAAAAAAAAACAAATTTCCACCTCCTCCCAGCCTCCCATTTCCCTCCCCCTCCTCCCACTCTTCTCCCCCTCCTCCCACTCTTCTCCCCCTCCTCCCACTCTTCTCCCCCTCCTCCCACCCCTCTCCCCTTCCCCCCACTTTTCTCCCCCTCCCTCTCCAGTCCAAAGAGCAGTCAGGGTTCCCTGCCCTGTGGTAAGTCCTAGGTCCTCCCCCCTCCATCCATATCTAGGAAGGTGAACATCCAAACTGGCTAGGCTCCCACCAAGCCAGCACATTGCGTAGGATCAAAACCGCGTGCCATTGTCCTTGGCATCTCATCAGCCCTCATTGTTCGCCATGTTCAGAGAGTCCAGTTTTATCCCATGCTTTTTTTGGTAACAGTCCAGCTGGCCTTGGTGAGCTCCCAGTAGATCAGTCCTGGCCATCTTCTGTAACCAGACAAGGCCTCAAGTGGAGGGACTGGGACATCAACCCAGACACAAAACCTTTAACCTACAGTTTGTAAGGTCTGCAGAGTGTTCTGGGGCCAGAACTTAGAAGAATCTTCAAGGAGACCAGAGAAACTTCATCAAGCAACATTGGGAACAGATGTACAGTCCCACGGCCAACTTTAGGTGGAGCTCAGAGAGTCCTGTGGGGTATTGGGAGGAAGAATTGGAGGAACCAGAGGAGTCAGGGATACTTCTGAAACATGGCTCACAAAATCAACTGACCAGGACTCATGGGGTCCTGTAGAGATCAGGGAACCTGTAAGGGCGTGACCTAGGTCTTCTGTATACACCTTATGGCTGAGTAGCTTGTTGTTGTGGAATTCCTCACAGTGGGAGAAAAGCAGGCTCTGACTTTTTTGCCTGCTTGTGAGATCGTTTTCTCCCCTACTGGGTTGCCTCATCCAGCCTTAATTTGATAGTATATGCCTGGCCTTATTGAAACATATTATGCCATGTTTTATTGATGTCCCTTGGAGGCCTACTATTTTCTGAGGTGATCCAGGGTGAGAGTTGAGAGTGAGGAGAGCAAAGAGAACAGAAAGTGCAGTCAGGATGTAATAGATGAATACATAATTATAAAACAAAAATCATTTATGCCCTTTTTATTTTTTTCTAAAGTTATCAGCCATTTTTTAAAGTCTAAGTCCTTAAAGATAGGATAATTTAATCATGAGAACATTAGTTAATTACTTCAGTGAAAGACTGTTTTTATGTAACACTGTATTCTCAAGTACCATGTATGACCACATGGGCATATCTCTTAAGGAATTAAATCATCCTATTGTACTTTCAGATACATATACATGCATATATATATATATAACATCTTGATATATAAGCTAATGATGTTAATAATTTTGCATTTTCGACTATGTCAACTTTAATAACGTCTACATTTTGCTAGTATATAATAATCATATAAAATAATGACTTCAATCACAACATTTCCACTAGCATATTAAACACTTCGATCATATTGTTTCCATCCCAATTCTACCCCCACTTTTACTAGGAAATTATTTTTCCAACTCTATCTACGGTTCCTATTCTGCAAGATGATTCACATACAATGAATATTTTACTCTAGTGTTTTGAAGCAATCATTGTTTTGGCAACAGTTGCATTTTCCTGAACAAATGGAATTAGAAACCACAACAAGCATATAAGGTACGGTTGTTACCACTTCTGGTCCCCGCTGAGGATGATTGCCAAGCTCTATATATACATAACTGTATGTTTTTTCTCTAGAAATATCTACTTAAGCAGAAAGTGAGTTTAATTGATGTCTCCAATTCTATTCTTTTGCCATATGTTCCCTTTATCTGTCTCTTCTTGCTCCCTATTATGTCATTCTAAACTGTGAATAACTTGCTTCCCACCATCTGCCATCCACTTGCTTAATGGTTCAGTTCTGCTATAAATGAACTGCAGTTTGGGAATTGTTAACCTGTGTTTTGTCATCTTATTTTGTTTTTTGCTCTGGCATTCTAATTGATATTTTGAGACCCATATGTACATAAGGTAATTATTGATAATTTAGTGTTTTGATTATTATTTCATTATTTGCTTCTTAATATTTTAATTCTCTTTAATTCTTTTCTAATGAGCAAATAATATATTTTAGTTTCATTTTTTTCATTTAATGTAGAAAGTATTTTTCTTTTAAAAAATCAGGTTATCTTCTAGAACACTTGCAACTCTACTTTTCTTTATTTGATTCCCATCCCCAACCCCCCCACCCAGTGTTTTTACCCACCTTTAAGCTGATTCTCTTTCTTTCAGGTTATTACATGTTCATCTTTCTTATGGTATATATTCCAGTCTGTACTCTAGTTTCCTTCCCCATTATGATTTCTTTTTTTTTAATTTTTTTCCCATTATGATTTCTTACATTCCATTTTGCGCAATTATAAATCACACTAGTAAACAGTATGCTCATCTAAGAGTCATGAGGACATGAATAATCAAATAGATTCTGCCTATGGAGATGTGAAGTCATTCTTCACATTGCTGCATCACCACCACCGCAGCACCACTGTCTCTACCCCCCTACAGTCACTACTGCTACCATCACCACGGCCATCAGCCACATTAGTGAAGCGCTAAACTTGTTCTTATATAATAATAACTTCAGCAAATAAGTAGGAGAAATGCAAAAACTTTGAGGGTTCCCTGGTCTGTATAGTGAATTTTAAGTCTGTCAACAATATATAGTGAGACTGGCTCAAAAATTTTTATAGCCTTGAATCTGAGGCTTGAGGCTAAACTGCCCTCTATCTAGAACCCAAGACAACATAAACCATTGTCAAGCATATTGGCAAGGTTTCTAGTATGTAAGCCACACCAATCACAACTACCAATGCATAAAATTTTATCAATATCAGTCATCATTAGACACAAAAATTCGTATAAATCCCCAGAGCTTAAAAACTAATAACCACATATATCCTTTTCTATCTAAATTTTGGACACTCTGTAACATCTAGCACTCTTGTCCTAAGCATGCTTAATATTAAATTCTTTCAGAGCATGGACTTCCTGTATTTCAACCAGTTACAGGAGCTCTTCTCTTTTGTATATACCTTTCTCAGATAATGCATTACTATTGAGTGACGCTTGTACTAATATTGGACTGAGTCAATCATTCCTTCATCTCTAAAAGTCCCATGACTTCACAAACTGTTTAGATGATGTTACAGATGTAGCCTCTGTATTTCGATATGAATGTTCATACAATTTCTTGTGTGAATACAGGAACATTGCCTCAAATATTATATAGTACAAATTCCAGTGATATGAATAGTTGACTCTTTTTATTTTGCTGTTCCTTGGTCAATACAAAAAACAGAATCCATGTTAATAAACTGATAAAGAAATAATATTTTAACTTTTCTCTATAGTGACAAAGATAAAGTTTAGTTACTAAGGAAGAACAATTTCATATCATAAATTAATAATTATGTAATTATTCCCTCTTTAATATTGGTAAAATATTATTCATCTTCTGTAACTATGATTTCAAGAATTATAGATAATTGGGGAACTTTAAAGAGGAGATAAAAATAGAATCAAGAAAAAGCAATTGAATATAAGATTTGCATAAGTTTAAATTTAGAGATTTTTTTGACAAAATAATGTAACAAGTCATTTAAAAAGGACACCAATAATCAAACAAAGGTATGTTCATTACCTTATACCTAATTTCTTTTAAGATAAATATATTATTCAATAAGCAACTTTACTAATCCTGGTTTCTTAATATTATTGTAAACAAAATTCTTTACCAAATATATATTGATCATTCAAAAGTGTCGAGCAGTGGATTTGCAGACATTTTAAGAAGAGATTTAGATTTATATGGATTCATTATGGATCTTTGAAGTATCAAATTCAATTAGGATGAAAATGAGCAAGTGCTCTCTAGTATGAAAATCAAATGAATATGAATAACTTTGATTCAGTCAGATTTTCATAGCAAGAACATCTTTGCATTATAGAAAAGAAATATGAAATGTTGATGAAGTTTGAGATACAGATCCAAAGCATACCACATTTAAATATCAAGTTATGATGATATTATTATTCTTACATAAATTTAAAGATATGAATGTACATAACCTATTTGAGCAATGCTCAAAATTCTCTTTATCTTTTTCCTGAATAATGGGTAAAGAAACAAAAAAAATGCGATTCAGGAGATTATACTATTTTGATTTTTATCCCACTGTAAATCTCATTTGTTCTATAGAAAAGAAAACATGGCCTTAAGACATGTGAATATTCCTATAAAACAGTCATTTTATCTTAAAATTTCTCTTTTTTATATGTTGAATATGATTTTTCATGTCCACTTATATCTTAGCAATATATAGCAGGCAAACACTACTGTTTTTTTATTTTTATTTATTAATAATTTTGCTCCAGAGTTTTGTAATGTTGCCATGTATGTTAACCATTCCCACTTCACATTTCCCTCATTCCTGTCCTCTAGGAGAGCTCTCCAAGTTTCAACTTCATGTTCTCTATTTTTCCTTCTTTTTCAACCCACTATTATGAATGCATCTACTACATGCATGTATGTAGGCATATACACTAGAGAATGCACCACATTGCTATGGGAATTCCTTCCGCCAATACTTTGGGGTATTGGACTTAGTTCATTCCTTCTTGTCTATGGGCTTGATATCTCTCTCTCTCTCTCTCTCTCTCTCTCTCTCTCTCTCTAAATTTGTTTTATTTTTTTAAAACAGAAAACAAACTTTTTTAATTATACATACCAATCCAAGTTCCCTCCCCTCTTTGCATTCCCTATACTTAACCCCCCACCCCAGCCCCCATCCACTCCACAGAGAGGGTAAGGCACATTGTTTGGGGGAAGGTCCAAGGACCTCCCAGAGATGAGAGCAAGAAAAGAGATATCTTGATTGAAGGAGCCATTATGGGGCTAGCAAGAAACCTGGCATTAGAGAAATTCCAAGGAATCCACAAGGATAACCCTAGCTAAGACCCTAAGCAATACAGAAGAGGGTGCCGAAACTGGCCTTGCCCTGTAGTCAGACGGATGAATATCTTAAATATCACCATAGACCCTTTATCCAGAAATTGATGGAAAAAGAGTCAAAGACCAGCAATGGAGCACTGGACTGAGCTCCCAAAATCCAGTTGAAGAGCGGAAGGAGTGAGAATATGAGCAAAGAGGTCAAGACCATGATGGGTTCACCCACTGAAACAGTCTACCTGAACTAATGGGACCTATGCTTGTTCCTTCCCAAACTAGTCCCTCTGAATGTGGGTAACAGTTGCAGGCCTGGGGCAGACTGATGGGTCACTGGTGGTGGCAACAGAATTTGGCTCTACTACTTGTACTGACTTCTTGGGAACCTATTCTCTTTGGATGAACTGGATCTCTTAAAAGGAGAGAGACAGGGGTCAACACTCCCTTGAGTTGTGAAGACTGAGTCAGGTGGTGTGAAGCAGCATGTGGCCAGTTCCCAGGTTCCTTGGTCCCAGCTCCATGAGAGCCTTATTATAATAAATATGTGTATGTATACAAACTTTTTATATATATAAACTTTGTGGATCTTGCTATAACTAATACCAGGAGTCTCATGAGCCACCTCCATCTATGGAACCTATGGCCTCCAAAATACATATAGATCCCACTTTGTAAATGAACCATATATCTCATTAATTAGCTCTTGGAAACTTAGTTTGATTATATTTCTTAGTTATTGTTTGCTGCACTAAACATCAATTCAGAGGTCTTTTTAAACATACTGTTACCAGCTCAATTGTGACTTTAATGGATTTATGATTTCAAATATTTGAGAAACCTTCCTAGCATCTCCCATGATTTTAGTGGCATTATAAATTCTGATTAATAGAATGTAAGAGTTCATTTTTCTGGATTTCCAGGGAAGTCAAAAGCCAAGCAGTGATGTTAACTCCAGTAACATGATACATCTAATACTCCGCTTTTTTTTTTTCCATTTCGTGTAGCTCGTATCATTTAAAGACATTTTATCTGAAAAACTTCATCAGTTTCTTTATCTGTCTTTAAAAACTCCTCAGCTCAGCTGGGCGGTGGTGGCACACACCTTTAATACCAGCAATGGAGGTAGAGGCAGGTGGATCTCTGTGAGTTCGAGGCCAGCCGGGTCTACAAGAGCTAGTTCCAGGACAGGAACCAAAAGCTACGGAGAAACCCTGTCTCGAAAATAAAAAAAAAAAAAAAAAAAAAAAAAAAAAAAAAAAAAAAAACCTCCTCAGTTCTCCTTCACCTATATCTAAATACAGGAACCGCACCAAATTCAGGTATGAGGTGCTATGGGAGTACATTCTGCCCCTTCAGCCAATAGCCTTTAAGACACCAGCCAAGGTGTGGTATCTGATACTGTAAAAAGCAGCTGTAAAGTGTGTGCTTTCTCTTGCTTCCGGCTCCCACTTCTGGCTGCTAAACTCTGTTCCTGTTCTCACAGAGGACTGTTATCTGGGACAGTGATCTGTAAGTTTTCCTTTAAATAATAACCCTTTTATTATTCATAATTCTGAACTGGTGTGGGATTATTTTGAGACTTCCATCATCATATGAGCTCAGCAATTTCCATGCTGTAAATTTTAATTTTTTAAACTTATTTTATTGCATGAGTTTTTTTTTTTAACATGTATGGGATATAAGTGAGGAAATTTTTTGCAAACCATGACTTATGTGTGAGGTCAGCTCTATTGAGTAGTTTCTCACCTGTCTTTATATGGATGCAAGAGGCTGAACTCAGGTTATCAGCATTTCTGGTGAATCTTCGCCTGATGAGTCATCGCACAAGCCTTGTGTACATTGACATTTAAAGAATATTTAAGAATATTTGTGTGGAGGAGAGTAAATTTATTGGATAAGACAATTTCTTTCTTTCCTAAATTGTGACTAGATCTGTTTTATGAGATATTTATCCACAGGGCACAGCACAAATCAACCAACAAAACAAACCAACCAACCAACCAACAAAAATCACAAAGGTGAGGGGAGCTCCCAAACCAAACCATAGTGTAAGTTGTTTGATAATGACATCAAGACCCTTTGAATATGCAGCTCCTTGTAGGTGACAGACTGTCTAGTCAAGCAGCCTCTCCCTCTCATTCTCAGAATGAGATCACACTGCCCTGCCCTTTCTCTATGGGAGTATGCTGAGCTATAGTCGTGTGGTCCCTCCTCTCTTAGAATGTTAAGAGAAGTCTTTGGTTTTGATTTCCAGCATGATCATACATTAAAATAAAGTTGCTACTGGATTTCTTTTTGCTATGGACTCTAGGTTCTAACAAAACTAGCCAGGGGGAAAGAAGTGGTCCCTATTACTGTGGCCTTCAAAACTCTATCTGGTCTCTCCTTGCAGGATCTCTGAGAAATGGCTTGCTCTCAGAAATGTTTTGCCCACAGAAAAGTTTAAAAATGCTAGAAATTTTACTACTGTCATTTCTTGAGCATCATGTTTTAGATAAAAATCCCAAAATTCTGAATAATTTTGGAGACACCAGTTGCTAAATTATCAGTTGTGGTCTTTTTCCTTTCCTCTTTCCTTTGCCCATATCTGATTGAAGTCAGTCCATCAGATTTGTACCAGGGGGGAAAAAAATCACTTTTCTGCTTTTGCTAAATCGGAAACTCAATCTGTCTTACCAACATGCTTTCTTTTCCTTTCTGTAACCAGAGTTTCTCCCTTCCAGAATATAGCTAGGTGGGAAATGCGAACAAAGAGACAGAGAAGGAAGACAGAGCAAGGAGATGTTATGTAGTTGTCGGGGGAGTACCATGCTGCACTGGCAAGCCACAGCCTCATGGCATTATAAACGTTAATAGAAACAGGTTAATTTAATAGTCAGAACTAACCAATAAGAAGCCAAAGACATTGGCTAGACAATTATAACTGATAATAAGAAGCTTCAGCGTGGTTCTTTCATAAATGGTTGCAGGAACTAGGTAGAGGGACCTGGTGGATGGGGAGAAACCAGCCCAGGAGACCAAGGAGACAGAGAATACTTCCAGCTACATATCATTCTTCTTTCTCTAGCCCCCAGGGAATCAGATACAACCTTACTTTGAGTGTTTATTATTGTGGGCTTTTCATCATCTAAATACAATGAAACCTCTTTTTTTTTTTCCTTCTGAAAAGAGTAAGATTGGAATTTCTGCTTACCCTTAAGTGCATGAACTTGGAGCTTTCCTCATGGCCCTCACCTTGTTGTTTTCTGGGACATTTAGAATTTCATTAATAAATATTTTACCTCAAATACAATCCTTCTTGAACCACTAAATCCTAGAATTTACAACACAAACATGGATTCAGTTTGTATGTGTATATATTCCCTTATCCAATGATTAATGTGTCTGTTTGCAATATAACATTATATATTTTCTATCTTATAATCATATCATATATTCCTAGTTTATTTTTCATTATCTATATAGCCTTTAACATAAAATAAACTAGTTATTTAAAATAGAGTTTGTTTTTCCTTCTTCCTCTATATTTCTTCATTAGAAAACAGTGTTTCTATATTTTCGATAAATTTAGTAAAAACAAAATATTATTATTTTGTCTCTCTCTATTCATCTTTGTTTATGTCTCTCTCTCACTCTCCATCTCCCTTCCTTTCTGTCTCTCTCTTTCCCTTCTCTTCCTTTTCCTCCCATCCTCCTTCCTTCTTCTGGGTTTCTGTTTCTGTCTCTATTTCTCTTCCTGTATTTCTTGAAAACATATTTTAAGAATAAAGACATGCTCACTACCATCTTCCATAGGGTTCATAAAAATAAATGACCATTCAGGAATGCACACTTAAAACTAATTCCACTGGCTAGGATATCTCTAGCAGGCACTGATATTTGGTTAATGGAGACACATTTTCTACTTTACACATTATATATCTATAATATGATATCCTGCTCTTTTTAATGAAACTTTCTTCTTATTACTATATTAGATCAGATGACAAGAGATAAAGGGGCATACTTTAAATTATTTATAAGTATTGAACATATTCAATGAATTAATGACACAAAGAGACTATATTTAATTTTCAAATGTTTATTTATTGTTTCCTTGGTAGCACCTTGCATTTTTAGTGAAGAGTTATTTTGCACTTTTTTCTTAGTAAATTGTTGGGAGCAGTGAGAACCCAGATCCTGAATTTCTTGTAAACAACTTGTTTTCCCCTGATCTGAGTGCCTACAGCTGCTCTGAGCATGAGCACTTCAGGAGTTCCTGATGGCAGGAGAGTGGTTTCTGGTGGGTTTGGCTGGGGCGTGGCTATCTCTATATAATCTGCCCCTGAACACAATAAAGGGACATTCTTGGGGAATTCAAGGATGACTCGTGTCTCTGTCTCTCTGTCTTTGTGTGTCTGTGTATTTTAACCTCCAGCCCCCTTGCCCGAAGCTGGAGAACTGGGTGCCAGAACACAGAGTGCAGACATGGGGGCACGGTGCACGGCAGTAAATCTGTATTTGTTTTTGCTCAAAATAAACACCTGCATCCCTACATTTAAAATTTTCACAAAGAGTATAAATTGCTGCATAATATTATGATACATAAATTATATATGAAGCAAAGCTTGCAAATTTGGTAACCTCTACAAAATATTCCCCAAAACCTTAAGACTAAATTGTTATAGTTGAAAATGTTGTATTAGGGGCAGCGGGCTGCGTCCCTGGCACCCGGCCGCCCACATGGTTAGCTTAGCTTATGCCCAGAAATAATTACACGGAAACTGTATTCTTTTAAACACCACTTGGCCCATTTCTATCTAGTCTCTTCTAGGCTAGCTCTCACACCTGGACTAGCCCATTTCTAATAATCTGCTGTAGCCCATGAGCTGGCTTACCAGGAATGATCTTAACCTGCATCTGCCTGGAGTGGGAAAATCATGGCGACTCTCTGACTCAGCTTCTTTCTCCCAGCCTTCAGTTCTGTTTACTCCACCCACCTAAGGGTGGGCCTATCAAATGGGCCTAGCAGTTTCTTTATTGCTTAACCAATGAAATCAACAGAGTGATATATGACACTCCCACATCATGAAAACACTATTTTCATGAAAGCATATTGCGGTTAAAATTTGTATAAACTGTACTAAAGCTTAGTAAGTTTTTTGGAAGCTTGATGTTTAAGAAAACATATTTCTTAGCATAAAAACTTTTAAAATATGATGATATAAAGTGTTACTGTGAAATTAATTGCTATCACATAAAATTTTAATGTTGAAACACTGAATGTTTTAAAAATCATTATTTAAAGGATTATTTTAAAATAGAATAGATTAAAACAATTTTTTGCATTTTAAAATTAAAAATCAATTTTTTTTAGTGAAGAAAACAAAAATTATTATTGTTTTTATGATTTCTCTATGTAACTTTGGAGCCTGTCCTGGAACTAGCTTTTTTTTATTAATTTTTTTTAATTAAAAATTTCTGCCTCCTCCCTGCCTCCCTTTTCCCTAAATGTTCTTTTAAGTAACAGAGCTAAGCTTCTAGATTTATACAGTCTTACCTTTCCTTAAGGAAGAGCTTTACTATATATCTTGTTGCATAGTTGTGGACTGAAGGTGATGAATTCCACGCAACAAATTGATCATATTATATTAGGTATTCAAGGCACAAAGCACCTCAATGTCACCAATAATGCCTATAACTCTTTTGTGTGTGTGTGTTTGTGTGTGTGTGTGTGTGTGTGTGTGTGTGTGTGTGTGTGTGTGTGTGTGCTTTCTCGGTACTATTGACAGACCTGTCCTTTTAAGAGACATCACATAACTTCACCTAATCCCTCCCCTGGATTTAATTATTTTTTTCTCTGTTAATTTTGTGCAATAAATAAATATGATGCTTTAACTCAGATTTAAAATGCTGTTTGATTCTATATAAATAATGAAAACCTTGCAAACATTAGGTGTTGCTGCAGTAGGAGGAAATCATTGCAGAAATAAGAAAGTTAAAGACTAACGTGATTGATTAAGCTTAGAAAATGATCTGTATGTTGTGCATACAAAAAAACCAAGAGTTATGAAAGGGGGATGAGATGAGAAAAAAATTACACTTTAAAAGGAAGTGGGCAAAAAATGATAGCTGCAGTGAGCACCAACATTGAGTCCAGGCTTTTGGTAGGATATGCCCTTCTTCTGTGAAAATTCATTTGCTAGTGTTTTAGTTCTCTCTTACACAGTTTTCTGCTTTTTAAGACTGGACTGGAAAATGAGTAAGCCCATTGCACTTCAGAATAGTATCATCCATGTTCTTTATATTATTAATATATTCAATAACAGCTGTATAAATATTATCCGGGAAAATTATTTAATTTGTCTAAGGTTAATATGGGGTTATGTTATTACAGAGTCATTGGTATTAATGAAAGAAATGTAGCTAAGTTAACTAAGTTTGATGGCAAGATTTTAAGGTAAAGTACTTAAGGAGGCTTTTTAAAATTACGTAATTAATCAAATAATGAATTTGTATTCATGTCTTTGTATGCTGGGGGAGTAAGTGTATGTGCTATCGCATGTGTATGGATTTCAGATTACAACAAATTCTAGTCATTTCTCTCCTTTTACCTTATGTTCCCTTGAGATTAAAATCATGTCACCAGGTTTGGTGCATATGCATTTACCCACACAGTCATATTTTCAACCTAAGATGAGTAAAGGTTTGAGGAAAAAAATGCACAAAGGCTTCTCCCAACCATCTGCAAATACTATTTTCCCTAATGTGTGTTCAATAGTGTAGGAGAATTTTCAGGGCATGGAATAATTTGTGAGAGTCGGAAGAGAGATTTAACAGGAAAGTGTGTAAGCACTGACTGATGGTATGAAGAAAGAATAGGAAAGCAGGAAAAAAAAAAAGCAATGTTCTCTGGAGACTCCTGGCCATATGTTAGTTTAATTATCCACTTATTAACCAATTCTCTTTAGAATTACACGAAAATATTCACTACTCATCTAGTGATTGTAAATAACTTTGGAAGCATATTCTATGTTTTGGATTATGCTCATTTGTAAAGTTATGCCAAAGCAATTAAATCTTGTTATCACCCCTTCTTCATATTATAACAGTAGACAATTAGAGAAATTATTTTATAATCAATGTAAACTATGCTTCTTAAAATCTTAATTATTATTTTCATGATTAAAATTGAAGCTTCAAGTATGATTACTTCTTTATGACTTAATCCTAAAATGTCACAAAGTAGCTAATAATTTTTAGAATCCTGTTGTTATAATTACAGAACAAAAATGTTCATTTCAAATTCCCCTGATTTCAAGAGTACATTATTGAAAACAATAAGCCCATTTGAGAGTTAAAAGCCCCATAATAGTAAATCAAAAATAAAATTAACTTTTTGTAGTTTTATTTGTAGTTTTGCAATTCATAAAAGAAGTAATTATGACTTGTGAGCCTTTAAAATGTCTATGCATTTACTACATACATAAAAGTAAGTTTCAGGGTACTGGAGAGGTAGATCAACAATTATAATAGATCAATGTTAAGGTTCCAGAATCCATGTCTGGCATCTCAGAGCCACCCATCACGCTATTCTAATTATTGCAGCAATAGAAGGAATGTATTATAACTCATTAATATTAACATATTTTAATTAAGAGAATTCATGTTGCTTTTTCATTACTACATAGAAAAACCTTAAAGAAAATAATTTAAAGGAGGGAAGATACATTGGTTTACAATTCTAGATGTTCCAATACCTCACCATATTGTTTCATTGTTTCTGAGTCTGTGATGAGAAAGAACTTCATAGTATATGAACGTGTTTCATCTAGTGAGAAGTTGAAAGGAAACAGAAATGGAAGAAGAGCCTTGGGTCAAGATATAACTTTAAAAGATAAGGATATTCAAACAGATTCCATGTAGGCACCAATTTTTATAGCCCCTTATCTTGTAAGTCTATTCAAGTTTTATGAAGTTTGATAGATTAAGTCATTGACTATGATGGAGCTTTTAATAGCCAATCATCTCTGGGAATACTTTGTAGGTACAACCAAATCTGACCTTATTAATTTTAAGATTTCTCTCTATAAATTCAGATTATATGTAAAAATTAGGCATCTAGATCCACCCTAACCATTATCAATGTTTAAGAAATTTTGTAAGTCATAATCCAGGCTAGTCAGATATAGCTATCATACATAATTCTGAAAATGCACTAATTCCTTTTCTATAATCAGCTGTAATTATTTCAAAGTGATTGCTGCATAGGCATGTAGACCTCAGCTGAGATCCATCAAACTCATGTAAAAAGTCTGACAATGTAGTAGATCCTATTGTCCCTACTTTGGGGAACAGGAATAGACAGATACCACTGCTTCATTGGCAGGACAGTCTAACTGAGTCAGTTAGATTTAATTTCAGTGAGAGCCTCTCTCAAAACCTAAAGGAGAACAATAATGGAAGTAAATAATGCAATGTTAACCTAATGTCATAACATGCACATATCAAGCCTGAAATAATCACATACATATGTATAAACAATCATACACACCTGAAAATAAAGATAATTTGACTCCTAGTTTTGAAACTATTTTTGTTTTATATCTCAAAAATATAATTTGAAAAAAAAATGTGAATTAAAATAGTGACCAATATATAGCACACCCACATACACTGATGAATTATAATTTAATAAAATATACACAGTATGGTCTCTTTAAGGATATCAAATATTAAGAAGTTGGCAAAACAGCAGCAACAGAATGTAAAAAGATCCTCACCAACTCCAGACCTGACAGAAGGCTGATTTCTAAAACATATAAAGAACTCAAGAAACTAGATATCAACAAACCAAATAATCCAGTTTTAAAACTGGGGTATAGATATAAACAGAGTTTTCAACAGAAGGATCTCAAATCATAGAGAAGCACTTAAAGAGCTGTTCAACATCCTTAGCCATTAGGGGAATGCAACTCAAAACCTGAGATTCTATCTTACTCCTACCAGAATGACTAAAATCAAAAACCAAAAATAACAGTTTATGCTTGAGAAGATGTGGAGCCAGGGGAACACTCCTCATTGCTGGTGGGAATACAGACTTGTATAGCTACTTTGGAAGTTAATGTAGCAGTTTCTCAGAAAACTGGGAATCAACGTCCCACAAGATCCAGCCATACCATTCCTCAGCATATACCCAAAGGTACAGTCATACTACAAGAACACTTGTTCAACTAACCTAGATGTTCCTCAATGAAGGAATGCATAAAGAAAATGCATTTACACAATAGAAAAATACTCAGCTATTAAAAAAAGGACACCAAAGAATTTGAAAGCATATGGATGGAAGTAGAAAAAAATAATACTGAGTGAGATAACCCAGAGAGAGAAAGAGAAACATAACATGTACTCACTCATAAGTAAGGAATAGCTCTAACATAATGGGTAACTTTGCTGCAGACCCAGGGAGATTAGGCAGCTAAGTAACTAGGAGAGATCATGGGAAGACACCCAGATCACCCTGGGAAGGGGAAATAGAAGAAATATCATGAGAGGACTGAGGGTGAGTATGGATGGGAACGTGTTCAATCAGGCTGGGATAGTTAGAAGTGGAGAGTACCGAAAGAGATTACAAAAAGAAGGGAGAGCATTTTGGGATTGGATAAAACCCTGGTAGAAGCAAATCTCCAAGGAATCTACATGGAAGACTGTAGCTTAGACTCCTAGCAATAGAAGATACAAATCCTAAACTAGCCATCTCCTATGACCAGATTGGTGTGCAGCCCATTTGTCATCAGTGGCACCATCCAGCAATTAATAGTAACAGATGCAGACCCACAGCAAACATTAGGCAGAGTTAAGAGAATCCTGCAGAAGTGAAGGAGGAAGGATTGTAGGAGCCAGAGAGGTATAGGACACCTCAAGAAAACTCGCAGTCAACCCAGCTGGGCTTATAGGGGCTCACAGAAACTGAACCAACAACCAGGGAATCTGCATGGGACTCACCTAGGAACTCTGCATGCATACTACAGTTGTATAGCTTGGTTCTCTTGTGGGACTCCTAACAGTGAGAGGCTGTCTCAGACTTTTCTTTTTACAGTCTTTTGGGATCCTATTCCTATTACTGGGTAACCTTGTTCACCTTAATACATGACAAGCTGCTTAGTCTTACTACAACTTGATATGCCGTGTTTTGTGGATACTCATGGGGAAACTTCCTAAATAGAAACAGAGGAGTGGGAAGGAGAATAGGAATAAAGGAATGATAAGGGGAAGGGCTGGGAGAAGAGGAGGGAAGGGAAACTGGCAGGGATGTAAAATAAATAAATAATTCATTTAAAAAAATTGCCGGGTAGTGGTGGTGCCTTTAATCCCAACACTTGGCACGCAGAGGCAGGTGGATCTCTGTGAGTTCGAAGCCATACAAGAGCTAGTTTCAGGATATGCTCCAAAGCTATAGAGAACCCTGTCTCGAAAAACAAAAAGAAAGAAATTAAATAAACTTATTCTAATTTGTTCTTCCATTTGTCTCAGTAGATAATTTTTTGGTTAACAAAAATTTCCTATTGATTTTGATTCTTTGCTCATAAAACATACCCTCTTGTGTGTGGCAAATTCAAAGAAATGGACATTTCTTAAAACTTAGAAAGATAACTCTAGCATGGTGATTTTATAAGAGTGTTTAGTAATTTACTAATATTCTATAATTCTTTTTATTTTCTTTTATGGAAAATTTTTTTCATATCATATACTCTGAGTTTGTCTTAGATCTTCTCCCCTTCCTGCCTGCTCAAATCCACAGCCATTCTATTGTTCTTCAAGAATACAAACAGGTAGCTGGATAATGGCGGTGCACACCTTTAATCCAAGGACTCAGGGAAGCAGATGTAGGTGCATCTCTGTCAGTTCGAGGCCAGCCTGGTTTACAAAGAGAGTTCCAGGACATCCAGAGATACACAGAGAAGCCCTGCCTTGGAAAACAACAACAACAAAAAAGAATACAAAGAGGTAATCAATTTTTGTAGATTCTTTGTTTTCTGTTATTGTTCCTGTTCTCTAGTTCTATATTATCATTTTCACATTTTTGTTTTTATATGATATCTGTGGTATAAACTTGTGTGTATCTGCATCTATATGTGTTGTTTGTGCTTTGTCTCTGGCTGTTTTTCTGCTATATTTTTATCTTTATTATGGTGATTACCTCAACAAACAGAGATAGCTTCTGAATTAGGGATGTGGGATTGTGTCCATTTGTCTTCACAGCTGTGTAACCAGATCTGGTTCAGGCCCTTTTCATGTTGCCAGAGTCTCTGTAAGTTTATATGTACATTGGTTGTGCAGTGTTTAGAAGGCCCCTTACTTGGTATCCCCCATTGCTCTTAAACCTATTCTACCTCCTCCTCTGCAGAGTTCTCAGAGGCATTTGGGGAATTATTTGATGCACTTGTACCATTTAGCGCTGAGTGTTCCCAAGTCTCATTCTCTCTGCACACTGTCTCCATAATTGTTCCCAACTGCTATAGGAGGAAGCTTCTCTGATGCTGGCAGATCTATAATCTATAATCTATAATATAATTGTTCTATGAGTAGGGAAAAGTCATTAAAGGTTGCTGTCATCAGAAAAATGTACTTATCAGTTTGTGGAGAAAGACCAACAGTTTGGTAATTTTCTCATGTTACTATCAAGCCAAATGTAATCCTATATTTTTAGCATTATATATCACATCTACAAAAGCTTAGCAAAAATCATCCTCTTTCAGATATTGATCATATTTTCCCCTTTATTGTTTTACTGTAATAAACACATTACTGTAAATCTCCACTAGTTTTATAGTTTCCCATTTTTTGTGAAAAGTTATTTATTATCATTAACATAATGTCACTGTATATGAGATTGTTTTATCTTGTTTTTCTGGTTTTAAGAACTAAGCCTTGGGCCTTACAAATGCTATGCAAGTGTTCTACTGACAACAGATTTACTTTAATTGTCTATTTATGCCTACAATAATATTACCCAGAGATTAAGAAGTTTTGCTCATAATAAAGATATCAAGAAATATTAGTTTGAGAATGAATATTAAAATATTATTATTTCTATATTTTAAAAATTATCATTAGTCATATAATATTTAACTATTCCCTTGGTCAGGACAATGCCTCTGTAAATTTGATTACATTAGAAATAGGCCTGATAAATAATTCTGACTCTGTGGCTTTTTTAAACAATGTACAAACAGAACTTCCTTTAAAATAAATCAGTTCTTATGAACTTCAATATATTACTTCTTGTGTTCTGTGAAAAGAACAAGACATCATCTGTTTGATTATAATTTGCTTTATGACTAACATAGAATAGCTGCCTTGGGATTGTTATTTCTTGAATTCAGCCTTTTCATGATCAACAGTCTTTCCCTTAGAGGGATCATTAGAACACAAGTTGACATTCATTAGTATTTAGAAGATGAACAACATAATACAATTGCTTTTTGTTTTGCAATCTGGCATTATTTACTTCAATATGCAAATCTATATCATGGCAACAAATAAATATATAACTGTAGTTCCCTAACTTTCACATTCAACAATGCAAAAATGACTCCCTTAGGATTAACTCTATTTTAAAATGATTTGATAGCTTAGTCATAGCATCTTATTGTGAGAAAGGAATAAGTGTAATTTACTTATTACTGACTTTTGGGATTAGAAGACAATTCTTTAGCAAGAAAATATTGTAACTTGATTGAGTATATCAAGAAGAAAAATGCATCATTTTTTGATTATTGTAACAATTTAGTATTACTAAAATTTCTTAGACATTAAAACATTGTCCTTTAATAAGAAAACATTAAAAGTGATTATATATTAAAATAAAAAACATTTGAAGGAGTAATAAAATATAATTCTTTTTCTTTTGTAAATCTATAGATACCACTTATTAACATACGAGAAACCACACCGTTTTTAAAGCATTTTTAAAGAAATATTTGGCTGCAGAAAGCATAAAGAAACATTGGATAAACTGTTCATAATTTTAAGTGTTAATTATTTTTAAAGTTATATTAGATATTAGAAATGTATACATCGAGGAATTCCATCATTTTTATATGTGAAAAATGTTAATCTTTAATGATATATCCTTTAGATGTAGTATATATTAATGCCTTGAATTTGAACAAATGAATATATTATTGTAGCTTTCTCTAGTAGTTAAGATATAGAGTAATTTCACCTCTCAAAATATCTGCTTTTTTTTATTCTGTGTTAGATGTCTACTTCCATTTGTAGTAAAACAAGTGTGTGTGTGTGTGTGTGTGTGTGTGTGTGTGTGTGTGTGTGTGTGCGTTGCATTTTATAAAACTACTAAACTGCTTTCTGTGCTGGCCATATAGCTTTCTGTATCAGTCATTCATATCATTGCTCCTTATTCTTACCAGCAAATCCATGTAACAATATAAGACATTGACGTTTTATTTTTTTATTTTTTATTGAAAAAAATTTCTGCCTTCTCCCAGCCTCTTATTTCCCTCCCCTGCCTCCCGCCTCTCTCCCCTTCCCCCCACTCTTCTCCCCCTCCCTCTCCAGTCCAAAGAGCAGTCAGGGTTCCCTGTCCTGTGGAAAGTCCAAGGTCCTCCCCCCTCCATCCAGTTCTAGGAAGGTGAACATCCAAACTGGCTAGGCGCCCACAAAGCCAGAACATGAAGTAGGATCAAAACCCCGTGTCATTGTCCTTGGCTTCTCATCAGCCCTCATTGTCCGCCATGTTCAGAGAGTCCGGTTTTATCCCATGCTTTTTCAGTCACAGTCCAGCTGGCCTTAGTGAGCTCCCAATAGATCAGCTCCACTGTCTCAGAGGGTGGGTGCACCCCTCGTGGTCCTGACTTCCTTGCTCATCTTCTCCCTCCTTATGCTCCTCATTGGGACCTTGGGAGCTCAGTCCAGTGCTCCAGTGTAGGTCTCTATCTCTATCTCCATCCATAACCAGATGAAGTTTCTATGGTGATATGCAAGATATTCATCAGTATGGCTATAGGATAGGGTCATTTCAGGTTCCCTATCCTCAGCTGCCCAAGGAACTAACTGGGGATATTGCCCTGGGCACCTGGAAGCCCCTCTAGGTTCAAGTCTCTTGCCAACCCTAAGATGGCTCCCTTAATTAAGATATGTGCTTCCCTGCTCCTCTATCCAACCTTCCTTTATCCCCAATCATCCCGTTTCCCCAAGTTCCCCCCATCCTCCCCTTCTCCCTTTTCTCTCCCCATCTCCCCTTACCCCCATCCCACCCCATCCCCAAGATCCCACTTTTCTCCCCGGCAATATTGTCTACTTCCCATAGCCAGGAGCATAACTACATGTTTTTCTTTGGGTTTACCTTCTTATTTAGCTTCTTTAGGAACACAAATTATAGACTCAGTGACCTTTATTTATGGCTAGAAACCACTTCAATATGTTTAGTAGCCTGTCGTCATGGATTTGAATTTCATTCTCTCAATGATATCTTCTAATTTGCATATTTTAAATCTTATGTCTTCTTTGGTAGATGATCTGTTTACAACACTTGCCCATTTTTGAAGAATTATTTTAATTCTTCTGTCTTTTGATGCATCTTTCTACATTCTGAACAGATTTCTTACATCCATTATGTAAACTGAAAGTATTTATTTTCTTCTGTTTTGTCTCTTAAATTGATTCTACAAATACAATGTCAAAACTGAAAATTATGTTGTGTAATTGTTTTATTTTTTCTAAGTTTGTTATGCTTTTTCTTTTCTTCCGTGATCATTTTTGAGTTACTTTTCTACATGTGTTGAAATAATTTGTACTGCTACTTCTCCATTCTCCACTTCAATCATCTTTTTCTCATCTTTATTTTTTGTTCATTTCTGACATGTAGGGCCAAATGCCCATGCATAGTGATGGTAAAAAAAAAAAACTACCAATCTCACAGTATTGCTTACTCTTTACATTGATAAGAAAATATAGCAGAAAAGCATATTAATAGAGGGAGATTTTGTTTGGATTGTCATTTGAGGAGATGTAGTCTGTTCTCATAAGGAAGGTGTGTTAGCAGAAGCACGTGGTAGCTAGTTGTATTGTATTCTTTCCTACAAAGTAGAATGAAAATGCAAAGTGTTACCAGACTATAAAACCTGAGAGTCTGCAACAGAGTCCAAATTCCTCCACTGAGGATCCACCTCCTAAAGATTGTGAAGCTTCCTCAAGTAGTGTCCATTTGAACCAAAATACATGTAGTACTTAGAAATGTTGTTGTTAAGTGTTTTATGGAACCTGTGCCTATACAGATATGTAGGAAGACCACCCTTTGTCCCTACCACAGCCTAGCAATCTGAGCACGATATTTACAGAAAACTACTGACTCTTGTGGGTCTAACACGAGAAATGATTATTTCTTACAAATCTTGCTTTTGAGAGTCAAGAACTTCTGTTCAGATTTTCTTATATCTATTTCATAATCTTTCAGATCAGTCTACTTATCATGCCATTTCTAAAATATGCCAGTAATTGGAGTAACAAGAATCTATTCTTTTATAAATTGTATTTTATTCAGTCCATAATATGAGTTTCCATCTTCCAATTTATTGACTTTATTCCTAAATGTACTTTCCTCAGAAGACCTGTGAATTCTCAAGATGCCTAACAACAATTTAATAAGTGATACTCTCCATAAAGTTAGTCTCCCAGTTTTTCCATGTATATGCCTGTTACCCATGACTCTCTGGTGATAACAGATAGTTTTTGCTTGCTTTGTATATTTGAACTTGAAAATGCATCTTAGATTGATATTTTAAATCAGGCTTATAGGTATTTCCTTGCTTCTAAGATATTCAATGTATTATTTCCCAAAACAATTATTCATATCCATTGTACTTTAATAACTATGGTTAATATAAAATATTTGTCTTTATATCTTCTCTAAGAACAAGGAATATATTTTAGCAATCAAAATGGAAATAAAACTATAATTTATAAATATTAACATTTTAATATTTGATATTGAGTAAAGTTTCTCTTTTAGTATTGGGGATTGTAATATAAAATAAAAAGTAAAAAGAATTGTCAATATTATCTTTCCAAAATATATTTGTACTTATTTTGTTCCATACACTTGGAGCAATGTGGCTTAGGCTATGCTAAGTGATAGATGCATTATCTCCTGATTTATTGTCATTAAATTAAATATGATAAATAAACAAATAATGCAATTGAAATTGTTTTTATGTATATTTTATATGCCAGAAGAATAAAAGATTTATTATAATCTAATTAAAGCACATATACAGAATAGAGAAAAAAGATTTAAATAGAATTTAGTATATGTTATAATTTATAAGTGCCAGAAAAATTTATCTTATTTCATGCTATCACATAATTTTAGTAGAAACTTATTTTCAGATTTCTGAAAATGAAAATTTAAAGAAATATTTAAACAATTTGATGATGTTATGATTATATATCTGGAAAAAAGTAAAATAGAAAACATGTTTTTACATAAAATACTACTTTGAAATAATTATTGATGATAATACCATGCAATCTATTACAGAATATAAAGCAATCTAAAAGTAATTGGGCTGGAAATTTCCACCCTAGTGACTACCATTAGATAGAATACTGGAAAGTACTCTGGCTATTGCTTGATGACATTTCTTATCAAGAGTCTTGCTCACCTGTGGTCCCTAAGTACAGTTCTACTAATTAGTCACAGTGTGCTTGCTGGTGTAATAGTGGCTATTATGTTATGAGATAACCAGTGGCTCGCAGAATTCTATTTGAAGATTGAATCATAATAGAGAATTCACATTATGTACTCTAAAACTCTTGAAAAGGTTGTGACTGGAGAGGTTTTAGGATTTAATAGACAAGCTATTGTATTACCTTGCTAAGAGGATACAGTGCGCATGAGAAAGAGATTTAAAATATTGATGCATATGCCCATAGATTAATGTTGCTTCCTATTTTTTAAGAATCAGTAATAATTACAGATACACATTAGTGACCACAGCAATGAGAATAAGATGCTTTTGAATGCTCAGACATTGATAACATGCCTATATCATGCTGTAAGGGAAATTGTAAGAACCACAGGAAACAGTAGGGTGCTGTGAAATGACATCTCCTAGATATTGTGGAATGTTCTTTTACACTGTGTGAATATATGTCACAGTGATTGGTTTAAGAAAGAAACTAATTGGCCAATAGCTAAACAGAGTAAGTTTAGACAGAAAAGACATGCTGAGAATGCTTGGGGCAACAAAGGCAGAGTCTGAATAGTCATTAGCAGACTCAGAAAGAAGCAAGATAGACACCCCATACTGAGAAATGTACCAAGACACATGATAAAGCATATATAAGAAATTTAAATGAAAGAGCGAGTAACAAGCCTGAACCATTGGCTGAGCACTTATAATTAATACAAGCCTCATTGTGTTTATTTGCGAGCTGCTAGCAGGACAGAAACTTCAGCCTGCAGGGTATTACATAGCCATTGCACTCTTGAGTATACAGTGCTATGGTTGCCTGCATAACATTGTCTTTAAGATTAGGTCCATCACCATCTGGTCATAGACACTCAGAACTTTACAATGCCTCTAAACTTCCAGAGGATTTAAAGATAGCTAAGAGTTCCTAGGGATAAGCATGACATTCTCATCAGTATGTATTTGTAGCCATTGGTAAGATTCCATGATATGTAAACATTGTTTCATCAGTGATTCTGTAAGCAATCTTATTGAAAATTTTAGCCTCTCAATAGAGAGATAGGTAGAAAGATAGATAGATAGATAGATAGATAGATAGATAGATAGATAGATAGATAGATAGATAGATAGATAGATAGATACTAACTGGGAAGGATTTAGACTTTTGAAACCTCAAAAGTGGCACACCTCTTCCAACAAGGCCATATTTCCTGATCTTTCCCAAACAATTCAACATGTAGAGTCTCTGGAAGACATGTTCATTCAAATCAACACAGAGAGTAATTTGGTATCCTGAAGCAAAATTATTGAGTAGTATGCTTGTTCCCATTGTTCTAGGGATATAAGTAGGTAAAACTAAAGAAAACTTTTCAAGGCAGAAATGCCTGCAGCATGAAGAGAGAAGAAGTGAAGATCCTGAAGAATTATTCCCAAAAACTTACGTTGAGTAAATCACCATCCTTCTGGATCTGGAGCCTTTCATTAAAGCATTGTTCTCTCTCTTTAGTGAAGTATCATTAGCTCTAAACAAAATTAGCATTGTGCTAGAAAGTGTATCAATCATAGCATTGGTATTCTCAAAAATTTGTGTAAAATATTACATAAGGAGGCAAAATCCTAACTTACTGTGCTTTTAGAATTTTAGAATTATGCTAAAAACATCTCTGCATAGTTCTTTGAAGTTACTTGGAAGTTAAGTTTACCTTATATATGATTTTATAACTAAATTTTGAGTTTTTTCTAAATGTCTTATTTAATCTTCCTGTGAGCTATGTATCAGACACTGTCAGCATTCTGTCAAGATTCTGAAATTTTCGACACCAATTGAAATTCAAAAAGTAGATATTCTCTGAATACAGTGAAGTGTTCTCATGGAATAGTCACGTTACCCAAATTTAGTCATGTAAAGAACCTTTGATCACATTAGATAGGGACTGGGGAGATACTGCTGAAGTTAAAAACACTTGCGGCTTCTCTAGAAGACCAAAATTCAGTTCTTAGCTTCATGTTGTATATCTCATAGTGACTTGTATTACTAGTGGCGGGATATATAGCCTGGTCTTATGGCCTATAAGTGTGTTTGTGCACATGTGCCACACATGTGCATACGTGCGCACACACACCCATGCATACACATTCATACATACAAATAGAACTCAACAATTAATTAATGTACTAAGTAAAAATTTCTTGACATTCATCATATTGAGGGAATTTGTACAATCTGTACAAAAAAAGGAGCAAATTTAATTGCTAATAAAAGGAGAAAATCTTTCTAGGGAAACTTGGTACCCATGTGTCTTGTTGCTATGTATTATTTGAATGAATTGTTCTGACTAAGCAGAAATGAGAATTCTCTCTTTCTAAAAGCTAACAAGACATGTAATTGGCATGTTTTATGTATATGTCAGTCAGCGTACATTTTATGCTAGAAGAACAGAGCTAAGTTTTTCTAAAATTTTCAATTGATTAAAAAGTCTCTTCAAACACAGTGTACAATACCCAGGTATTATTTAAACAGCTTCCAAATTTTAATACTTTTTTTTTGTCTTTCTGAGTAAAGCAAAATCTGACCATCAATCTTCCAAGAGACATTGGGGACATATTTTTGACACCAGTCTTCACTATTGGATAATAAGACAGGTGAAAAAAACAGAGTAATAAAAAAGATGGCTTTATTGGTAACCAACAAATCTCATTATTTATGCCTAAATTTTAAGCTCAAATACTCTACCTTTATTTTTTAAACGACATATTAACTGTTATGTTTAATTTATACAATTAATAAATACTTTCTTTTTATGAAACAATACTAAATGGAATTCTGAAATAATTTTTTCCTAGGACTCTCAAAGAAGCTTCAGCCAACGTCAAATGAATGAAAATGGCATGATAGAAATAGAAAGTGTTCTTTGACTGTCAGCAGATATTTAAATAGCATGAATGTCATCTAGTCATAATGGATTTCTTTAGAATTGATGATACTTTGAGAACAAAGAGAATCAGCCCAGAGTCACTTATTGCAAAGCACTGGAGAATCTAATAGCTGACAGGAAAATGACTGTTCAAGACTTTTAGCATAATAAACCCCTGGGCAAAATCTCCCAGAGTGACTCCCAGGCATACAGAGCCCACAGCCTTTCCATAAAACTACTACATTTATGATCACCTGGGGAGACTAAAGTACCAAATATAAAATCCCTGCTGTGACTGCCCTTCATATTAAAAGCAGACAAATGAACAAGAAGTTTGTAAGTTCTGAATTTATATTTAGTTACTCAATCTTCTTTTTTTTAGGTACTCAATCTTTTAAAAGCATTTATTTCATATATATAGTATTTCCATAGCAATTAAATGACAGTCATTTCTAATTATTTATTTGTTTATATGTGACAGAACACATTTCACTTGTTTTATTCTCTATAAGTTATTTGCATTACAAATATAAAGTAATATTCTTTCTGCTGACAAGACTAGCCAATAACTCAAAGTCATTACTAATTAATCAATTAATCAAGGAATACAAAATAATAAAACAGTAGTCATAAGCAGACAAAACCCAGCTTGAAATAAAATTTAAGTGAGAATTCACACAAGAGGGAACAAAAGACAAATATAGACTAAGGAAGCTAGAACTTATGTGAAACAGGTTATAAATACAATATAATTAATTTAAAGAATATCAATAGTGGAATGACAAATTATTTTTGTAATGAAAAATGTCTAAAATAATTCTGCAGTACCAGAAATCAACATTTAATACATACAGAAAACTAACCCTAATATTATCATCATCTAATGAAATACTGAAGGTATTTGCTACATTTAATTGAAAACATTCTTGGTGAATTAAATTGGGGTAACCTGGGAAGTCTGAATATATTTTATTTGCTAGCTTTTGAGGGAAACAACTTAAATTCAGGACATCTTTTTCAAAATTATTATAGGAAGAATAACGATCTCCATTCAAGAAATGGCACCTACACATCTACTAGTTCATATAGCAAAATACTCGTCATATTTAAATAAGTAAAAATGTTTAATACAAACATAGAAACCATCCTAGATTGGGCAGGTCTCTAGCTGGAATCCCAATGCAGCTGGTAGAAGAAGGACTTCATGCTATAAATATTTGAGGACTCACCTGTTCCGGGCGACTCAAAAGTGGTATTGCCCAAATATCATGAGATATATTTAAGCTTCAAGAGCCAGGCCAATTAAGAGGACCATGCTTCCAGGAGGCCCAGGAGGAAGACAACCGTTTCTTCATTGTGGTGCTCATACACCACATGATCTCTGACGTCTAGACTTTACCATGTCTGTGTTGTGGCTACCAACTTCTTATACTGAGTGCCAAAACTGTATTTAATTTCTTCATGGCAAAATATTCAATATATGTGTCCTTTTTAAGTCAATAAAAGAAGTAGAAAATAGAAAAATTTGGAAAAATTATATTTTGATACAAAGACTTTCTTCTATTAACTATAAATTAATATTTCTATTGAAACCCTTATTAACAATCTCTACGTCATCTCTTACCTATCTATCATGTAATTATGTCTATGTTCTGATTACCTATCTATATATCTCACAATATTTATTCCTGTAGAAACTCTTTTTTATTTATTTTTATTTTTTATGACTAAAATTATTTAAAATGCAATTAAATTATTTATTTATTTAATTATTTATTAAAGATTTCTGCCTCTTCCCCGCCACCGCCTCCCATTTCCCCTCCCCTCCCCTGATCAAGTCCCCCTCCCTCATCAGCTCGAAGAGCAATCAGGGTTCCTGTAAAAACTCTTATTTGCTTTTAAAAATAACTTTGCATGAATTTAGTAGATGGCCTGATCAACCAACCGACTAAAATGTAGGTAAAGCATGTTTACCTATCACAAAGTAAAAAGAAACTCTGCCTTATGTAAATTAGTCAGACACTTAAATCTATATTCTCTTTCTATGTACCACATTGGGTTTGGAACAACAAATGACTCTTCCTCAACAAATGAAGATAAGACTAAGTCAAATGACTCCCACGATTATTCTAAACACATACTGTATTGATTTGGCATTCTTTAGATTCTTGACCATTTATATCAGCCCAAGGAAGAGAATTCTAATGCTCTTATTCACCTTCCTTCATCCATATTTCTTCACCACATGGAACTGAAACTCCATAATATTCAACTTCATGCTGAAAGTTAATCTCATAAAGTCTGATACAGAATCCATAACTTGAAATCTCTTTAAAAGTCAATGAGACCAACCGTACTATGGCACAGTGTAATCTTAGCTCTTTATTCTTGTGAAAGTAGAATATATTAAACACAAATAATCTACATTTAAATGATCAACTGCCTGACATCCAGTTCCCTGGTGGTAAATGGTGTTGAAATGGTTAAAAAAATTGCTATGGTTACTCCTCAGAGAATATTGGAGATATTTAGTATGGGATTAAGCCATGCATGTTTTATGCATCATTTTCACAAAAGTATTACTAAAAATAAAATTAAGAGTCAAGGTTAATTTATTATATTAAAAAAAACCATAAACTTTCAATGTGACTTTATAATATATATTATATGAAAAATATTACAACATAGAAGACAACAAGCATTAATTAACAATGTCATATGTAATTTTTAAAAAAATCTGTTTCTGTTTGAAATCCATATATTTGCAATTTTCATTTTATGAAACAATAATTGGTTTACAACATATTCTTAAAATTTTCTATTTTGTTTGTTTACATTTTATACCTGTGTTTTGCGCACTTAACTTACAAAATTGTATTTCCAAACTGTGTTAGTTCTGTAATTTTCTAACCAGAGCACTCTATATCTGCCTATGTTTCATGTTTACAGACTGAAATGGAAAGAAGAGTTCTGAACTGGGGAATAAAAAAAATTGAGTGGGTGGTATTGCTCGAGATGCGAATGAATGCAAAAGGCTGGAAAAGCAAAGATGGGACTATGACTCCAGAAAAAAAAATTAAATGCTTCACAAAAGATTCCTGAAGAAATAGATCACACTATTAAGAATAACTGAGGAAGGTTACACTGAAATGAAACAAAAACTGTATTCAAGGTCCTTTAAGCACTTTAAAATAAGTGGAAATACATGGGTTGAAAATGACCTAAGTCATGAATATTTTTCAACTGCATTCTGTCCCTTTTTTTACCTTTCTAGAGGTATGTTAGTGACTAGATGTAGTGATAGACTGTATGCTTGTTCCAGTATATATAAGATAAGCCCAAATCACATCTACCACAAATTACATCAGATCTCCAATGACAAACATTGTATATGATACAAATTTCAGGGAATTAAAGAATAAATGAATATTTAATGGATCAAAATACAGAAGAACACAGCAGTTCAAAGGGTTCAGCATCAACTGAGATCACATCTAATGCAATAATACTAATGTCAGACTAGGTGTAGCAATTTAAAAGTTTAGTTCTATGTGAAAAATGACCCTTTGCAGAACAAACAATTTTGGTCATCGATTTAAAAAGTCTTAGAATACAAATGAACACTTCTAAATTTACATTAAACTACTATTTTTATTATAATGGTAAGTGTATTTAAATAATAAACTTTTCAATAGACATGTAAATATCGTATCTCAATAATTAAAGAGAAATGCTATATTTGGGGCTGTGAGATGTCATCACAGGTGAAGGTGTTTGCAGCACAAGCTTGGTAACCTGAATTTGATTATTAGACCTCATTTAAAGCTAAAGGCATGAACTAACTTTATAAAGTTGTTCTCTGAGCTCCAATCCTGACCTCTACATGCAATGCAATCAGACACACACAAACACATACACACACACTAAAATAATCTTTGTAATATACTTTCATATAGGTTTTACATAAAAACAAGCCAATCAATGTTCTCAGCTGAAATACAAGAAAATTCTCATGTGCTGCTCATCAATAAAATGTTAATATTTTTTGATTACTGGATGGAGGAAATTAATTTGTGTACACAGAGGAGTAGACTACTGATTGGTCTTCTTGACCAAGTGGATAACCCTACTCCCAAGAGCAAATGGAAAACTCTAATTAGAGAACATTAATTTGGAAAGGAGATGTGCTGGTGTTTCTGAGAGAGTTGGGGAAGTCGTTAAGATCAAGATTCACTGTATATCTGAGTGAAATCTTTGAAGGACAATTTTAAAACAGTAAATTGTATGGTTAGTTTCTAATTAATTCTAAGCACCAAGTGATCCGTAGTTTTTTTTTTTTTGTTGTTGTTTTTTGGCTTTAGTTTTATACAAATCTTGTTATCAGAAATAAATAAGTTATCTACATTACCCCTAACCAGCATTGGGAACACTGCAGAACAGAATACAAAAGGACACAGTAACTGGTGAATGACGAGGGCTGCCTCAGAAAGATTCGGACATGCATGGCTATTACACTTGTG
Source organism: Microtus pennsylvanicus (assembly GCF_037038515.1). Lineage (NCBI taxonomy): Eukaryota > Metazoa > Chordata > Mammalia > Rodentia > Cricetidae > Microtus > Microtus pennsylvanicus. The sequence continues at coordinate 59,693,453 of NC_134593.1, forward strand.
AAATCACTGCACTTGTGGTTTTGTGGATAAGACCTGCACAAGGCTGCATCCATTGCTAACGTACACCATGAATAAGAGGAAACATGAGGCCAATCTTCCTTCAAGGGTTACTAGTAGTTAATGCTCGCCAGTGGCAGGCTTTTAATTTTAGTCAGTGGTTTAGCAACATATAAACTCATTCTCTGGTCAATAGCCTCCCATGTATGTTTATCCAATCAATTATGATAAAATACAGTTTGTCACACACAGCAAATAGACAAGGAAGTAGAAGGGGGACTTCCTTCAACCACAGAGAGTTTGTGGGGAAAAGGAAATGAGAAACCACAGTCTGTGAAAATCACTGAAATTTGTTGCTTAGAAATGTACTTAAATTGAAAAGGAATAAAAATATTGTGTCACTGTGAGTTACTAAGGTAGTTAGTATAAGAGAAATAGTATATAGGATTAACTATATCAACTCAAATTCAAATGAAGTCTAAATCATAGAAATATATGAAATAAAAGAAATTTGATGTACTGTGGAATTTTAATGTATCATTAAATTTAGTATAGGTGATATCATGAGGTTTGTGAAATGTTTAAAACAGTTTATTCTAAGAAGAGGATGACAGCAAGCCTTTAATCCCAGCACTCGGGAGGCAGAGGCAGGCAGATCTCTGTGAGTTCGAGGCCAGCCTGGTCTACAAGAGCACCAAAGCTACAGAGAAACCCTGTCTCAAAAAACAAAAAAAAAAAAAAAAAAAAAAAGAGGAAGAGGATGATGACTCTTTGTTATCATCTAAGGAAACTGTGAATTTTAGTACAATTCCTCATGTACCATAGTTAAGAGAAAGTCTGCTAAAGCACACTAGAACATCAAGCCTACTCACACATTCAAAAAAAAAAGCTATTTTAATGTGTCCTCAAATTATCATTTATTTTCATTGAGTATATGCTAGTCTGAGCCATCATTACTAATAAATGTCCCTACCTTCCTAAAACGTACAAATGTCTTACCTCATATTGCAACTTGGACATGACAGATGTGTCCTCCAATTGGTCCATTATTTTGGATTACACAAAATTCATATAAAAGGAGGATGGTAAGTTGAGAATAGCAACAGATGTTAGGTTGCAATGGCAGAAGCTAAATGAAGCAGATTTGACAATAAAACAAATGAGAAGTAAATGGCAGCAGTAGGTGAAATCAAAGTGGTATGATTCCTGTTGTCAAGTGAGTCAGACATGTTTTAGAAGCCAAAAAAAAAAATTCTTAAATGGATCCTGGTGATAGCATATGAATAGAACATTATGGCAAATTAACATTATAGTCCAGAGAAATAATTTTGGATTTCTGATCTTTATAACTCTCAAACACACATTTCTGTTGTGTAGGCATTAAATATAAAGAGGTATTTTATAGTAAAAATAAAATCAATTCAAAAAACAAAAGATCTAAATACCATTTATTATTTTTATTAAATTGCAAATTATGCAATCTATTATAGTTCTGTCATGTATGGTTTGTTTTTCTAAAATCTTTTACCAATACCTTGGTATCTTGGCCATTTTTGTATTGCTATAGCATCATACCACAGCCAAGGAAATTTATAAAATAAAGCATTTAATTTGTGGCTTAAGGAGTTCATTTGCTTAAAGTTAAGAAGCATAGCAGCATCCAGGTAGGCATTCTATTAGCTAGAACAGTTACTGAGAGTTTATATCTGACCCGCATGCACAAGACAGAAAAAGGAAGAGCTAACTGGGAATGACATGAACTTTTGAAGCCTCAAAGATCATACTCAGTGGTACACCTCCTGAATCACTCATACCTCGTAATCCTTCCTACACAGTTCCATCAACTAGAGGCTAAGCATTTAATCATATGAGCATATGGATGCCATTCTCATTCGAACCATGAAAGGAAACAATGTTAACCGAGAAATGTGACATTTGTTCATTTAGTACTGACCATGCTTGTTTATTATTACAGTCTCTTTTAAAGGCGGTGCAAAAAAAAAAAAAATCCTAGTACATTGTTGAGACCAATTAAGTCCTGGCCTTCAGCTGCTCTTCCCTGTCTAGAGCCTTCTAATTGAAGTTACTAGAAGCGGTGCCTTGGCTAGAGGATCAGAGGATGGGATTTTCACCTGTTGGACATTGACTGCAGGGTATTTAAGCCTCCATGGTCCTATTAAAGAGGGGCTTTTGGTAGCAGTGATTGAAGGTCTGTGTGTCTGTCTGTCTCTGTGTGTGAATTCTCAACCTTCAGCCCCTTGCCCTAAGCTCGTGAACTGGGTTCTAGCACATAGAGCGCAGACAGGGGCGCGGTGTGCGGCAGTGCATTAAGTCATTTATGTGTCCATGCATGTGTGTGTGTATTTAGTATATGCAATTGTGCAGCACCGCATGAGGCTCAATTTGATAACATATGCCATAAAATAAAACAAAATGGTATTAAGAGTCTTTATCATCACATTATAAATACATGCATGTGTTTATATGTATATAAATCAAAATATTTTGTAGCCTATAATTATTAAGAAATTATTAGAATAATAATATACAATAACTTCATCAGATATTTTGATGAAACTATTGATAAATACATAGGTATCTTATGATCAAAATATTTTCAGTAGATTTACCTAAACTGAACACTTAGTGTTTTTAATAAAAATTAACTGTAGAAAATATCTTCTTCTTTTTTTTTTTTTTTTTTTTTTTGGTTTTTCGAGATAGGGTTTCTCTGTGGCTTTGGAGCCTGTCCTGGAACTAGCTCTGTAGACCAGGCTGGTCTCGAACTCACAGAGATCCGCCTACCTCTGCCTCCTGAGTGCTGGGATTAAAGGCGTGCGCCACCATCGCCCGGCAGAAAATATCTTCTGATTTTAATGTATGGTTCAATGATGACACTGTGGTTGTAAATGTAATTTTGGGGTTTTCTTTTTAAGGGGAATTGTCTCAGGCAGTTCACTAATGATAAGTTTAGATCATGGTCCGTTTTCAATATTTTCTATTTATTTGTATACCATTTTGAGGTACATGCTGCAATAAATATTAACATACAAATTTTAGATTGTATCCAATTGTTAAGTTTATATATGCTTATATTAAATGCACAAATTTATCAGTTTTCACAGCTGTATATTAATTCCTTATAACATAAGTCTTGGAGGATATTTTAAAGATGCTCAGTGTCTTTCCCCTCAAAGAGAACTATAGTAAGTTTTCCATTGTTCCTGCAATATGTTTTTTACTAAGGATCACAGTGCTCAAAATGTATCACAGCTTTAGTTTTGCTAGATACTGGAAAATTAAAGCATAAATTGCTCTTGTCATTTGCATTCCCAGGAGCAATGTATCAGAATCCCATTGTTCCAATGTCATGCATGGCTAAACCCATATGTACTATGAATTAGAAGAAATTTATCAATGTCATATGGCAAGATGGAAGCATTTTGGGAAAAAAAGAGGACATTAATCTATAGCAACCGAGATAATAGAAAAATTTAACTTATTCATTCTTACCAAGGAGAAATGTGCTGTCCTCAAGTCCAGCAGGTCTGGGGGGCACCATGATAATGATATGCTACCATGCAGTTCAGGTACCTTCTGCTTCTATTATGATCCATAGATTGACTGTCTGAACAGTTTTTTTGAATGGGGCTTAGAAAGATTTGGGAAACAACAAGAAGTTTACTTTTGGTAATGTGAGTAGGCACAGCAAGCGCGGGGACATTTTTCAGAGCAGGCACTGACAGCTGTTTCAGGAACATCAGCCAGATTTAAAGGGCTTCTCAGAAATGCTTTACGTTTCTGATTCCTAGCAAAAAGTTTAGGCGGGGTCAAGTCATCGAAGAAGGACACTAAAAAGAAACCCCACACTAGCTCAGAATTGAGAAATAGACGGTTATTTATTTAGGGGTAGACTCACAAATCAGAATCCTCTGCTTGAATGGAGATCAGAAACCGAATCCCGCAGTGGGAAGAGAGCAGAAACATGCTCTACATTGGCATATAGAGTATAAGAGGTCATGGCCCCAGTGAACAGGTAACCACTGGCTGTAAGACTTCCTATAGCAAGTTATTATCATCATCACTGGCAGGTTGGGAGCTGCTTTGTGATGTCACAGGTAGGTAATATCTGCCATTGTCTGAGTAGTCTGCAGCTCTATTTTCAGGGACAAATCATAACTGAGATGTGACTACAGAAATACCAGCTTATAAAATAAAGTCTAGGAGGAATATATTCTGGCACAAACAAACCACATTGTCATGGAGGTGTGGAAGATGAAACTCAGAGAATGGACATAATGCCCTGAAGGCTGTTCATTCAAGTTTAAATTTCAGTGCTATCATTAATAGCCAACTAAACACTATGTAACTAGCCATTAAAAATAAAAATTGTTCATTCCCATGGTACCCCAGAGTCCTATGTCTATGCCTACTGTTACCTACTTCTGCAGGTCTCCAGTGTCTCCCCGCTTTACTAAACCATGGAAAAACACTCTGAATTTTCCTGTAGGTTTATTGAGGTATACTAGAGTTAATTTACTCCGAGTAAATGATGTTGAAATGAACTCTTAACTGCTGAGCCATCTATTCAGTCTAACTATATATTTTTTAAGATTTTGTTTCATTTTACATACCAACCACAATTCCCCCCCCTCTCCCCTCATCCCACTCTTCTGCTTCCTCTCCCCCAACCCTCCATCCACTCTTCAGTAAAGGTAAGGCTTCACATGGAGAGTCCACAGAGTCTGGCACATCAAGTTAAGGCAGAATCAAACCCCTAAGTGCCCCCCAAAGTATCCCTCCATATGGAATGAACTGCATAAAGCCAGTTCATGCTCTTGGGATAAATCCTTGTCCCATTGCCAGTGACCCCACAGACTACCCAAGTCACAGAACGTCACCCACATTCAGGACTCCCCTCCACTATTGCTTGGAGTCTTAGCTGGGAGCATCCTTGTAGATTTCTTGAAAGTTCCCTAGCACCAAGTTTCTCCCTAACCCCATCAAGGCTCCTTCAATAAAGATATTTCTTTACTTGCTCTCCCTCTCTGTCCCTCTCCCATTAGCCTTCAGGTTCTCTTCCCCTTTCCTTTCAGTCCTTTCTCCCCCCACGCTCAATTCTCACAGGAGATTGTTGACAGAGGTTTCTGTCCTGCCTGGTCATGCAGCTATTCCATCCGAAAGAAACACACAGAGGTCTACATTAATCATGAACTGGTTGCCGTATTAGCTCAGGCTTCTTATTAACCCTTACATCCTACATTAACCCATAATTCTGATTTGTGTTAGTCACGTGGCTTGGTACTTTTCATCAGCGAGACATTCTCGTCTTGTTTCCTCTGTGTGTCGGTGACAATGGCAGAATGTGTCTTTCCTCTTCCCAGAATTCTCCTGTTCTCATTGCTCCACATATACATCCTGTCTGGCTACTGGCCAATCAGCATTTTGTTAAAGCAATACAAATCTTTACAGGGTACAAGATCATTGTTCCATTCTCCTTCCTGGAGCAACCATGCATGTCTCCTCTAGGGTCCTCCTTGTTGCCTAGCATCTACGGGTTGTGGATTGTAGCCTCACTATCCTTTTCTTTACTTCTAATATCCACTTATGAGTGAGTACAGACCATGTTCGCCTTTTTGGTTCTGGGTTACCTCACTTAGGAAGGTTTTTTCCTAGTTCTGTTCATTTGCCTGCAAATTCCAAGATACTGATTTTTACTGCTGAATAATGCTCCATTGTGTAAATGTCCCACATTTCCTTTATCCATTCTTTGGTTGAGGGAAATAATAACCTTAAATTTTCCTTCAATGTTCGATGAGCAAGACAAGATATGATACTTTTATGTTTGAAAATGATAAAGTACTTATTTAATTTGCATGATAGGAGAACAGGAAGGAGTTTATAGATGTAAAATGTTTGTGGAGCACAATGATGTTATAATAAAAAGTTTGTCAGAATACCATAAAATTTATAATGATGACATATTAGATTGAAGATGTTAAAAATGATCATTGTTCCTAAAATTTTAAAAGTATAGTATTTAATATAAAATCCCCAAAATTAAGTCTTGCTGTCGGCTAATTTACACATGATCAACAATTTTAAACATTTTAGCGATTATTTTGTTATACTTAAACATTTAAAATATTCAATTGCAAGAAAGATGGATTACAAAGAAATTAGCTTTATTTGTCATGAAAAAATGCACACAGTAAACAAAAATTTGATTTTCTTGAAAATGCAATAGCACTAATTTTTAATTTGCTTGAAAAAAAAACAGTTTTGAATTAATTTCAAGATATACATGGAAACTATAAGTGAATCTTCAGAAGAAAAGGGACAAACCTAAGCCCAATTCTAGTTAACTGATAATATTGGAGCTATTAACATTCCCTGCGAATTTAGAAGTCAGTTCTTAATAAAATAGTAGACTAATACATCGATATAAGAAGTTGTATATTCTCTCTCAAAACTGGGAAATATATATCACATGGAACAATTGGCATATCCTTTGAATGCCATAGAAAAATAATTGTCAGTGTGTGCAGAACTTGGGAGGGTTAACAAAATACCCTCCATACTTTGAATCAGCAGTCACTGTTTGCTTCTCAAATAATCCTAAGGGTTTTAGGTATAGGGGTTAAGTTATCAGTTTCCAGATCTGTTGTTCTTTCCCAGGCACAAACTCTGAGTTTGGCTACTTGTCTATTGAAAGCATGAGGCATAGTGTAACATGATTGGAGGAATGTTCTCCAACACAAGGAAGACCACAGGGCAGGAAAATAAAGAAGGTACTCAGATGAAGAGGTCATAAGGAGCACTTTCTCAAACCATGCTTTCAGTTAATTTTTAATAGTCAGTTAAATAATATTTTTAAAGGTGTGAAAAAATAAATACGCTTCAAAACCCAAAATAAACCAATGTCCTATGTCACTGTAATCACTCTGTTACAGGTACCTTTGATCCCGTGACAAGTATACCAGGTATCCTGACTATATAACTTAAGATGGCCAGAATTTCTCTGCCTCTATGAATACTAAGCTAATTTATATAATTTCTTTATATATGTTTTCATCTATTATTGTGGATTTATGTATACATATAATTACAGTATACAGTATTCAAGATTATTTCTCCTTTATATAGAAGATTATTGTTAGTTATAGTCTAATAATACACTCCTCTGGTATTTTCAATAAGTTAAAAATTAATTTCTCATTATTAAATCTCTTTCCATTTGATCTGAACCTAATGCTTTCCTATAAGTGACTAGAATCAGCAATAAACATGGAGGCATCTTAAATAAATTTCTTTGTTTATTTACTTTTTTCAATAAGTTTTTGAGATTCAGAATACAAATTATACTATTTCAGACTCTGAATAAAACATAATTTAAATAACAATCATCATTCGGAGAGTGGATTTTAATATATGCCTAATATTAGCTCCAACTTCATGATATTGCCCAGCTGATTTCAAATAGCTTGATTTTGCTATTATCTCCTAAACTTAGTTATATTTGTAATCCACCACATACGACATGTATTATGCTCTATTAAAATTCTTTAGAACTAGTGTTTCAGAAACACACTGCAACAAAAGCAAGACTTGACAGTTTATTCACTTAGAAAATCAAAGGGAAGATTTGTGAGCATCAAGCTAAATCAACCATGACTTTTTTGATCAAAACTTTTGAAATTGAATTCTATTGCCCCAAACATATAAGTTATTAGAGGTTAAAAATAAAAACACCTAATTCAAAGGCACCCTTTTCCTCAGGGCCCTCCTATTAAATATGATTGTTTTCTCATGGTCAAGAAATTGGAATGGAGTAAATATCTGTCCAGGGCAAACAATCTGCTCACAAAAAGTGAAATAAAATACAAGATGATTAAAAATAAAGACAAAATCAAGTTTTAATCTTAGTGAAAATATTCTAAAACCAATGATAAGAAATTAAACCTGTCCCTTCAGTAAAGGCATTTTAGCAATATTGGAATTCTTCTCAGGTTTGAACAATATTTTCATCCCTGAATGTATCTTAGAAACAGTAAATAATACAAAATATTTTGAGTATTTATTGATACACTACTTAGCATCACAAAAACCATTTAATGCCACAAACACAATGACAAAAATTCAAAGGTCTGTAAAATACTTTGAACATGCTTTGATTCCCCTGCAGGTGCATAAGTTGGAGCTTTGTTCCCCAATTGATGTATTATAACATTGGGGTATATTAAGATTGTGCGAATTTTTTGGATAACAGGAGAAAATCCATACCTAGAACCTTGCTTGCTGTAAGACAATGGTCTGTACCCTGTCACTTGTATTTTAAATAAATGTTGATTGGCCAATAGCCAGGCAGGAAGTATAGGCAGCCCGATGAGAATTCTTGGAAGAGGGAAGTGTTAGTCTGCAATTGTGACCCAGAGAGAGATGAAGCCAGACACAGACCAAGCAAGATGTAACTACCTTGCCGAAAAAGGTACCAAGTCATGTGGCAAACACATCTGTGTTTTTGGCTAATATAAGTTATAAGAGTTAATAAGAAGCCTAATATACTAGCCCAATCAGTTTATAATTAAATTGAAGAAATTAAAAAATAAAGTAGTTTAAAGTTACTAAAAAGATTAGTATTTACATTTCTAAATCTGCCTAAATTCTTTTAATGCTTTCTTTTCATTTACATAGCATTTTATTTTTTCTTGGTGTATAATTGCTGCAAATAATGAATTTCACTGTTATATTTTTTATACTTGATTGTAAAACACCCTTGATATATTCACTCCTCCATACACTATTATATTTCTCTACATACTCTCAAGACTTCTTAATTTTTTTCAAGGTTAATTTATTTGATGGGAATGACTACTTTGACTGCGTGTATGTATGTGTACACCTGGTACCCACATATGTCAGAAAAAGACATATGATTTTCTCAATTTATAGTTAAAGATAGTTGTGAATCTTTCTGAGGATGTCCTCTGCAAGGATTATTGCACTTAACCGCTGAGTCATCTCTTAGAAATTGGCTTATTTTTGTTTACCATAATGATCTGTCCCATCAGTGTTTTCTTTTATGTTTGTTTGTTTTGTTTTGTTTTTGTGTATGTGTTTCCAACATGTCTTTTTATTCTTTATGGATAAATAATGGATGCTCCATTGTTCCAAAAGAAAATGGTATACCACTAATATTAGTATGATCCAACTAACCAACTCTTCTACATGCTCAATAAGCAAAAAGGACTTTTTATATTCCTTTCTGAGATTGTTTATTGTTTCATGGAAAATATGTATAAAATTTCTTTAGCTCTCAGCAGTCTGTTCTTAAACTCTGAAAAAGATTGATATGGTGGTTTGAATGAAAATGGCCCAACAGAATCATCAAGAGCATTAAGAGTAGTGTTATTTGAGTATGGCATTTTTGGAGTAAGTGTAGCCTTGTTGGAGAAAGTGTGTGTGTGTGTGTGTGTGTGTGTGTGTGTGTGTGTGTGTGTGTGTGAATTCACATGAACTCCTCTCCTACACTGTATCTCCTTGCAGTTTGCTGCAACGAAAATAATGGAGTAAACCTCTGAACTGTAAGTAAGTTCCGATTGAATGTTTTCCTTATAAGAATTACCAATATCATGGGTCTCTTCACAGCAATTAAACCATAACTAAGAGAGTTGATACCAGTAGTGGGGAAATGCTGTGATAAGCCTGACTGTGCTATTGTTCGGAGAAATGTCAACTTTGACATTTAAGATTTAAAAAGCTGCTGAATACTGTAACTGGGACTTAATAAACTACACTAATAGGTACATGGCAGATAGTAGTTCTGAGAGTAATTTAAACTATGGGGCCCTTGCTCAAGAGGTTGCAAAAGACAAAAAAAAAATATTAGTATGTGGTCTAGGGACTAGTCTTGTAAAATTTTGGGAAAGAAAGTGTCTGCTTTCTCCATTGTAGAAAAAAAAATCTGCCTAAGGCTAACTTGAAGAGCTAAGGATTATTGGCTTTGGCCATAGAAATTTGAAACAATCTGGACTGATTGTGTTTGTGGTTATTGGTGTTAACTCTTATGCAGATATATAAGGAAGAGGATCAAGCTAAGCAAGGTCATTTTTTAAAAAAATGGTACAGATTTAAGAGAAAGGGAGCATCAGGAAAAATAGTAAAGAAAAGCCTGATTCTAAATGAAATAAAGGTAGTTTTGACCTCAGAGCACGATCCCACCAAGCTAAGCTTCTAATTTATGAAAAGGGATTACAGAAAGCTTAGAGATGGGTGCTGTGATACACATCTTTAGTCACAGCACTGGAAGGCAGATGCAGGCAGATCTCTGAGTTCAAGGCAAGTCTGGTCTATAGAAAGATCTCTAAGACAGCAAAACTTACCTTAGGCAATGAAGAAAACCATAAAAAAAAAAAAAAACAATAGTGAGAATGTTTTCAACAACAGAGTCCTGTTCTGGTCTCAACATTCAGAAGAATTTGGCAATTTTGGCCAGGTAGTTTTTATTTTACAGTCAAGAATTCAAGAAAGGGTTATCAAATCTCCCTCCACAACTAATTCACTTCTGAGTGATTTGATTTTTCCTCTGTGTAAGAAATATTTGGGAGGGTCCTACCACCTCTTGACTTCTCTCTTGTATTTCTTCTCATAGACTGGGCTCTCTGAGAGCAGAATGGGCTTTCTTTTACATCTCCCCAATGTACAGATTTTTGATTTCCATTATATACTAGGAGAACTGTTCCTAAGAAGTAATTTTACTTTATTACATTAAATAACAAATACAGTCTATGAAATTCTTTCCCATGGTGTGTTTTCAATGTACTTACGTAGTTAATCCCTTGCATTCAGAATAATAAACAGGAGATGATTTAGTGATATGGAGGATAGAAAAGTCTCCATCCAAAGCACGCTTCAGGGTACCCAGAACTTCATTGTCAGCTGTTGTTCATGCCAGCCCCGCATTCAATGTTCAATTGCAACTGAAATGACGAGCAGACTATCAGTACTTTCACACTGTATTTGTCTTCAGTCACCTCTAGCTGTCCTTCATAGATCTTGTTGATGTCAGTCTTATTGTGGAGCATGCAGCCACATAGTAGACCAGTGGAACAGGCTGCCACATAAGCTGTTATGCTGACTTTCACACTGCATTTTGGTAGTTCAAGTGCATGTGCCTCATAGACCCTATTCTTTGGCTATAATCAGTAAGAGATATGATGTCTCTGTTAAGTACCTAAACTCTATCATCCTGTACTTAGGTGTGTTATAATTATTTTGTTTTTGATCATCAATAATTTCTGAACACATTAGTTAGTTTTATCTTTTGTCTTCTTCCAAATTTTACTTGGAATCTCATAATGGAGACTTTATACTTGAGATTTCCTCAAACAAGGGTGTAGAACAGAAACTTGTAATTGTAGCTCCAGGCCAACCTAAAGGCCTGGCAGAAAAAGCACCAAGATGTTTTTTTTACAGAAAATTCCAGTATGGTATTGTTATACATTTTAGACAACATAGTCAAAGTATTCACTTGAGTCTGCTTTAATTTATAAAGTATAATAATATATAATTTAAAAAACAAATTTAAATTCAGTATCTCTTGGTAAATTTGTAGGAAATTCTTATGTAATATCACAAAACTAATCGGATGAAAAATGATCTGACTGTAGACCATAGAAATTGTTTTTGTTTAATCATCTGCATTTAAGATTCAAGATGAGTGGGGATTTTTATCTTATTAGCTTGCAGAGATGAGAGGGGAAATGAATGTAGGAAATACAAGTAGATTACTAAAACCTTGTTATTATCTATGTTTCCTTGGAGCATGGGTGTAATTCACTTTAATAATCTACATTTCTTTTTCTCTGAGAAAATAAATTAAACCTCAATGTTAACAGTACTAAGGGGAGTTGAGTGAAAGATATGGTGATCAATGGGCATACAAGTGTTAATAATATTTATTAGAAAAAGGATATGACTTGGGCAAGTTAATATAAAATCTAAGAAAATTTGAAATCACTGGTGTATATTTATGACTAGGTTAAAAAAATAAAGATATTATTGGAAACAATTTACATGCACACATCATTTTGGTTGCTTTTATTAATTAATTAATGGAGATAAAGCCAAGATTGTGCCTACCTAGAGATTTCATCCCAATAGACTAGCATTCGCAGTACTGGAAAGTTCTCCACATGCTAACAAAGGAGAATGGGAAACACCAACTGAGGTACAAAGTCATAAACCTATTAAAATATAACTTAACATGTTTGTATTAATCTACATAAACTCCCCTTTGAGATTATAAGCAAGCCTGCAATTAAATACTTTTTTCCAAAAAAAAATAGGTTACCTCTTCACATTGATAGAAATGTAATTATGGCACTACTCTTTTGGATTTATGCAGAGTGAAAACTCAGCTGTAGCTGGCCCATGATAGCACAGGCCTATAATTCTAGCATGTCAGAGGCAGAGGTACCTGGATCTTTGTGAGTTTAAGGCTAGTCTGGTATACAAAGCAAGTTTCAGGAAAGCTAGGGCTTAACACAGAGAAATTCCATTTTGAAAACAAAAGGAAGAAGAAAAAGAAAAGAAGAAAGAAAACGCAGCTGCAGAATATCAAAGACAGAAGACACAAACTCTACAAGATGGAGAGATTGAACCTCCTCTCAGATTCAGGAAAACAGTCACTGTTTCTTCATTTGTGCTGTTTGGCAGGGCTAATACAACAGCTTCGGTATCTCTGTGCTGGGAACAGAGGAAAGGTTTTAATATGAAGAGCAATACTGAGGATGCACCTACTTTCATATATTCTAAAGGCATTTAAAAATATTTTATTTTACTCTATTTGTTTATTCTTTGAGAATTTCATATTTTGCAGACTTGCTTACATAGAGCCAACTGGTAGAATTTGGTGTGTAGAATGAGATATAAACCATTTCCCAGGTTTCTGAAGGTGAAGTTTTCTACAGAAACACATTGCCAGACAACAGATTTATCGAAGTCAAATATAAGAGAAACTTCCATGCACTTTATCATGATACAGGCTCTATGAAGTTGGTTTTCATATTGTAAATGATGAGTTCCTTTTGGATTTATTGTTTGCATGTTAAAAAATACCATTTTATATATTTTCTCTAGTACCTTTTAAACTTATCCATATTCAACATGACTGAAACTTTAAGGCTGACATATTATGAGGTTTACAGTATTTTAAATCTTAAGAAAAGTCCTAATAAATTCTATAAAGTTTTTAAAGGATCAGACTTAGTTCCCCCAATTAAAGACTAAATATATTATTGGGGTAATGAACATAATGACACACTGGGGAATCAGAAAGCTAAATGCAACAATAAATCTCTCAGGATTAATTCAGGAGACAAATGAAAGAATGAAAGAACAGTTTTTAACACTTTGTTTTGTGATGAATATTTGTCCCTCTCTAGACTTGAACTTGTAACTGATCCACAATCAAAAGTCTCTAGATGTGGAGTACTAGATAAGTGCCTCTATTATCATTTTTATCTGCCTCACTGATTACAATAATACTTTATTTATGTTTCATTTTAAGTCATAAACATGTGGGGGGTATTTTTTTTAAGTAAGTGACCATTTCCTTATTTTTATCCTATATGTTGCTGAGTTTTAAATCCATGTTTGTGTGCATAGTAGTCAAGTGCTTTACAAGTGAGTCTCAACCTCAGCCTAATGATAAATATGCTTAAAAGAAGTCTAATTATTTTATAGGTATAATTAATATGAGGCTAAGAATATAGTAAATTTAGTATTCTAATAATATGCTCTTCTGACTTCTTTAAAGTAGGGCCACGTTTGTTTTGAAAATAAGCTTTACAAACAAAATGCATGAACATGGATTCAGAAACAATAGAAGGTCATGCAGTCCAGGATTTAGAGAAGAGTTGGACATTTTCTGGTACTTTTGTTTATGAAAAAAAAAAGTAGCTTCCTTTTAGAGTGATTGGTAGCTTGTTGAGTGCACTACACTCCAGCGACAGAAAGATATTATCAATTCATCTCCTGTACTTCAAGAGTGGGAAGAAGCAGAGAATGCTACAAATAACTAAGCATATTCTCTAGGATCACGGAGAAGGGCTCTTCGGATGTCTGACCCCCTCACCTCTTGTTATAGCTTGTCTTGTGAATTCTGCCCTTTCAACCAACAAACTGGAATACACACACTGCAAGTATTATAACCTTCTCCTCTCTCTTGTCTCAGATTGATTTACTCAAGGCAAGCTGGCCTTCTTACTTCAGTATTTTAAATGCCTAGTCAGAAAGAATTTTTCTTCATAAATTTTCTTAATGATAATTGAATTATTTTTATAGACAATTATTTTCAATTGTCAATACTTAGCCTTTCTGACATATGCTTATTTTAGATCATAACAAAAAGAAGTTTTTAAAAATTTATATTAAAAATCCAAGGAAAAGATGTTGGGGATATAGTTCAGTGGATAAGATCATTTACTATTTTCTTGCAGAAAACCCTGGTTTCTTTCATAGACCCTATATGGAAGCTTGCAGTCCCACAGAATCTGATGTCTATTCTGACCTTTGTGGCACCTGCATGAACATAGTGCCCATAAGTTCATCAGGGAAATAAACACAAACAAAAAACTTATACAGATGAGAAAATATTAAATAAAAATTTGAAGATGGTAATCCAAATAAAGTTCTTTTCACTACAAGACACTTAGTCATTAAACTAAAAATACCAACTAGGAAATAGTTTAAACTTCCAGTCTGCACCATTCCATTTATCTAGGAAATATTTTACAACTTATAATATGAACAGATTACATACCAAATCAAAGTTAAAAATCCATCAATTTTTAAGCTTTTTGCTCTCTCTTTGTAGTTAGGATACTTTTGTTATTAAAAATAGTTTTTTCATGCAATACATTCTATCTGTGGTTTACCTCTCAAACTCCTCCTGAATCCTCCCTATTTCCCCACCCTCACAAATTTAAACCTTTATTTTTTTTCTCATTAGGAACAAAATACCATCAAAAAATGTAGAAATAAAAAATTAAATAGAAAAAGGTAAAGTACAAAACTAACCAAACAGGAAAAAAAACCAACAAACAGAAAAAAAGTTGATGACAAAGAAAAAGCACAAAAGACACATATAGACACTGAGACATACACATTTGTACACACACAGGAAAAAAAGTGAACAAAATCAGAAACCATAATACATAGTTTTCCCATATGCCCATAAAAGACATTGGGAAACAAGAAAAAAAAAAGAAAAAACACCTGAAATCCCATGTTATCTTCTGAAATCTAGCCCTACTTACTACATTTTACTTTCCCTTATGTTACAAGAAAACAATACAGTAGTATTTTTCATTAAAAGTAATAAGAAAACATTAATCATGGTCATTCACTTAAAAAGGAAACTGATAAGGAGTTCAAAAGCCACACTAATCCTTTAAACAAAATAATGGTGGATCATAGTTTACAAGGGGCAGTGACTGTGGTTGAGGGTCAGGAGTTCAAGATCAGCTGTAGAAATTTAGTGATTTTAAGGCCACCCTGGGTAACTGAATAACAGCTGCAAGAAAACCATAACACAATAAATAGCAAGAAAATCAATAAATAAGTAAAACCATAGACTCCTGAATTAATTCTACACATGGGAGTTTACACATGTATGAATTTATATATAAACATATTATGAAAAGTAATGGTTGTTTGAATTTTGTTTATAAATGTGATGTGTGACTTTGTATAGCAATCCACTATATGACATAGACTTTTGTTTAAAAGGGTGTTGTTACCATCTTAGTAGAAATCTGAGGAGACAGAAAATAGTACATAAACTAGTATGATATTCTCATTTTAATAGATATTAGGCTTCTCTAAAATGTTCAGATTTTAAAACTAAAATAAAAGTCCAACATTAATGGGAGTTTTAGAAGCATCTTATATTTATAGGCAATTCATGACACCTTTCATATAGTTAGATTATTTTCAATTAACTTTAATTCAGTTTTTGTGAGTATTTATGTTACATTTAGAGTACCCACATTTCCATTGCAATAAACCATTGCTTATAAAGGAAAACACAGATAATGAACTAATTTTAGATGTTTATGTAAGAAGAAATAGAACAAGAATACCTCTCTTTAACTCAGTAAGATGGCATTAATGGCTGCCTCTATTATCAAGAACACAACTACTTCAGAAACAGTATGAGTGTGTGTTTTAAGGAATTAGCTATTGCACAGTAATTTTCAGTTTAGATCATAGCAACTCCCCAGATCTGTGATGCAGAAAATATCACAAAACTAGTTTTTTTTAAAAAAAATCTGATGAACAGTAAGAAATTGGTTAGGGCCCTGTGTATACCACTATTGAATTCAACTTTATGCTAGCTCCTCTGTATTATCTACCTAGTTACATTGCAATAGCGAACACACATGTGACTTGCTCATAAACAGGAAAGTTCTCCAAGTTTGAAGAAATATCCATCTCACATTCCCTAATCCAAAATAGAGTTCTAATCACTGATGTGGGATTCCCCTTTCTATACTGTTAATATGTTTTATTGTCATTGGTTAATAAAAAGCCTCTTTGGCCTATGGCAGGGCAGAATATATCCAGGATGGTAGAGATATATAGAGAGAATAGGATGAGTCAAGGAGATGCCATGTAGCTTCTGAAGGTGAAGGACATGCTGGAACCTTCCCTAGTAGGCCACAGCCACATGGCAATACAGATTAATATAAATGAGTTAATTTAAGATATAAGAGTTAGCCAGGAATATATCTAAGGTATTGGCCAATCAGTTTTATAATTGATATAATTTCTGTGTGATTATTTAGGTCTGGATAGTTGGGAACTAATGAGCAGTCTCTTTCAATAAAATGGCTCCCATATGTTTGGGCTAAACCATGTGGCCAGCCACACACTTTGGGTACAGGTGCTTCTATGCCCGCTCAGCGTTCAGAGGAAAGTAGATGGGAGCCTGCCTGCTGCTCAGGCCCACCTCCTGAGCAAGCTAGGTGTGCACAGGCAGGAAAGCATGTTCGATTCGCTCTGTCGTACTTGGAGACATTCTCAGGTCACACAGCACACTGCATGGCAGACTTAGGTTTTACACAGACAAAAAAGGTTTATGTGATGCACGGTGCTTCACAGAGTTGAGGTGGTGAGCACAGCTCCTACCAAGCAGTCACAGAGATGTCAGTAAATGTACTTCCACCATTTTGAAAGGCCAACAGAGGTAAAGCCAGCATATAGGGCTGCTGCAACCACACTGCTTATCATTTTAAAATGCTCCTTGTCAGAAAATGATTTCCAATACACAACAGGACAGATTCAGACAAAAAAAGACCTCCAAACGAGATACAGTATGTTTAAAAATGTACATTGGCTTGGAAGAGAGAGGAAAAAGAATATAGACAGATACAAAAAGAATTCAAGTAAAAGTAATATAAAAGTGTAGTCCCTTTCTACAACTGACTTTCCAATATTCACTGGATGGTTAACGTTAATTCAACAAAGCAACAATCAGAAATCCCTGCCCCTGATTGATTACTCCAGAATCGGGATGTTCAAAACATACCTTACCATGATGGGACTGCAGGTAACATCACTTGATTATGGCTTTAAAGAAATGTCAAAATAAAGTTCATAAAATTAAATTTGTTGTCCTGCACATCATAGTGTTCAAAGTAAAATGGAAGTAAGATTAATGGACAACATTTGTGGATTTAGTAATGATTTATTCAGAACAAAGTGGTAATGCTCAGCACAACAAGAAGGAACTACAGGTTAAAATACTAAGCATGCCCTTACTTTATTTGCTAATTTTTAATTTTGTTGTTGTTTTGTCTCTGTTATGTTTATATTCTTCATGCTGATGCTGAGGGAGTTATTCAGCTTTTTATGTCATTTAAACACATTATCAATCAGTAGCAAGATAGCCACTTAAGATATCATTAATTCTCAAGTGTTTCCTAAAGGAGTGATCATCGAACTTTAGAGGAAAAAAAAAACCAAGAATATTGCGGTAACGCTCAACTTTAGAGTCCCTTGCAGCAGGGACTTATGTTTTCTATGAAGTTATAGTATGGTGCCTCGTTCATGTTCATAAGCTACACTTAGAGTATCAAAGCAGTAATTCATCTGTGTTTAGTTAAACTACATTTTACAATTCCCTTTTTAAAATGAAGCAGGTGATTGGAAAAAATAATACCTGTTTCAAGATAAAGAAAAATAATTTTCATATTACTTTGTCAAGTATGTTAAAAATCACTATTAAATTTTCATTTACTAAGATAATGAAGTTATAAACATTCAGTAAATTCCATATAATACTCTTCTCTTAAAAAGCAAATGTCACTATGATTAGATTTATCTTTTGGATTTCATTACTAAAATTTGTCTCATTAAGTCTATAAAATATTTTATACTGTTCAAAATAAAAAAATAGCATATTCAGAGAAACTTGTTATGATATAAATAAAATGCATAACACTTTGATTTTTAATAAAATGTTTCAGAACCACTAAGCACACTAGCAAATTTCTATGAGGGAGAAAAGATTGCTTCCAAATGCTCAGATAACTTATTACCCAAGAGGGACATTTATAGGACAGTTGAACATTGAAGTCAGCAATGAGACATGAACCATTAAAATTCCTTGTGCAAATAAAAATGGCTTGTGAACACAGCAATTTGTTTTATATTTAATTTGCATTTATTCTCCAGGGGTGTGTTACAGCATAATTTGAATGTCTCAGTTGTCTTATTTTCAATGTCCACTGTTCAGCTTTATAAGTCAAATGACTTTTTCTAAATGGTAACTGTAACACGTTAGGCTGGCATATGGCTACAAAATGATTATGTCTATATTTTGAAAAGAGATTAAACAGTTTTTAATTTTATAATTCATTAATCTTCTTTTTATTTAAGATTTCAACATAATTTGAAGAAAAAATATTATTTTTCTCCATATGACTGCAATTTAATGACAAGTTAATTGAACTCTACTTTCTTAAGAGTCCCATTACATAGAAAATTTTTAGAGCATAGAAATTAACACTTACGATCTGTCCTTGTAGCTACTAAATTGACACATCTTTTTCCTAGTGTAGAAGGAATACTGAGTTTGATCCTCAGAAAAATATACTCCAGGTTGGCATCCTATACCTTTCTACTGTGAGGGGGAGTCTGTATCAGTTGAGTGAGGTGGAACTATTGACTGAGAGCAGCATTCTGTGGGCTGCAGTCCTGCTGGATAAGAAGAGAGTGAGTGGCAGACCCGCATTCCTTACTCTCTGCTTATAATGTCAGAAAAAATGTGAATCGACCTCTCTTGCCTCTGCTACTAAAACTTTCAAACTAGGAGCCCAAAGAGGAACTTGCTTGGCTTCTTTTTGTCCTAATTGTGAGAAAAAGCTGGCAGCGAAGAGTCTATGATAACAAGCCTGGAAACACACTTTGTCCTTTCCGACTAGATTCCAGGACAATAATTTTGTAGCTTCAGGATAGGAAAACCTGGATATTCTAAGCAGAATTAAATACAAATCATGATTTTGGCAACCTTTAAGACTAAAGTACCAGGAATAGCTCAGACAGTGGTGACTGAGCACATGAGATTTCAAATTCTAAGCCGGTTGGTTTCTGTCCCTTTGTTTTATCTCATATATTTTAAATCACTTTTCAATTATTTATTATGTGTTTCACATATGTAAATTTATTTAGACTGGAAAAATAGTCATATCTTAAATTGCTAAAATATAGAAATATATGTTATTCAGCAGTTAGAGAAATAATAACATAGTGCAAATCATTTGTAGCAACCTGAATGCAGTACAGCAATGACACATTTTCAAAAATAATATCCATGTATTATTTAACTAGTATTTCCTTCTAAAGATTTATTTCATATCAATACCTAATATTATGGAAATAAATCATACTTAAAACCTTGTCAGTCAGAGATACCATTGCTATGTTTTCATATATTTAAAAGCTCAGAGAGAAGATAAATTGCACTACTGTTATAAATAATGCAGTATCCTAGCTTTTCTTGTCAGAAAATTATATAATCATTCTTCTAAAATCAAGTAAGATAAACAACAAAAACAAATAAGGCAAAAAGCGAACAAATTAAAACTATCTGAATTGTGTAACTGTTGTCATTTCCATTTTGCTCCTTAAATCCTCCCATTGTGGTCTGAAGAGAACTTACATTCATCCCTAACTACAATGGTGTATTGTAAATTCACCAAGGTATGTGCCCAGAAAAGACACAAAGCATTGTTCTTTATAAGCAGGCAAATCTCACAATTTTTCAAATATAAAGCGTTTTGTCTTAAATACTTCCCATAAAATTGTCGGTCATAGGTGACCCAGAGATCCTCAAAACCATACAAAGTAAAACCATTGCTCTTGGTTGCCTAACAGAACTTGATAAAAAGTTATAGTATCAAACTGACCTATAAATTTCATAGATTAGTGCGTTTCTCAGGTACTATCAGGGAAGTATATCATGCACTGGATGGTGGTTAATAAAAATCTCATAACTGGTAAAACTGAAGAAAATACGTGACTGCGTACTGCTCAATGACAAGTACGACATCTGTTTCACACCACTTTGACAGGGCCCAGAGACCAGTGGAGAGCAGGATTGGAAACCTGCCAAGATGGAGAGATCAGGGAGAACTGAAGCTGAACAGTTCTGGACAACAGGACAGCTTTGCTAAACATGCACATAGCACAATGCCCATTCAACATCAACCAGTCAACCTCAGAGCATGATGTGGTGAGGGGCTTATGAGTCTTGCACCCCTAACTGAGAAGCTGCAAACAATTGATGGTTCCTGGGAAGGAAAAGCAAATTTATTTAATGGATTGGCAACAGGTAGGTTGACCATGTTCTAGTACTTGGCCCCGTACCACAAAGCATTTGGATAGACATATTGGAGTCTGTGGACTATTAAATTTTCCAAAAAAGAAAAACACATTAATGTAGGGTGAAGGAAAGCTGAGAGGTATCTGGGTGGAATTAAGGAGTGAAGTTAAAAGTAGATATGATAAACATGAAAACAATAAATAATTTTTAAAATGATGAAAATATACATAGAAATGAACTCTATTTTTAGCTTCATGTAGACAAATCATTTTTCAAAACATATGATAACATTACTGTAGAAGACATTTATTATATTACTTTATATAGAAATCAATTTTGTGAGATAATTTAATATAAACTAATTACCCTATATAATTCTAATCTCTTTTACCAATGTATACTAACTACATAAAACATGGATTTCATTAAGATATTTTCATCCACAAAAGTATGAACTTCCACATTATTCACTATTTTCATTTTAATTCTACACCCTCCTTCTTCATTTGCTGTTACCTAGAAATCCCTATACGATTCTGCTTTTCTTTCTTGCCAACTTCACATCTTCTTTCCTGAAAACTATATATGTCTGTATGTATATATATGTGTGTGTTTATATACTAATACATATATATATATATACTTATATATAAATATATATTTCAGTAATTCTAACTATGGTAGAAGAGAATTTCAATGTACTTTTGATTTGCATCTCTTGACTTTGTATAAAATGTTTCATAATGAATAGCCAACAGTTAATGCCACTATTCCACATTCTTTGAGAAAAGTCAGTAGCAATGAATCGAAATTGAATAATGTTACTAACAATAAATTTTCATAATACTTCTCTTAAAATATTAGGTCTGTGTTCTTTTAATTTAGGAGACTATGTTAATGAAAAGCTAGCTATTACAATGTCTCACAAAGGAGTAAATGTTTAGTTGATGGAATGAGCCAAGAAAGACATCCTGCACGCTGAATATATTAAATGCACAAAGTGAAACAAAAGCAAATTGAGCATGGTCAAAATAAGTACAAGCAACAGCAATGCATAAAATTAAAATAAGAGTACAGCAAGATAGAGTGACACACTTACTATGACAATGCAAGGCATAGCTCTCATTTCTATATTTAAATGATTGAATGTCTGTGCCATGGGAATCCTTATTTAGGTTATTAAACAACATTTGCGTATGTAGTAATAGTGTCTTACAGTTTAATTGTCACACAAGAGAAAATCATAAGTAAAGACAAATTTAAAATATACTGGTGGAGTGTTGTATAGATGGCTGGGTGTTTACGCTAATGTTCTTCTCTTGCTTCCCTGTAGCCACATCAGGTAGCTCACAATTGCGGTAACTCCAGACCTCTTGCCTCTGAGGGCACATGAACTCACATGAGCATACTCTCACACAATCATATAGTATAAAATGAAAAATTAATCCAATAATAAATCTTTTCAAGTAGCCTTGTAGATTAGCACAGCCTGGTAGGGCTTTCTTTTCTGGGAACTTGAGCTTACAAGTATAAGGAAAACAAGTAAATACAAAAATAAATTATTTATAATTTTGAATAAGTTTTCAAGGATCTGTTATTTATAATGATAGCACAATCCTTCATGTTTTTTTTCTTTCAAAATACTGAAGGATAATGCCAAATTCAGTTAACAGTATAAATCTGATGTACCTAGGAATTTTGTCATGTGCATATATATGATATATTTATGGTATATCATATATAATGAATATACTAAATATTATAATAATCAGTGTAATGAGAAATGACAAACATCTAGGATTCAGTCCTAATACATTTGCCATAATTTTCCTTCATTTTTGGGCTTAGCTGAAGGCTAAGGACCCAAATGGACACCTCTAAAAACAAGCAATGGATCTGATTAAACCCTCTTAACATTTTTTCTTCTTTGATCATTTTACAACATTTTATGGTTACCTATTCCCTTTTCCCTCTATCTTTCCACTATTGAAGATAGATTTCTTTTCCTACAATACATTTGGATTTGATTTTCACCTCCTCCACCTCTCTGAAGAGCCTACCCACCTCCATTCCCATTTGAATCCACTTAACACTTCTAAACATCTGGAATTATGTGTTAGTAGCAAAATGAGATATTACACACCTAATGGCATGAGAGCTAATAAAGAGACTGTAGTAATAAGGGCGACGGGGCTGCGTCCCCAACACCCCAGCCGCCCTTATTACTACAAATGGCGCCCAACGTGGGGCTGAGTCCACAGAAAACCTGAGAAAGCTTGGAAAAGAATAGAGTAAAGCATGTTTCTTATAGCAACAATTTCTCTGGTCTACTCTGCTTGCTAGAGGCAAGCAAGTGCCCTTATTACTACAAGAGACAAATGATGATTACTATCAAAAAAGATATGCAGAAAGTACAAGCCGTGTAACCTGGTTCATAGGAATGTAAAGAGATGACAAGCAGGGGATTTCAACCATGATTTCAGTACATGTGAGGGTGATGGAATGAAGTAGTTACAGGCTTAGTAGGATACATAATAATCTGTAATAATTATGTAATACATAAGCCTTTGATACAAAGTAGTACCCTGTATGAGAAATGACAAAATAATGATAATTTAGTGAAATAATAAATACAGTTATTGGATTGTTTGAACAGTATATGATGAATATATTAAACATTTTATCTTCAGAAATATGTATGTTCAATTTGAAATAGAAGAAATAAGCAAATAATCATTCCAGACATCTAAAATGTTCTGTGTAGAGTGGGATATGAGATTAGTGTTATATAGAAATCTGATGTTGTGGGTTATAGTAGTATGAGTTCATAAATCAAAGCCACAAGAATATATATATATACATGTATATGTATATATATACATACATATATATATATTAAATGCAGACAACTCTATGATGTACTGAGACTTCAGAAAAAGAATCAGGTTAATGGATCTTAGAGAGCCTACTACTGTCACTTTAATAAACTAGTATAATTCCTAACTGCATTCTAAAAAGCTATGCCTACCCATAGGTAAGTGTATCTTCCATTTGTATCAAAGTACCTTTCTTTGCAACAAGAATGATTCAATTATAGAAAACCACAGCTGTTCAAAATACAAAGAAAATATTTTCATGGGTTTCCTGCCTCAATCAAATTATACTTATATAACACAACTGCTACATATAAAACTTGGGGACACTGCTATGGAGGGGTCGAGAAACCGTAAGAGCCAGAGGACCAAGAGAGTTGTATTTATATATTTAATTGTTCCCATGTGTGTGTGTTTCTGTGTCAATGTGTCTGTTACTATAACAACTAAAGTAAAAACAAACAAACAAAACAACAATAAAAATGGCCATGGTTTCAAGATTGAGCAAAGGGGCCATACATAGAAGGATTGGAGGGAGTAAAGAGAATTATATAATTATATTTTAATTCAAATAAATTATATTTTATTACAAAGAAATAAATAAATGGGAATATTTTTAATGTACAGTCTATTTAGAAACTGTAAATTCAAAAAGGCATAGCTGAGAAAGATATATGGAGGCAAAATCTGTGGCAAGAGCAGCATTTTAGGATAGATTATATACAGATATGAAAAAAATTTACAGATATTAAGTGGCTGTGTAATAGCAATTGACAATGGTATATATAGTCTGAAGACTCTGGAAAAGGAAGACTATTGTTGAAAAGACAGACCATACCACAAAAGTTTATAAAATTTCAACTGGATGACTTGAGAATATAAAAAAAAATACATTTCTAATGCAAAGCAAGTGAGAAGGAACATGACAGACTTATTTCTAGTCATTTGGGAAACAAAACAGTACTGTTTGTCAATCTCCTGTTTTTATTACATTATGCGATAGGAGACAATGTCTCTGGTGAGAATGAGAAAGAAAGGAGTATTGCCAAGTTTCCAAGAGACTGAAATTGCTTTTGAAATCTATTGTTAGAAGATGAGACAAACGGAAAGATGCAGCAGCATTTAAGGGCATTGTTCAATGCACATTTCTAGTCTGTGGCTATGAATTTATGATGAAACTCATTTGTGTAAACATCATTCAAATCCCCCTATAATTGGTGAAATGATGCTGTAGATTGAGCTCTAACTACAGAAGAATGGTCTAGTTTTAAAAGTTTTCCATAAGTGAGAAGTCAGAAATATTTAGAATCAAAGTTATTAAGAAAAATATGTACAAAATAAGAATGTGACCATAAATGTCAATAATAAGACAAAACAAGGGAGAATTGTACCTTTCCTGGAAGAAGGAATTCAGAGGGTTTTAGTGGAAAATGAAGAAATAAGGTCATCTTTTTCTATTATGGTTATACTTTGTCTTTGTTTCCCTTTTACATTGACAGTTTATGCTAATTTATTCTCTTTTGTGTTTTTACTCACAGCAGAACTAAGCCTGATTAACACTCTGGCAGCATTTCAGAGACACAGTGTGGTAAATCTCCACTTTTCATGGTGACTATATGCCATAGTAGTGTACTGTCCTCAATGGCAAAGAAATAGAAAATTCTCCACATTTTTTTTTAAAAAAGAGTTTTCAATTAGAGTTTTAGTGTTTGTTAATTTTCAGAAATTTTCAATATTGAGGTAATCCATACAATTTTAAAAGATGAATCAATAATAAAGGAAAGGGTGATTATAAAAATAGAGCTTAAATTCCATGTATTTATATTTGCCTATTCATACTTATGAACTGCTTTAAATAGTAGGTGTTAGATAACAACAAGCACAATAATTTTAGGCCAATGCTGGCTATTTTAGGTAGTTTGAATGGAAGAGTCATTTTATTGATTTTTTAAATCACATTTAAAAAACATAAACTGGAAAATAAGTAACAGAATAGAGATCTCATTGATTCTTAAGTACGACTAATATCTAAAATTATATAATAAGCTAAAAGAATAAAAACTGGTTATCAATAAAACACAAGCATAGAATTCTGATGAGATAAAAGAAAAATGACTGACAACCACTTAATGACATTTTTAATATCCTTACTTGACAGGGAAATGCAAATCAAACTATATTGAGACTTCATCGTACTCCCTCCAAATGAATAAGCCTAATGAAACACATGAGAGCCAGAGGATATAGAGTAAGGCCAACACTCATCCATTGTTGGTGATGGTGCAAAATGGTAAAAAGACTTTTTTTCGACTCTTGGCATGTTGTTCTGGGAGGATCAGAGATGGAGCTTTCAGGAATCGTCATGAAGGTAAGAGTGATGCCATTGCCTTGATTTGCATGTGTTCTTACAAGCAACACCAATAAACTTGGAACACAAAACTTGAATCAGGCAAGATCACTTCTTCAGTCTTTCTTAATCTGAGGCAAATAAACATTTCTTCATGTGTCTCCATGAACAATCACAAAACAGAGATCTTACTAAATTGGATCACCTCACACAATTTTTTCAAGAATGCCTTAATCCCCCTGCCTCAGCATCATGGGTTCTCCCTATTACTGATCTATAGCACCATGTTCAACTAGACACAAAATCTTGACACAATTCCTTGCCATGAAAACATGTTTATTTCCTGTCACACTTCGAGAGTCATTGAGACTTGTATTCTGTTACTGAGTTGCAAGTTGGATGCTTATTGAACATTATTTTTTAAAAAAAACATATATGGAAACAATTTTCTTCTCAGAATTTCTAAAAACTAAATCACACAATATTGCCCTAAAATTACCGTGTTTGCAACTAATATTGAAAGTAGCTCATACATGTGAAAATAGTCAAAAACAAATATATGAAATGTAAGTCATATTGTAATTAATCTTTCCTTGGACACTGTTTCATCTTTTCAAAATTATACATCTTACATCAACTCTAATAATTTATGAGAATTAATAAATAGTAAAACTATAATTGGAAGTCCATTTTTTTAAATGTTTGTAGAGAATTTTATATTACGAACAGTACTTTACTTTTACTGTCATTCTACATGAGAAGTGGAGAATTACTACTCTGTGTCTCTGAAATACTGCCAGGGTGTTAATCAGACTTAGTTCTGCTGTGAGCAAAACACACACACACACACAAAGCTTTAACTGTACTTGATATAGTTATCAAATGATTTTAGAAAGTTTACCTTAATTTTTATGCCAGAACTAGAAATTAACTTTGTATAAAGTTAATTTCGTGTAAAGCAGGCTGATCTACTTTTCTATAATTAGTCATTTTATGTGCTTATTTTTAATGCTGTTCTCTTAAGCAAAGTAACAGAAACTGAGAGTTGGGGTAGTTGTTATTCAAAGAATGATATTAGATTGTGCTGAAGTTGCTAAAAACAAGCCTTTATAAACCATTTTTAGAGATTATAATATTTAAGCATGCATACTATAACATTCAGATTTTTAAATTGCTCCCATTTTGCCACAATAATATTGGGAAAGCAGTTATGGTTGGCTTCAAGGATTTGAACCATAAAACTTAGGGGAAACAGTGATAGAAGTAATACTAGGATTAGAACATTTTACATAGAGAAAGGGGTTGAGATTGAAGAAACCAAGGAAAGGGGGAGAGTTTGCCATATTGAAGTAGTATCTGACAAACCTATTGAAATAAAAAAGACACAGGAGTTTTAAAGTAAATGCCTCTACAAAACTAGAAAACATTAGTCCTACAAAAAACACTCTTGTGACAGGTATGGACCTTCTCTGTAGTTGTTAGTCAAAGATATCTCAATAACAATGCAGGCTCTTGACATTCATGTTGGTTGCCCAACAGCACTAGGGGTTATGTTTCTGTTTCTTAGTCCATGATATATCTTTGATAAAATAAGTAAAAATCTAAAGGTATCCAGCTGGGACTGAGCTAAAAGCTTCCTGTCTGCTGGCTAGCTTTCTGATTGTCAGAAGATACCATGCAGGTTTCTGGGTATTGTGAAGGCATCATCGATGTTATGCAGATATGAAGTCTATGAACAATATCAACCTGAAAGAGACAATGACATATGGGATTTTTGTTATTATTATTCAAGGAGAATTTTACATTTATGTATCTTTTTCTGGAAAACATGAAAAATGGGTATTCATCATAGAGAAGGCACATTATGTTCACACGGAAAAGATTACTCTAATGTGATCTACGTCAAAATCACTGAAAGTACCTACATTGCTGACAAATCCCTAGAGTTACGATCCACATTAGACAAGAACTCACCCATACCCCAAGAAAATATTACTCTACATATAGTCTTTAAAAAGGGTTCTGTGCATCTTGTAGATTCAGATGTACTTGGCTTCCTAAGTTCCAAGAGCTTCCAAAGCCTTTCAAGTTTCTTTAGCTCCCAGAGTCTTATGAGCTTCCAGGAAGAAATTGTTTAACTAAGATTTGTAGCTTAATAGCATCCCATCTTTTCTGATTCTTATATTTCTTTTATTCCTTTCTCTGTAATCTGACATGAAGTTTTATAGGAGAAATGCAGGCCTGTGATTGCTTTCTTCTATCTGTGGCAGATCACTTGTGTTAAACTTACCTCTTCCTTTTATTATTTAGTCTGAAACTCTACTCAGTTTGAGTGTTGCTTTTTACAGTTAGGGTAGACTTTCCTTTCATTAAGCCTTTCTTAGATATATCCAAAGATATGTTTCTATGATATGTCTAAATCAAGCCATGTTGACAATGATAATTCACAATTCCAGAAATTCACTCAAATATTTCAAAAGCAATTTAAGAGTTACACCATTTCAATTAAATAACTAAAGAAATTTTCAACATTGGGTCCCGTCACCTCATGTGCCATGTATTTATCCACGACTTCTAATATGTGAGTTCCCTTTTATAGATAAGGCTTTACATCTAACTTCAAAGTGGTTGGTTGAACCCATAATGGTCAGGCCACTATCAGACCACTGGGTATACTTTGCCTAGAATATTGCTGATATATTCAGGAAGGCCAAATGCCTGGCAGCACTGTTGGTGTTTTTTCTCCAGATGTAACCAATCAAGTCTTCCTTTAATAGTATAAATTGAGATAGTGGAGAAAGATATTCCAGTTTGGTTCCAGGCTTATTTTTGCATATCTTGAAGACAAAATATATGGTATCTTGAGCAATGGGATCTTAAATGTTTAATCTGGCCTTTAATCAGCATCGTAGCCAATAGCTTTTCTGGTTTCTGGATATTTATATAAGATCCATTTTAAGTGTACACAAATTTTCCAGAACAAGTGATAAATAATTAAGAAAATAGATTGATGATTTTAAATAATAGTGGAATTAAATCCTAAAATAGCACATCTCCATTAATCTGTGTATCTCCCTGTGACTGTTGTGGTTTACCAGGTAAAATTCGGCCACCAGCGTATATCTCCAACAGGGCTACATGGCATCTTTTTGATCCCATCATTCATTTGGTTTTCCCCACCTACCTCTATTCTGCCCCTGCAGGCCCAAGACAGTGTTTTTATTAACCAATGGTGTTCACACCATACAGAGGGGGATCCCACAACATATCCCTATGCACAAAACTCAAATCTAAATGGATCAGACATAAATCCAAAAACACTGAACCTTATAGAAGAGAAAGTGGGAAGTAACTTTTAATTCATAAACATAGGATAATACTTGCTAAATATAACACTAGTAGTACCACAGACACTGAGAGCAACAATTAATAAATGAAACCTCCTGAAACTGAGGAGCTTCTGTCAGGCAAAGGACATAATAAATAAGATAAAACGGCGGGCTACAGAATGGAAAAAGATCTTCACCAACTCCAAATTGGATAGAGGATTAATCTCCAAATTATATAAAGAACTCAAAAAAACGAGATGTCAAAATACAAAAAAAAAAAATCAATTAAAAATGCAGTATAGATCTAAACAAAGAATTCTCAACAGAAGAATATCAAATGCTGAAAACACTTAAGTGATTGTTTAACATCTTTAACTATCAGGGAAATGCAAATCAAAATGACCCTGAGATACCATCTTACACCAGTCAGAATGCAAAGATCAAAACCACCTATGATAGATTAGGCTGGAGAGAATGCAAAGTAAGGGAAACATTCCTCCATTGCTGTGGGGAGTGCAAAATTTTATAGCTTTGAAAACGTCAAGTTGTTTTTTCTCAGAAAATTCAAAATCAATCTACCTCAAGACTCAGCAATACCAATCTTGGGTTCATACCCAAGAGATGCATAATCATACCAAAGGATATTTACTCAGCTGTGTTCATGGCAGCATTACTTATAATAGCCAGAATCTGGAAGCAACCTAGATGCCCCTGAAATAAAGAATGGATGAAAAAAAAATGTGGCACATTTTCACAATGGAGTACTACTAAGTCTTAAAAAATGACATCTTGAAATTTTCAGGCAAATTGATAGAACTAGAAAAAAATTCTGGGTCAGGTAACCCAGATCAGAAAGACAAACACATTATGTTTTCATGCATAAGTGGATATTAGACAACATGAAAGATAGCCAGCCTGTATTCCACAACTCCAGAGAAGATAGGTAAAAGGAGAACCCTAAGAGAAACATACATAGATTCCCCTGGGAAAGAGAAACAGACATAATCTCCAGAGAAAAATGGGAGCATGTTGTATAGACGGGAGGTGGAAGGAGAAAGGGAGGGAAGGAGAGGAGGTGGAGGGGAATACTAGGGAGCAGAATGGTTGAGAAGGGGGAAGGACAGAGAGGGAGAGCAAGGAAAGTGATATCTTGATTGAAGGAGCCATTATGGGGTTAGCAAGAAACGTGGCACTTGGATAATTCCTACAAATCCACAAGGATGATGCCAGCTAAGATCCTAAGCAGTATTAGAGAGGGTGCCTTAATTGGCTCTCCTCTGTAATTGGATTGATGCCTCTCTTAATTATCATCATCGAAACTTCATCAAGCACTAATGGAAGCAGATGCAGAGATCCACAGCTAAGCACTAGGCCAAGCTCTCTGAGTCCATTCAAAGAGAATGAGGAACAATAATATGAGGAAAGGGGTCAATATTATGATGAGGATACACTCAGAAACATTTGTCCTGAGTTAGTAGGAGCTCACTTACTCAGACTGACAGCGGCGAATTTGCATAGGGTCACCCCAGGCCTTCTGAATATGAGTGATAGTTGTGCAGCTTAGGCTGTCTGTGGAACCACTGGCAGTGGAATCAGAATTTATCTTTAATGCTAGAACTGGCATTGTGGGGCACATTCTCTTTGGAGGCATACCTTGCTCAGCCTAGATATAAGGGGAGGTCCTTGGTCCTGCCTCAACACGATGTGACAGACTTTGTTTATTCCCCAAGGGAAGCTTTAATCTCTTTGAGGAGTGGATGTGGGTAGGGTGGGGGGAAGATGGACTGAACAGTAGGAGGGAAGGAGTGGGAACTGGGTATGGAAGATGAGAAAAGATTGTTTAAAAATAAATAAATTAAAAAAGATTTAATTTCCTCACAAGAGTTGCTATTTATTGTACATTTGCATTAGTTATATATAAAAACTGTCCACATAAAACATTTTTGCTACTATATCTTTAAATTTCTGTGGTAGTACATATTATATTATCCACTTAAAGAAAGTACAGGAATAATAAATTTTAATGAATCTAAGAGTGTTGGTGTTCATAGCTTTGAAAATGTCAAGTTGTTTTGAAGTAATAACTTTCTCATTAATGTTTTGAATTTCATATACTTCTATGGAGATGAGTAAGTCACAGATGCTTAGAAAGTTAAGAGTAATTAATTAATTAACACAGAGATGTATTTCTTCAGTATGTATATTTAAATCCACTTTATATCTAAACTATTTCAATAACTTTGTTTTTTATTGTTAGCAATATGCAAATACACACATACGTGGATATACATTTAAAATTATGTATTTTTGCCTTAAGAGAGACAGATGAGTGAGACAAAGATAGAATAGATAGATAGATAGATAGATAGATAGATAGATAGATAGATAGATGGATAGATAGATAGATGATATATAGATAGATGATAGATAGATAGATGGATAGATCAACAGATAGTTGATAGAGGGACAGAGAAAGAGTTAGAGAACATAGAGCAAAACACTTCATATTTTTAAGAATATAATATTAGAATTCACAGAAGCCTACAGCCACCCTACTGTGACATTGTCTCTGAGTTCATGGCTAATTAGACTATCCCATGCAATGATCTTTCACTTTAAGAAATGACTTCACATCAGAGATGATGCTGGTGGAGAATATCCTACTCCCAGTCCCTTCCCTGCTTCCTGTTTGAGAATCCAAAGAGCCTGGCCACAGGCTTGTGATGTGAATCATTTCCCATAGTCAAAAGATGTGAGAAGGTTCTCACTTCTCATAAGTGAACTGTGAACTCCTCTCATTAGAATTCCTTCCATGTAGTCTGTCTCTGGTATAGGGGCTTGAAATCTCCTCAAAATTCCCACCATGTCCTTGAGTATCTATCTGTCTATCTATCTATCTATCTATCTATCTATCTATCTATCTATCTATCTATCTATCATTTATTTAAATCTTATGGCCTCAAGAAGCAATCTATGTCTCAATGACCTTTATTGCACCCAAGATTAATGGTTTCAGAATCCTGCCTCCAATGAGACTCCATCTGTTCCCCTTTCTAAAGATCTCCTCACCTCCAAATAGCCCATTATGTATTAATAAATAACCAAAATTTTCTTCAATGATTGATTTAATTGAAAAGGATAAACCACTCTTACTCAAATAATCTCTGTAAAATGAGACATCTAAGCACCAATAAACTGATAACTAATCCTGTATCAAAAGACATTTTATAATTTGTATCTACACTATGTCATCCTATCTTTGGCTCTCAAAGACTCATGCCCACCATTTAATTGATATTTCATTTATACCTTTTTCAATAGCTCTCAAAAATTAGTAGTTTGGGTATTGCACAAAAATGCAAAGTACTAGATTTGGGACAAATGCTAATTGTGTACCTCTGGAAATCCAAAGTCAAATACATAAATGAAACCAACTTACATGTTGCAATATTGACAGCAACAGTCTATTTGTTCTCCAAAAAGGAGAAGTGATGGCACAGAAAAGAAAGATCTGATAAACACAAAATATACTGCTTTTAAGGCACACATAAAATTTGGTGCATTCCATACATAGCATTCAGAGCACATGGATCCATGATGTGTTCTTACAGAGAAATAGGCAATCACACTCTACCCAGCTGCGGATCATGTAGTCATTTTTTTTTCTGAATTCCTGAATACCTTCAGATTTTCTCATCTTTCTATTCTCATCATTTCTAACTTGCTGGTTTCACGTGTTTTTCTTCATGTGTAACACTCAGGGGCATCATCCACTCAGGCATACACTGAATAGTTTCTAAAATTCCTTTGGAATACCATTAGATGATTCAGTGACACACAATGTTTAAGTCTGGTGAATAACATTTGGTAGATGACTCACAGATTTGTCAGCAAGAGCAGTATCTTAGTTACTTTAAACATATTACTACTATGTGTGGAAGATAACAGTGGGAATTCAGTTCTTTCTTCTGTATGAATAGGACACACAGGGCCTTACTTCTGAAATATGACATCACTTTTCCACCTTCTAGTCCATGAGAAATTGGGTCTTCAGTGTTCTGGTTATGCCCCCTACACCTCCTTCCTACTATTTCTCTGAAACCTTTTTAGCTTTATTTCAATAACTGCCAATTTATTTCACAGTACATTCTCTAGTTGTATGATTATAATTTTGTTCTTTTCTGAGCAAAGAACATTTTGGCATACATTTCTGTTGTTCTTTTGCTCATGATCCTGAGTAGATACCAACGAAAACCTTCCAGAAAAATCCATGCCACAGAATTAAAATTGCAATTCCTTGATGATTTCCCTATTAGATTAACTGTCTGTAATTTAAACAATACACCAAGTGTTCATAGGTTTGTGGGTTAATACCCGGGTCTGTGTAGGGTCTTTCCACCTCATTGTACACAACCAGGGTCTTCCTGATGGATCGTACAGGAGATTTCACGATTTCTTTCCTTTTCTTTTCTTTCTTTTTTTTTTTCTGAGAGATGTTTATCTGTATAGCTTTGGAGCCTGTCCTGGAACTCACTTTGTAGACCAGCCTGGCCTGAACTCACAGAGATCTGTCTGCCTCTGCCTCACAATTGTTGGCATTAAAGGCATGTGCCACCACATCCTGGCTGAGATTTCACAATTCAATGTCCTCTCAGTTTGACAATGAATCATTCATCGCTGACATCTTGCCTGGTAACCAAACTGGTGAGAACTGAAAGGTGATTTTATGTAGGAAATCACCTAATCAAAGAGTTCTTAAAGATAACATTCATAAAGAAAACGTCTTTGCCTCTAAAAAGTGTTGAACTCAGAGTAAGAAAGTAAAAATGACACCGCTAAGAGCTGTAGGAAACACAGAGTACGCAGTCCCCTCACAAGCTACTGATGAGGGGGACGCAAGCGGCAAACTTGTGAGAAAACTTTGTCTACCGTTTCCATGAAATTTGGAACAGGCTTTTGAAGAGCAGTCTTTGTTAATTTTCACATAAATATTTTGTACTGTTTTAAGTCTATTTCCAAATAGTTCATTATGTATGTTTATTTTCTAGTACCTACCCTAATAATCAATCTACTCAATCAATGAAAGTTTACAGAGAAATTTATCTAAACATTCTTTTGTATTCAGAATATCACAGTCCAAGACTGTCTCACTTGTATTTGCGTTTATGCAAAATACTCATGACATATATATTTGTATATTAATTTATACAATATAATTCCATATCAACATATAAAAATATGTACATAGTAAGCATGAATGTATATTAATATGTATGTGAACATAGTTGAAAGTAAAAGGGGAGGACATTTGTTCTCTTATGTGTATATATATATTTACACAAATATCCTGGAAACATGACAAAAGCATATTTCTGAGAGACATATATACTCTGTTAATACTCTAAGTTCAAACCTACTTCTAGAAGAAAATTTCAAATGGATACTTTACATTTCTACAAAGACTCACCTGTAACATTAGCTTCTAACAATGTTCAAATGAGGAAGAGTGAAAGTTCACAGATAATGTGGCTTCCATCAAAATGAAGAACATGTAAGTTAACTCTTTAAAACATTAAACAATTTATTCTAGAATAAATGTTAGATGTACTAATTTTCAACAATATTTGGGTTTCCTGCATCCAGAGTTTCTGTTAAAGAAACTATATATGCAGACACTCATCTTGGCCCAGCTATGTAACTCCCATGAGATTTATGGGAAAATGAATTGGAAAAATAGGCTGATTTTCACATGACGTGTTCTGACAAGGTAATAAAACATTTTCTTACTGACTCGAGAATAAAATGCATTTTAACAGCATCATAAATCTTTGCTTCAGTAGCTTTTTAGTGGGCAAGTTAAAACTTCAATGCAGTCTCACTTTTGACATTTACCGGTTCTCTGTCATTGAACAGTGTACTAAATGTCTAGGAATCCTATAGCCAAGTCCCATGCACGAGTGACTTAAAATGGTTACACTTTCTCAATTAGGAAAGTTCAAACCCTGGAATCAAAGAAGCTAAGGGGAAATATTTTCTTGGGCCTCTGGGGAGTATCCTTGACTGTTTTTTTTTTTTCCTGCAGGAATTGTCATCACCCTGTGAGTTAAAGAAAGCCCTTCCAATCTGTGTGTCTTTCAGTGCATTCCATATCATATGGAATACAACGAAGGCAAGTTCACTAGTACCTACAAAAACAAAACAAAACAACAGTAACAACAAAATAAAACAAGCAAAACAAAACCAAATCAAGTAAAAACGAGAATAAAAAATTGAAAAATTCTGGAACAAAAAAAGAAATATCATCAGAAAGAAATAAACAGCAAGAAAATTTCAAAATCAAGGCTGAAGTAAATAATACAGAAACAGAAATACCAATACAAAAAATCAATATAACAAAAAATTTGTTCTTTAATAAAATCAGTATGATTGAAAAAATCTTATACTGATTAACTAAAAATTAGAAAACAATCAAAATATATCAAAAGGGAATATAACAACAGCCATCAAGGAAACCCAAAGAATCCTAGACCACATTTAAAAAAAAAAACTGTACTCCACTTAGTTGGAAATACTAAAAGAAGTAGGTAATTTTCTTGTACGTAACGTTTACTAATGTCACACATTGAGATCAGATAAACAACATAAACAGACCTCTAATGAAAATGCAACAGCAATTAAATATCTCCCAATCAAAAATCCCAGGGCCAGGTAACTTTAATTCACACTTTCAAAGAAGAGTTAATATCAATATTCCTCAAATTATTTCATAAAATAACAATATAAGGGACATTTCCAGTAAATTTTATTAAGCCCAAGTTGCCCTGATATCTAAACCACATAAAGTACACCCTCAAAAAAAAAAGAGAATTTTCCTTATTAACATAGATGCAGAAATTCCATTTTACATTGATCATAATGGCAAAGGTAAGTACAATATGTGTGAATTCATTACAGAAAGGACGTAGAGGAAGGGAACTCTCTTATTCTATGGCTGTTTGGAGCACAAACTTCTTCAGCCACTATGTGTCCTCATGAAGATAGAAATTGATCTATCCTAAGATTCTGTCAAAGCACTCATGGGCACACATCCAAAGAATACTTCCGCCTACTTCAAATAAACTTGCTCAACCAGGTTCATTGGTACTTTATTCATAGTAGCCAGAAATCAGAAACAACTCCGATGTTCCTCCACAGAGACATGGATAAAAATAATGTCACAACTCTAATCATAGAATTCTACTTGGCCACTTAAAAATTATAAACATAGAATTCAAAAGTAAGTGGATAGAACTAGAAAAAAAAATCATCCTAAATGTGGTAACTCAGACTCCAAAAGAAAAATATGGTATATATTCACTTTTACGTGGATATTCACTATAATAATGATAAGCTATAATCCATAGACCTTCAGCCATTAGCTATAGAGTAAGATACAGTGGGAGACCGCTGTGCATAGTCAAGGGAAATAGACTATGTAGTTTTGGATGCATTGGGGGTTTCAGTAGAGAACTGAATGGGGAGAGTGATGGCAGAACAAACCAGGATGAGATTGTGGAAAAAGACAGCTAAATTTTGGGGCAATTGAGGGATGGTATGGAAACCTAATATGGGAAAAACTTCCCAAAATAACTGTTCATCTCTTGTAACAAAATGAAACTTCCACTCCTGGAATTCTATTGCATCTAATTGAGTTGTTGACCAATTGTGTTTCCGAGGAATCCCAAAACAACCTGGGCTGTGGCCAAAATTATACTCTCCAAAAACTCACAGAATGTCCCCATTGTAGGAGACGATACTTACACATCCCACTGAATATGTAGAAGGTAAGTTGATGCCTATATAAGACCTTCATCCTTTGCTCTAGCATTTTCAACACAAATGGTTGAAAACTTTTATGCTAAAAACTTAAAACAGAAACACCAACCCATTCACATGCTTTTTGATCTACAATCATGCCCTGTTGCAGATCATTGATATGCTGCTCTGACACTAAATCAATCAAAATAACCAGTCTTCTAGATCTACCACACCTCAAGTTCTTGTTTGTTGCTCTTTTGTTGTTTTATTTTGTTTCGGTATGAGAAGAACGTAATGACATCATATCCTGTTATGTAAAGACAGTAATGTTTCTCCCATCTTCCTTAGCATACACCAAATTTAAAAAACAAACAAAATAGTTGATCCCAGCAGAATGTGTAATCTCTGAACTGCGGAATGTTAAATGTGATGCAGGTCACCATTTCACACAATTGGAGTCAGTGTTATGAAATGAAATTCAAATGGTTCCTCTCTAAATATCATTTTCTAAGATGAAATGGTATAAAGAAAATGTTTACCTGATAAGGATAATATTTTTATCAATATTTGGACAAAACTGACATTTAAGGTAAATTTATTGAGATGACTTTCTGGGAAAGGACTGGAAAGATATTTTAATGGATGGACTTAGATAATATAAACCTGTTCTCCACAGAGAAATAAATCAATATTCAATTTCCTAAAAAGTATTTATGACTGATTCAAGTGTCATAATATTCTAAGTAAAACATTGCTCTGGTGTGTCACAGAAATGTGCTCTGAAAAGAGCAGTAGCGTGAGTTAGAAAACAGGTTCGCGAAGCCGGTAGACTCTTCTCTTAGGACATTGATTGTAATTGTCCTGTGTCACAAGATCCTATGGCAATCATATGCTATGGCTGTAAGGTGCTCTGTATCACAGGCTTCCATGACAGTCACACATACACTTGCCAATGTTTACATTATTCCATATATTACCAAATGTATTTCACAGAGGAAGCTGTCTCACTATGCTTGCCAAGGTCTAAAGAACCTTTATTTCTGAAATCCAAGTTCTAACACCTCACTCTTGCTGTGCAAGCAATCCTTTCACTTTGAGACAAGGTCTTACTAATTATCTCAGACTAATTTTGAAATCATTATGTATTCAGGAACTTTTTGAATTCCTTTTGCTTCAGCCTCCCAATAACTGGATCTAAACGACTGAACCACAAGGCTGGTTCAAAGTTCTTTCCTGTGTCTCTCTTTTTACAATCAAGATACCTTTATAGAGTCCATAGCTGGCTCTCTCCAATTACATGTCAGTTGATATTTGTAGTTTTTGGGGGTTGGTTTAATATCTGTAATAAATACTTCTCAATACTCTACTGAAGATGCACACAAAATTGTATATAATTAGGTACCTTTTTTAAAAAAAAGTGAGAAAAGTTAAGTTTATGCAGAAACATACAGAAAGAAAAATGATTCAAAGACCCTTTTTCCTTATTGAAACTTAAGGGCATTAAAACAGTTTTCACAACTTTACTTTAAAATTGATGTAATTAGAGGCACATGGGATATTTCAGCATTTAGTCAAAGGATATTTGGAAGAATTTGAAAGACTTGAAGCAAATATGAACCTGTAACCCTCATGTTTCCTGCTATAGTTTCATTCTTTAACATCAGAATTGCTGTTTAAAACAAAAGCTATAAAATGTCCAACATAGTCTAAGAATAATTTCAATGACACTAAATACTTAAATATATATTAGTGAGATTATTAAATGTCCATGTAGCATTCATTTTCATATTTGAAAGAAAAATTTTCAGATGATATCAAATTAAGAAAACTGACTGTAGTATTCGGGTGCACTCAGATACTCTCCTGCTTTCTATAGCCAGCCAATAACGCTGTATGTAGAACAGTGCCTTTTATTTGGAACACACATAAATATTCTAAAGACTAAACTAAACTGTTATGAAATCATTTAAGTG
This sequence comes from Microtus pennsylvanicus, assembly GCF_037038515.1. Lineage (NCBI taxonomy): Eukaryota > Metazoa > Chordata > Mammalia > Rodentia > Cricetidae > Microtus > Microtus pennsylvanicus. The sequence goes on from NC_134593.1 coordinate 59,732,659, forward strand.
ACATTTGAATATTAAAGATAATTACTTATATGCATTATATTTTTTCATAATAAGAATAAGAAAAAACCGAGAAAATGTTATGTTCTTTATTGGAAATATTTATTTTAAACCACAAACACATGTACTTAAGTTGAAATAATGAACCAAGTCTTAGTGGGATTCAGAAGGTTTCAATACTGAGTGCGGGTAGTGGGCAACAAAGCAGTTCATGGAAGGAAAAAGGAATAGCAACATTGAATTAGTAATCCAATTTAAGAAAATAAAAAGAAATCAAGTAATTTGGTTATAAAAAATCATGTACTTATTTTCAAATAATGAAATTTTTAGAATGACTGAACACGTTTTATTTAAAATAGTTAATAAAAGGTTTTACAAGATGATGCCCAGAGGTCTTTTTAGAAATATTTTTATTGCATAATAAATACCTGTCAATTTGGTACTCAGACTTACATTTTGTGATCAATGTTTATATAACCTAGTAGCAATCTCTAAGAACTCCAACGTGATCAGTAATTAGTTCAACCAATCTGTAGTCTTATGATGTTGCCTATGAGATGCAATATTTTATCTCTCTTTTTGGTTTTATATTTCATAGTGAAACAAGTAAGAATTATAAAATTCCATATAAATGGGAACATAATTATAGATTTGTTTAAAAATATTGTTGGTCTTTCTATTATTTCCTTACATATAATCTTTCAATCATTATAACATATTTTAATATTTATCATGTTTACATTGCAAATTAAGTCTTTAGAAATACTTTTCAAATTTATAGCTTATAAAACTTTGCATTTGATCTCTTGCATAAAGGGTAAGAAATTAGATCAGTATTGAAGTTTGCAAACATCTTTTTTATTACATATTTGAACTGAATAAGAATATCTCCGAAATATAAACAGCATTGGATAATAATCACCTTCTACAAAAGCCAGAAGCAAATATCAGTCCTTTGAACCATTGCTCAATACCCCTCAAAGGATCAAGATGATATATCTCCTTCCTGCTGTATGAAGAGATAAGTGGAGCTGTAGAGATGCCATGGAGTTCCGCAGATTGCAATCAGCCTAACGATGCTGCCTGGTTCAAGCATAATTGCAATCTCAGATTCACGGAGCCGGAGCAGTGGTACAGAGTATTATGAAAACATGAATTCTGATCAAATTTCAATGTAATTTACATTGGATGAATGCTGGAAATGATCCAAGGTTACATCGGAAGAATTTGATTTTATATTTATCATACACATGTTTAACAATGGATCTAATTTTCATATTTGCTTTGAGTAGTCAAAGCAATATCGAATCTCTGAATAACTCTCATTAATCAGTGCCACTTGAAAAAAAATGTGAGATTTGTGTGGGTTGATTCTTACTCCATCTATTTTCAATTACCAGTTTGGCAAGTGCAAAAAACTGATGGGCTTTAGAAATGATTTGGATTATAGTAACTTAATCAAGTGGCGCCTCTAATGTTGACTGCTCATTTAAAAGCTATTTCGGCTTTGGAAGAAATAAATATTATTTGCAACACTTAGAATACAAGGGACTAAAATGCTTCCCACGATTTTCCCCATTTCATCCTCAAGCATACACTTTCTTTCAGAATGTTATTAATCCATACTAAATTACAAAGAATGTACTGCATGAAGTTAAGTGCAGGAATCACAATAGTTGTAAAGTTTTAAATATTAATTTCCTCCAGAAATTTGAAATTGGGGTGTAAGTTGACATCACATAATCTTATGGATCTTTCTGTATCTTAATGATTTTAATTAATCAGTGAACTCAATTTTTGATTCTTTTCAAGATATGATGGAGGCCTTGGAGCTAGCAGAAAGAAGAGGTCAGGATATAGTTCCTGGTAGTAGGTCACTGAGGTCATGAGTCCCAACATGCCTCTCGTCCCATGACACTTTCCTTCCTTCCCTCTCTGCTTCCCCTCCAAGTGAAGATGATCCACTTTGCTGTGAGCTTTTAACACCACGAAGTTTTACCTTATATAATAGGGACAGAGAGTAAGAGTAAGCTAGTCCTTTTCTGAAATCTTATAAACATGAGATAAAATGCATCCTTATTCCTTTAAGGCAGTTCACTGGAAACATGTCATTGCAAGAAAAGAGCTATTTTGAGTATGATTTCCCCTCCTGTTATGGGACAATGGTCTTGTGCCCTGTAAAAGTTTATCACTTTTATTGATTTAATAAAATGCTGGTTGGCCAGTAGACAGGAAGGAAGTATAGGCGGGAGACCAGAACAGGAGAATTCTGGAAAGAGGAAAGGTTTACTTTGCAGTTATCACCCATACAAAGAGGAAGCATGATGAGAATGTCTCATGGATAAAAGATACCAAGCCATGTGACTAACACAGACAAGAATTATGCTTTAATATAAGATATGAGTTAATAAAAAGAGTTAATAAGTCAACCAGTTTATAATTAATGTAGACCTCTGTGTGTTTCTTTGGACTGAACGAGTGCAGAACTCGGCAGGATAGAAAGCTCTGTCAACATCCTCCTCCTCCTCCTCCTCATGTAGATCATGTCACATTTTATAGTTTTGAATTTGGTATTTATGGTAATTTCTACATTGAGAATATAAGTAGAAATTCTCATCCTTATATAAATGCATTAAACTAAACATAATTTACAAATTAATGCCAGATTGTGATGACAAAAATAGAATAAAAATAATTATATAAAATAACTCTTTTATTTCAATTTCTATAGAGGCATCTTCCTGACTATGAGCATTAAAAAGAATTTAGTTTTACATAAAGTGCAATTTATTTCAATTTGTAAAATGAACAAGTTTCTTTAAGCTTAAGATATTGAACCTAAAATTAATGTGGTATATTTAGTCATGGTGGTTAATAACAAGAAAAAGAGGTGAGTGTAGGATTAAAAATAATGCAGCACTTTGTTCTAAGGTGTGAACACATCTGCCTTTGTTCTTTCTAGTGAACCATTTTAAAACGTTAATAGATCTAATATTTGATTTCCTTAGTAGGTTGACTGTGAAAATTCCAGTTTTATGCAATTATGTAATTTTAAGTAATTTACAAATTATACATGTAAATGTAATAAAGCCAATCTACCCACTGCACTCAATGCTCTATGCTAGTTTTTGAGCACTTTGTCTATACTGCCTTAGATTGCTTCAAGCAGATGCTAAATGTGTTCAACTAAACCTTGAGTTTTTAGAATGAAAAATCTAATTGTCATTTAATCATTACTCTACAACAGAGCACATTTTATTCAGCACTTGCTCTAAGCCAGTCTCTGAGTAAGTTGCAAGACATACAAGTCTTCATAGAGACATAACTCTGCCTCTGAAGAGAATAAGTAGATGAGACTGACACAAAAGCAAGAAAGTAAAACACAGCATAACAAATTTTATTGTGCGTAGTGAAGAAAAAGTCCATTAGGATGCATCGCAGAAACAATAACAGTCATAAACTTCTTGCCATCCTTTATAACTCAATATAACACTACCATTAGTCCTCACTAAGTATGTAGTGATAGACAAATATATTTATTTTAATGATCTGGAGAAGATAGAAAAATCATCTTCTACACTTCTCACCTGCTGACCTTTAAAATGATAACCCCCTGAAACCTGCATGCATATATATTTGAAATGTAAACACATTCTGTGGTACCTAATTTTATTTATTGTCTTATTTTGTTTTTCTTGTATAGTGTACACATATAGTTAGCATATTAAATGGTATAAAATAAAGGGAGATAATTTTGTCAGTTTTACAAAAGGACACACTTTTTTTAAATATAAGAATGCATTGTTAGCTAAATACATACAAGGCTTATAAATAGTGAAATGCATAAAAGATTATAAATATTTTCATTTCTTAGAAAAGATAAAAATAAACCTTTTTTGGTTGAGAAAAATGCAATTTCTGTTGTATTTGTCACATGCATTATCAATTCTATTTATATAAAAATAAACAATTGAACAAACAATGCCTACACAGCAAGCTAAAAATGTAAGGTTTGGAAATAGCTTTAAATGTTCTCTACCCATAAATATTGAACTTTTAGAAAACTGACCTATTTGATTTTATTATGTTTTTAAATGAAAAGTTTCAACAAAAGCTTATCAGTAAATAGTCATGTAGAAATATACATTTACTGTCACTTAAAAAGTTCTAATAAAATTAGCATTAATTTTTAAAGGCCTATTTTTTATTCATACATATGTGTATGAATCAAATCTATGTACATGAATGCAGTTGACCACAGAAGCCAGAGGGAACACATCTCTTTGAGCTGGAGTTAGAGTTTGTCTTAGTGTTCTTTTGCAGTGAAGAAACATCTTGACCATGGCGAATCTAATAAAGGATTTTCATTGGGGTTGTATTTCATTGGCATTGGTTTACAGTTTCAAAGGTTTAGTCCACTATCAGCACGGCAGGAAGCATGATAGGAAATGTTGCAGGAAGAATGGAAGCATTTAGGCAGACTTAGAAAAAAGAGATATTGGGCCTTACTTAAGCATCAAAACCCCCAAACCCTCCCCTGATGATTTTCTTCCTCCAACAAAGCCATGCCCAATAATCCCTCGCAAGTATCACCACTCTCTAGGGATCAAACATTCAAATATATGAGCCTACAGGTGACATTACTATTTAATCAACCACATTCCACTCCCTGGCAAGCATAGGATAGGTGCCATATCATAATACAAAAAATTCCTTCAGTCCATCTTCACTAGTCCCAATAGTTTGGAACATTTTTTACATGTTACAAAAGTCCAAGGTTCAAAGTCTCTGAAACTCAAAACATTCTCTAAACTGTAACCATTTGTAAAATCAAAAAGAAAAAGCAGATCACATACTTACAATATAAAATGGAACAGACTATATATTACCATTTCTAAAGGAAGAATAGGAACCTCAGTGAGGAAATACAGGATCAAAGAAAGAACTAAAACTATCACAGAAAACTTCAAATTGTGCATATCTATATCTGTGATTGGCTTGAAGTGCATGTCATGAGTTACCATGCTTTTGGTCTGCTGCATTGATTGATGGAAGCTATAAGGGCAGAAATGGGACCGTTCTGTGTGTCAACTTGCAGGCGGCCAACGTCCACTTATAAATATTTTCATTTCCAGCAGGTGCGATGATATTACAGGTGATGCTGTTGAATTCCTTCCAGGTTAGCTGTTTAGTAAGGATATCCTTGGTAGGGAAGATGGAATGTGCTTTTTAACAGTATCAGTGACATGGGTCAAAAATTCAGGAAATGTTTCCTCAGCCTGCTGGACAAGATTGTGTAAAGAGTCTACACTGTACTGGGTGTATAAAGTTTGAAGGTCTTGAAGGCTAGGTCAGATACTCGTTGGAAATAGGCATGTAGGCCAATCATGGACTCTGAGATAGGAACAGTCTATGTCTATGGCTAGTAGCATGCCAAGAGTAACATTAATTCCAAATTGCAAATTTGTATGAGCTTGGGTCTCTGTTGCATCATCATAAGCATAGCGTCATTGGAGGAATTCTGAGGGGTCAAAGACTGCCTTCATCATGGAGTACCAATCGAATTGGGTTTAAAGCTGCATTGTCCATTGTCTGAGTACTTGCTCAAAATATGAATAATTGGGGTAGCATGGGTAGCCCTCACACATGAATATGTTTTACTGACATTGTTTATTAAAGAAGCTGCTTTCAGCCAATGGCTTAGCAAAGTAAAGCTAGGCTGATATACATCTATCTATCTATCTATCTGTCTATCTATCTATCTATCTATCTATCTATCTCTGGAGAGAGAGAGAGAGAGAGAGAGAGAGAGAGAGAGAGAGAGAGAGAGAGAGAGAGAGAGAGAGAGAGAGAGAGAGAGAGAGAGAGAGAGAGAGAGAGAGAGAGAGAGAGAGAGAGAGACACTATGCAGAGTCAAGGAGAAGCCATGTACCCACCACAGAAGACAGATGCCTCTGCCAGTACCTGCCAAAACTTTGCTCGTAGTCCACAACCACGTGGCAGTACATAGATAAATGAAGATGGGTTCGTTTAGGATATAAGAGCTAGCTAAAAATATGTTTAAGCTATTGGCCAAAAAATATTTCAAATAATATAGTTTCTGTGTGATTATTTTGAGCTAGGGTGGTCAGGAGCAAGCAGCCTCCTACTACACAAAGATATAGTGACAGGAATACATAAAAGCTTACATTTTCAGCCCACAAGTAGAAGACAGAGGGATCATTTGAAAATAATGTTTCACCTCCTAAATCTTCCCAAATATTTTTCCCAACTGGGTACCAAGCATTCAAAAATATGAGCTTATGGGGGTCATTCTCATTCAAGCTACCAAAATCACAAAAGAAAATATGTTCTTATGGCTTAGAATATAGTGCTGTTCTCATTTTGAGTAACTGTTAATCTATACTATTCAATAAACTGATTTTACTAAAAAACAGCCCTAGTTTTTAAACTTCTACAGAATAAAATACATACTAAAAGAATACAATGAAATGTGTTAATATAGCAAAAAGCAGTGATATTGACTTTCTAACACACATGGGTCCACCAGATTTTTGGACCAAACCATAACTCCCCAAACTAATTATTAACATTACTGATTTCCTAAAAATAAAAAGATTTTACTTAACTATGCTTAATTGTACCCATGAAGAAAATGTAACACTATTATTTCTATATAATTTACTCCTATTGTATCAGTGTTTTGACATATGTGTGTATATGAGTGTGTGGGTGTGTATATCTATGTGTCATGCACCAACAAAGGCCAAAAGTGGGTCTTGGATCACCTTGAATTTATAATGGATTCCCTGAAATTCATAATTTTATATTGGTTAACTTTATGAAATTAGTACTTTCTGATACTATAGCTGATTAATATTCCCACATTTAGATTAAAATAATTGTTAGTAGGTACTGGTAATTCTTTATAAAAATTTTTAAATAAAATATTTTCATTATATCTTGTAGATAAATACACAAACTTTGAAATTAAAATTAGAGTTTTGAGATATCAATGATATACTAATGTTAATAAATTATCTCCCAATAAATGTTCATTACCCTGAAATATCTTTGACAAATTCATCACCATTTTGTACTCATAAGTATAATAGGGGGTTCTTTAGGGCAAGATACAGTTTAAATTGCTTTCGATTTTTTAAGCCAAGTTAATGAACATAGAAGGAAAGAAATTAATAATAATTATGCAATTAATAATTATGACAAACAGTGCAATTTACTTCCAATTATCAAATGGAAGAGATTTAGCGTAGGAAAAATAACCTAGGTCTAATTAAAGATGACCAACAAGTCTCCTTTCCTTTATGTGTTCCTTTTTTTCCCTTTAGCCTTCTACTCCAAATGCTAGGTTTATAAGGGTTCATCTCCAGGAATGGTTTTGGTAAATTCTTTATAGCATGGAATATTTTTAATGCAGTCTATTCTGGCTGTTTTTCTCCTGTATTACAGGCTTGTTGTTGCTGACTGTTGTGTGATTCCACGTCCCGGAGTACAAGGAGTGAGAAGTTATGAAGAGAATGACACAGGAGCTCTTTATTGTAAAAAAAAAAAAAAAAGATCAGTGTGGGACTATGGGGTTAGGAAAGTTAAGTTACCACAGGGAAAAGAAAAAGAAATTAATGTTAGGAAAGGAAGTCCTAACTCACCAAGGGCTTAGATTAGAAAACAAAAATAGGGAATAGGATCAACTCACTGAAAACACCTGAAGGGGGCGAACTCAAGATGCTGGTGAAGAGTTGGGATGGGAACAGCAGCCTGGCAGCAAGCAAAAAAGAAATAAAAAATGCCCAAAAAAGGGTAATGATGATCCAAAAAGCAAGCAAAAAAATAAAGTCCATGTACGTTGGGTGCTGGTTGTTGTGGGCTTGTTTCTGCTGTCTGTTGAGCGATCCCCATTTTCCAGGGGACAGGGAGTGGGAAGACACATAGCCAATGACAAAGAACCCAAGAGATTGCAATACAGAAGCTCTTTATTTTGCAAAATGTTGGGGGTTTTATGCTGTTAGGGAAATTAAGCTGCTACAGAAACATTTTTGGTTAGTCCTTTTGAAACTGGCAGTCGCTGCTGGCACGTTGCTGTTTTGGGCAATTTTGCTTATTCATTGTGAGTTTGCATGTACTTGCTCTTCCTTGCTCTACTGCCCTTCCTCATTCTTTTTTTTTTTTATAAATGTATTTATTTATTAAAGATTTCTGTCTCTTCCCCGCCACCGCCTCCCATTTCCCTCCCCCTTCCCCAATTAAGTCCCCCCCCAGCCCGAAAAGCAATCAGGGTTCCCTGTCCTGTGGGAGGTCCAAGGAACCCCCACCTCCATCCAGGTCTAGTAAGTTGAGCATCCAAACTGCCAAGGCTCCCACCGTTCTTTCTCGTTTTATTTATTTGTTTGTTTGTCTTCCGAACATTTTGTCTTTAAACAGACTGTTATTTGTCCCCGACTTAAGTTTTATTTTTACCTGTTAATTTCTATATTTAGCTGCAAGCAACTTTGGAGATTCTGAAGCATTAATAAACATATAAACAAAACAAATAATATAACACACGACAGTGAAGCATTTGTAAAACACAGGCAAGTTTTGAAAACAATTTATTTCTTGATTGATTGTGTCAAAGACAATTTAATTGTTTCATACATCAATATATTTTAAGCAAATATCCACATAACTGTGAATATAATTTATTTCTATTCAATTATATATATATGTATATATAGTAGTGTTTTCCTTAGTTTTGTATGAGTAGTAAAACTGTTTGATAGTACCTAACTCTTTTTTTCTGTCAATTATATCATATTTATTGGAATTTATTGTTCATTTTAAGTGAAATGAAATATTTAATAGTGTAAATGCTTGTTATTTTTTATTAATTTGCTATCTATTAATTTTAATAATTTATTTATTTTACAAAACAACTAAAAAATCTCCTTTCTACTCTCCTTCTACACCATTCCCTTGCCCCACCCACTTGGTATTCAATCAGAAAGGGCTGCAAAGCTACAGAGAAACCCTGCCTCAGGGAAAAAAAAGAGGTCAGTCTTCCCATAGACGTCAGCCAGCATGATATATCAAGCTGCCTTAAGACTAAGCAACTCCCTTTCTATTCAGGCTCAGCAAGGTAATTCAGCATGAGAAATAGGCACTCAAGAGTTATCCAAAACACCAGGGACAACCCGTTTTTGCATTGTTAGGGCTCCCACAAATAGACCAAGCTATACAACTATCACATATATGTAGAGGAACTAAATTGGTATGTGCGGTATCCCTTGTTGTTGGTTCTGTGAGTTCCCATGAGCAAGACTAGCCTTTCCTGCAATGCCTCTGACCCTGTTTACTGTAATTCCTCCCTCAGTTACTAGATGAAGACTCTGTTGACAACCCAGGCTGATCACAATGAATGGATGGGCACTTAGACAATGTATCCCTGCTAACAGGAATCATAGCTGGAGCCATCCTTGTAGACTCTCGGAAGTTTCCCTTGTATCAGATTTCTACCCAACCCTGTAAAGCTCCCCTTTTCAGTCATTCCTTTCAGCCCTCTCCTCCTCTGCCCAACCCAAACATGAGAGGGCAAGTTCCCACGCCCAGTGGTGCCCAGTCCACTAGGAGATCTCTTCTATTTCCTCTTCCCAGCGAGATCCACACTCAGACCTTCCATGTTACCTAGCCTCACTGAGTCTGTGGATTGTAGCCTGGTTACCCTTTACTTTAGAGATCATAATCACTTATTAGTGAGTACATACCACTTTTGTGAATTTGCATCTGGGTTCCGTCACTCAGGCTATTTATTTTTTCTAATTACATCCATTTGCCAAGTCTACCTCAACGCCACCATGTCTTGCCATTACAATTATGTGCTAAGCCTTGGAACTGTAATCCAGGTTCAGATAAATGTTTTCCTTTCTAAGAGTTGTATAAACATTTGAAAATAAAGATGTTTGTGCAAAATTTTATACTGCATGACATACTACAGCTCCAACAACAACAGGATGAGCCGAGATGTGATGGAGAGGCAGGTAAGACTGGGGATGAAGTGGACTGTTTAAAATATAAATTCAAAAAATATATTATGGTATTTCTTTTTCTTTGGGGGAATAAGGCCTCAAGGGTAGAAGGCAGAAATAGAAGGATTGGTAAATTACTGGGGTTAAGGTGTATGATGTGAAATTCCCAGAGAATCAATAATAGGATTGCTTTTTTGTTTTTAAAAGAGTTTCCCTTGGTCACATTTTCTTTTCACAACAATAAACCCCTAAGACAGTTGCTCACTGTAAAAGTTAATTTTATATAAGACATAGTGTTCAAAAAGTGAAAAGATAAGTAAATAATATGAGATATAATAATTGCATGATTATAGAATATAAATATAATTCTAAAAATTCAAGAAATTGAAAGAGCATATGCAAAAGAAAATCTATCTTGTAAACAAAATAATGTATGTGTAGATATATTTATAGATATTTTTGTTCTTGCAACTAAAAGGATATAAAACTAAAAAAAACTGGAAAGAATGACCAACCCAGGAGTGATGACTCATCTTCATACCTATTTTACGATCTTAGAATATCATTTGTAGTTTTCAGATATCAAAGATTCTTGATTGCAAACAGGACAATCAATCTTATATTTGAGCAGAAACCATATAAACTAATGGGATAGTGTGTTATGATTCCAGATACCATGAAGCTTTTAAAGATCAATATTTCAAGTTGTGTGTTTAGCTTGAAGAAGTTTCTGCTGGTATAAGCTAGAACAATGTGAATTTAATAATTTCACAATGTATTGTAGTAAAACTGACCATAATTTTTAGAAAGAACCAAAGAATACCAAGGAAATATTGTGATAATTATATAAGACTTGTGCTTTATTGAAAATGAAGCTTAAAAGGTGGCTAAATTGAAAACAAGAGGGAAATTTCACAACATCCTCTCTCTGTCTTTCTCTGTCTCTCTGTCGCTGTGTTTCACACACACACACACACACAGAGAGAGAGAGAGAGAGAGAGACAGAGAGAGAGAGAGAGAGAGTAACCACTGTCTTTCCACAGACAAATGGAGTGATTCCGTGATTCCTCCTGCCTGTCTTGGTATATTTATAATGCTTAAATGCACATAGATCTATGCAATGGTTAATCAGTAATAAAGAGTCTGGAAATGTTTCATGTCACACAAGATCATCAAGTTTTCCTAATGCTAAACTTTGAGAAAAGGAAAAGAATAAACAGAATACCTCTTACTTTAGTATATGTCAAACTTTAGTGAACATTTAAAAATTAGCAAGACTAAACTTCTTGTCTACAATGCATATTTCTGTAACTTTGAAATATTGAGTACTATATAGTCAGTTATATCTAATTATGAAGTTTTGGAGGACCCTTGATTCACTGAGAAAAGAGCCATTGATGTAGTTTCTAAAAAATTAAAAAGGAAAGAAAAAGGAGAGAGATAGTGAGAAACTGCTTTTCTTGAACTGGTAGCAGTTGCCTTCCTTCTCAATTAATTTAGCAATCTTCTGTAACTTGTTTCTTCGTGAACTTACTAAATATAATGCAGCTTCCACTGAATAATCATGATTATCTAGTGAAACCATAGCTAGTATAATGCCTCAGTATGCATAGTTCTTATGTTTTTGTTTTCATGTATTCTGAACAAATTTACTGCCTTTTTAGGTACATATAACTGTAGTAACATCCATATACTCCATTGTTGCATAACTGCAATACACATATTTGGATAGGAAAAGCAAGAAGATGAGAATTATAGGTCTTCGTTCACACAGTGAATATGAGATCAACCTGGCCTGAATGAGATCCCATCTCAGAATAAAATAAGTTAAAGTAAAATAAAAGGTCAGCGATTCATTAGTGATCAAAAATGATCTCATCTGTTTTATATATATGCAAGTCTTTTTAATTACTTTTGTAAGATTTATTTTTCTTACTAGTAGAAGAACTACAATTGTGACACATATACTGGGAGAAGACTCTTGTGTCAGTGTCTTGACTGCTGTAGGTTGAATATGTACCTTTAGTACTTACCTACAGCATTTGTATAAGTAAGTGCACTTGATTTTGATGCTACAAAGAGAAATCCCCAGATGTATGCTCAAGATGTGTTCTCATTATTCAGAAATGCATGGCTAAATTTGAATTGTTTGTTTTTCTTTTTGAACATTTTATTTCACAATAGACACACCTTTAAAGCTGCTTTGGAACCATGTGGTGGAAAGCATTAAAAGCAGGTTGATTTCATTAACTACTGAAAAAGTCTTTTCTATAGCTAGAAAACTGGAGAAAATCAGTGCGAATTAAATCTGTAGCAATTGCTGAGATTCTGTCAGAGAGATATTGACTGGGTGAGTTCAAAGAGAAATTATATAACACATTCAGCTGCATAATTGTCAAGTACACAGGTTTGTTAGCATAGATTCATAGCTGATTTATTTCAGTAGAAAACCGTCGTGGACTGAAAGTGCACCTGCCATAAGAACATTCCTTTCCATGCAAGCATTTAAAGCTACAAAAAGAAAAATTATGTAGCACTCAATGATAAGATTCATGAGAATTATCTGATTATTGGATATCCTAAACATGCTCGAGAGGATGCAACTCCAAATTTCAATATTTGTGTATTTTGGTATTAAGATAAGTCCTTCAAATATAATATGAAGCCCATGATTCTCATGAGTATGCTCTTCTTTTATCTTTTCTATGTCAATTAGTTTATCCTGATTCTAAGTCTTGAAAGAATTTAGGAAATCTTCAAATATTTTAAAATAAACCTGTGACTTCTCATTAATAAGGATTATTTTTATTAAAATCCCCTTAGACTTGTGTTTGCCACCCATTTATTTTCTAAGAAATATGTTTGCATTGTTTCTTCTGTGACTTTCTTTTTGAGCTGCAGTAATTTCCCTAGTTTAGCTAGAGTATGGCATGCCAAAAAATGGGTACTCACTGTAAACAAAGGATAACTATGTTACAATCCACAAACCCAGAGAGATAAGGTAACAAGGAGCGTTATAGGGGGTACTCCAAGATCTCCCTGGGAGGGAGAAATAGAAGAGATTTCATGTGTGGACTATGAGCGGGTGGAGATGGGAACGTGTACAATCAGGTTGGGGGCTACAGAGGAGAAGAGCAGTGAAAGAGACTACTGGAAAGGAGAGCATTTTGGAGTTGTGTAAATGTAGTGAGTGCAAGGGAATCGTTCAGAGTCTCCAAGGATGACCAGAATGACCCCAGCTATGAATCCTTGTAATAGTGGAAATGTAGCCTAAACTGGTCATCCCCTCTGACCAGACAAGACTCAGGTGGAGACATTTGGATACCAACCCAACTATATAAACTTTAAACTAGTCTGTCCTGCCTATGGGATGTGCTGGGGCAAGGGTTTCTCAGAGATGGAGGGACTGGCCAACCAATTAGCAATCTAGTCTCAAACCCTTTCCAGGAGAGTAATCCCATGCCTGAAACTGGCATTGCTAGAGCACCAGAACCTATAGGCCGGGTGATTCAGAGATCTAGGATAGAAGCAAATATGACAGGGGGGGGGGAATGTCAATGAAGCAATGACTAATGATATTCTGCTATACTCATAATTTCATGCCTAGTCCAATTGTCATCAGAGAAGCTTCAATCAGCAACTAATGGAAACAGATGTAGACCCAGGGTTAAACTTTACACAGAGGTCCTGGAATCCTGCAGAAGAGGGAAAGAAAGGATGTTAGGAGTCAGAACAGTCAAGGACACCCAAGAGAACTCACAGAACTAACTTTCCTGCTCTCTTATTGGCTCATGGTGACTGAACCAACAAACAGGGAGCCAGGGTGGGGCTGACCTAGGCACTCTGCTTCTATGTTACTGTTGTGCAGCTTGATACTCTTGTGGGATCCCTAACAGTGGGAACAGGGGCTATCAACTGGCTTTTGGGACCCTATCCTTCTTACGGGGTTACCTTACCTTTATATATGGGGAGGTGCTTAGTTTTTATCACAACTTGATATACCATGTTTTGTTGATACTCATAACAGTGTCAACTTTATTGATACTTGTGTTTTGTTGATACTCAGAGAAGAGAATTGGGGGTGTAAAAACAGAGTGGATGGGGGTGTGGAAGGAGAGTAGAGAGAAGAAACTGAGACCAGGGTGTAAAATAAATACATTTTTAAAAAGAAACTATCTAAAAAGTCTATAAAAATTACAAAGGAGCTTACAGGTATACACATTTTGAAAATGTTAAAGTGAGAAATATACCAGAATAAGGAAACAGATTTGAATAAACAAAGAATTTTAATAGAAGATATTTATAAGCAAACTGATAAAGTGACAAGTTTTAAGATGTATCAAAATAAAAGAGAGAGGAAAATGTCTTCAACAGAGTATAATTATTAAGCATTAATAAGAAAAATCAACACATACTGGATCCAACAGGATATGAATTCCACTAGGTGATAAAAATCAAGCAATTCAACAGCATTTAACTGTTTAGACAGCTGGATTGAAAAATTAGGATGGATTTAGACATAGTACAAAGTTTATTCAATGATTTTTCTTACCTGGAACTTTCTCCTTAAATGATAACCTCTCCTTCTCTAGTGCCTTCTGAGAACAGTCATTTCTAACCCAATATAGGTGGAGTCAGATATCAGTCATTGAAAAGGGACCGTGAATTCACTCAAAATTGTGTTTTACTTAACAGGAACGTGATATTTACATTTGGAGTCACCCTAGACACTTTTTTTTCACAAGTGGAATCACCTTATTAAAATATGGAGAATATTTAGGGATGGGTGGAAAGAAAGAAACACAGAGGAAGGTTAGTATTTCTAATTGCCATGATTAAATACTTTCTCCTTGAAAACTCTAATTAGAATAAATGCCCAGTTTTGGCCAGTGTTAGTTTAACATCCCTATAGAACCACACCAGGAATAATATTTCATGCCCATATGTTATGGGAACTTCATGAGTTTAACCAAAGATATTGGGGTGACGACTACTATAGCCATGGTCTGCTCTGGGTACATAATCAGATAAGAACTGAAGATAAGGGTTGCCCACTCTCATGGACGTAGAAGGATTCCTGGTGTCCTGCCTTGGTAATCAGCCCCAGCTTTCTTCAGCCTTCCCTGGTTAATGAGGAGGCAGTGGTGCTTCATTCTGTATTCATGTGTGTGTTATTTCCATTTTACCCTTTAATAAAGAGACTTCTGTGGATTCTCACATCAGCTGGTGTCCCAGAGATTGGTGTTCCCCATACACTCCTAGTTATATCTATGGTTCTTTGACCAAATAATATTTCTTTCTCCCCTTAGTTCTATACATTTTCCTACTGCCTATAGTCGCACTAGGAGGTTTTATAACACAGACACAAAAAGTCCCCTAGTTGTAGTTATTCTTAATTATTTTAAATTAGTTTATAAGAACTGGGGTTTCATATATCTTTTACATATATATATATGCATCATTTTACTATACACATATTCATTCCAATCATCATGTTTTGTCATCCATTCTCTCCATTTCTTCTCCTGCTATATATCTGCTTTCTCCCCTCACAATAAACTTTAACCAAAGAAAATCCACTAAGCTTAACTTATAAAAGACTATTGAGCCAGCAAGCTCAGATACATGACCTAGATCGTGTAACTGGGCCTTGTGAAAGCATGCAATCTTAGCTATTTTCAAGTCTGAGGCAAGAGGATCAAAGTTCACGTCTTTTCTGATTTACAAAATGAGACCAAATCAGCCCAGAGAACTTAATGAAAATCTGGGACAGAAAGACAAAAACAAACAAAAAAAAATAAAATAAAAAAAAGCAGAGGCACAAATAGTTTCAGAGTGCTTCCCTGCATGTGAGGCTCTATATTTGACCCCCAATATCATATACATACATGCTTTAGAGGGAGATGACTCAAAGAATGTCATACTGAGTGACTTGCTTCTACCACTACTGAATATGACTTGTCATGTAGGTGCTTCTTTTGAATGTATACCTTTCTTCTCACCATCACATTGATTTATTGTGAAGAAAATAAGGAGATAAAGAAAAAATCAGTTAGTAAATGAAGAGATGAAGAACAAATCAGTTTTATTTATTGGAAATAAAAATCAGTTAACATTATTCTCAAGAGGTAAAATTACCCCACTCAAAAATGTCCAGGTTAGACAAGCAACTTCAGTTCTACATAATACAATTTTCTGTTGCAGTTTTTGTTTCTCATATAAACTTAAGGTATTTGGAATTTGGACAGTGCTATAAATTTTCCCAGTGATCATCAAAATCAGCAGAATTACACAAAATATTTACTACAGAAATTATGTCACCTTTATATCTTTGAAATTTGCATCTTCCACCAATTGTTTGAATTTCTAATGATCACTTCTCTCATTGCCATTCCCACTGGGATTTGAATATAGTGATGCTCTCAGTGTACATAAACAGACTAAATTAAATTTCTGAACCATGACTGAGAGGCTAAGAAATACATTCTTAGATTCTAGTTTTCTTAAGAGTTTGATAGAAACAGAGTCCTTGATAATCTTATGTTTGGTTCTCTGTTGAATAGTTCAATACCTCAGACAAGGTACCACACCATATAATAATAATAAGGAACTGTAACATGACTTAGTACTAATTTATATAATGATATTCCTATTATTTCAGTAGTATTATTTCCAAATATCTTCACATCATCACTATTCCCAAGACAGATCTCTCTCACACACACGCAAAACACACACACACACACACACACAACACACACACACACATACAACCATCCCCCCCCACACACAAAGTTTCTAAAATATTTGATATTAAAAAATATTAAAGGAAATACTATGTAGTATGCCCTGTAATTCGAGAAGTCATTACACAAAGGCACAATGACCTTTGCAAGTTCATGGCCAGCTTCATCTGCATAATCATTTCTGATCCAACCAGCTGCAGAGAACAAATCTCTGTCTCATCAGTAGCAATAGGAACATATTAAAGGTATTAGTGATCTATACTTATTTAAGGATTATAGACTTGAGGAAGATAATGCTGATAAGAAAGATCTCAATTTTACTATAAACCTTAAGCTGAATATGTCATTGTAGCAATAATGATATTAAAAGTAATTACTTTTTTATTCACTTAAAATTTTGTTATTTATTCATTTTTATTTTAAATTAATTTTGCTATATTTTGAATAATTGTACTCTATTTACATCATGCCCTCCTTTGATTCCTCATGTACTTTCCAACCTCCACTCAAATTAGTCTTAGTAATATGGATGAATTTCTGAGTATATTTTAGAATCACTTGAAATATTATATCATTCATAATAGCAATCATTTTCATGTTACTTCTTGAGTGTGAGTATTTTTAATCATTATTTCTCTAAAAGATTTGTTTTCTTTTATAATATAATCACCTTATACATGTAACATTTATAACTTCTTTCTTAAATCTATATATTTTAAATACATTGTGGAGTCCCAAACCATATTACAGATTAAAAAATTGTGTAAATGTGGTTTTATATACATGGCTGTTTGTGTGTGTATTTGTGTGTGGGTGTTTGTGTATGTGTGACACAAAGGCAGAATGGGGAATATTTTGCAGTACAATGGGGTCCAGTGATAGAGTTATGACAAATATGATCAAATTATAATATAAGAAAATGTCCTAAATTACATTATTTCTATGCTGAATAAAATAAAAATTGACACTAAGTGAAAAAATTAGGTTATAATTTTATTTTTATAAAACCTAAATATTTTAAATTTATGTCTAAATATGCAGTTTTATGTGCATGTGGTCCAGATGTCATCAGAAGCTAAAAGACTGTGTCATATACCCTGGATCTGGTATTGTGAGGAACCAGACATCGGTGCTGGGTATACAGTCAGTTCAGAACCTCTGGTGTAGTAGTAAGACCTCTTAACCATTAACTATCTTTCAACTTTACTTTTTAATAACTTATAACTAGAGATAATTTAACTAAAAATAACTAAGTATATGAAATTATTATTATATATATGTAATTCATCCAAATAACCCAGTGTTCTTTGAAGCTGGTTTATGTGGGATGTTCTTTTGTATATGTGTTGCTTTTATTAGTTGATGAACAAAGATGTTTAAGCTGCTGTAGATGAAACAAATGATGAAAAATTTCATGTAATGAAATACAGAAAGAGTAAAAGTCAATTTTTATAAAATAACTTTAATTTATAATACACTTTTGTAAAATATTGTAGTATAATGATGCAGATTTATAAATTCAAACAGTCTAAAATTGGTTAATATTAAGTCACCCCAATTTTTTCATATCAGCATGAATTTGGTTCTTACTGAGAGAAGGAATAAAAGGGGTTGGGATGGGGTTAAGCTCAATGGGATGATAATACAGAAACAAATAAAGGGATCAGTTGAATACAAGCAATAAGTAAAGGTTTATATCACAGAAGGATAACCAAGGTTAATGTCAATCATAATAGATTATTTGAAAAAGTTACTACAATTTTGAATTCCGTGATCACAAACAGTTGCTAAACGTTAGAATGACACATGTATTAATTACTTGATCTCATCATAACATATTTAAAACAAGCATTGAAAAATCACATTGTACCCCACAAATATGCACAATAATGGGATGCTTTGTAAAAAAAAATTAAAACTGAGAAAGAAATTTTTCTGAGATTGTACAAAGTAGTAACAACCATGATGGCATCAAAAAATAGTAGTAATAGAGCCAAAGAGAAAAAAAATTAAAACCAAACAAATACAGAGAAGAAAAATCTATTTACATAATGAGAAATAATTATCATTTCAGCTTGTGTGTGGTTGTGTGTGTGTGAAAAGATGAGAATACATGCATTGTTTCTGTTCACTCTGACTTCATCACAGGTGAAACTTGCTTATGCAGATATGGGTAAACACTGATACCAAAGTCATGACTCCCTTTCAACGGAAAAAATTGAAAAAAATTATATATGTGTGACTGAAAATTATTGTGAGCATTTTATTACGCCAATTGTTTGGTCAAAGTTCTGTCTGGAGGAACAGAAGATTTAGAAGAGCAGCTTACTCTTGTTTTTGTCTGTGTTGAATTTGTGCTGCTGACCATGTTGGAGTAACAGCACACGGCAGTTAACTTAAAAGGATTTTCCTACAAGGAAACTAACCCTCATGGATAAATCTTGGATAAGCATGGCCGCAAGACCACAGACCCTGGAGGTCTGCCGTATCTTCACAAGTTTTTTTTTTTTTTTACCATCTTTCTTTGGTATCTGGCATGGACTGAATGGGTGTATGGGATCCCCAATACCCCTTCCAAAAAAAAAAGCAACAACAAAAACATTGATTAGGTTTGGTGCATTCAGAAGCTGAGTTTACCTTAATTCAGTTTAACCAACAAAACCAAACGTGTGTATGTTGTTGTTGAAGGGGATTCCAACACAGCGGTACTCCTACCCAGACCCTTGATTAGTCACGAACCACACCCTAACGCCTGTTTTCACAGAGAGATCCTTTATTAATCAGGGAAGAAAAGTTAAAGTGACTGCTTTCTGATTCTGAGAAAATAGCAGCAAATAACCTTTCAGGCATAACTTTAACAAGGAGGAAAAGGGGAGATCTGTATTAGAATGGGTTAGGATGAAGTGGTAAAAGAGATAGGAGATGAGAAAGAAGGAGAAGAGAACAAGGGAAAGGAGAAAAGTGTGTTTGTCTTGTAGGGACAATGGACTGCTTCTAGAATTAGGTGAACCAAAGTGGGCTTTCAATTGCTGGAGTTCAATACTTCCTAAGCTGGACTTCAGTGGTAGACCTAAGGAGGAAGAAGTGACCAAATAAGGGCATAGACCTGGTTAGGTAGCTTTAGGAACGCAATCAAAGAGGTTTTACCAAGGCACATCTGTTCCTGGCAACACCAATTACTTCAAGAAGAAGTTTGCTATCCATTTGGGCAAGAACTGTTCTTGCCTGAACTACTTGACTAGACTTGCAAGACCCACAGAAAATTGACTGACGAAGTTGCCTAAAGAAGGTGTGACTGTCTTTGGGGGTTCCTGCTTCATGACAGAATCTGCCAGATATTCTGCAGGACACAGAAGAAATTGAGTGACAAAGTGCCAATATAGGAACAACTGTCTTTGAAATTTCCTGCTTTCTGGAAACGTCTGCCAGATACTATGGGCCTGTAGGCTGAATGTGGATGTTCCAATGTTGCAGAAGAACTTTGGGTGACTGTCCAGCCAGCAAGATATCTTTGTTAATTGTAGATTTTGGGAAGTTACTTACAATGCACCTCCTGTTTACTTAGGTAATATTATATCCTTCTGAGGTCTTTGTTGTAGCTGAAGAATAGATATAGTTTTTGTTAGTTATAATAAAAGGTGAAGTAGCTATAATTATTGTAACTATAATTATTGCTAAATACATGTTTTGTTATATGTAATTATGCTATGTTAAATATTAAACCTTCCTTTTTATTTAGATAGAAAAGAGGAGGTGATATGGGAAGTGATGTATGCTGTGGATTATGTTTTATTGCCGTTGGTTAATAAAGAAGCTGTTTTTGCCAATGGTTTTAGAGAGTAAAGCCAGGCTGAAAAAGATATATGGAAAAAGTAGGAAGAGTCAGGGAGAAGACTACCCATAGGAGACAGACACACCAGAACCTTGCCAGTAAGCCACAGCCATATGGTGATACAGGGGTTAATAGAAATGGGTTAATTTAAGACATAAGAGTTAGCCAAAAATATGCTTAAGATATTGGCCAAACAGTATTGCAAGTAATACAGATTTCTGTGTGATGATTTTAGAAGTCTGGACTGCCAGAAATGAATGAGCACCCTCTGACTACACAGAAAGACTGGGAAAGAAGGGAAAAGCATGCCAGAACCATGCTCTCTATGCTTAAGATGGCCATAGTCACTTCAGCTGTGAGCTTCAGTCTTCCTGTTGTCTATTGTTTATAATGTGGTTAAAAAGTGGCAGCATGGGGCTGGAGGTTAAGACCACTGGCAGCTTTTTCAGAGGCCCAGAGTTCAATTCCCAGAAACCACATGGCAGCTCACAAACATCTATAATTATAATGTGTGTGTCTATGTCTGTATATATGTCTAACACTCTGTCTTCCTTTCATTCTAAAATAAATAAATAAATAATAAAAAATAAAAAAAATAAAGAGACAATTCTGCCCGTTCCTGCTGTTCTTCTGAAGAAGCAGTAGGTCTTTGAAAAGAAAAAAAAAAAAAAACAAAAACAAAAAACAAAACATTGGCAGCATGAGAACTATTCAAAGAGTTCTTCAGTTCAGTGAAAGATTCCTCGGGTCTATTAGCTCTATGGAATGCCATTGCTCCAAGGCTGTATTCTGTTTCTTGGAATTTTTAATGTGCAAAGATCAAATCGTTTACTAAGTGTCCAACCTTGATGTGACACTATCTTAGTAAATGGCATGTAGGAGAAACACAGATTTGAAGTAATGTATTTTGCACCTCCTGTCCTCCCATTGTGTTGATAGTTTCGGTAAATGTTGCTACGTCTGTCAATTGATGAAATATTGGTAGTACAGATTCACATTTAATAAGAATTTATCAATAATTTGAATAAAACCACCCAAAAATGTGCTTCCATGTCCCTGAAAGAATTATTCTAAAAATGTGTTCATTCTGGTGCAGGAATGTATTTTCCCCCTGATCTCAAACCTGGGCAATCTATAGCTCCATTTTAACCTGGTGTCTTACATTAGAATGAGAGACATAAATTAAACTCTGCTGTTTTGACTTTGATGTTTGCACTGATTCTATTTTCTCATACCTTTGTATTTCATCTCTAGAATCAGTTAGGAGGTTCTTCCGGTTATTTGTCCCCTTATGTACAGAAAGTGAGATCTGTGGTAAAGGCCACGGCCTCAGAAAGCCAGCTTTTCACAAAGTGCCTCTGGTATCCTCAATGTTTCTGTCATGTTTCCTGAAATGACAGCAGAGAATTTCAGCCCCAGGATAATGCTTGTGCTATACCACTGTACTGCTTTTAGAGAACAGGCTCATGACAGCTTTTCTCACACACAGGTAGTTGGAGCATAGAAAATGTACTTTGACCTATTATCTTGGATACACTTCTATTTTTAGGTGACTAGAACTTGTTTTATTTTTTTTTATTTCATACATAAGCAGAATGAGTCTAAGAAAAATGAAGCTGGTTTACCATTTATGCCCTAAGGTGGTGACCTTTTGCTCGACAATTTGCTTAAAGGTATTCAAATTATAAGCATATATTTGTGGCCAAAAGATGCAAATACTCCTGTGAAATTTTAAGAGACATTGGATCTCACTGATTTTACAACTCTACATCCAATATGTTAATAATTTTTGTCAATGCCAGTATGCTGGATGACCTCCACTGTATATTTTTGCTCTTTATGTGAGGAAAAAGACTGCTATTTTTCATTAACTATTTCTCTTATTATTTCACTAGTATTTACACACCTCCATACTTCATTCTGACAATTTTGTTTATTTTCTACTCTTTTCTAGAGACTTGAAGCCTTGCGGAATAATTTTGTTGTATATTTTTCTACTAAAATGAATTGTAGAGGTATATACACATACCTTCCCTATTCACACTGATCTTGAACTTGTCTGATTTTAGTCCTGCTCTATCATAGAATCCGAATCTGCTCACTACCTGTCTAATCCTGAACTTCTTCAAGTAATTTGGATCCATTTCATTATCTGGATTCAAAAGATATTCATGTTTTCTTCTGCATAAACATCTATTCTCTCATACGCCTTGAACTGGTGCAGGTCTCCTGAAAGTTGGCACAGTTTCTGTGAATTCATGTGTGTTTCACTTTGGTTGTATCTGAACACACCGTTTCCTTGGAGTCATCTATCAGTTCTGGCTCTGAAAATCCTCACCCTTCTCATCCACTTAGATACTTAAACTTAAGGGGTTGAGTGCTTAAAAGTTGTCATTTTTTTTCATGCTTTGAACATTTCATGTTGTGATTATCTGTCTGAATCCCATCTACTACACAGAGAAGCTTCTCTGATGAGTGTAGGGCTAAACATTGATTAAATCCTGACATTTTGAAACATTTGAAACCATGGAGTTTGATATTTTATGGAGCTCTTTCAAATGAAATATTTTAAATAAACATGTATACAAGAAACGCATGTAGTATGAAGAAACATTGGTATAGCTAGTATCATACTTTTATTTTATAATACTTTTATAATACTTCATTTTATAGCTTGATACTTTTTTCAGGTAATAAAACAGTAGCAGTTGTAGTAATAATAGGAGTGGCAGGGCTGCGTTCCCAACACCCCAGCTGCCTGCTCGGCTAGCTTATGCCCTGAAATAATTATACAGACACTGTATTCTTTTAATCACTGCTTGGCCCATTCTGCTCTAGCCCTGACCAGCTAATTCTGATATCCCGATCAACCCGTCTCTAATAATCTGTGTAGCTCTGGTCTTACCGGGAAAGATTCAGCATGTCTGACCTGGTGGCTTGCTTCATCATGTGCGTCTGCCTGGGAGAGTGGAGCATGGCCTCTCTTCTGAGGCGTCTGCTCCCTAGAGGAGAGCTGTGGAGTCTGACCTCACTTCCTCTTCCTCCCAGCGTTTTGTTCTGTTTACTCCTCCCACCTATCTTCTAACCAATGAGGACCAAGCAGTTTCTTTTTATTTAACCAATGACCTTCCTCCATCAAGCAGTGGTATTCATTGTTAGAAGACTGTCCTTTAGAAAATAAGAAACTGATATTATTTTAAGTAATTATCTGTGCTACCTATTTGTTAAAACGTTGTTACTTTTTAAAGTAGTATAGATAGCTGAAAGGAATATGAATTTCAATTAGAATGGGATTTTTATTTAAGTTAATAAGATCTCTTCATTCAATTATGAATCATCTCCTGAAGGTAGATTACGCCAGTAGCTGCAAAAGCAATGAGGACTCTTCAGCAGAGTCACAAGCCAGTGTTCTTTAGATCTTGGAAGAACCTTTAGGTAAATACTGTTCTTGGATGTAACTTTGATATTTATTAACGAACCCTCATTAGTTAAGATCTTTATTTAAATAAAATAAGTAATTCTACACAATGACACAATATAATTTTGTGTATAATTTAGTGACCATGTTATAAACAAAATGGCTCTGTTAATATAGTCATGATAGGAACAGATGAAGTTTTAATGACCTTAGTACCTGAAAGAATTGATGATGTTTAGTTAAAAAAATCTAAAAATTGAGTTTTATTCTCTTCAGTTTCCTGAGTAATAAAATGGTCTACAGATATACACTTCACTTATACACAAACTGTCCTTAATTTTTTATTTCATTTTATGCTTAAAATATAAATAAGAAATTCACATTCCTATTGCATTAAATAATAACTAGTTCATAGGGTCTGACGATCTCAGATCTTTGGAAAGAAATGCAATATATAATATGTATATATTACGTTTAGCCCAAGTTAATTCAGTCCAACCTAGGCAATGCACCTTGTCCATTTGAAATGATGCTCTCTTAGAATCATAAGTTATATCATGCTTACTTCTCTATCTGAAAAAAAGTCCTTGCGAGGTATATTTTGTCCTTCATTTATATCAAAAGAAGACCTTTGTATGATCATCATTTTTGTTAAGATTTAAAAATTTATTGATTCATTTAAACTTTTTTGTCTGTCTTCAAGTGCATAATGCAATTTGGAAGGAAATCATAATTTACATTTATGGAGGAAACTTAATTATAATTTTCTAATTATACACTATAGTTCAACATTGTTGGTTGTAAAACAAAATTAAATATACAAAAAGCAATTCAAAATAAAGTCATTATCCCCTGCTGTCACTCCTGTGTATGTGTGTGCTTTGTCTCCCTTAATTTTAACTTTATGCAAAAAAGTATTAACATGTAATAGTCCAACATCAAGATATTATATAGACTTTTGCACAGATCTGCTGTCTCTTAAATTTACACCCACTGAGTTTGTCTGTCTTCTTCTCTGGTTCTTTTTGCTGTCATTATTTCTAGCATTGGCAATACATCAGTGTCAAATGTCAATTATTTCAACATATACTGCTACAATCTGTTTTTTCAGATCGCCATGTTACCCCTGTTTACAAGCTCTCAGCACTGAATTCTTAGACAAAGGACAAAAATCGTCTTGGTCCATTTAAGTTATTGCACTGTATAAGGAAAGAAGCTACTTCCTTCTTATCAGCCAATGGGTTATATTTAATCATTGTTTTTGTGCACCCATTTGAGAACTGTTCTGTGTGCAGAAGCTAATCTTTTGTGAATGTGTTAAGCACATACACCAAACATCTGTTCTACAATTTGCTCCACCTCCAACACTTTCTTTAGGGCTTAATTTGGAGGTAGAGGAACAGTGAAAAATCTTCCTTTAGGGGGGACACCTGTCTTGATGTCCCAGATAACTATTCTACTTTTTGTCAAACTTTTTATGAGGAAGAGGTAGAAATGATAATTGCTCAGATTCAGAGAATATGAACATATAAGTATATATGTATATATACATAATACACTTCTCCCAGACTGTGTATTTTAAAATACTGAAGTCAATATCCTAATAATATTTTTAGATTATTTTCTTAAGCTCTGGAAACTAACATATAGAAAGTCTAGAATTGTGCATCAGCTGTGAAAACACATACAAATGAGAAATTAGTAAGTGTAAACCTCTTGTGTAGTTGTTTCCTATATATTGAAGATTTTTCTCTTGGAAGGAGGATAGAGCCTCATAATATTCATGAAGTTATTGAAATACAAGGTTTAGGAATGCCACCAAATTTCAGACACTCGGGGAAGTCACAACATTATGCGACTGAGGAGGCCCCTCTCTGAGGTTATAAAATTCTTAAGGAAGTTCTAAGACAGAGGAGGCTTCTCATTAGAGGGCCCTGAAACATGGACAGTAGTTTCAGGAACACAGCTTTTATGAGTCACCTTTAGTGCTGGAGTTGTTTTTTCTGCGATAGGGCTACCTTCAGGTCACACATGTTTTTATGAGCAATCCCTCAGATGTGCTTCGGTAAATCATGGCAGAAACTCACTGGTTCACCCACCTCCCTTGACCGGAATTGCTTCTATGGTTACTAAGTATTCTGTCCATGGATTGTGTGATACTTGGTCAAGTATGACAAGAAAAAAAATACTTGCTTAATAAGGTTTAGATTTCAAAACATATGAATAATTTTAATAAAACCCCACAAACTTTTAAACTAAATTTTAAAAAAAGAGTATGAATAGAGGCACCTCATATCATGAGCAATGCTGCTCATATTAAAATTGATTATTAATATGGAAGACTCAGGCAATGTTGTGGAAGCCCAAGCAGAAAAAATGTAAGAATGGAGAAGAATGTGGATGAATTCTATGACATGTTATCCTCTGATCACTACATAACTGTTACCCACATTAATTCAAACCTGTTGTAGATACTTGCACACATTCAAGCAAGTTTTTATTTTAAAAGAAATCCAACATGAGTATCATTCTTACTCTACATATGTAACAGCATGAGTTGCTGATAGAACTCATACATGACACTGCCTGGGAAACCAGGAACCAGGGAAAATAGAAGAAAGGAAGGAAATAAATAAATAAATAAATAAAATGTAGCAATGAAATTACTTAATAGGATATTCTGTTATACTGATAATGGATAATGAGACAGACATCCAGATATTATACAGAGAGTGGAAGAAACTGAAACACTTAGCATGAAGTAGAATATCCTCATCAAATTCCTGACATCACAGTCCAGAAAAGCCTTGGAAGGGAAAGAGGACAGAGTTTAAGAGACAGAAGGGATGGAGAAAGAGCATAGGTCCTTTAAACCAACATGAAAAAAGCTCACATTAAATAACAGAGACTCACCTAGAATGCTCAGGGCCTGCACAGAAGTGCACCTGGTAATCTGTGCTTATATTATGGCTTCAAATTTAGAATTTTTTGTTTGTTTATTTGTTTGTTCTATGAGGTTCTTCCTGAATTTTCAAACAAGTGTGTCTGTTTCTTGGGTTCTTTTCCTCTTATTAGTTTAACCTGTCCAAATTTACTATGAGGTAGGTTGATCCCGAATAGCCTGAGAAATTGCCACAATACTTTCCAAAGTGGTTGCACAAGTTTGCATTCCCACCAGCAATGGATGAGTGTGCCCCTTTCTCCACAACCTCTCCAGCAAAGGCTATCCTTGGTGTTTTTGATTTTAGCCATTCTGACAGGTGTAAGATGGTATCTCAAAGTTGTTTTAATTTGCATTTCCCTGATCACCAAGGAGGATGAGCATGACCTTAAGTGTCTTTTGGGCATTTGAATTTCTTCTATTGAGAATTCTCTGTTCAGTTCAGTGCCCCATTTTTTAATTGGGTTAATTAGCATTTTAAAGTCTAGTTTCTTGAGTTCTTTATATATTTTGGAAATCAGACCTTTGTCTGTTGCAGGGTTGGTGAAGATCTTCTCCCAGTTAGTGGGTTGCCTTTTTGTCTTGGTTTTAGTAATAAGGGCGGCGGGGCTGCGTCCCCAACACCCCAGCTGCCTGCTCGGCTAGCTTATGCCCCGAAATAATTACATGGACACTGTATTCATTTAAACACTGCTTGGCTCATTTCTACCTAGCCTCTTCTAGGCTAACTCTCACACCTGGACTAGCCCATTTCTTATCATCTGTATAGCACCGGTCTTACCGGGAAGATTCTAGCCTAAGTCCATCCTGGGTCAGAGCTTCATAGCATGCATCTTCCCTGGAGCGGGGAGCATGGTGTTGAGGCGTCTGCTCTGGAGAGGAGAGCTGTCGAGTCTGAGCTCACTTCCTCTTCCTCCCAGCGTTCTGTTCTGTCTACTCCTCCCACCTATCTTCTAACCAATGAGATGGGCCAAGGCAGTTCCTTTATTAGCCAATGACCTTCCTCCATCATTTCCCCTTTTTCGGTTTAAACAAAAAAAAAAGGAAGGCTTTAACTTTAACATAGCAAAATTACATATAACAGAACTGTTATCAAGTAAAAATTACAATAATCTTTATCATAACTAAGCAAAACTATAACTATAACTAACTATTCTTAACTCCATCAAAGACTCCAGAAAGATACAAAAAGCAAACAAGAAAAAAGCAACTTTTAAAACTCTAGAAATGACAGAGACATCTCGCTGCCTGGACAGTCACCCAAAGTTCCTCTGTACCATTGGGGCATCCATCTTCAGCCTTCAGGCCCATGGTATCCAGCAGACATTTCCATAAAGCAGGAAAATTCAAAGTCAGTTCAGTCACTATCTGTTGTGTCCTGCAGAATGTCTCGCAGACTCTTTCATGAATCAGGAACCCCGAAAGATCATCTCACCTTAGGCAAGTTCAGTAGTCCTCTCTCTGTGGGTTCTCTGCATCCAGTTTATGCAATCTTCCAGGCAAGAGCAGTTTCTTGCCCAAATGGCTATCAAACTCCATAAGGATCCTCTTCGATGCCCATCTTCCTCTTGAAGTAGATTGGTGCTGCCAGGAGCAGAGTGTCTCATTGTCATGAAAAGTCCTAAGTTATTAAAACATTAAAGGCCATATTCTGCAGTCTTTGAAAGATATGAAGAATGTCTATCTAACTGAAATGTATCTCTATATATCTAGAAAATCTAACTAACATGACTACAAGCTTGACTATTACTGATGATTATCCACTAATCTATATTTCTTAATTATACATTACATTTTTTAATGAACTACACAATCACAATACCTTAATCAAAATCAGAAACACTTATACATATAACAAAATTGACCTTAAATCTCTATCAATGCAAATTATTCACACCTATATCATTTCCCCCTTTAAATGTAAAAGAACATTTATAAACTATATTTGGGAACATGGGCGCAGTTATTTCTCTCCAAACTGCTTCCTGCTGAATGGGGGCGCCGTTAATTAGGTCTTTCATGGTATAACCTGTGTGCTAGTTTCATCTCAGTTGGCAGTTGAGCAAAGCAATTTTCTGAAGATTTTCACAACTCTTCAGGAGGGCGTGGTCCATCATACCAAATCGGAATAGAAGAAATGAACAGGGTCTCATCCTCTGTGAAAACAAAAGAAGACTCTCTCCAAAGCATCATATCCTTAGACCCAAATTCTGAAATCATACCCTCATGATATCCGTTCTGGTTCCACTTGGCAGCCCATATAATGAAATGTCTCTCTGTACTTAGCTCCTTCACAGTCAAAAATTTTAAAGAAAACACAATGTACATAATCCAGACTGTCTGTGAATTTTCCATTTTTACGTGGCTTATTTTTCTTTATTTCTTTTAATCTCTTAACTATCTGTACTCTGTCTCTTTAAAGACTTTACCTTTTTTTTAACCATTAACTTTATTCTCTATATTCTTTTTCTTCTCTCTCCCAAGCCTACGTACATTCATCTAACAGTGTGACTCATTTAGTGGTCTGAATCTGTCCTATTGTGAATCTGCAATTTTTTACTGTCCAGGAGCACTTTTGATTTGCACCTTTAAATCACTAGGCACTTAAGAATCTAAGCTGTGACATTCCTAGGTTAACTTTTTGCTTTTTGAGCATATATCTTTGACGTGGAATAACTCTGTAGGCCAGGCTGTCTTTGAACTCTCAGAGATCCGCTTGTCTCTGCCTCCCAGGCATTAGGATTAAAGGTGTTTGCTACTACACCTTGAACTCACAGAGATCTGTTTGTCTCTGCCTTTTAGGCACTGGGATTAAAGGCGTGTCCTACCACACCTTGAAGTCACAGAGGTCTATCTCCCTCTGCCTACCAAGTGTTGGGATTAAAGGTGTGCACTACGACACACAACAACTCCCTTCCTTTTTTTTTTTTTTTTACTTTAAGAACTTCAACTTTTAGCTTGCATATATTTTTAACACACAGTAAACCATTTAGAAATTTTCTTTGTCTTTGAATCTCTCTTTACTGTATATCTCTCTTTTTCTGACCACATGAGTCTTTAATTTACCAAGCAATCTCAGTAGGACTAAAGGCGTGGCTTTGCCAGCTAGATCCAGTCCATTCCTTAGCTTTCCAGCCTCATGGCGGATATGCAGCCATGTTTATAGCCACACCTCTATGGCGTTTCAAGGTCCCTGCCAGCCAGAGAGCTACAACAGACAACACTCAAGTCCTCTCTCGGTAGCCGGCCCTCCTGCCTCAAACAGTCAGAGTTTGCCCTGGCAGGACAGCCCAGAAAGCCAGCATTTTTAAATGGCACAGCTTTTTTCCTGCTACGGTTTAAAACCGAAAAGCATGCCTTCAGCTTTTCGTCAACACCATTTAAGTGTTTCGTGGCAGGACCTCTTAATGAGCTGCAGGGTTTTGCAGCTAAAGCTGAGTCAGGAAGCCTCTCTTAGATGAGGCACTTGCTTGCCTCTGGCAAGCAGAGTAGACCAGAGAAATTGTCACAATCAAGAAAACATGCTTTACTCTTTCCCAAGCTTTCTCAGGCTTTCTGTGGACTCAGTTAGCCACACGTCTGGGCGTCATTTGTAGTTATAAGGGCGGCGGGGCTGCGTCCCCAACACCCCAGCTGCCTGCTCGGCTAGCTTATGCCCCGAAATAATTACATGGACACTGTATTCATTTAAACACTGCTTGGCTCATTTCTACCTAGCCTCTTCTAGGCCAACTCTCACACCTGGACTAGCCCATTTCTTATCATCTGTATAGCACCAGTCTTACCAGGAAGATTCTAGCCTAAGTCCATCTTGGGTCAGAGCTTCATAGCGTGCATCTTCCCTGGAGCGGGGAGCATGGTGTTGAGGCATCTGCTCTGGAGAGGAGAGCTGTCGAGTCTGAGCTCACTTCCTCTTCCTCCCAGCGTTCTGTTCTGTCTACTCCTCCCACCTATCTTCTAACCAATGAGATGGGCCAAGGCAGTTCCTTTATTAGCCAATGACCTTCCTCCATCACTTGGTGACAGTGTCCTTTGCTTTACAGAAGGTTCTCAGTTTCAGGAGGTCCCATCTATTCAAGGTTGTCCTTAATGTCTGTGCTGCTGGGGATATGTGTGGGAAGTGGTCTCCTGTGCCCATCTGTTGTAGAGTACTTCCCACTTTCTCTTCTAGAGGGGCCCGCAGGTGTCCAGGGAGATGTCCCCAGCTAGTACCTTGAGCAACTGAGGAGAGGGAACCTGAAATGACCCTATCCTATAGCCATACTGATGAATATCTTGCATATCACCTCAGAACCTTCATCAGGCGATTGATCGAGATAGAGACAGAGACCCAAATTGGAGCATAGGACTGAGCTCTTAAGATCCAAATGAGGAGCAGAAGGAGGAAGAAGATGAGCAAGAAGTCAGGACCACGAGGTGTGCACCCACCCACGGTGATAGTGGAACTGATCTATTGGGAGCTCACCAAGGCCAGCGGGACTGGGAGTGAATAAGCATGGGATGAAACCAGACTCTCTGAACGTAGCGGACAAAGAAGGCTGATGAGAAGCCAAGGACAATGGCACTAGGTTTCGATCCTAATACATGAACTGGCTTTGTGGGAGCCTAGCCTGTTTGGATGCTCACCTTCCTGGTCCTGGATAGAAGTGGGAGGACCTTGGACTTCCAGCAGGGCAGGGAATCTGGACTGCTCTTCATTCTCGAGGGGGAGAGGGATTGGAGTTGGGGGGGAGGGGGCAATGTGTGCAAGGAGGGGGAGGGAAATGGGAATTTTTTTTGCAACAACTAAAAAAATAAAATAAACAAACAAAAAAGATAACTCAGCAATAACAAAAAAATTTACTATGATAGTTCTCCTTTTATCATATATTTTATTTAGTTGTATTTTTTTAATGAATGGATGAAGGATAACCTACCCAGTAGGATAAAGTTAAAAAATAAACTGTCATTTATAGCTACTAGGAGTCTGAAAATCAGTTTTTGCAATGGAGTGATACTGGTGACACTGAGTATCTCAAGCACTCCATGGAAAGCTTCATGTTCAGGAATCAACATTCAGTGAATTCCCCTACTTTTTGTGTGTTTTCATTTGGCTAATTTTTGATGCTTTGTTCATTTGTTTATTTAATCAGGGGAATTTTTATTCTGTTTTCTTGGTTTGAAGAGGATTTAGTAGGAAGACACTACTTGTTTTTCCCGGCTACAGTTTTTTTATTTGTTTTAGATATAACATTAAATTGGTTCAGAGAAAGGCAAGATCTTGAAGACTTGGAGGAAGAAGACAATGATCAGAGTATATTTAAATTTAAAATGTGTTAATGGGTTGAGGGATGACTTAGCAGTTAGCATCACTTGGTTGTTCTTCTAGTGATCTTGAGTTCAATTCCCAGAAACCACATAGCAGCTCATAATCCAAAACCCTCTTCCATTGTGCAGGCAGAGACGTACACAGAGCACTAGTATACATAAGATACGTATGTAAACAGAGATGACGCATTCATTTCCAGTCAACTCAGTCCCGAATTTGGCCAAGAGATTAGATGTAAGCTTTGGTAGGATTTATTTGGATGTATGTTGCTGAATATGGGTGTCAATTGTAGACAGTGTCTGCTCTTTCATTTCCTGGCAGCCCTGAACCAAATTATCACATGAAACTGTATTAATTGTTACACCGTTTGGCTAATGGTTTATATTTCTTATTAACTAACTCTTATATCTTAAATTAACCCATTTCTATTAATCTGTGTATTGCCACAAGGCTGTGGCTTATCTAGGGTTATGACCGGCATTTTTTTCCTTCAGCAGCTACATGGTGTCTCCTTGACTCCACCTACTCTATCTCTTCCAGCCTATTTATATTCTGCCTTACCATAGGCCAAGGAAGCTTCTTTATTAACCAATGGCAATAAAACATATTCACAGCATACCGAAGGGAATCCCAAATCATATGTAAATAAATACAGTGGCATTTCACTTGTATTTTAATAAATAAAGCTTGGCTGAGGATCAGAAAAGTAAAATAGTGTAAGACTTTAAGACAATCCTGAAGCCATTTTTGACAATTCTGAATCCTCTCAGCCTCTGTGCCATAGTGCTTCCCCTCCTCCCCTGGGAACCAAGGACCTAACAGCTACACTCGCACATACTCAGTTTGTGAACAATTACCCATATACATATGTTTTGGTTCGGTCCCCTGGGAAACGGGGTCAAAATGACCTCTTACCTCTTCTGATCTGGCAAATGACACCTGAACGATGTATAGAAACCAGAAAAAAACAGATAAATGTATTAAATCAATAAAATATATATTGTTTATATTAATAAAATAAGAACATATCTATTATATTTGATGAATTCTAATTTTTATTTCAACCCAAAAATATCTCACTTCCAGCTTTTTGGTATCACATTTTATTGTTAGGAGATACAATGTTGCCATATTTTATATGTTCATGTATATTTAAATCAAGAACAATTTTACATTATTGCTAACCATTTTTAAATTCCTGTATAAAGTGTTTGTAAGATACATAGCTGCTTTAATAGAAACTGGAATATGTCCTAGATTAGACATCTGTGTCTTTAACATTCATTCTGGAAGCTGATTTATTTTTAAAAAGAAAAGAATTCTGAAAAATTTGAACAGTGCTATGTTTTCAAAAAGAGATGAACCATCATGGTTGTGTTCCTTCTTTAAGACCATTCTGTCCTTTCTGGAATACTCAGAGAAGTCTTGACACCAAACCATTTTGTCCATGGCTGTTATTGTGCAGGTATGACTCTGCCTTTATTTTCAGAGGAAACGTAGTGAAACAGTGTGAGGAACATGGCATCCCAGTGAGAGGTATCTGTAAAAGTCCAAAATTTATGTAAGTTATATCCAACCCTATATGTGACTGCTGAATAATGACAGCACATGAGAAAACATGCCATCAAAAAATGAGTGTTTTTTTTTCCCTTTATATTACCAACCCTCACTTTTAGCTAAACCACAGAATGGCTTTAATAATAGTAAAATGATATATTACTGGAGTGCCTAACCTGATAGCTGATACATAAAGGTAGGCTGGGGTAGTATGAATGGAGTTCTTGCTTATCCCTTGTCTTCAATTGATATAAGTAATAAGGCATTACCTGGTGAAGAACAGCAGTTCTGGTTCAGAAATCATGCAGAGTTCCTAAAGGCAGAAAAAGAAAATAAGATTTTATTAGTGACCATTCTGCAATGGCTGTTATTTCTTATATCAATCATCAATGAATAATGGAATGTATTTCTTTCCTAGCTTTGTCACACTGTTAAGAGATTAGCAGCTCAAGTTGTCTGTCATCTTTGAGACCCCATTTCAAGTGCAAAGTATTAGTCGTAATTATCAAAATTTAAATAGGTAAAATGTAGCAGAAACGAAAGAAAGAAAATTTGCTATGATAAAATATGAAAACACACCTACTATTAATTTTAAAATGAAAGACATTCACTATATTATTCTCACTGAAATAAATGAATGCATAGCATAGCAGATATCCTGTTATTATGATGTTTATAAGAAGACTATATACAATCAGCACTAAACTGAACTAGGAGTAGTTTCTATATGGTATGGAAATGCACAAGGGGGTGAGAGAATTCAGTACTGTGCCTGTAATTGGCAATGTTTTTATTTATTTCCTCCATTTGGCCTCTTTATGTGGTAGGTTTCTTGTGAGCTTTTCCAATAAAGTGTTCATCTAGAACATGGGTAAATCTCTTTTCCTTAATAATGTTACAGATCATTAAAAGGTTTATTAACATGACTAGTGATCAAGTGGTTGGAGAAAACAATAAAGCTGCCAAGCTTTATTAAGAACTTACATGGTTTTGTCATTAGTTAATAACTACAAAATCCTTGTAAAGGAAGATATGTTCTCACTCAAAGCTGAGATGAGACTATAAAAAATATATAATTTTAAATTGGGGCATAAATTCAGATTACATACAGTAATGGACTTTTGAAGTCTTTATTTTCTAACGTGAAGAACATAGTTTCCACCTATAAATGACGCCTTCGTAAAAGGGATTGTTCTGTAAGTCAGAAATGAGATTAACACTTGTCGCCTCTCTCCTGTCAGTTACTTGAAGAGCCAGCTTCTGCAGGTGCAGGCATTGTTTTTATGTTGCCAGCACATGGAAGCAGCTAGCATATTTTCGCTTTGTTGACAGTACTCAAAGTAATTTTGTCTGGTCCTACTCCCAAGAATCTGAGATGTACCCTACAAATGCGGTTATATTACTGTGTTTTCATTTCATAAATCATCAGTATTTAATTTTATATTAGAGAAGATTATGTCAGAGATCACTTAGAGTTTTTATTAATTTCCTCTCACGTATGATCCATTTTAGACAAAAGCAGTAAAGGAATTCATTAATCATGATATGACAAATGCATTATGAATGAACTTGTTTATATTGATAATTCATATTAGCCATGACATAACTAAAATATTTCTAATTTTAAAACATGCTTACAGTAATATATCTCTTAGCTGTTCATTTTCATTATAAATATTAGTCATATATTTCATATATTTGAGATATCCATATCTCAGAATGGTTATAGTGATGCATTAAAATGTGACATTGGTGTGGATTTTCATTCATCCTTTGAATGTTCACTTACTGAGATAAACTACTTAGTTTCTTCCCAAATTCTTTTTTTAGAAAATCTCTCCCATCCTAATAAATTGCACTGACACATATCCAGCATATCCAGTAAATTGAATTAAATATAGAAGCATTTATAACTGTTTTCTTCCTGCTTCCAAGCTACAATAGTTCTTGCCACATCTCATTTTTTCAATGATTCTGAATAAGAGCGTCTAGTATTCTTGAAATTATTATGTGTTCCTGCGTATTATCTTTCAGAGTGCATCATGGAAGAAATACTGGAATGCTATCTAGATTTTTACCAGTGTTGAGTCACTCATTTTAATGATACCAGCCAGATTTCAACTTGAATTTCTGATCATGTTTAGTTCTGATTAATATCTGTTAGGACTGCTTTAACGTTTAAAATTCCATTGTAGAATTCAATTTACTTTTATTTTTGCAATAGCAGGTTCTTATAAATTTTGGATATTTGTCTTGGAGTTTCTATATTGGTTTGAAAATATTTTCTCCCAGTGTGTGGCTTGCCTTGTTTTCTCTCTGTGTAGTAGCCATATGAGTTGACGCAATCCACCTTCTCCACGTTGCTCTCAGAACCTGATTCTCTTTCAAGATTTCATCTTGAAAGTACAGCCTCTGTATTTGTTGAATTTTATTTTGAATCCATTTTCAGATGATCTCTGTATCAGAAGTGAGAGTATTTCTTTTTAATTTGCATTTAATTCTCCTTTCTTTTTTAAAATCAACTCTGTTTCTTACGGAAACTACATTTTCCCCAATGTTTGTATATGCCACCTTTATGAAAAAGTCATGGCAGCTGATACGTGAATTTATTTTCGAATGGTTTGTTTTCTCCAGCTGACTGATGCATCTTTTGCTGCAACATTGCCATCATGTTTGACTACTATACTTTTGTGATAAAATTTGAAACATACCAGTATAATGCTAGGAGCTTCGCTGTTAGGTCAAAGTTAATTTGGCTATGTAATGTATTTTATTGTTCTATGCAAATTTTATGGTTTTCCTATTTCCTTGAGCAACCATATTGAAATTTATATTAAGATTTCAATATAAGCATATTATTTTAGGTAATTTTGCCATTTTAATGTTATTATTTCTAATTTATAAACATCTCAATTACTTTTGTACCAGGCTCCACCTTCCATTGATATTTTTATTCAGCACTGTGATAAAAGTATTGTAAGTTAACTCCTAACAGGAAGAAAGTATGAAGTCTTAGTGAATAATAAAAGTAGAATTGATGGGTCAATATGAAGCATCATTGAAGAAAGACTTCGTCAATTATTTCCATGGGGAGACTGGGAAACCCACTCCCTAAACTTGTCTCTAACTTTCAAATATGACAATCATGTTTGTGCCCCAGCATTCACATGCAACAACACTATTCATTCACGAATACAGTAATTACAATAATAGGAGATAAAGAGCATAGCATTATCATGTCATATAATAACATCATTCTAATTTTTGTGTTCAGAGAAAATGATATTAGCATGTTAAACAGGTATCGGGATATCTACATACATAATTGTATTATTCATGAAAACCAAGATGTTTAAACACTCAAACTGCCTCACAGTAGATGAACAGACTTTCAAACTCTGGTTTATATGTGCATTGAAATGCTAATCAGCCTTGAAATAAAGCCCATGAGAGTCTACCATTTACCAGAACCTCGATAAGATAACAGGGCATTATAGTAAATGAAATAAGGCATTCACACAGAAAAATGACCATATGTTCTCACTGCTGCACCCCTAAACCTTTGGATGCATGAGACTAAGAACAAGAATGACAGATACTGGAGCTGGATAATATGGAAATTAAAGTTGCTTATTGAAAGATGCAAGGTCTCAAAGATAGGCATAGTCCCAATGACCTGCAGCTTGCTGTGGTGACCACATATTTGACTTGACTTTCTATTTCAAAACATTTTTAAAAATGACTTTTTGGTGAAATAAAACAAGCACAGATACAAATACCAAATGTTAACCACAAAGAAAATTTTAAGATATGGAAATGCATTAACATGATTTGATCATGCATCCTTCAGGCCTGTATTAAGCTGTATTGTACCTCATAAATATCTGCAGTTAATTTATAATTTGAAATAAAAGAAAGGGAGGCAAACAGTAAAGAAACTGGTGTTAAATATAAAACACACATGAGAATGTTATTGTGTTTTCTAAAATAATTGGTGGCTTTCATTCATTTATTAAGTCTAAAGTATTGCTTATGACCTGAATGTATGTACTTTAAGGTGTCTTAGCAAAATCAACACTCAATACCCTTCACCTAGGTATGCCATTTTTGTTAAATACCATAATTCGATTCCTTCAGCATGGAATTCTTCTGCCCTTGTCAATTTGTGAAGTTACTTTTAAGTCTTTGAATGACTTTGACAGACTTCTGAGAACAGTTTACTTCTCGTTTCTCACTCATCAATGCTCATGTCATGTTCTGAGATATTCTTTTCCTTCACAGGGCACAGATTATTCATCGTTTTTATTTTTCTCCCTAAATGTATCTATCTTTATAGATTCTGCTATAATTCTGGTTCTTCACTACGGTTTTTATTGCTTTATAATTTTTCAAAATTGCACCTCTGGAGAAAAAAAGAAAAATCTTTTTCATCCTTAATGACTTTCTGCTAATATCTGGCAAATATTCACCTTTCACATAAATAATATCACAGGGCAGTAGCTTGAGACTAAACATATTTGTTACTTTTTAGGTCTGGAGGTCAGAAGTAAAAAAATTTCTAAGTGGATGAAAATCAGAGTGCTGGTAGGTAGAACAGTGTTTTTTACAGATTTGTTGTTTCTTTTAAGGAATTTCATATTTGTATCTTTATTATTAAGTTTTTATCCCTGTGCAAAATTAGCCAGGATGAGCAAGTGTACATTGCAATGCCACCTTCCTTTGCCCTTGTCGTCCCATCACTGAGAACTTCATGATTATATTAGATCTAGGTGATTAACCTAGAATAACTTCTTCATGTCAGGGTCAACTAATTAGCTGTCTTTATTGCATCTGTAGTATGAAGTCCTACTCGAGCAGATTTTTAGCAGATTCATTCAGCTGGAAGAATAATGCAGAATTTCTGAGTGTCCATTCCTGTGCCTTCAACAGTGCATATTTCTCACTGTTTTCAGTGAGTGCCAAATTGTTTAACTTCCATGTTTACTAAATATTCACTATTTGCATGTATTTTAATAAGTTGATGATAGATATTTCTATATTTGTAGAAACTCTATAAATGCTTTATTAACAAAAGCCTCTACTTGTTTGTTAATGTTTAAATTACATACATGGCTCTTAGAAAAATATACTTCCTGCCCCACCCTTCCACATAACACTTCCTATGTTGCTCCTTCTTCCTCCCAAATTCATAATTTTTTCATTAATTATTATTCCAACTTATATATGCATATATGTACATCTGTGAAATCTGTTGTATAGTGTGTAATATTCAAGAATGATTCAATGATCATAATCATTGGCATTTGTTATTTCCCTTATTATGGGATTCATGATTGTAAGATTTTTTTATGACAGAATTGCACTCACTATGAATAATAAAATGGCTCCATTCAAACAACAGTTTTCACAGTCATTGATTTGGGAGCATGTGTTTATCAAAAGCGGCCTTTAAGAAAGGGCCCAGGAAAAACTATTTTGGTCCTCTAGTTCCTATTATTTCCTGTCACCTGTCAGTTGCATCTTTTCACATCTGTTTTGAAATGGGTTATCATTTCAGCTCTGTTTGATTTCCAGTATTTGTGACTCATTCTGCTTTTCTTAATCACTTCCCCCAATGTAATCATAATCTCCCTCAATTGAGTTGGAAAGAGGAAGTAGAACGCATTTAATCCCTTCATCACAATCTAAACTTCATTCTATACAATTCACAAAATGCTTGAAATTATGCTTATAAAAATAATTTTCAATGGTGACAAATCAAAACTCTTATTTTA
This sequence comes from Microtus pennsylvanicus, assembly GCF_037038515.1. Lineage (NCBI taxonomy): Eukaryota > Metazoa > Chordata > Mammalia > Rodentia > Cricetidae > Microtus > Microtus pennsylvanicus. The sequence continues at coordinate 59,772,251 of NC_134593.1, forward strand.
CATATCCTATCATGAAGACTCATTGTTCCTATAAGTCCTTAAAAGTTTCAGGAATACAAACTGGCAATTTCCATCACTCAACTGATTTCTTCATTCTTAGAATTTGCATATAAACTGTGAGATATCTGATATATCATAAACTGTTTTTCTGGGCAGACATAATTATTGTTTTCTTTTGATAATATGTTCATTTTTACTACATTTTAAGCAAAGTTTCTTTCACCTTTTTATTATTCTTATTTATTTCTTGATTATTTTGAGAGTCCTTTATCACTTTAAAAACTGGTTTCATTTATATGTTCAGTGAATAAATACATACAGTTTGAAGAAATATGTCTCAAAAATGAGCTAAAATTATAAAAGGAGTAAAGTGGCTATTTCTATAACATCAGTTTTATTGAAAATGGTTTTTCTTCAACTAAAGTTCTGTACTCTCATTTTATGGCAAACATTTTACAGACTGATCCATTAATCCAACCCCATTCCTGAGTCTTTCTGTATCTCCATCTCTCTGTCTCTCTGTATTTGTCTCTCTCTCTTTCTCTCTCTCTTTAGTCAATAATGCTAGAGATTGTGTGTTAGTTCGTTTTTGTCAATTTGACACAATCCTAGACATACTTTAGACGAGGAAGTGTCAATTGAGGAATGACATCTTTCAAATTGGTCAGTGGCATGATTGTGGGAAATTTTCGTGGTTAATTGATTTGGGAGTACACAGACAACTCTGGGTTGTCCCATACCTGAGCATGGGCTGTATAAAAAAAAATAGGTGAGCAAGTCATAAGAAGCAAACAAAATCTTTGCTTCAGTTCTTGTACCAGATTTTGGCCTTGAGTTTCTATCCTGGCTTCCCTCAATTGTGGGCTCAAATTTTAAACTAAAAATAACACCTTTTCCCCTAAAAGTAAAAGAAACAAACACAACAAAAATAAATTTTTTATACAATATATTTCTATTATGATATACTCTCTCCCAACACCTCCCAGAGGCTCCCCACTTTTCTCTCTGGAAGCTAGTTCACTATGGGAAGGCAGTGAATTTCACCATCTTATTTAGTCTTGCATATTGTTGTGTCTTTATTTCATACTAGGTATTTTTTTGTTTATCTCTTTTTTTGTTTGAAAATAGATTCTTCTTTAATACAATACATCATTAATGTAGTTTTCCCTTCCTCTACGACTCTAAGCTCCACCTCACCTCCTTTCTCCCCCAGATCCATTCCACCTTTGCTCCTCTTCAGAAAAAAGCAAACTTCCAAAAGACAACTATTAAATGTGACAAAACAAGATACAATATGACAAGACAAAGACCCTCATATCGAGGGTGTACAAAACAACCCAAAATGAGGAAGAGTCCCAAGAACATACAAATGAGCCAGAGACATAGCTGCTCCCACTGTTAGGAGTCCCACAGAATCACCAAGCTAGTAGGCATAACATAATTACAGAAGACTTGATACAGACCCATTAGGGCCCCGTGCTTGCTGCTCAGTCTCTGTTAACCAATATGAGCCCTGCTTAGTTGATTCATTGTTTAACCTGTAAGATGAGGTACAGAACCGTGGGAGTGGCCAGTCAGTGTCTGGTTTAGTTTGAGATTTATTCCAGCCACAAGAGTGGGTCCATGCCTGATACTGCTTCGATAAGAAATGGAGACTAGAAAGCCCAGAGACAGAATAGAGCCAAGCACAACTGGAATGTGTGTGTGTGTGTGTGTGTGTGTGTGTGTGTGTGTGTGTGTGTGTGTCTGTCTGTCTGTCTGTCTGTCTGTCTGTCTGTCTGTCTGTCTCAGGGATATTATTCCTAGTGATATTATACTCTACTCATAGATTGGTGCTTTGTCCCGTCATCACCTGGGAGGCATCCTCTGGCAACACATGGGAACTACGATGTGTTTTGATCTCTGTTATAATTATGCTGAGTTTCACAGGTTTCCATAAAAGGTTGTATGACTCCCTTGCTGCTGGCTGAGATGAGGCAGAAGATAAGGGTAACAGGAGCAAATGGTGGAACAAGATCTTTGAACCATTGGGCAAAGAACAGATTGGGTGTCATGAGAAGAGTAGGAGCTGCAGGAAGAGAGAGGAAAACTGAAGAAGGAGGCAGAGATAAGTATTTTAGTCAAAGTAGAGGCTTTCTTCATTTAACAAGATCCTAGGTTTATTTCCTTTTTATTTGAATATATCTAAAATTAGTATTCATGTTTAAAATACCCAATCTTATATTTTTCTAATTGCTGAAGTGAGTGTTTTCTAAAAATGTTTTATTTTATTTATTTCTTTTTGAAAAAAATATCAGGAGGATGAAATACATAGTTAAAATGAGCACATAAGTTTACTGAAATTCCTTTTAAGATTAAATTTGGGATCGAATTTAGATTTCTTGGCATCAAATTGTTTAATTTTATGAATTTTGAGACTAAAATACTAACTCTGTTATTTTGTTTTGTTTTATTTTCTTTAATCTTGCTGTTTTAGCTTTTTTTTTGTAAAGTCAGGGTTCCTTAAGCCCTAGCTCTCCTGAAACTGGCTCTGTGGAAGATGCTAGCCTTGAGCTCACAGGGATCTGCTTTACCTCTGCATAACAATGCTGGGATAAAAGGCACGTGTTAGCTCTAAAATGTTAACTCTTAATGCGATTTCTTCTTTAGCATTAGTCATCTTATCTGGAAGGAGAGATTTTAATAGTAGTTTTGTCAATATTTTTACTTGTTTAAATTTAATTGGGTTATACCCAGCGGTAGTGGTACATGCCTTTAATCTTAGCTCTTGGGAGACAGAGGCAGGCAGATGTCTCTGAGTTTGAGGTTAGCCTTGTCTGTAAGAGTTAGTTCCGGGACAGCTAGGGCTGTTTCACAAAAAACCCTTGTCTGAAAGAATTTTTTTTGTTGTTGTTGAAGATTTGGAGGTTACTTAAATTTATGATTAATGTACTTCAATAATCTTATGTAATATTATCACATAATATAAATATTTAACAGACGTATGTTAAATCTTTGTCATAATTTCTCTTCCAAGACCTTATTAAGGGACAGTTTCTAATACTATTGGCATAGTAAGAATTAAAGCATTGTGCTCTATGTTAGTGGAGAAAAACTGTGCTATGCATTTTAATCATAATTAATAGAAAGAAATCAAATTATTTTAAAGGAAAAGCAAGCTGAAGATAGAAAAAATCTTTTAATTAAGATGGCATCTTATTACAAGACTTTTCTTTCAAACTCATTTTTTTTTCATGTAAAGACAAAAGCAGATCAAACAAGTCCTTGGTATTTCTCTGATATTATTTATAAAATACACTGTCCAGAAATGACAGTTAATAGTTAGGGGACAGTCTGGAATAAAGTAATCTCAGTTTTTATACTCTTTCTAATAGTCCACTGACATTCTACAGAGAACTTCATTCTGAACAGAACAAAAAGAGTAATAACAATGACATCTTTGATATGTACATGTTTTCATAGTAAGAGCAAGTAAAAAAATATATCTAAAAATAGAATTAAAGGTATTTAAGTACTTTCTAAAATGTAGTACAACTTAGAAAGTTATTTTTGCCTGTAGTACTTAACAAATTCAAATGCAGAGGATAAAGCTAGTTTATGTTTATTTTTTTAAGCTGGTCTTAAGTAATTCATATTGATTTCACCTTGTTTCATTTGTTTTTTTCTTTAGTTTTTTTTTTTTTTTGGTGTCTAGACGGGGTTTAATCCCCAAGGGACTGTTGTTTAAAAGAAGGGTCATATATAGCAACAAAAATAGCACAAATTCTACTTATGAATATCCCCTAGTAATTATTCCTGAAAAATTGCATTTCCTTCAGGGTAGCTAGAGTGCTATAATTGATGATTTGGGCATGGAATTATTATGTAGTAACAACAGTGCTTGGCCGATTACTGTGAGCTATCGCCTGCTGTTTCATAATTAGTCCTGTTCATAGGTTGGACAAGTAGCTGTGTATTTCATGGACAGTTCACTGGGTATAATGCAACGCCTCCTTGGAAACCAATTAGTTGGACTTGTCAAACTCAATTTCAGCGATTTTCATTTGTGGATTATAGCCCCAAAAGTTGCAATTGTAACAAGAACACAGAGAAAATAACAGTCTAAAAGGAGTATCTACTTTGACAAAACAAATTTCTCTCTATTCATGTTTTTCATTATTATAACAAAAGAGAATTTCTTACATTACCTGTGATTCAGAAATGGGGAAAATGTTTAGCCAACATACAGCATACCAACAATTCTTATTTTCACTGTAAAGTTTTTAAGCTTGAATGAAAATGAACAATGAAAAGATGTGAGACAAGGTACATTGTTTCTAAAAAAATGTTGGTAGAGTTTATTTAAATGTTTATTTAATATAATTCATTATAAAACAAAAACATAAGAAATAGCATTTTTGAGATGTGTTTGAAATAACCCCCTTCCTGTCTTCTCCCTCTTTATCAATTTTTTCTATACCCATGTGTTCTTTTTAAAAAATATTTATTTTATTATTTGAGATTAAATATAATTATGTAATTTTCTCCCTCCAAATCTTCTCCTACGCAACTCCTTGCAATCTTTCAATTTCATATCTCCTTTTCCAATAACAGTTGTTACATATATATGCATATGTGTATCACATACATGTGTACATGTTATTACATATATATAATACAGTGCACAAGCAATGTAGACTGTTTAATGTTCCTGTATGTATGCTTTAGGTGCTGACCATTTGATTGAATAAAGAATCGGTGTACTTATCTCTGGAGCAGATGAGTTCTCCTGTTCTAAAAGTTTCTTTGCTTCCTGTAGTTCTAAAATTCACTAAGTGACACTAAGTGCTATCTCTGTGTGTACAGGAGCAGAGCTGTTTACTTTATTATTACACTCCTCTCAAGAGCTAGAAATTGCCAATAGCACTCAGTTTTTGATGGGACCTCCACGCTAACTAGTTTTTCTGGGGTTGTGAAATGTAGGCTCGTTATCCTTTGCTTTATGTCTAATATCCACTTATGTGTGAGTACATCCCATAAAGCACTAATCAGTTTATACTGTTCACAATTTGCTTCAATTCGAATTTGGCATTTTTGTTGCAATGCAATGTTTATTCATCAATGAGTCAAATCTTACTGTTTTTACTAGTGTCCAGTTATACTCCTGGCACCTGGCACCTCACTCCTTTCCTAAGCATTGTCCTTCATACCTTATCCTTTCATTTTCCCAGTAGCCACGCTTGTCCTCTAATCAAGTAGACTAGAAAAGTCAGTAAGACGAACAGCAGAAATGAGGAAGTCAACTAATCGTGGATAAGTCGCGAGACTCAAAGCAAAATTAAAATATTCATTGTCAGAAAAAAATGGAATAACTGACTAAAAGGAGAACTGGGTTGCCTTCATCAAAAGGAATGAGACTTTGAGATCAGTAGTTTGGAATAAAACGTGGGTGACCAGATAAATGAATTTCTTTTACCAAGAGAAAATGAAAAAGTTTGTGAAAGAATTGAGGACAGAGAGTTGCAGTCTTCTTAATGTCTAAAAAGAAAAGGTGTAAAATATGAAATCCTATAATAAAGGTAAACTAAATGTTTGGAATGAGGATGAGTGATGCAAGTAACATACTTTGTAAAAACAGCAGAAAACATGAGAAACAAATAATACAACCATTTGTGATATCTTAAGAGCCTGGGGTCACTACTCAGCAAGTGATCCCTTCTCTTCAAGTATTTTGACCCATATAGAAATGTCCCTTGAGTGGTGTTTGACATGAACATACTTGAAAAATCCCAGATGTATTTGAAGTAAGGGAATCAATGAAATTGAAGTTACATATATACCAAGAAAAAAAATAATAATGTCAATAAAAATGTTTTCTAATCTCAGGACTACAGATCCCAAGCCTTCTGATCTGCAATGTACGAATATTTCCTATTTTATGATTTCAAATTCAGAAAATGAGTGGAAAGATTATATTGGTTCTATATTTTTATTTTGAATAATTTACAATTTTAGTAAGTAACTACCTACAACATTTACTAACATTTGAATGTTTTCCTTCAAAGTTTGATGTTTATTATGCATAGGTAATACTGAGGGATAAATGGCAAAACTGGCATACTTCCCAACCTTCAATTTGCTGCCATCAATTCCTCAGCTTTTCATGCTGCTCTATACCACCAGCAGCAATTATCTTTATGCTAGCAACCCCACTGCTAGCCTGGCATGGAGAGCCTCACCTACAGTGTTTCTAATTATTGATGCATTTTCCCTTTTCCAAATGTCAAACATCTTTCTTTAAGTGTAATCATCTGGTTTGCTGCCTGTGGCTATTTTGCCAAATACTACAAATACAGTCAGCAGTAACTCTCCTTCATCCATACAGTATAGCTTTCTGAGTACCCAAACTGTTTTCTGTGTAAAAATACTATTTGTACAATATTCAAATTGTAGTTGTTCATTAGTTCAATGAATTATTCATCTGACTGTCATTTCACAGTCTAGTAGGACATTATCTGATTGGTGACTATAGGAAAATTAAATATATTATTAGCTATGTTAATTTATTTTATTAAGTTTGCTAAATGCTACTTGTTTAATTAATTGACTTTCTTTTCATTTTGTGTATCTTGTAGCCATACTATATTTCATAGTAATATTCTCCAGGTAGAAATTCATGTATCTTTACTAATTTCACTAATATATTTATAAAGACTCAGTTGCTTTGCTTTCTTGCTCAATTTATTATTGATAATGAAAATACCAATTACTATATAGGAAAAATGGAAGGATTAATAAATCTAATATACAGTTGGTTTTAAGATGACATTGACAAAAGACAATAACAGGAATAATTTTATTGTGTCCTTCCTTTTTGTTTGTTTTTGAGACAGGGCCTACCTATGTAGCTTTGACTGTCCTAGAACTCACTATTTATACCTAGCTAGCCATGAACTCAGAGAGATCTGCCTGACTCTGCCTCACAAGTTCTGGAATTAGTGGCATGTGCTACAAAGTCCAGCTATAACAAATAATTTTCAAAAATATAATTTTCTTTAGGTTTATATCTATGAAGTAAACAGAGAGATCAAGAGACAGAAAAACAATGAGATAAATATTCACAGTTTATGTTAGCATTTTCAAAAGTAAGAACATACAAAATATTCTTCTTGCAAAGTGACTGCTAACATATAAATGAATTAGAAGGCTGATGATCAAATTAGCTAAGAATTTATCTTAAACCTTTATTATTAATTTATATCATTATAGAACACACATACACACAGGAACACTGAAGATTTGCTATACTGGCTTACATGATGGTGGGCAGCTTTATTCATGGGAGGCTAAGGAACCAATAGTTTCTCATTCAATCAGGCTGGATGCCAGAGTGGTCCCAATTAGGCAAGGAGGATAAGGAACATTCTCAGTAAGTTGCACTTGTCCATCCCGAGGGAGAAAGGCAAAGAAGCTGGGTCCTGATGTCAGGGATGGATGACAATGGTTTTAACAGAGAAGATCCATTGAGCTTTTTCCTATAGATCTCTTTCTTTCTGAGTTGTTTCTGGTGTTGCCCACTCGGCGGAGGCTTTTCCTTCTTTAGTTAATTGTAGCAGAAAATATTCATAGATCCACCAAATGTATGTGTGTCTCTTGCATACAGATCTAGTCAAGCTACCAGCAAAGGTTAACCATTCCATATAGAAAATCATACTGTGCAGTTCAAAAACTAAAAATATTTATTTTATATTTATATTTATTAAATTATATATTTATTATTAAAATATATTAAATTATAGATATTATTTATATATATATATTTATTATAGTATGTATTTATTAAACAGATTGTCTTATTTAAGATTTAGGAAAAATCTTTACTCAAATTGAGCCTCCCCAGAATCTAAGTTAAAGAAAAAATTATTATTTTTAAATATTTCATTGGATTACAATTAAGTATTGACTTAACAATCTTTTTCATGTATTACAGTTTCTCTTTAAGAATACAGGCCATATGTAATGAAGTTCTTAACTATTAACCTATAAATTTAAAACAAGTTCATAACTTTCATGATTTTATTTCATTGCAAGTAATAAATGGTAGATTTATTTTTAGTATACTAAGAGAGGGAATGGAACACATTACACTAGTAGCAATTTATCAATATATAAATCATGTATCACACAGTCTTTTTAAATTTTTATATTTATATTTACACTTCATAAAATGCAAATAATCAGCTCTTGAAGCAATGGGTAAATACAGTATAACAGACATTTTATGAAGATTATTAAATATAATGATAACCTACTATACTACTTGCACTCAAAATTCTTTTATTATTTCATAAGTTTAAAGTATGATTATTTAAAATTATATGAAGTGCTTTTCTTAATTATCACTTGGAAAATAAATAGGAAAAAATCCTGTAATTATTTCAGAGAAAATAATTCAAGAGGTTTAGAAGTCTAGATAAAATTAAGCATATTCTGAACTACCGGCTCTGGGATAAACTAATTGTCTTTTTGTGTCAAGCATTATAAAAGTCATTCAAAACTTAAGCACATTATTTCAGTTTCTTAAATTGAGTGCCATTATGTATATGTAAAACATGCCCATACTTTCTAAGAATACCCAGGGGAATGTAGGCAAGCTTTTCTTAAATTTATAGAAGATACAAAATAAATTCCAGCATCACTCTTGCTTCAATTCCATCAGTATTTCTATGATCGTACAGGACTCTGCATAAGAAGAACACTTCTCCTTTTCTGCTTTAAATTCCCAAAATTAATTCAATTTCCATAACTTTCTCTTTTTCTTTAAAAAGTAAAGAGATTTAGACAAAAGTAAAACAAAAATCAAAAATACATGCATTCCCCCATGCAATAGCTTGTTAGACAGTATCTAGTGTCACGCAGTTATTGAAACTAAGTTATTGAGAGCCCTAGTAGTCCCAAACCTATGGCTTTTCTATTACAGTACATGTATCTGATGTTTCTCCTATCATGTGATAAGGCATTTTACATTCCCATCATCTATAACTCTCTGTGGTCCCCATAGAAACACAGAGTTGACTCATATCTTCACATAAAACTTATCAGGTGCATCTTCTGGAAGAAGGAGGGGTCATGTGAAAAGACAAAATGACACGAATTTGAAGGATAGTCTTAAAGCTACCAAGGGGTGAAATGAGACAGCAAAATCTAGGCATATGCCCCTCTAGCCAGAGGAAGGGCTTAGCTGTCTCTCATTGGCTGGAAATACCCCCACATTATACAATGTCGCTTAACCAATATAAACTGACACAGTAATAAACTTAGTTCCTGCTTTGACTTGACTCCCTATTGCATCTGATTATCCTGCGTCGTGGTTCTGTGTAACAGGTGGGTACTACACTCACCTTTCTCCGGGGAATAAGGCTAAGAATGCCTGGCACTAGTGAATACATCTACAAAATTAAGTCTAAGGGAATAGCTGGAAAGAGGTGAGGAAAGATTTTAAGCGCCAAACGATTAGGAAATTAGTTATGAGATGATGTCTCCAAATAATATCAGAAGCTACACCCATTAAAATCTCACTAAATTGAATGCATAAAGTGAGCTGATCAAGGAGGACACCAATAAGCAGGTTATACTTGATAGAGAAGAACCCATAAGAGCTTCACTATATACAGAGAACTGCAGGTAAATAAGGATTACTGGGAATAGGAGTGGTGGACATCCGCAGGGGGATGTAGACCAATTGGCTCTCTAATACCAAACTATCTTCCTTTACCATACATTAAGGTAGCATTAAATGGACTGAGCAGGCTATACTTAGGAATATATATATATATATATATATATATATATATATATATATATATATGTCTATACACATGTCCATTAAATAACAATGAATAAGAAAGGGCTATGAATTTGAAGAAGAGAGGGAAAGAATATATGTGAGGGTTCAGATGGAGGAAAGAGAAGAAGAAGCTTTGTAATTAAATTATCTCTATAAAACAATCTGGGCAGATGTCTCCATGTTTTCATGACTCTTTCATTGGACATTCAGTTCCAGTCAACATCACATGCATGATACTAGAATCTGTCTCTGACTTTATCACTCATCTTTACCCTTGGATCATAGCTTCAGGAACCTCTTAGCTTCTGGTGGCTGAGCACACTGTAGTGTATCTTATGGAAACAACTCTTGTGTGGTCCTATGTGAGCCAGAGCTGTTCTACAGCATTTAAAAAAGTTAAATTTGCAAAACTTTGGTTGGGTATGGTCCACAAATTCTGGAGATCTTCTCATAGTCTCCTTCCTAACATGATGATATATATTATTTGTCAATTTGTAGCACAAATCTTTTAGAAAGAATATCGTCTTCAAACTTAATTTTTCCAGACTGCAATATTTTAAAATGATTTCCCTGTTTCCGGTTGGCCATACATATCAGGAAGTATCAGATAATATTTGTCTTGAATCTCCACTGCCAGAAAATGTACAATATAAATTTTAAATTCAACTTTTAAACTTCTTAAGAATCAACAGGCATGCGTGTTTTCTTTTTCTGAATGTCTTATGAATGGCTCCTAATACAATTCCTATTTCCTTATTTCAATCAGAACCTTTATGAGCACATTGTCTTCTGCTCACTGTCTTATCTTAAATTATGTTTTCTGTACTCATAACTTTATACCTATGTATAAAGTTTTATACCTATACAAAGCAATTTATAATTTCTCCACATAAAATTGTTCCAAGGTCTTGGGACTCTGTGGTCAGTCTAAGCCATCTCATAACTATGTATTGATTTATTTTCCTGATGATCAACTTCTATTGCTATGAAAAATAACAATATTTTAAGAGTAAATGGCACTTTACTTTGTCTTATAGTTCAGAGATTTGAATATATACTCCTTGTATATATTCTCTGACATAATGAGACAGAAATTCATGATAATGGGAGTTGAAGAAGAGAACCCTGACTGCTCATCTCAAGACAAAATAGAAAAAAACAAAAGGTAAAAAAAATGAGCATTGTATACACAAGACACAGTCTGATTCAATGTTTCTTCCCAGGCTACTCTTCCTAAATATTAGAGAACTTCCAAAACCTGTAGCTGGTAAGCAAGCATTCATCACTTTCCTATGGCAATGATTTTATAACTATGACAAATATGTGCAAATCAGTGGCTTTTTGTTATATGTATTCAAAATTTGGATTTATTATAATTTTTACAAAGTCCTCTATATGTAAAACACACAATTATATACAAACTTTATAGACTAACAACAAGGAGGTTACAAAGTTTTAAGTTATTAGTGGTTTGTTACTTATATGCAGGATTAGGTAGGTTCTTTTTTTTTTTTCTTAACTTGACCCACACTGGATTGTTCTTGGAAGAAAGAACTTCAATTGAGAAAATGCATGTTTAAAATTGGCCTGTAGTCAAGTTTGTATGGCATTTTATTGATTAATAGTTTATGTGGAACAGCCCATCCCACTCCGGGTAGTGACAACCCTAGAGAGGTGGTCCTTGGTTATATAAAAGAAAACTGAGACAAGAAGATCAAGCCAATATGCAGGGTCCCTTTATGGCCTATCCTTCATTTCTGGGTTCTTGCCTTGGACTCTTGAACTGACTTCTTTCAGTGATTGATTATAAGCTATAAAATCATATGAAACCTTTCTTTTCTGAGTTGCTCTTGGCCATGGTCTTTACCACAACATGGTAGCAAACTAGGACATATACAATTGCTAAAACTGACTCGATTATAAAGGAATGTTAAGCTTTAATTAAAAATTTCCAGTTATCCAGGGAACATCCATTCTGTTACAAGTAAGAGTCTTTGAGACAGACTATTAGCATAGACAATGATTAATATGACACTATAAGTGATTTAGCAGATGGCAAATATTAAGTAGCTTAACGGGACTTAATTCAATTTTATAAAGCCAAACCCTAAATAGTGTTCCTTAATCACTTTTCAGTAATTAGGCTTTGATAGCTAATTTAATTTTACCTGTCTTTCAAATTGAACACAAGTGTGAAAGCATGGGAACACTTACTGCTTCTAATCATCTCCTGGGATTTTTCTGCTTGATCCATTTTTTTTCCATTCAGAAAAAAAGGAATAAGCATTGCACTCTCTCATGACATGTCTTTGCTTTCAAAATTATTGAACCCAAATGTAATAGATCAAAAGAGAATCTTATTTTCTGCTAAATTTCACATAAATTACTGCTGGAAATTGTTGCAATACTATATCACTTTGTAGGACGTTGATTTATACTGTGGAGTGCAATTATTTCTTAGAATATGAATTTATAAAGCAATACTGCAACATATTTAAAAGCAATATTTGTGTTTCCAGATTTTCAGCTAGTAGTATTTGTGCATTCATGAACATGTGTATAAAACCCACAAACATCTTTACATATAGATATTTAAATGAATGAATATACAAACAACAATAATTTATGTAGCACTGGTTTTATTTGCTTCTACCCATGTGTTATAGTAGTTCAAGTACATATTTTGATGCCTTTGTTCATTTTATTTTAGATCAACCATATTCCAGACATATACATACTTAGTGTTTTGTTATTTGATTATAGAGTAGTTGATCCTATTCATATATATAGGTTTATTGGTGGGACTTTGGAATCAAATTCTTATGTGCCATCATCATCCCTTGTGGATTTTCTCTCAATTTGATGTTGTGATGTGGTTCCTGAAAACCCAGTAACATTTCCTATATTAAAGTCCTTATCTCAGCCTATAGACTGTTGGACATGATTAATATTTACATGATGGTACCCTGTGGAGGGGAGATAGCACATTGGAAGTGGCATATTCAAGAAGATTGGGAAGAGACCATTCCTGTCTCTCTCACTACCTGGCCACAATGCAGTGAGTACCTACACCCTCATGGATTCTCACCATGAAGTGCTGTGCAGCAAGTGAAAGACAACATGGTCTAGCAGTTATAGACTTTAATTTCTGAATCTGTATCAGCCCAAAGTATCCTTTTCCTTTCAGAAATGATCCAATTAGACATTTTTTGCCAATAGTAAAATAAGCTGAGTACAACAGATAAGCAATTTCCAAGCTAACCAACGATACTTAGCCTCATATCGCCACAGTGTAAGCAGGGCCTACTTGTATCCTTCCCTTCTTATTACATCTTTCCACTTTCTTTGTCTTCTGACTTTATTTCCAGTTCTAAATTTCTAACCTTTTAGGAAACATGAGAACATTTTTCTCTATGAATTGCACCAGTGAACTAGAAATAATTATTGAGTGAGGTTACATAGAACAGGAAAGACATATCTTAACTATCTCCAGTATGACGGCTTTATACTTCAGATACATTTGATTTATTTGGAATACTTAAAGAGATTACGTAGTTCGTAAAGGATCATGTTGGAGGAAGGGATATTCCAAGGAAGGCATTACAGAATGTAGTCTTATTTATTTTTAATGTACATTGGTGTTTGGGTCTGCATGCATGCCTGTGTAAGGAGGCCAGATCTCCTGGAACTGGAAATACCGATCATTGTGAGCTTCCATATGGGTGCTGGAAATACCGACCATTGTGAGCTTTGATATGGGTGCTGGAAATACCGACCATTGTGAGCTTCAATATGGGTGCTGGAAATGGAACCTAGGATTTTGGACGAGTAATCAGTGCTGTTAACTTCTGAGCCATCTTTTCAAGCCCCAGAATATAGTATTATAAAGTGGTAAATGGGAAAATATAACAGAGCAATTAAATATATTGGGAGATAAAGGGTCAGGTTACTGTATTGTGTATGGGGAAAAGTAACATCAATGACATTTTGAAGAGCTGTTTGAATACCTGTTAGTATACAAGAGTTATACACATATGCAAAATGAGTTTAAATGGAATTAAAATACAATGGGAGATACAATATCTAAACTAGATATAAATTACCAAATAAAATACTTATTATGAGAAAGGAGTTAAGTTTTTGGTGTCATTGGTTAGAAGTGTTTCATAGATTCCACCCCACATCATTTTGGCATGTTATGTTGCTATTGGCTATTTTTCACAACTTGACCATAAGGAATGATTGCTGTAGATACCACATACACATGTTATATGGCACAGAAAATGAAGAAATCTAGCGGATATGAAACTCGAGACTTGACCACTATTTACTGATGCTCATAATGATGGAAGTTGCTATACATACTAATGGAGGAAAAAATCATCAAATTTCCCTCAATATCTAGCCTATGCAAAGACAGAATTATCAGAGTAAAATATATTCTATTATATTTAATGTTAGGATTAAATATACATGTGTTAAAATTCAGGCATCATAAAATTTCCAGACTACAGAAGAATGGAAAGAAGTAAACATCAAGGCATTATTAGATCTCCAAAGCAAACGCTTTCAGATTTCATCTAGTAATTTCATTTTGTAAAGCTCCTGGACAAAGTAAACAGATTTTATTTCTAATATATCTTACCTTCTTTTTCCCGTTTTATTAAAAACAGATTTTTCTTCATAAAATCTATTCTCATTCTAGCTTTACATTCTCCAAACTGTCTTAGATTATTCCCACTTGACCTGGCCACACAAATCAACACACTTTCTTTCTGTCATTAAAAAGTAAGCATTCATCTTCAGAAATACTGACCATAAACTAATATAAAATAAAAACCAATTTCAGTAGGTCAAAACAAACAGAAAAACGAGCAAAAGAAAAGTAAAAGAAACTCATATAGATGCAGAGATAGATGTATTTGCCTACTTAGAAATTCAATAAAAATAAATTGGAAAACATAATACACAAGCCAAAGATTTGTAATGTTAAAAATGCTGAGATGAATATTGTGAGAAAAAAGCAAACAAAAAACTAATAATTAAATATCTCATTGAATACATTTAATTTTGACTATCTCTTGCTGGACATGGGGCCTGAACATAAGAATGGTTTGTATAACTAGTGAGACTCTTTTAGAACACAGTGTTGTTTTTCTTTGAAAACATTGTTTAATTGAAAATAAGTTCTTAGTAGAGTGATGGGAGCTTGTGTCCGCTTTCCCTTTCAGCACTGGGAACCCATATGTATATATAGGACCTATGCATGCTACCACAGTCTCTGTGCATTTATATGTTCATGACAACCTTTTTATGTCTAGAAAGCTTCCCCCCCCCCCTTCTTCTCACCTCTTACAATCTTTCCAACTCTTCTTCTTCAGAATTCCATGAGCTCTGAAGAGCGGAATTTGATTGAACAAAACAATTTAGGACTGATAAAGACATAGTTTAAGAATGGGTATGCTAAGACTTCTCACCCTCTGTGTACTATCCTCTTGAAAGTCTCTGCATTTGTTACCATCTACTGCAAGCAGAAGCTTCTCTGATAATAGAAGTGTGGCATGCTGATCTCTGAGTGTACCAACACATCATTAGTTGTCATTTTATCACAACAATCCTTTATCATGTTCATTGGTTGGTAAATTTAACATAGTGAAAATTTTCACCCTATCAAAAGCAATCTACAGCTTCAATTAATTTCCATCAAAATTTAAACACACTTCTTCAAAGAAATTTAAAGGATAACTTTCCATGTCATATGAAGACACAGACAACCCAGGGCAGATAAAACAATATAGAATAATTGAAGAACTTTTGAAGGTCTGACTATCAAATTGGGCTATAAAGATACACTAAACAGCTGGGCAGTGGTGGTGCATGCCTTTAATCCCAGCACTCTGGAGGCAGAGGCAGGTGGAGCTCTTTGAGTTCAAGGTCAGCCTGGTCTACAACAGCTAGTTCCAGGACAGTCAGAACTGTTACACAGAGAAACCTTGTCTCGAGGGAAAAAAAAGACACAGTAAATAAAAAAAAAATCACATGAGCTTAACAACACATTGATGAATGCAATTGAATTGGAGAACTAGGTATAAATTTACATACCTATGAACATGTAAATATTGATAAAGAAGCCAGAAATACAGAGTGGATAAAATTACAGCATCTTCAACAAATATTGTTGGTCAAACTAGATGACTTCATGTAGATGAATCCACATAGATCTCTTCTTAAGATCCCTAGAAAGCTCAAGTCCAAAAGAATCTGACCTAAACTTAAGGCCATATTCATTGAAGCTGACAGAAGAGAAATAGCCTTGCTCTCATAGGCAAAAAAAAAAAAAAAAAAAAAAAAAAAAGCAAAACTAACAAGCAAAAAACTTTCTGAACAGAATAATGATAGTGAAGGAAACAAGAGCATCAATTAACAAATGGGAATTCTTGAAATAGAAGAGTATTTACAGGACAAAGGTAATAATCATTGGTTAATATAGGAAGATACATAAGGAAAATGATTCTTTTTTACTGAATATCTGATATAGGGCCAATATGTAAAACATATAAAGAACTCAGAAATGTGGACATGAAAAAAAAAAAGAAACAATCCAATTAAAAATTGGATTATTCTCAAAAGAGGGAATTAAATGTCTGAAAAACAAAGAAATTTGCAGCATTCTTAGTCAGATGCATATTGAAACTACATTGAGATTTCATCTAAAATCAGTCAGAATAGTCAAAACCCATAAAATAAATATCAGCTTATTCTGATAAGGATGTGGGGTAAGGCAAACACTTATCCATTGCTGAAGCATGGTTACTTAAAACTCAGAGACAGAAACTGGGGATCCAGCTGAAGGTCAGAAAAGCAAAACAGCCAGCCACTGACTCTTATCTCTACCTTGGTCCGAAATGGCGATCCTGCTTCTTGGAATCTCAGACTGAGACTGAGTGAGAGCTGTCTCCTCCTGTTTTACAATCCTCTCTAGTGCTGGGATTAAAGATGTACACAGATACTGCCTGGTTTCTATAAAAAGCTAGTTTGGCTACTGGGATTTACGGTGTGTCATTGCTACCTGGTCTGTAAAGTTGGTCAGTGTGACTGTTTCACTTTTCTAATTTTCAGGCAAGCTCTGTTCATTAAAATACAAATGAAATGCCACCACACACTGCTGTTAGGACTTCAAACATTTACTGCCACTATGCCAATCAGTGTGGAAGTTCCTCAGAAAGCAGGAAAAACATCTACGTCAAGTTCCAACTTTACCACTTTTGAAAAATACCCAAACGATGGTTCATAATACTACAAATACATTTGTTCAACTATGTCTATTGTTACTCTATTCGTAATAACCAGAAATTTGAAACCACCTAGATGCCTGTCAATATAAGAATAGATATAAAATTCGGTAAATTTTGACAATTGGACAGTACTTAGGTCTTTAAAAATGCATTGAGTCATGAAATTTGCAGTTACCGAAATGGAATTAGAAAAAAAAAAAATCATCCTGAAGTATGTAATTGAGACTTCAACATAAAAATATTATATTATGCTATTATGTGGATGTTAGCTGTTAAGCAGGAAGAAATTACATAACCACAGAACTTCTGTATACAGGTGGGAACTAGGTGGGAGATAAGGACACTCTAGAATGGTGAAATATTACATATACTTTTGGATATATGGTGTAAGTTGTGGGGACTGAAACTGAAGGGTTCAATAGGGAGTAGAAGGAAAAGGTTGGTATAGAAGGAATATGGAGAGGGACAATTAAAACTAAAGGCAATATGAGGGGGTAACGGGGCTGGAGAGATGGCTCAGAGGTTAAGAGCATTGCCTGCTCTTCCAAAGGTCCTGAGTTCAATTCCCAGCAACCACATGGTGGCTCACAACCATGTACTGAGATCTGGTACCCTCTTCTGGCCTGCAGACATACACACAGACAGATTATTGTATACATAACAAATAAATAAATAAATAAATATTTAAAAAAACTATGAGGGGGGTCACATGGAAATCTAGTAGTGTAAAAACATATATATGAAAAAATATCTAGTTTGGAGTCACTAAACACCAGGGGAGGCAAAGCACAAGTTAGACATCTCTTTCCACCATATTATTATTATCTAGATAAATAGATTTTGCTATCAATGCTGTATTATCACAAAACATTATTGAAAATATTCATATCATTTTATTGAAATGTGAATACTCACATGTATATGTAGCTAGAAATCAAACTTATATTTAAACCTAGGCTGTTGAAAGTTTAAAAAGTGTATAAGAATAAAGCTTTGTATGACATTAAAGACACTTAATATTGTAACTGTACTTCATTGTTCTCCCACTTGCTATTTACAAAACTAGGTTTCTAGGAGCTCAGGTTTTAAGAATGAAAAAAATGGCTCAATGGGTAAATCTTAATATCACTTTTATATAATAGTTTATTGAAATAAATATAATGCAAAGTTATTATTTTACATTTACTTTGTTCTTTTATTTTACTTGAAATTGCAATATAACATTTTTCTCTTTATTTTTTACCTACACCACCCATCTAGTCCTCCTTGTTTTCTTTCAAACATTGAGACATTTCTTTTCTGAGAGTAAGGTATTTTTATGCAGGATAGACTGTTTTGCCTCCCTTTAGAAAACCCTGGGTCTTAGGAGATTTTCTCCTAGATGGGCAGTTTATATCAGTAGAAAGCATTACACTACATGATCTTAAGCAATGTTACTTTTCATCAATTTAAATTAGTATTGCTACCTTGAAATTCTGGTTCAAATAAATTTATTATCTAAATGGAAGCTGTAATGAGAAATCTGAAAAAAATCTATAATTATCTTCTACATAATTTGATTTTCTTCTCTCAGTAAGCCCACAAGTACTTATCAAATACCTCATAATTTCTAGACACTGATGTAATTGATAGAGACAGAAAAATCAATAAAATTATCAACACTTCATTCTCTTTGAATTCAATTTGTGTGGACTAAAAGATATTATCTTAATACGTAGAACAATAAAAAGAATCAGGTAATGTTGAATGCTATGAAAAAGAAAGGTTCTAATATAATAGTCATGAGTGAAAAGTGTTACTAATTTGTTATGAATTATTATAAATAACAACTATATTTACACAAATTTTAGTAACAACAAAAATAAGATAATGGAAGAAGTCATATTTATATTCAAGTTATACAGATATTATCCCCTTCAGATATTATTGTTTTTTCCCTTCTTATTGTATCTGTTGGTTGAAGCTGTTTTCGAATTTGGGTCTTGGCAGATGCCTATAGGCATAGTGACTTCAATAGGAAGGGGGATAATCCATTATGACTGGTCTTCATACAAAACAAAAATAACAAAGATATTTTAGAATAAAAATGACATTTTTTAATCAATTAAAGCCCTACAGTCATGAGTAAAGAATTGCAACAGATAAGAAAGAGCCATAGGAAGAAGGAGGAAAGGCTGGTATATCGGTAAGTGCTCCAGAAACTGTGATTCTACTGACTCTGCAAGTCTAAACTCCAAAGACATAATACAATGATTTTTCTACCACTGTCTTGAGTTGTTTTACTATAGACATCCTAGGAAATCAACAGATTCGGGGAACATAACCATAAGAAAGACATAGAAAGTAAAAGTACATTAGAGATAAACTAGCAAATGAAAAGGACACTAAAATAGAAACATTTGCAAAGAGAGTCTAGTAGTTGAGGCCAGGAATATAATCAGCTCTATTAATATCCAAAACCCACTACTTTTGTAAGCAGGGACTGCTCATTTGTTTCATGATGGCCAAGACTTAAATAATCCTACAGAAAATATATTAATTAAAATACTGTTTGGCCAATAGTTTAGGCATTTTTCTAGCTAGCTCTTATGTCTTAAATTAACCATTTCTGCAGGTTTAGAAATATTATTCCATTTTTCCTTACAAGCACTGATTCACATGGATTTTTAAGAATTACCATGCTATATTAACACTACATTTGAAAATTATAAAACTTAATATCTAAAATTCTATTAATTCTTTTTATATACTATTTATCATTTTAGTTACATTTAATGTGAATTTTTTCCCTATAGACTCATAAGTTCAAGAATTTGTTTACAGTTGGTGGATATGTTTTGGAAGGATTAAGAGGTATGACCATGTTTTAGGAGATTGGTGTGTATCTAGGGTTAGGACGTCATTTCTTTTCCGGTAAGCTTTCTGTCTCGTGGTTGTGTGTCAAGATGTAAACTTTCTAAGATTGATTTAGTAGCATGTCTGTCTGCCTGATTATAGTCTCCTTCATGATGGTCACTCACTCTGTAAAATTCTTTCTTTGATAAGTTGCCTTAGTCATTATGTCTTAACACAGCAATAGAAAATTGACTGTCACTAAACAAAAAGTCTTTGAATATGTTTTAATTTGTTATTTTTAATAATTTCTATTTTATAACATGCCATTGTAATTTTGATACCGGCATTATAAAGTCTGATATTCAGACAACTTAAGGAAAAATAACATGGGTTAATTAACTCAAAAAGGGATGCTATTTCATGGTTATATTCATATATATTTGTATATTTTATTTCTATACATACAATGTAATAAAGGGAGATAAACCATTTTATCCTATTGGCAAGCTCCTCAAGACACAGGATTTCCTAGAGGGATGTGAAACTTTCTATACTTCAATGATCCTCATTATGACAATAATGATTTTGGTGATGTAAAGCAATTTATCCTGCAAGATCTGTTCTTCAGGTCATGAAGAAAACCACACTTTGAGAAAGTACCTGAGAGTGTCCAGGTTCACCAGGCTCAATCCTCATTATACATAAGCAGAAAGAACTTCTGAGAGACAGTCTCAAATTGAGTTGTTTAAAACCTCAGCCCAGCAGAATTGCCTGTTAGAAGAAAAACAGCCATCTTTCCTAAATGAAGCTCAGATCACCTAAGCCACCTCAAAGGGAAATACTCTATGACTATGGTCACTATGATTTCATTTGTGTGGCAGCCATGTTATTTTCAAAAGGTATGTCGCAGCACTCCTCATCGTCCTCCAGATTTTACATTATTTCCAGCAAAATTCAAATCAGGAATAAATAGTCTGAGTGAAAAGAATTAATAAAACCAATGAATCAATAATCTTTACATATTAATATTGGAAATGCTATGTATTATATCAATAGAATAAAAAATAAGAATGTGTGATTGATAAACCTGGCAAAAAGTATTTTCCTGTATTCAAACCTATTCAAAATTTTAGCCATTTAAAATTCTCCTAAACAAAAATATTACTATATATTGCAAGATATTTTCTTTACAATGTGTTAAAAGAAGAAGCAATCTAGTAAAATATAATCCTCATTATTAAACACATAATGCCATTAGACAAGGTTATTAGAGGCATAAAAATTAAGAAAGAAGATGAAATTCCTGCATTTGCATGTGAATAATTATACATCTATCTAAAAAGAAAGTATTAACACATAAAATGTGAAGCACATTAAGAAATAAGACAATAGTAACATAGAATATAGCCTATATAAAGAAATCAATTTCTTCATGGATATAAACAATGTTGATATAAAGCATAAAAGAACCATAAAAGTAGGATGTTGAAGATTTATTAACAAAAGATCAACATGCAACGTTACAGAAATAAGGAAACATGCAACATAGAAAATAAGGTTGACTAAAGGTGGATTAAAATGGCCATAAAAGCACCACCTTGTCCTTGGCGTCTCATCAGCCCTCATTGTTCGCCATGTTCCGAGAGTCCAGTTTTATCCCATGCTTTTTCTTGTAACAGTCCAGCTGGCCTTGGTGAGCTCGCAGTAGATCATCTCCACTGTCTCAGTGGGTGGGTGCACTCCTCGTGGTCCCGACATCTTTGCTCATGTTCTCACTCCTTCTGCTCCTCATTGGGACCTTGGGAGCTCAGTCCAGTGCTCCAGTGTGGGTCTCTGTCTCTATCTCCATCCATCGCCAGATGCAAGTTCTAGGATGGTATGCAATATATTCGTCAGTATTGCTCTAGGGTAGGGTCATTTCAGGTTCCCTATCCTCAGCTGCCCAGGGAACTAACTGGCTTGGTGGGAGCCTAGCCAGTCTGGATGTTCACCTTCCTAGATATGGATGGAGGGGGGAGGACCTAGGACGTACCACAGGGCAGGGAACCCTGACAGCTCTCTGGACTGGAAAGGGAGGGGGAGAGGAGTGGGGGGAAGGGGAGAGGGGTGGGAGGAGGGGGAGAAGAGTGGGAGGAGGGGGAGAAGAGTGGGAGGAGGGGGAGGGAAATGGGAGGCTGGTGGGAGGAGGTGGAAATTTGTTTTTTTTTTCTTTTCTTTATCCTCCTTTTCTCAATAAAAAAATTAAAAAAAAAAAGAACCAATAAAAATGATCCCCCGCCCCCGCCTCACTCTGACAAAAAAAAAAAAAAAAAAAAAAAAAAAAAAAGCACCACCTTAAGTCATTGAAATTGCAATGCTCAGAGTAGCAGAAATTATGTAGATCATATGAAGACAAATCCCCTATTAAAAGGCAAATATTTGAAATATAAATGATTCAGAAGGGCTGCCACTACAACTACACAATAGGAGTAACAGTTGTCATTTACTATCTTCATGCGGTAATAGTTTTATAGTAACTTTTATGTGTAAACACAATGAAAAAGTATTGTCTTTCTTTTTGCGGCTCTGCAGATAGTTCTAGTTTTGTTACCAAGTCTCTAAAGCTAAAGTGTGAGAAGTCCCTTGACAAGATCATGCATAGCTAATGAGTGTAAAAGCAAAGTGACGTCCAAACATGACTTTGTATGATATATTGTTCCTGAATACTAAAAGTATGCTTTCAAGCTACTGCTCTGTTAGGTTCGGAATTATAACACAGGAGCTATGAATGGACTCTCTGTTTACTTTTTAAATACTCATCAGAGGCTTGCATAGGATTTATCCTAGGATAAGAATAAAAGCCAAACTCAAGCAAATCACCACACGATGCAGAGATAAACAATCTGAGGCCATCAGTATATGTGTGTGGTTTAATCAACTCACATGGAACAAAAGCTTAAAGTTTAATGGGGTTTGGTAGATCAGAATAATTGAGTTGAACATCAGAGCAAATAT
The DNA here is from genome assembly GCF_037038515.1 of Microtus pennsylvanicus. Lineage (NCBI taxonomy): Eukaryota > Metazoa > Chordata > Mammalia > Rodentia > Cricetidae > Microtus > Microtus pennsylvanicus. The sequence continues at coordinate 59,795,201 of NC_134593.1, forward strand.
TTCCCACATCAAAACCACATAATATATGTTAAATAGTACAGAAAGTGTACCTCAAGTTTACATGAAGATTTCATTAACTTTCCTCTAATTTAGAAGAAGAGAAATACATAAAGTAAAACACAAAAGCGAAGCCAAGAGAAATTATGTTCATTAATACTTTGAGAAGTCTTTTTTATCATAAAAATCCATAATGGAAGTTTAACTCTCCAGAATGATTAAAACATGTACCTTATATTATATGAGAATTGTCTAGACAAGGTAAAAATTATGAAAATAATTTATTACAAGTGAATATTGGTTTAAGTGCCCATTATACTGTGAGATGGCTTTCTTTGTTTAAAAGCATTTTTAACATTAGCAGAGAGTAAATCTCTCAATGTCTACTTTTATAGTAGTATTAACTAACTGAATTTGAAGTTTACTGTAAAATGTTCTTTTACTTGCAATATATCCTCTTGTTATATGAATTCTACCTTTTCATGCTTGTTTTTCATTTGAACTTGTTTCTACTTATTCAGACAGAAGTTGGTATTTTATAAAGAGTACTATGTCAGTAATTTCCTAAATGATAAAAAGGTTTCATACTACCGTAATAGACAGTACTAGAATTAAGGTAAATAGAACACAGCAAAGAATTTAAGTGTTATACAAATACTTACTATTAATTAGTTCTATATACTTGTAGAATGTAGTGGTACAAATAAACTTAGTTTAAAGTTTGCTCCATGTATATCTATATATGCCATATTTTGTCACACACACACACATAAGTTTAGTGCAAAATTAATCATCAGCCCTATTCACTTGCTTAAAATAAAAAAATAAAATTTTAATTTAAAATTTAAAAATTTAAAATGCAACAAAGTATCCTACAAATTTTCACAATTAACTCAGTTGCCACTCTGTGGAGATTGCCTAGTGGTTAAAGTGCTTAATGAATATGCATGAAGTTAGCAACTTGACTCTGCAGCCCCATATATTAGCGCTAATCTCTTACAACAGGAAAAGCATATTCATCTTTGGAATTTTGTTTAACTGTTTGTTCAAGTCAGAGCAATGATCAAATGAACGAGGACTAATTTATGCTTCTGCCTCTACACATAAAAGTAACAAAAGAGAGGTAGTCTGGATAGATGTGATTCTTAAGGTTAGCTTTGACATAATGAAATCACTTGGTATGCATAATATTCTAAACATGATTTGGGGAAAGTAAAAGATTAGTTAAAATAATAGATTGACCAATAAATGAATATAGAAAACATCAGACGATTCTCAGAAAAATAAATTTGTTTCATATTATCAAAATAGGGTTTTTATTCTTTAAATGCATGATAAAGTCTCCTTAGTATTTGAGAAGATGTGTGTGTGTGCGCGCGCACACACACACTTGCATATGTGTGTGTGTCCCCCTCTCCTAGTACAGAACCTGAAATTTTTAAAAAATACTTTTGCTTAATTTTTGAGATTATATAGTAATACCCTGTCTCAAAAAACCAAAACTAAAAACAAAAACAAAAAATACTTTGAGATTATAATGCAATTAGGTCATTTTCTCCTTAATTATCTTTCTGGAAGTTATACTGTGGATACCTTCCCACTTGATCTTTTTTCAAATACTTGGCGTTTTCCTTGCTACATACATAATATATGCAATATGTATGTGTATGCATAAACAATATCATGTACATGATTGTTTATATAAAAAATATATATAAATGCATTCCTAAATACATAAATTCTTATTAAAAAGGCAGTTCTTATTAATGACATATGGGCACAAAAATAGAACATGTTCATATAAAAAATATATCATTGGTCTTTTGATAATTTGTAATATTAACCTATGAATTACTTTTTTTCCTCTTCCTTATCAGCTGCCTGCTTTTCTCTCCCCTCCCTGAGTAATCTGTGGAAGTGCAAGTTATAATTTCTCATAGAATACTTTCCCTTCTTCATATTGACTTTACCATGACGTTTGTTATTTAAGAAACCCAACTAGTTTTATTTTAAAAAATGAGATGAAGTTTACAACGGAAGCTCCCCTTTTATTCACTGCACATCACTTCATTTTTACTTTGGCTAAATTAGTAACAAGTCAGTTTTGGCAATACAACATATTCTCAACGTTTTGCTCTGTCAGTTTTTGACTGACTTTCCACATTACTGACTTGTATAACCCAAGGCACTTATGTTATGACATACATGGTGCCAGGAGCTACCTAAGTTAGGCTCCTCTGCAGAGTCTGTGTGATGGATTTTATCCTTCCTGAAAATAATTTTTCAAAACCTGTGATGTAGATATCCATCCCTTGGCTGTCACCTAAAAAGATTTTTTAAATGTTTCACGAAGGGTTAATGTGTTGTTATTTTTCGATTACTGAAATAAAACACTATAACAAAGGTAAACTTTAGAAGAAAGGGTTTTTTTTTTTTTTGGATTATGCTTCCTGGGAAATATTTGTCCATGTATATCAAGGCACTGTGGCAGCAGACAGATGTGGTGGCTGGAGGACAGATGAGAGCTTGCATTTTAAACTGCAAGCAGAAAGCCAAGAGATATAATTTAAAATAGATGTGGTTTTTGAAACCACAAAGCCTACCCCCCAATTACATACTTCCTTTACAAAGATATCCCTCCTAAACCTAACCAAACAATATAACAACTAGGGATCATATACTGAAATTCCTGAGGATAGAGCTGATGTCCTTAGCTCCTTATTTCTTATCTATTTTGTTTTGTACAAAGTTTCGTCACGTTTCTTTCTTTCCTAGCACATGGCTTGCTTCTTTGTATGAGCTAACCAACCTCTTCCCCTCCCCCACCCCAAAGGTCTGTCTCCAACTTTAATGTGTTACCTTTGGAACTAGCCGACCAGGGAAAGACACTTCCTGTTGACCCCTCTATTCATTGCTTTTTACCATCCCATTAAATTATTTTGTTCCAAATCTTGTTTACAACCTTACCACCTTAAGACAGAAAGCACATTCATTTTTATAAGACTTTTTTAGAGACTTTTAATAGTCTTCTAGATTTCTAGAGATTCTTTTTCATATTGAATATATCTTTGAATTTGAATTTTATGTTTATTTAACCAATTCTTTTTTTTTAAGATTTATTTATTTATCATGTATACAGTGTTCTGCCTGTGTGCATACCTGCACCCCAGAAGAGGGCACCAGATCTCATTACAGATGGTTGTGAGCCACCATGTGGTTGCTGGGATTTGAACTCAGGACCTCTGGAAGAACAGTCAGTGTTCTTAACCACTGAGCCATCTCTCCAGCCCCTAACCAATTCTTTTTTTGTAAAAGACTGGTGTCCAATTTTATTCTTCAGTATACACCATTAGTAATGAAACTTATCCCATAAATATATATGTAGAAACAAAATTGTCTGATTCTTGATTCTCTTGTATTCATTTTTTATGAGAGGGCAACTTTACTGTGGACTCACAGGAGTCACCGGAAGTTTCGGAACCTTGAGACTTATCTGCCCTGAGTAGTGGTGCCAGAGACTTTAGCTGTAGAAATGTTTTTCTGTTTATCTTTAGTTATTAAGTATGTGATTCAGTGAACTAGCGTATTTAAAACAAGGTACTTTCTGTAAAATGGACAAAGCATTGCTCATCAACAGCAACTTAGCCTACGAAGCCCACAGAGTAAAGATCTGCATCACAGACATGCAAAAATAACTGAGTTGACAAAGCATATGTAACTAAATAAAATGTATAAAGATATAGACAAATATTAGTAAATGGGAAGAAACAAGATAAAAAATAACTCTTTACTTATGCTTGTTGTATATGTATGGTTGTATACTGTGCTATTGGGAAAAGGAGAGCTCTATTTATCAGCAAAAATACACACTAAGTCTTCTGAACTGGAAAATAAAATAGCGGAAATATCGTTTCCAACAAAGGACAGATGCAGATGCAAGGGGTACAGGGATTTGTCAGTCTTACCTCCATCTGCAATATTGACTAGAGAATTTCTAGGATTTGGCATCACTAAATCACCTGTGCTTATGATATTACAATGCTCTACAGATAATTCATTTTAAAAAAATTCTTAACTAGTGTGACTACTTTTACTTGAAAAATTCCTTAAATTCTTTCAGAAATAAAAGTAGAAGAATGCAACCTCATTGTAATACATGAGCACTGTACAGGGGAGTAAGGATACCTTGTTTAAGGAAAAAACAGAAAGGATCAATTCTGTGTTGCTAGTTCTAAATGAGCAGGAAAACACAGACATATTCTTTACTCCTCCTATGTATGTTCCTACGGGCATTATTTTCCTTTCTCTTTTTGTCCCCATTTCTTCACTTATTTTATGTGCTGTCATTCCCTTAGGCAATTTATGCTAATCTTAAGAGCACTATTTATTCAGAATTCTTATCTGACAAATGCACACTCACATGGCATTAGTCTTTAAGCTTAGCAACGTTTTAATGGAGATAAATAGAAATACTTCCAAGAGTAATTGACTGCCAGTTTCTAATTATACTTTGTTCTATTACTTTGTTGAAAAGATTTTTACTGATGCATGAAAAATATTCAAAAGGCAACAGGCGAGTTTTAATTATTTTATTGTCTTCTGTCGAAGACTTAGCTTTTGCTTCATATCCATACCCCTGGATATTTTAGTGTCGAATAGTTTTTGTTTCTTAGAGGTGATTAGCATACATTTAAACCATATTCACAGAGAATGGTTGTGTCAGCAAAGTTTATATAAAATAAGTATTTAAAACTCCCACTTTATTATGTTCACAGATGTTTTACGATGCTCATTTTTGTGGCAAGTACAAAAATTCTACAAATATTACATGAGGTAAAATTAATTTCAGATGTTTTGGAACATGTTTTCTTAATATAACAATTAAAGCTAATTGAAGAACAGTATATTTAATTGTATGATTTTCATGAGGACATCTTAGATAAAATAAAATCCTGCTTATATATGTATATGCAGTATTAATATATATTTCAAAATAACACTAGGATGATGGATGTCTCAAATCAGTGGTTATTCTCTTAGTATTTTTTACATAGTAGTAGAAGTAATGTAATATATAAAACTATTTCTTTAATTTGCAATCTGGTTTTGCCAGACTTTTTTTGTTTTGTTTTGTTTTAAAGGTACTGCAAGACCAGTCTGTCCATACACTTCTTAGGAGATATTGTATGAGAAAGAACTGTATTATTTATAATTAATTTGTATTAGGGTTTTTAAAATAGTCTTGTTTTTTTTCTGTACCTGAACATTATGAAAAGGGGATGGATGGGTATTATCTTGGTCAGCATCACTGAGAAAAGGGCAGGGCCAGCTCTTCTGCTTTTACATCCTCAAGGGTAGTTCTCTCACACCTACTTTTTCAGTGCCATCTCTTCCCAGATGAAGTGAAGGGTTCTCTTTTACAAGTGCTGCCAATGACGGCACAGAGGTCAACTTGTTCAGCTGTCCTAGGCAGTAAGGAGTAAGGGTTAAGAGGGTGTGTGTCTCTCCCCCACACACTGTGCAAGACTAAGAAGTAGTAGGGACAGCTTTCCCATCCTCACAACTTTGGGGGTGACTTATCCACATCTCAACCAAAAGGGTTGGCCTTGTTGTGCTGTCCACACAAAGTACAGGGCCTGTTCCCTAGAGGTTTGCAGCAGGTGAAGGGCAGGAACCACTCTCCACTTTAAAGACTTCAGAGCCAACTCTCACACATGCCTCAGGCAACACACAATGCTTTCTTTCGACTGAAATGGACATTGGCCATTGTGTTCTTAAGGAGATTCTCATGCTATACCAGACTAAATAATTAAAAATAACTTTTGTAAGAAACCTTTTTTTTGTTTACTTTTCTATTGATATTATTGAGCTATTAATTTTTCTCTGATCCCCCCCTTTCTTTCACTTCCTTTTCAACCCTCTTCCATGGTCCACATACTCCTAGTCTTTTCTGGAGATCTTGTCTTTTTCTACTTCCCATATAGATTACTGAACTATTAGATTTTCTATTCTTTTTTGTCCATAATTCCATTACCTTAAAAATAATTTTACTTGTTGTTTTTAAAAAGATGATTTATGTCAAATGTTCTAATATCTTTTTATTTTTAAAATATGAGGCCAGTGAAAATGTATCTTTCAATGTAACAGGCAGCAGCTTACTTATCTAGGCATGCACACTAACCTTGAATACATCGTCACTGTTTTTACTTTAGTAGATGCCATGTGAAAGTTAGATTTGCTTTTATCTCACAAAGGAGTTTGAAATTTTGAGTGTATTTATGTTAGATTTGGGTGATAGCGATGACCTGAGTAGTTTGTAGTGTTTTTCTGAACTACACAAAGAAATTAAGGAATAGATTTATAACAAGACCTCCTATGGCATGCAAAGTAAAAATAAATATTTCCTATTGTAGGCTTCCTATGTGTGATGATCATATCTACCATGTTCTAAGGTATTAATTCAGGAATAAACAAACAATGGCTCAAAGAATCAAACCTGAAATTATGTCACAACCTAACCAAACTGTTAAGCTTCTACATCCTTCTGGGTTTCCTACTTTTTTTCTTCTTTTGTGTAATATTGTAGCTATTGTCAAAATGTAGAAGAAAAGCTTTGTCATGACGTGCCTTTCCTGTCTGGCCAAACCAAAATAAACTTTTTTTTTCTTTTTTACCCAATGCATCTCTGACAAATAGAATCTGAGGAGATAGTAGGTTCTCAGGCCTCAAACAAGGCTCCAGAGTACTGGTTTGCAGCTGTATACCACTAAGTCTTGTTTTGTGTTGTACTGGGGATCAAACCCAGGGCTTATGTACACTAGGCAAACACTGTATCTACTATGCTACACGTATAAGTTCTAAATATGATTTCATTCATGATTGTAAACAGAACATTATAGTTAATTTAGAAGAGTGATTTTGTCTACCCATCAAATTAAATTTTAAGCAGAGCACATGGAAAATGTTTATATAAGATCTTGATGACTATTAAAATATGTTGATGAATTGTTATCAATTCAATTTTTATTTAGCTGAACAACTGAAACCTGTTTATGAGAGAGAAATAAAATATCATGAGTAGAAACCAAGCAGAAAAATTGTGTTATTTCAAAGCTGTTGCTGATATTGTCTTAACTTTTTACGGGTACTACGCTGGCAGGGCATCATCTAAAATTGAATTGTATTTCTGTTCATTTTTTATGCAAAATGACCTGCTGGGAGCCACGTGACTTCTTTGGGGGACTAAAATAGCATGAAAAAAATTCTGCTTGTGGCAAGGCCCTTGGGGAATGTGAGTCATTTTGGCAAGGCCAATGGACAATTCGCTTCATAATTCTGGGCAGGACCCCAGGAGTGCATGTGTTACCTGCTGCCCTTGCTTTCACTATCCTCTCCATATTCCGGACTAGCTCTACTTTCGTTTTCCCAGTCACAGATAAAATAACTATTATGAAAAGAAAACTCGCCCCTGATGGCGCTCCTATCGGTGAGGCAGAGGGGATGTTGTTAAAAATATTCAGGGGAGCTGATTTACCCCCTAAAATCTTTGATGTTTCAAGTGTGACCATGAATTCAGGCTTCTTAAGAACAGGATATTGCCTTTCAAATGCACCTTGTTACTACCTTGAAAGAGTCACAGTAGTTCATGGTATTATTGCAAATTTGTATAACTATTCTAGAGAGCATGATTTCAACTGGAGTCTATGAGAAATGCCAATAAATAGATGATATCAGAGTTAATGGGGACAATCTAGGAATATGAAATCAAGCAGAATTCTAGAATTTTATAACGCCCTCATTTCTAGTAGTTGTGCCAATACTGTTGGAAGCTGAGAGAAAGGGGGCATAGTAAGCAATGCCAACAATTAAAAGTAAGTAAGCTTTTAAGGAATGTAGACTACAGGATGGTAGGGAAAACCCTGGTATATTCCCCAGAGAGATAGATTAGCACAGAATAAAAACGGAATTAATTCAGTCTTGGGGGATGAGTTAATTGTGAGAACTTAGATTTGAGTAGAGTAAATAAAAATTGATCACTAGAAACAAAATTCCCTTTCACTTTGCATGACTCTGTAACTGCTAATGCTTACAACTGGGCACCTCTACCAGCAGGTGTGCATAGTTAGAAACGCTGCCTTTGTTGTTTGCTATACAGTTTGCGCTTCTAACATTAGAGTGATGGTTACCCTTGGGAAAGCTGGGGACATGAGGGGAATGAGGTAAAGAAATGAACTGCAACTATTGCAGCCATTGCTAGAAACATGAGGAAAGATACTGGAGAGTAAGAGTATTCATGCAAACCATTGAAATTGTATAAATATTATGACCCAATCTGTCCCGGGCCACTGATTTAAAATAGATGTTCATAGTTCCTTCCCTAGAAATCATGATATAAACATTCTATGTTTAGATCAGAAGATTGATTTGGGGGGAGGGAATAGCAAATTATATTTCAATGAAAGTGTAATAAATGAAGAATTACAAATTTTAACTGAGCATTTTACATGAAGACACAGTAGAAGGAATGTTTTTTCTATAATATATGATATATGCAGTAGTGAAATTATTGTCTATTTATAATTAACCAGATTGCAAATAGGAAAAGGCTAGTTTTATTTCAATTTTTAAAAAACAACCATTGAAAAGTTGTATTTTCAAGCTTAAGATTACAGTAATTTATCTTAGTCTGACTAATGGTTCAAGATGAAGAAGTGTATAATATGAAGATTTTGGAGGGTTTTTTTTTTTTTTTCATCTGTTGACAACTGGGTACTTGACAAAGACCTAACTAAAATTTTCTGCTCTATTGTTTTGGTCAGAATGGTAAAATTCCCAGCAAATATTATGTAGAAACATAGTAGTCAACGTGTTGATATTTAAGAAAGTGTCTTTGAGAATAGCTGATATATCATATGCTGTGAGCCCTCATGGACACAACATGTGCCCTTAATATAAGGGCCTAAGAAGGCTAGAGATCTTTCTCTATGTCTTGTAAAGCAAAATCAGATGGTGCCCCCTGTAAAAGGGCACTCTCTCAAGATGCTAGACCTTTTGAGACTTTGCTTTTGGCCGTTGTTACTACAATAAATCTTTTCTAAAGCTGTTATTTATAACGACCATGCTTATAATATTTTAGGCAGGATTTAGAGTAGAATATCTCTATTCAGTTAGAATTGTGGAGTAAATGTGAGCACAGCAGAATCTCCAGATGCAGTAAAATCAGAGCCCATGGCAAGTTGTGAGAGAGCTTCATATTAAACAGGTGATGGAATTTCTTGGTGTAAAATGTAACTTAATTTGTTTTTTACAGTAAATATTGACAGTGAATGCAAATTCAGCATGCTAATTGTTTTCTGTTTTAGTGTTTAGACTCACTTAAACTCAAGGTGCAAATATATGTAAATTAGATAAATTATTCTTCCAAGCTAATTGCCCAGCTTCCCTAAGCAACCATATAATTCATCAAGTGTTTTCTGCATCAGAGTATTTACATTGTAATATGTAAATACTGTTTCAATCATGTGTGATAGAATTTACTCATTCTTTCATTTGTTCACTTATACGTTAACATTTTGTTTCTAAATGTTAATTTTAAATTGTTTACTACAAAGTTTTAAGAAAGTAGCTATCATAGTAAACTAAAGGAATACAATTTTTTTCTTTTGTGTGTTCTACATGTCTGTTCATACTTTCTGTTAATTCAAGGCCTACCTTCTGATTTGAGAAGCTTCTCTTTCCACTTAACAAGTAGATTTTTCCAAACAGGATAGGCTCCCACAAAGCCAGTACATATACAGTAGGATCAAAACCCAGTGCCATTGTCCTTGGCTTCTCAGTCAGCCCTCCTTGTGAGCCACGTTCAGGGAGTCTGCTTTGATCACATGCTCTATCATCCAGCTGGCCTTGGTAAGCTCCCGATAGATCAGCCCCACCGTCCCAGTAGGTGCACCCATCATGGTCCTGACTTCCTTGCTCATGTTCTCCCTCCTTCTGCTCCTCATTTGAACCTTGAGAGCTCAGCCTAGTGCTCCAATGTGGGTCTCTGTCTCTATCTCCATCCATCGCCAGATGAAGGTTCTATGGTGATATGCAAGATATTCATTAGTATGGCTATAGGAGAGGGCCATTTCAGGCTCTCTCTCCACAGCTGCCCAAGGACCTAGCTGGGGACATCTCAGGGAACCCTGACTGCTCTTCGGACTGGAGAGGGAGGGAGAGGGGAGTAGGGGGTAGGGAGTGGGGGGAGGGGGAGGAAAAAGGGAGGCGGAGAGGAAGCAGAAATTTTTTTTAAAAAAGTAGATTTGTTTGCTGAATTTCATGTGTTTATTTCACAAAGACCGAGTGCAGCGGCAGGAGTTCATAAGCCTTCTGTTATATGTGAAGAGGCTGTCAATAGGGTACGCCTGACACGAGCCTTTCAGACTGTGTCCTGGGAACCATTTGATTCAATAGATATTTCCAGGTGTCTTGAGAAACACTGTATGAATGCTCAGAGGGAAAGATGCTTTTTCTTCATCTATATACATGATACTATTTTCTAATATTTCTATACTTTTGTTGTTATAATTACCAACCTCTAGAAGTGAACTTGTCTTAGGCATTTCTGTAGTATAATTCTGCCATTGGCCCCATTCTATTTAGATGACTATCCATGGATACCTTGATAGAAATCTTATGAAAACTACTCTGCTTCATATATTCAGACAAATTCAGAATCACATGTTTTCACAAGGATTATTCTACTTCCCAAAATAAATTTTGTACTTTTATCTTACAGGAATGAAAAACAGGAGGACAAAATACTTCAAGATATTATTATTGTATAAATAATTAAAGCAATGGTTTGCTTTTTCTGTAATTTTGTATTTTAGATCTACTAACTGATTAGTGAACTAAAGTGAATGCCAGTCTGTTTGAATTAGTGTATAGCAATTCTAATTTTATTGCATTTATTTAAGTTACTTCTCTGAACTTAAAGGATAATGGTATTAGTTGATTAAAGAATAAAGTTTTCAATAGTGATGAGTAATTGTAAAGAACAAATTGATTTTATACAGGTATTTTATGTCAGACTTTCAATATCACTGAAAAGACCTCGGAGGGTCTGTATTAGAAAGAAGGTAAATGTTAATTAATCTTTGAAATGAATTGGAATGCCTTTCTGAGTCATTTTTAATCATTATCACTATAGCACTCTGAACAAAATGTTTGTTGTCTCCTCCTCTGCTTTGTTGTTGTTTATGCTTTCCTTTGTTTGCTTCTTTAACAATTCATAAATTCGCATGTTTTTTTCAGGGTTGCTAATACGATATTTTCCACGACATATGTATCTTTTCAAGTTTCAGGATATTTTCAAAGGTGTGTTACTAGAGTACAAATGTTACCTCTTCATTCAGGGGTTAAGGAAAAACAAAACTGATTTTGCATGTTTAACATTAATAAATAGTGTAGCAGCTCCATCCACTACTGGTATGTAGGAAAGAGCTATTAAGTCAAGTTTGTCAGGAGAGGGAAAGTCATTGCAAACAAAAAGCCTAATTCAGTCATCTCAGATTTTGCAATTGTTCTAGTCTGAATGGCTTTTGAGCAGTGTTTGTCTCTCTTCCCACAAACTTGACTTAGTAACTTGCTATTTTTTGAGATTATTTTTATTTTTTAAAAATTATATGCATGTGTATCGGTGTGTAACTTGGGTTCAAGTTCCCACAGAGGCTAAAAATACTGGATATCACTGGACCTGGAGTCACAAGCAATTGTGAGCTGGTGTGTGTGAGTACTAAGAATCAAACTGGCCTCTTTTCAAGAGTTGTAAGGTGCCTTAATCTTTGATTCATTTCTTCAGCTCCTGGTAGCCTTCTTCTTAAGGACTTTTTGATCAGAGGTAAAAACGCTCAAGCCCAATAAAGAATATATGAAAAAATATGGAGATAAAGTAAATGCTTAGTAGCAAAAAATAACAATAGTAATAAAAGTCTTTGTAGCCACAGAAATGTTTTCAAAAGGTTTGTGCACAGACCATCATGGGCACAATCTCACATTGTAGTTTCAAACTTCCACAAGAAGAACAATGTTAAATTCTGGGGTGACATAAATTAATATAATTAGTAATGTTGTGAACAGGAGAAAGTGGCATAAATTATTCCAGATAATTGAGAAGCTAAAAAGGATACATTAGTGTGGGAAATAGAAACGACATTTTCTCAGAGTTTACATACATATCTTAATCTGAATTTAGTGCAGATTAAACTTGCTTACTCTAATTTTTGAGGCTTTTTAGAATAATGGCATATGGAAGATTAACATGAAATGCATCCATTATTCACTAGTAATAATCACTAGTTAATCACATATTAGTTCAGTCCCCACTGTGGATCACCAAAATGTAGAAATATTTTTCAAATTTCATACTTTTCATTTGTTAATTTCCACAACCTCTTCATGAGGTAGGTACTTTTACTATCAACATATAACATATAACATACTTAGTAAATCTTGAAAGATTAAATGGATATTCTCTTTATAAACAATTCAACATTAAAATTTTCATCAAAAATATTGAAAATTTCCGCCGCCCGGTGTTCCGGCCGCGTTGCGTTCTGCCGCCCGGTTTTTTTTTGATTACTTATTAAATTGATGGACAGACTTAAACAAAGAACTCTCAAGAGATAAATCTCAAAGGGCCGAAAGACACTTAAGGAAGTGTTCAATATCCTTAGCTATTAGAGAAATGCAAATTTAAACAACTCTGAGATTCCATCTTACACTTGTCAGAGTGGCCAAGATCAAGAACAATGCTAACAGCTTCTGCTGGAGAGAATGTGAAATAAGAGTAACGTTTCTCCATTGTTGGTGGGAATGTAAACGTGTACAGCTGTTTTGGAAATCAGTATGGTGAGTTCTCAGAAAACTAGGAAACAATCATCCTCAAGATCCAACAGTACCGCTGTTGGGTATATACCCAAAAGGTGCTCAATTATACAACAAGGACATGTGCTCAACTATGTTCATAGCAGCATTATTTGTAATAGCCAGAAGCTGGAAACAACCTAAACACCCCTCAACCAATGAATGGCGAATGAAAATGTGATACACTTACACGATGGAGTACTACAAAAAGGTATGAAATAATGTCTCCATAAGTTTGCAGGCAAAAGAATGATCTAGAAAATATCAGGTTGAGTGAGGTAATCCAGACCTGGAAACGTACTCATTCATAAGTGGTATTTAGACATAAAGCAAAGAAAAACCAGTCTACATACCACAAACTTAAAGAAACTAGATACAAAGACGATCCTACAAGACATACATGTATCTACCTAGTAAGGTGAAAAAGACAAGATCTCTTGTGTAAACTAGGGGTCATGGAAAAGGAGAGAAGGGTAGAAAGGAGGCAGTGAGGGGAGTGGAGAAAAATGTATAGCTGAATAAAAACAATAAAAAATATTGAAAATTGGTATCATGTACATTTAGGGAATGAAAAATTCAAATTATTAATTAAGTTTACTTATATCAGTGTCTTATTACACACTTTATATGACATTAGCAAATTAGTGTGTATCAAAATAAAGATTCTCAATTGGAAAAGTAGGAGTATTTACTAAAAAAAACATAAAATCTTGAAATAATAAGTTTTAATTTAAGGAATTACAAAAATGACTCAGTAAATTAAATGCTTGCTACACAAATTTAAAAATCTAGGTTACTATTGTCAATACCCATCCATGTGAGAAAGAAATTGGTAGCTGCTTATAATCCCAACCATTGGGAAGAGGAGACAAGATCTCGCAGAAAGCCATCAAGTAAATTGAATCTGTGAGCTCTGAGTACAAGTGAATCACACTGTCGAAATAAACATTATAGAGAAATGAGGAAGAAATTTGACATCAATCTCTGACCTATAAAAGCACACACAAACACAGAGGGAGAGAGAGACAGGAATGGGCAAATATAGCACACAAGCACAAAGTTTTCTTGGATGTCTTCTGGTTGGACACTTATTGGTCATGAAGTGTTTTTGCTTGGTACATGTCACTTTATTTATGGCTGGACTCTGAGCACCATGCCAGCACACAAAGCAGCATTAATAAGGCATGCCTAGCAGCAATGTATTTCTTTTCATAGAGTGAAATCAATTCACCTTGAAAGCTCTGCTCACATAAGGTTGAATAACTCTGGAGATAAAAGATCTATCCTATTAGCAATGAAAAATACCCTCAGAGAGTTATAAATTTAGAACCAAATGTTTGTTGGTATTCAATGACTATACTGTTTATGCTGGTTTTGCTTTCAGTGTGCTGCATGAAGGATATGTGTGTGTGTGTGTGTTAAAGTGGCAACCCGTTTTCTAGAAACCAGAGCAAGAACAATTAAGCCTAATGATGCAGTCTCATCAATGGTTTGAGGGACTATATGAAACAATAGCCGTACAGATCAAAATGCACAGGAGTTCTCCATTCAAAATTATACAAAACAATGTGGAAACTGGATTCTCTGAAGCAATTTTTCCTAGAATAGAATAAGTAAGTTGGCATTTTTTAGGGAGTTATAGGAATATCTTTCTTCATTTTAACAGATCAAGTTCAATCTTTGAGAAACATTTTATGACTTATTGTTTTGAGCTTTCCAGCTGAATTATTATTATGTTAATAGGAATATATAGCTCTTCATGTTAATTTACTAGAATATTTTCTACCCAATCTTGAATATTTTTAGAAGAAAATGTGTGAAAAGAGGCATGCATTCGTGAGTTAAATATTTCCCCAAGACTTTCATAGTTTTTCCACATTGTGCAAAGTGATCAACGACTGTAACTCCATGTCTACTTTTAAGGATAGGGCATTTTAATGACCCCCATCTACTACAGACAGTAAGTTGTTTCTGATCTTAAAGAAGTTTTCTACGTTTTCCTTTAAATGCGTTCATAGTATCTATTCTTCATTTGTAAATCACCTTACCTGAAGGTAGGAAAGAACATTTAATTAGTAACTAAGTAAAGACAGTGCAAACCTAAAACAAATCATTGACATTTTTGGAAAGAAAGTACTTGCAGCTTTTCAGAGGCTCAATGAAGACCTCAGCTAACCAAGGACAATGGCAGACAGTCTTTAAACCTTATCATATCTGCAGATTTGTAGATACCACTTTCCACAGTCCAGCTCAAGTAGTTGACACCTCTTCTTTGAGTAAGCACCAAGGCCTACAGAGAGTCAGCCCCTTGTCTGAGAGCAGGGTATTGCAAGAATCGCCGCAGGATAGGAAGTTGTCTTGTCTGTTTTGCTAGTTAAAATGCCCTTGTCGGCCTAAAGATGACACTGAGACTATGGAGTAAAGGTGACAGTGATAAAGGAGTTAGCTGGAGGTTCAGTCCAGGTGCCTCTTTCTTTCCATGTAGTTTTTTGGTGATGGATAAGCTCATGCAAAACATAGTTGAGTTTCCCAGCTGAGTCACTCTGCCCCACTGCACACTGTTCTACAAGTCAGCATATTTTTGAACAATAGGTAAAACAGTGGGACTTACATATAACAAATTATCTGTGGATTTAGGGGGAGAGGGAATTGCTGCTAATACATTTATTTGAAAACGAGCACACACTAAGCATTTGTTGTCTATGAGGTTTACATATATTTTCCAATGAAAGAAACGCATATTCACACTTTGCTTTTAGATTATTTATGGACATACATTTGTTATATCACAACCTACATATTTAAAGAATATAATATGATGATGATTTTTGAATTTATACATATATATCCCTAAGACTTCATTGCAATATCAGTCAGTGTATCAATCATACTACATGACAGGGGCCAGGAAGTTGGTCAACATACAACAAAACAAACTTCATGTGTTTTTAGTGGTTTTGCTTGTTTGTTTTTGTTTTGTTTTTGCTTTTTTTGTCTAAGAGTTGAGGAAATGGAAAAAATAATCTAAATGTTCTGTAAATGAGAAAAAGTTGACATTTTAAAGAAGGGATACTTGTTAAATACAGCATTAATTTTAATATACTTTATTTAAAATTTTTGGATACTTTCCTACTGTTACTCTATATTATGCAAAATTTTAATTGTTTCAGATTAGTTAAGATAGAAGAATTCTTCTCCGCTGTCACATATAGTCTAGAAACACAGTACTTGCTGAAGAGATTTTCCCTCATCCATTCTGTCACATTGGAAATGTTAGTAAGATGATTATTGGATGTACAGCTACACCTCGGATATTTGTTTTCCTTAGAGTAAAAATCTCACCTTCCAATCCAATAACCAACAAACACTAGTCTCTTCATTTTCTTTGTAGTTTTTAATTTTAAATTAATTTGTGCAGTTTGTAAACTACAGAAGCTGCCTTATTTGACTTAGGAGAATTATTTGCTTGCACTAATCCTTAAGTGTTATTCCATTGCAAAGTTACAAAGTGATTTTGTTTTGTTTCTTTCTTTCCTTGGATTAAGTAAGGACAGTGGTTCCTTTTAGATTTTGGCTTCACTACCTATTATTAAATTTCTATAAATAGTTTAAAGCAGTTTAATTTCTTTAAAAATAGGATGATATATTTTCATTGCACTTGAACAAAGCTAAGAATAAGAAATGCTAGTCTACACTTAACCAGCGAGAAGTTGCTGAATTTCTTACACAGATAATAACTTTGAATTTTACCGTAAAAATGTTCTTAACTGTTAGTATATCTTCTTTGGTGTTTGAAATGCCAATCAGAGGATGCTGGACTGAAACTCTTGTAGTTTTTTGTGGGTGTTTGTACTGTGATTATGAAATAAAAATAACTAATGTGCTTATTTGTGGCATCAAACTTGCTTATTGGAGTAGCATTTCTCTAGTAACTGGAAACAGTTATTCCTGAGCTCTAAATATTGTTTTATACACCTCACTTATAAATATTTTCTCAGGGCCTTGATTTATACCTCAGTGTTATAGTGATAAACTAACATGTATGAGATCATAACCTTAACCATTAGTACTTCAAAACAAAGGGACTTCTTTGAGACAAGTTAATAGCACCGCCTCCCCATCTCATCCTTCAAATAGTAGTGATCTTATTAAAGTAACTTGGCAGTGCACCTGAAATGTCTTCAACAAAAAGGAGAGCTCACACCCAAATGGAATGGACAACTAAAAATAATCAAATGCTAGTCTAAAATCCATAAAATAGAAACAGCAGAAATAAGCAAAGAAACAAATAAATGAATGATAAATTACAAAAAAAATCAATAAAGAGAAAAGCTCAGTCTTTGAGGAATGAAATACGATTGAAAACTATTTTTCCTAATTAATTAAAAGACAGAGAGAAGATCTAAGTTAAAAACAAAATAAAAAGCTTAGAGACAAAATCATGGTTATTTAAACAGACACCAAGGTAATCTAGAAAATCATATGGACATTCTTTAAAACTCTGTATTCCACTTATTTGAAAAATCTAAAATAAATGAATGATATTCTTGACATATGCCACCTATCAAACAGGCTCCAAAGCCACAGAGAAACCCTGTCTCAAAAAAACTAAAAAAAAAAAAAAAAAACATATCAGATAAGCAATTGAAAAAGAACTATAATCTGTAGTTAAATAAAATTAGTAATTATCTCTCTTAAACAAAATATGTCCAAGAGACATACGCTTATACTATAGAACTCTCCAGATCTTCAAATAAAAATTAACAGCAACACTCCTCATATTACTCCACAAAATATACAATGTACAAGACATTGTCCTCGTTTTTAATGATGCCACAATTACTCTGACACCTAAACTAAATAAAGACCCAATAAATTAAGATTAAGACCAATTCACTTTTTGAACATAGTTGTAAATGTTATCAATAAATATTTTCAATTTGAATTCAAGAACATATCAAAGAGATCCTACATCATGATAATGAGGATTCATCACAGAGACTCATTTATTGCTCAGCATACATATTGTAAATTTAAATTCACTATAAAACTCTGGATCATACCATTAGATTAAAGGACCATTGACAATTTACAACACCCCTTCATGATAAAAGTACTGGTAGGACTAGGGATACATAGGACATAGTTTAAAGAAATAAAAGTGACCGACAGTAAATCCACACCCAAAGTAAGTCAACTTAGAAAGGCACTCAAGACTTTTATACTAAACTCAGGAGTAAGACAAGGCTGTTCATTCTCCGTGCCTATTCAGTATAGTATTTGAAACTCTGATTAAAATAAGACAACTGAAGGAGTTCAAGGAGGTAAAATTAGATTGAGAAAAACTTACACTATTTTTTTGGAGCAGAAAACCTGACTGAATACATAAATGACTCACAAAATTCCACCAGGATACTTGTTCAACTCATATACACTACCAGAAACCTAGCAAGATGCAAAATTAATACACAAAAATTAGCAGCCCTCTTATATACAAATAATTAATTAACTGAAAATGAAATCTAGGAAATGAAACCTTTCACAAAAACCTCAAAAATACCTTCAGGTAACTCCCATCAAACAAGGGAAAGATGCACTGATAAAAATTTCAAAATACTGAACAATAAAGAAGATATCAGAAGATGGAAAGATATTACATGACCATGGATCACTAAGATTAATTTAGTGAAAATGGCTATCCTATCAAAATCAATACACAAGTTCAATACAGTCCCTATCAAAACCTAACACAATTCTTCATAAAAATTGAAAAGAAATTTTTATGTTTCATATAAAAAACAAACAAACAAATAAACAGCAGCCACAACAAAAACACTGTAGTGTAAAAAACTCCTAAACAATAAGAGCATCCTTGATCTCAAATTGTACTACAAAACTATAGAAGTAACAATAACATGATATTGGCAAAAAGACAAACACAGTGATCAAGGGATTCAAATTGAAGAGAAAGACTTACATCCAGACACCCATGGGCTATTTGATTTTGATAAGGAAGGCAGAAATACACAATTGAAAAATGACAGCATCTTCAACAAATGGTGCTTGCCAAACTTGATGTCCACATGTATAAGAACACAAACAGATCCAGACTTATCCCCCTTTTCAAAATTCAATACCAAATGTACAAAAGTCCTAAACAAAAAGCATACTTACTAGTTATGCTAGAAAAGAAAGTGGGAGCCAGGCAGTGGTGGCACATGCCTTTAACCCCAGCACTCGGAGGCAGAGGCAGACAGATCTCTGTGAGTCTGAGGCCACCTTGGTTACAAGAGCTAATTCTAGGACAGGCTACAAAGCTACAGAGAAACCCTGTCTAATAAAAGCAAAAAAAGAAAAAGAAAGTGGGGAACAATCTTGAACTCATGGACACAAGAAGATATGTACTGAACATCCAATAACATGAGCACTAAGGACAAAAAAGAGAAATAGAAGCTCATGAAACCGAGTAACAGATGGATGGCAAAGAGCACAAATCTCAAACAGACTGGAAAGCAACAGAACGATAAAAATTTTTACTAACTACATATTCGATAGAGGGTTAAATCACTAATATCTAAAATAAGTAAAGAATACAAACACTACACATAACAAATACAAAGAAACTATTTTAAAATGGCATACAGATCAAAAGTGAGAATTCTCAGAAGAAGAAAAAGAAATAGCTAAAAACACTGAAAGAAATGTTCAACATTCTTGATCACTAGAAAATAAAATCAAAACTACTCTGGTAATTTATATTTCACCAATTAGAATGGCTAATATCAATAATATGAATGACAGCTCACACTGGTGAGGATGTGAACTACGAGAACACTCATCCATTGCTGGTAGGAGTGCACACTTGTGGAGGCACTATGGAATTCATTGCGGCAGTTTCTCAGGAAGCTGGGAATAGATCAACCACTAGATCTGGCTGTACTCTTCTTGGGCATATACCCAAAGGACTGCATCCTACTACAGAGACACTTGCTCAACTTGTTATGTATTAAGTTTTCAATAAGCTGGCTACAATTCATACAACCATAGAATATAGCTACAGAGTAAGGGATGGGTAGGGGACAGGATAAGGACTCCAGAATACAGTGAAATAGAATTGATAGTTTGTGTTGTCTTATACTGGTTTATTTGGTTTTGTTTTGTCTTCTTTTATCATTTTTAGAGACAGTGAAAGGTTGTGGATTCGGATGATTGGGGAAGTGAGAAGGAGTTGGGGTACGGAAAGCATGAAAAAATTATATTGTATGAAAAAACTACTTTGAATAAAAGGAAATATTAAATATAAAAATATGAAATTTGATTATTTTTACCAGATATAAGATTTATGACAGTCTCTGTGATTTGCCTTTTTATTCTTTTTTGTCATTGTTTATTATCAATGCCTTTTTATTTTTTTCCAATTTTGGTGCTGAAATAATCATTCCAATTAGAACACTAAGTTTGAGTTTGATTTTTTTGTTATTTTTTTAATTTATTTATTTATTAAAGATTTCTGTCTCTTCCCCCCCACCGCCTCCCATTTCCCTCCCCCTCCCCAATTAGGTCCCCCCCCATCAGCCCGAAGAGCAATCAGGGTTCCCTGCAAATAAATAATTCCCCAATAAGATCATAGGTTTGAACATTTGTGCTGTAGGTAATGGCCATATACTTTGGGGCATGTTTATAGCTGGTGGAAATAGGTAATGATAAGGTGACCTGTGAAGTATCTACCTGTTTCTGGTGCAGGCTTGCTTTCTCTGCTTTGTGGCCCCTCAATCACTGTTCTAGCCTAACAGTGCTTACTTATTTGTTCATATTGCGGCTCTTCTGAATCACAAAACAAAATCTCTCCTTATTTTTTGTTGTTTGTATGAGGTATTTTGGCACAGTAACAGGTACAGCAGATGATACAATTAGTTGTTTTAACCTCCTATTTTTCTGGAAAATTTAGATTCCAGAATGTATGATTTTATCATTCAATTTTATATGGAATTGTTTTATATTATTTCAGTTTCCAGTTTTATCGTTCCTAATCTGTGATACTTGTACACTGAGGATATTTGTGTTCTTTCTTTCTTTTTTTTCTATCTTTCTTCCTTCCTCTTTCTTTTTTCTTTTTTCTTGGGGGGGGCATAACTATTCAGTTTGCCACCACAATTATTTGAAATGCTGTCTTTATTCAACTGCATTATAGATGGCCCTTTTTAACATGTTAGTATGCTATGTATTGCTATTTTTCTATTTTC
Organism: Microtus pennsylvanicus; assembly: GCF_037038515.1. Classification (NCBI taxonomy): domain Eukaryota; kingdom Metazoa; phylum Chordata; class Mammalia; order Rodentia; family Cricetidae; genus Microtus; species Microtus pennsylvanicus. The sequence continues at coordinate 59,816,347 of NC_134593.1, forward strand.
ACTATTTTATTTCTGTTCACGTGTTTCTACATACGTGTTCTGTAGAGCAAGGAGAATAAGCTTGATATCCATGCTTTATGTTTGTAATGGAAAGTGATTTAATTATTTAGCAAGCAAAGGTAAATAAAATACCAGTAAGTAGCACGTGGGGAGAAATAGCAGATACGTATCAAAACATCACATAAGGAGGTTACAACATACAGCTGAGAGTAAACTGATTGACAGAGCCAACAATGGTAACATCATCAATCAGGGGCTTAGAAATATCCAACAAAAACCACGAGGGAAGCTGGAACTCTCACTGTGATTTCTTCTTTGAGCTTCATCGTTATGGATCAGGTTCCCATGGCTGAACTCCTGGCTTTCTGTTCCCACTGCAAGCATTTTCCTCTGTTTCTTTTTTTGTTTCTTTGTTTCTTCCTTCCTTCCTTCCTTCCTTCCTTCCTTCCTTCCTTCCTTCCTTCCTTCCTTTCATCTTTCCCTTCCTTCCTTCCTTCCTTCCTTCCTTCCTTCCTTCCTTCCTTCCTTCCTTCCTTCCTTCCTTCCTTATTTTTTTCTTTCTTTGTTTCTCTGTAGCTTTAGAGCCTGTCCAGCAATTATAGACCAGGTTGGCTTTGAACTCAGATTCACTTGACTCTGCCTCGTGCATGCTGGGACTACAGGTGTGTGCCACCACTACCCAGCCACTGCAGGAATTTTTACATCAAAAAATAAAAAAAAAATAGTGTAAGAGAAGTTTATCTTCTAGCTGTTCTAATGGTCACAATAATTTTCAAATATTTTTCAAAACCTTAGATGGTTTTGAAATCTTCCTTGTGTACTGACCCAGAGTTAAGGATGAGCATCGCTGTTTTGGAGAACACTAGAAATAAATGTGCAGAGATCAGGACAGCAGAACCCTCCTTAGTGCCAGATTCCACTTTCATTAAGTTTAAAAAGTGCAGCACAGTTTAGCTATACAATGTATATTACAATAGTTCTGCAGACAATATTCTGATTTGATTATTTCAGCATTGTGAAACATCTTTACATTCAAAATTTGACCCCTTTAACTCTGTGTATTGATGATCAGGAGAATGTTTGGGAGAATTTTACTGATTCATGTTTAAATGAAATAAAATCCAAATGGTAGTTTAATACATTAGTCTTTAAATATATTGTATCATGTTAAATTTTTCATACATTTAGTTCTTACTAAATGTTGTATGATTTTATCTAGTTTCATGTATGAAGATTTATCACGTTTACTAAGTTATTGGATGATAAATGTACTTTAATGATCAATGCATAGATGGTTTCTTCTCTTATCAGTTTCTACATTTTTGCAGGAAGTAGAGTTGCTAAACTTCATGACAATAAAGTTAGAATTTGCAAACAAAAGGTATAATAATTATTTGTAATTTTCCAGGAAACTATCAACTACTTTATTTCCAAAGTCCAAAATACTGTCATTTATCTATTCAAGTAAATTTAGATTACTTCCATGTTTTTCTTAAAATTTATTTCATCATTCTAAAACTTTCTCCAATTTCAACCACAGTTCAATTAATGAAAACACAGTTCCTGTCAGGATGTATCTTGTTATGAGATCACTTTTCCTGTGGAGCTATGAACAAATGCAGATTGATCCCAGAGACAACACAGGAAATAACCAAAAAGAGCAACTCTACCTAAGTATAGCTGGGAAAGCAATGAGTTTATGGGCTTTACTGACATGTGTGTGAATGGATTCATGACAGCTTCAGCATCAAAAATCTCAATTTAGCATACACGGTGAAAATCACATGTTTATAGCTCTTTGTCCTGCTGTCACTAAGTATAAAATTTTCATGACAATTTAGTAATATAATGTCCACTACATTACTTTTGTGAGCAATCTTCTGATTTGATTTTTTCAGTGTTATAATATGTAAATTCTTCAAATTAAAAACACAGAGAGTCATCTAAGTGTTTATTCATTCTTGGGAGAACATCTGTGATACTTTTGATTTATATATATATATAAAGGAGCAAAATTGAAATAATAGCTTAGTACATATTATCTCTCCACAGAAAAGTTCTCTTCTCCAGCAATTGTTTAATTCTTTTATATGCTGGTAGAGGATCCATAGGAACATCTGTTACTTCCCTGAATACTGTGTGGCTTCTTATCTTCCATTCAGAAGGAAATATGTTTAAAAACTTAACTATGTAAATACATAATGTATTAAGCTCAAAAACATATTTGTACAAGTAACATTGTATAGACCTAAATGATTGTGTTTATTTATTTATTAATATATACATATTTGCTCACATATATAATAAAAATTAAAGAAAATTGGGTTATGAATTTGAAAGAGACAGAGTGGTATATATGGGAGGGTTTAGCAGGAGAAATAAAAAGGGAAGTAAATTATATTAAAATGTCAAAAGATAAAAAATATAGTTTAAATATATAATAATTAAAATACAAACAAAAGAAGATGCAATAATCAATTAGTTTATTATCTCTGAAGAATTTCATGGATGTAGAAACAAAGCTGCCACTTGAGCTTAAAATTTCATTTAAAATCTTTCTTGTGGAAGAATAACTATTCAAACTCAACTACGTAATTGTAAGTCCTCTTGTATGCCTTTGTCTTTGACTTCTGCTACATCAGAGCAACTTGTAGAGTCCTTCAGAGTAATGTATGGCAGAACAACAACAATCAAAACCAAGTCAAAGTGCGTACTTCTATAACTTCAATCTATGCCTTGATTTTTTTGATCTTTGGTATTCCCTAGAAAAAAGTAGTTATAGGCTCTTTACGTTAAACATTTGGATATTTTGTATAAATTTTGAGTACCAACGGCCAGAAATTGCAAAGGTTTTCATTAGAAATTTTATACTCATACATAAAGAAAACATCAATAGAATTATTGATATTCTTTCTCTAAACCTTAAACAATCAGTGTAAGGAGTACTCCCTTAGCAGTAATCAAAGTGAAATGAAAATGCTAATTTTCAACCATTAATGCAAAAGTATATTAATAACAATAAATTTTACATAGTTATTAAAACTTCATTATAGACTTTGATTATGATTTGTTTAGGTTGCCAGAACGCTTAGTTTCACATATTCATTTGAATGCTGCAGGAAAATTACAAATCTCATTAATGATTTCTAGCCAATTTCTACTGCATATGGACTTACTACAAGCTAGGGGAAAGCAAAGGGATTTTAACTGGTAAGTTATTTTGTCTTGTAGCTGGATATTTTCACTTCAATAGTCATACTGGTTTACATTAATGAAGACTGAAATTTCTCTCATTCAGCAGAATTTGTTGTTTAGGTAATCAAAACTTCACTCGTTTTGACATCCTCTGGTTACTTTATGAACACTCTGGCATTATTACTCTTTGCCACCAGATTTCTGGTGAAATATATCAATATTGGTTCGACTATGTTGATACCTTCTAAATATTTTGCCTTAGGTTGACAGAGCCATTGATTACGACTATTTGGATATGACCCTACTGTGCCCAGTATCCAATTTATCAAGCATGCTGATGAGCATGCTATGCGAAATGGTGCCGAGAGGTCTTGGTAAAATACAGATTTATTAGATTCTTTCTTTCTCTTTATCTAAGAAGCCTGTCATCCTGTCACACTGCATGAGAAATGACTTCAAGTTGACTGCGTTTGAGACAGAAAGAACAAACACATTGCCACTTACCATTCTTCGCTTGAGTCATGCTTACTGCTGAGTATAGCGAAAGGAGTGCTGACATGAGCTATTTCTACTGCATGCAATTTAATAAGTCTTTTTACTTGTCTTTAATTGAGATTGAGAGTACAATCTTTACCCAACAGAGTAAAATGCACAGTGCCCTAAGCAAAAGGTGGTAGTCATAAATTTCGTCTTCATCATTCTTTCTGTTTCACTATAGTGGCTACATCTATGAACTCATTATGCTTTAAGTATGCCACCTATTGGATTTCTTGTTTGACAGCCATGGTTGACAGATGAGGACATTCTAGAAATCATTCAAGGACTGATGCCATTGGATGAAGATGAGAAATAAATAGATAACTTGTTTCTTCTATGGTTTGTTTGTGTTTCTAATGAATATAATAAATATAATCACTTCTCTGGGTTTGTAAGAAAATTATTTTAAACACTACATAGTAATTCCTAATGATATAGCAGACATTTGTTTAACAAGACAAAGAGTATATAGCAAACAATTTTTATAATTGTTTTTGATTTCTATAACTTCCTCTATATTAGGTGTGTTTATAGCTTATTAAATAGGACAGAAATGAACCAAAACTTGATTGGGTTGCTATATGATAAAATTGTTTGAAAATTGTATTTGTTCAAGGCCAGTTTGAACAACAGAGTGAATTTCAGGACAGTCATGACTGTTACACAGAGAAATCTTGTCTCAGAAAATCAAAATCCCAAAAAAATTATATTAAGATATACAATCTATAATAAAAGATGGTTCTTTAGCTATCTGAAAATTCTATTAAAGATATGTATTATGTAAGAAGAGATAGTTTTAGGCATAAACACTGTATTATAGGTAATATTCATTTTTAATGATATATGAATATTTATTTTTCACAAAATAAAGTATAAAAGGATGACATTGTACTCTATCTGATATAATGCAAAAGAATTATATTTTTGTTCAATCAAAGGTCTTCATGATTAAATTATTATGATAATATTCATGGATATAAAGCAGAAAACACACAGACATCCTGACAAAAATTGATTATGCTTAGGGAAAATGTTCTGCAATAGAAATCAAAAGAAGGGTCAAGAGGAATTCTGACATGAGCATAGTATCTGTGAACCACTATAAACAAATCAAAGGAAACTTTGAACACTGTCTATGTCTTTAAGAATGTTTATGTTTCTTTTAATGGTTTCAAATAGTCATACTTTTCCAAATTTGTATTTTATTTATCTATTTTTATGTCTGATTATATGTGAACGTCTCCACTTAAGTGTATGGGCACATGTACATTCCTGTACTTCAGAAGCAGGAGAGAGTGTAAGATTCTTTGGATACTCCCTGTATTTGTGGGATTCTTAGCACTGAGGTGGGTGCTGCAAATTCTGGTACTCTTCATTGATGATCAAAAACTTTTAACTTTCAAAGACTCTCACTAGTTCCAAAGTTTTAGATGTTTTTTTAAAAATATCTTTACTTGGTTGTTAAAAAAACTATTTATTGATGAAGCTTAATTTTAATGACTTTGTCAAAAAGCAGGTGTCTAGAGTTCTGTGATTTGATTTGTGTCACATTCTCTATTAATTGACCCATATGTCTTCTCTTGTGGTTCAATCAGGCAGCTTATTTTTCACTCTAAATCTGTACTCTAATTTGTTCAGTTCACATAGTGTGGCACCTCCAGCAATACACTTTTTTGCCTATCTTTTAATTTAACATTTTTTTATTAAATTAAAAAAATTTAATTTAATAAAATTAAATAATTTTCCCAAATAATATTCACTTTTTGCAATGAATGACAGCGGCTATGGATAATTAAAAATTAGGACTCAGAAGTCAAGTTGAAGAAAAACTTTGTACAGACATTATTGAAATGTATATGTGGTGAAATTATTAACAACCATAAATAATTAAGTATATAAATACCATATAATTCAGCAGTTTCCTTACTAATAATGAAATAATTATTAAAGAGGTACCTGCTCAGCTCTATTTACTGAAAGTATATAAATATATTATAGGTAAAAGCAATTAATATTTTTATTTTGTACTTATACAACTGAACATTAAACTCTAAAAAAATTAAGCTGTGCAGAGTAACATGGAGGAACACAGAATACATATTAAACAATATAAGTCTGATATGACACTAAAGTGTCACTATGGCCTCATTTTTATGTAGAATGTGTTTAGTTAATGGACCAGAAAGTGGACTGTTAATTTCTATAGCTCATAGAGGTTGAAGAAAGAAATGAGGGTCAAAAAACCCAAAGATTTAAAGCTATCTTTTATTATATCACAGTGACTCTATCAAGTAGTAAATACTATATTTGATAACATATCACATATCAAGTTTAAAAATAACTATGACAGTTGGCCAAATAAATAATATGTACCCAAAAATAAGTATGTCAGGAACTACTCATGTGATGAAATGGAAGGGCTGTTATATACTATGTATATATATGAAAACATCTTACTGATATATGTTTCAGGAAGGCTGCTTGTTTGTTTCCCATCTTCCTAGCAGCTTAGACCAGAAATAACCACTCCGAAACTATATTAATTAAATCATTGTTTAGTCCATTAGCTCTAACATCTGATTGGTTAACTCTTACATCTTAATTTAACCCATCTCCATTAAAATGTATATTGCCATGCGGCAGTGACTTACTGGGTAAAGTTCCAGTGTTTGTCTCTGGCAGGGCTACATGGCTTCTCCCTTACTCCAACTTCTTACTCCCCAGAATTCAGTTTAGTTTTCCCCAGGTCGCTCTGTTATGCCCTGTTCTGGTATAAGCTCAAAGCAGTTTCTTTATTCGTTAATTATAATCACATCATACAGAGGGGAATCCTACATCAGATATATACTACATTAAATGAAATTATATCACAATAGAAACAAATTGGAATGATTAGTAATATTAAGAAACTTCCAGTTTAAAACATATAGTAATATTTTTTTATAAAAGTAGTAGAAACATTGAGATATAAGACAGAGACATATTTTAAAATACATAAAAATCTTATAAGATGTCTGGATCAGTGGATGTTAGCAGTAAGCTATATGATCAAGCATAGTACTGTGATAAAAAACATGAACAAGTAATGGATCATATTCTAAAACATCTTTTTTTTTTTGGTCTGAAAATAGCAGATGAGTAACCAACTTGAGTTTTCTTGAAAATATAAATAATTTTACATGTCTCCTTTAGTGATCTTTTTTTTGTCTGAATCTGTCCTACTGTGTATCTGAAATTCTTTTCTGTCCAAGAGCACATCTTAAAATATTAAGCGGCTAAGCGTCATTACTAAGATTAAGGTTGTTGGATGCAGTTTGAAAAGAACTATATCTAAATTTCCTAAATGATTGTTTATAAATGTTTGTTTAAATCTAAAGGGAGATATTATATAGAGGTGAATACTTTGCATTGGTATGGATCTTGTTGTATTGATAAGGTCAGTTTTGTTATATGTATATTTCTGCGCTTGATTAAGGTATTGTGTTATTACAGCTCAGTTTCCTGAGAAACCCTTAAACAACTGTGCAGCAAATGAGTACAATGACCTCAAAATGTAAACAATGTATAAGTATCTTGATCAGAGGTAGAAATGTATAATACAATATGATAGGCATATACTAAAATTGTATCAGTATACAAAATATTTAAATAGAAACATGCACACACAATCTGACAAAATAACTTTGCATAGGTGTACAAATATTATAGACAGAACTAGGAGCATATTCAATATAACAAATACAATTTTATAGCTCATTTATATTCACTTTGTTCCTATTATTATTATTAGTTTGAGTAAGCTCATATTTATCTATTATCCCGTTCAATTTCCCTTTCTTCAAAAGAGATCTCTGAGCCTACATAATTTTTACCCTAATCCCCAAGCCTATACCAGTAATAAACATTTCCTAAATGATGTCCCTAACCTTGAGAGCAGAATTTGTTGGGAGAAGGGCCATTGTCTTCTAAAATTTCTTCCAACTGTCATGGCAGTGATGTTCTTTTTATGGGATCCTGTAAAACTAAAATGATTGTTAAGTTTCAAGGTTACTGTCTGGTATAATTTCAAATGGTCTCTGAGTAGTCGATAGGGTTATTCTGTTTTTTATTTGGAGTTCTGGCCAGAATGTTGTAAGAAGGTGCACTATTTCAGCTAACCAATTTGGAACCATTTTGAGCAGCTGGTACCCAAAACTGGTCTTATTGTAGCACTATCAGCATCACAACGTCATATTAACCAGATGGAGTTTTGTTGTGGGGCCCCATCTTCTTCCTGGCAACTCTAAAGATTACTGCAGGAAAATCAACTGTTCATTGTGGAAAGCTTAAACATTATTCATATAGACATATATTCAACTAAAGATATGATATAGACAAAATAGATATGAAGAAAAGTAAAATTTTTTATAAGAACTTTCTTCTTTCTGTCTCATATCAGATGGCTCCTGACATGAGATAGAAACTCTAAATTTTTCTTTGAAAAACATGCTTGGATTAACAGGAGGGTATCTATTGTCCAAGCATTGATTCATAAGTGAGCTTATATTTCTACTGGGCATTTTAGATATATAATGTATGTGTGTGTATGTGGAATATACAGAGATCATACATATACAATATTACCATTCAGATGACCTTATAAATCATATTTCTCTTTGTTCAGTGATCCTTTCTGGATAGTAATCTTTTTCTCTTTAGGCATTCAAATACCCAGCATATCTCTAATATTTATTATAAAGATGGCTGGCTATGAGGTTTGCTGGATTTTTTGTTTGTTTGTTTTCGTGATTGTTGTTCTGTTTTCCTCCATGTAATATTATGTCATCAATTACCTTTTAAAATTTAACATTAGTTTTAAAAAAGGGGAGGAGAACAATGGAACAAATTAAAGAAACCTCCTCAAACATATTTTATATACAATTTTAATTAAGTCTCCAGTCATGAAATTGGCTGTGTTGCTGCCTTTATTATCTTTGTCACCAGAAAAGTTTTTAGAAGGAACAGTAAAGAGACCTTGATTTCACCTACAGATAGGACGAACCAACCCCAAGACTTTTTGCTTTATTTTAATGCTAAAGAGACATTTTATCAGCAAGCATCTTTTGTGCTATGTTCTTGCTATCCAACAGTTGGAAATAAAGATCTTATTAAAATGTTATTGTTATTCAGTAGAATAAAAAGACTAGAGCTAAATGGATTCAATTATCCAGGTAGTTTTTTGCTTGGTAAATATCCAATACTATATTTTCACCCCAGGGTAACATTTCTAGAGTTGTTTGTTAATATTCCTATTGCTGATACAGCATTTAGACAAAGCATTTTTTGATAATAAACATTCAAAAAGAACCTACACAGCTTTTAGTGGTAATGGAATCTTGTTAATATATTAACAGCTTTATTGACTGTGGACATAAAATTTCATCACTCCATGCCGCTCTGCCTAATCTAGCCTTGGAAGCCACATAAATGGCTTCACAGAGCCATTGCTTTAACACTCTTGACATACTGATATGGCTCTGGATATAACAGGCTTGAAATATATGAATACAAATTGCTTTTCACATAGTGATATCTTTCTTCTTTTGTCATCATTATTTTTTAAGATTCCACAGTGCATAAAATACTATTATGATATAGTACACAGAGACAGGCAGCGTCACTCGAAATGCTTATAGCACTCAGAAACAACACCTTGTAAAAAGTGAAATAACAAATGAATCTTAGTAACAGTTGTAGGGGACAAAGCATAAAGGAAGCATTGAAGGAACCAGGCTTTTTAAGATGTGGGTCTATTTTACTCAATGGAAGGAAAAAGGCTTATTTGTGGTCACCCAGATGGCTGGGTTGAATGTTGTTTGACAACATGGTGATTTTTTGCTATTATATGGAGCCAGGATTCCTGAATAGAACACATTCTTATGGAACAAATATCATGTACTTTGTACCCTCCTCCAGCGCAATCTATCCATACACTTGTTAATATCCTTCTAACTTTGGGACTTCTTGGAACATTGTTTATCAGCCAAGGAAACTCATTCTTATTGCAAAGGTGACAGGTGTTTTGCTGCTACGCTAAGGAGTTTCTATGTAGCTATACCTAAACCATTGTTGTGATAATTGTGTTGTGATAATTGTCAGAACAAAGGTTGTGGTAACCTTTTCCCAAAGCTTTTCTTTTGTGTACAAAGAATATACGAAGAGGTTAAAATCTAGAAGTCCCAACCCAGTGCCTGTAAAGGCGGTATGAGGCTTTTTCGTTCCTGACATATAACAAAATAGCATTTCATATGAGCTTTAAATTTTGCATTATGTTAGCCTATAAGATTTTGATGTGTGAGTACATAAATATACACAGTGTAGATAAAATAAATATAAAGAACAATGTCTTTGAGGAAATTAATGAAACTGAGGTTCCTGTTTAGGAAGAGTTTTTGATAATGAGCCTCAGCAGTAGCCTAGTATTTAAAGTTCCTGAAACTATCTCATTTTAATAGAGTTAATAAAAGAGTAATATACTAAATGTAGCCAACAAAGTCTACCATAAATTTATCTTGGCAGTGTTTTAGGTTGCTTGATCAACAATGTGTTTCATTATGTGAATATGAAAATGAATAGCTACAGTTGTCTCACTGTTTGTACATGGAATTCCATAATGACAGCTGAATTGAATTAATAATTGTTTATATTATGAAAAACAATTATTATCCAAATATGAAATATATTTTACAAACTAGATAAAACTTCTTTGACTCAGAAGGCTCTAATATTTTCTTATATTAAAAGGAGCTTTTGCTTCATTAAATTCTTTGCAAATATTTTTATCATATGACTTTTCCAGTTATTCATTACTTGAATGAAATTGCAAGTTACATGTTTAATACTTTTGGAAGTTATTAGAATGAAACATTAAAGAGGAGAAAATATATTTGTCATAGGACAGTTTTCTACTATGTGTATGTATGTGTAATTGATTTGGGGAAATATTTCCTCATGTTTATAAGTAGATTAATAAGCTTTAAATGTCATTGTAAAACTCTATCTACATCATTTTCCAATACAGTTGAACCCATAAATATCACATATAATTAATGGATACATCTACACCATTACGGCTTAGGAGCTTTGTAAAAGTTAGGACAGAAAGATTGTAATAGCCAGAGAATTAGGGACTTTGTGATGGGATTTTTATACTAGTTATATCAGAAACTACACACATGAAGTCTTAACATAATTACTGCCTAAATATGAGCTGAATCAGGACGAAAACCATAGAAATTTTAATGTGGATGGGGAAAGGTTAGGTGATCTCAGCTCTACACAAAGAACTACGACACTCAAGGAATGCTAAGAGCTGGGGAAACGATCTGTCTATCTATCTATCTATCTATCTATCTATCTATCTATCTATCTATCTATCTATCTATCTATCTATCTATCTATTTTTTCCCAAGACAGGGTTTCTCTGTAGCTTTGGAGCCTATCCTGGAACTAGCTCTTGTAGACCAGGCTGGCCCTGAACTCACAGAGATCTGCCTGCCTCTGCCTCTGGAGTGCTAGAATTAAAAGCATGCACCACCACCACCCGGCTGAGAAATAGTGTTTTTCAGAAAAGAACACATCAATGGGTTATCTCACACCAAAGGTCCAGTGCTGAAAACATACAAACAACTAACATTATAAAGACTGAGGAGGTTTTATTAATATATATTACAGGGAGAGAGAGAGAGAAGGGTTTGTGATCCATTTTGTTATTTACAATAACAAAAACAGTTTAATTTGACATTTGTTGGTTCTTTAGGGCTGTCTCTTTTTTTTTAATATCTAATCAATTTTTTCATGAGAGTGTCTGAGTAAATTTCCTAACGTTGACATCTTATTGCCAGGTCAATGACAAAGCCATTAAATAATAAGAATTTATTTCAAATAGTTTGTTAAATAATATTTAAAACTAAGAGAAAAATTCCCTATATTTTTTCAAGGAAAATTAAATAAAACAAGAAGGAAGTTTTCTTTCAGAAAATCAGAATACTGAAAGTAGTAGAAATGAGAGAAGTGGAAAATTACCTATAATGAATCTTATTAACTATAATTGATAAGGTTAAGTTTCCTAATTTATAACCTTAAAGAGTACTCTTTTATATATTTAAGGCTAATTATGTTAGTATAATATATATTAGGTATTGATAGATGCTCATACACACACAACTTCCTGCCTCCACACATGCAGATAAAGAGAGAGAGAGAGAGAGAGAGAGAGAGAGAGAGAGAGAGAGAGAGGTGCGCGCGCACACACCCCTGAATGAATCAAGTTTGTTTTGCTTGAAAATACATGTGTTGGCCTGAGCACTTAGGATCAGATAATATATCAGAGATCTCATCCTTGAAGTAAATTTATAATTCCTTTTTAGCAGCCATTGGTTGCTTATATTTGTTCATCTAGGAAAGGAATACTGTAAAATTTCTTTTGTTTTTATTGGCATGTAAATTATTGTCATTAAGAAAGTCTTACTTATATTTATATATTTATGATTTCATGAATCTAGAAAATGCTCTCTAGCAATAAGGTCTTGGTTCTCTGGCTGTTATTTCATTCTCGTCTGAAATTTTCATGAGCATTCCATGTAATGAGTAAAGAAAAAGAAAATCACCTGAATTCACTAATCAAAACAAACATCCCAACTAAAAGAATGAGAGGCAATGTAGTACAAATTCTAATTGGTCTTGAAAATAAAAACCCAGAGTCAGATAACAGAGCATGTAAACTGAAAGATCAGAGAAGCAGAGCAGTCAGCCACTAATTTTTAACTTTATGGAATCCTCAGATCGAATGGGATATCTAGTCTCAGGCTGAATGCCATCTCTTCAAAACCTCAGACTGAATCTTAAGCTCCTTTGATATACAGATTAATAGAAAAGGGTTAAATTAATGTAAGATTTAGCCAATAAAAAGCTGGAGCTAATGGGCCAAGCAGTGATTTAATTAATACAGTTTCTGTGTAATTATTTTGATTCTGGGTGGCCGTGAAAAACAAGTGATTCCCTTGTTTTTAAAACAAATATAAATATTTGTTATATAAAAACAAATATTTTTATATAAACTGTTTTCATCTTTCATGTTTCTTAGAGGTTTTATTTTAAACTTGAAAAATTCTTAGTTGTTATTTAATAAATGAATAGATAAATATATAAAGTTTACATTCATATTTTCACGATTGAAAAATTTCTTTGCATGAACATTTACTTTTCAGATCTCTCAAACATGAATTGTACAAAAGGCCTGACAAAGGAAAAATGTTTCAATTAATTGGTGCCAATTTTATCATACAATCTTTCTGACAGTTAGAATGAACAGAGCTATTCATGTAAAATCAATATCAAGTTATCCGCACCAATTTAGTTTTCAAACATCTGTATAGATGCTTAAAAGAATTCAACCTTTCAATACTTTCCTTAATTTTTTTCTGAAATGAATGTATATTGTAAGACAAAGCTAAATTCAACCAAAAAAATCTACTTATTTTATGTGCTTCAAGTGTGGAGAACCTATGTGATCAGGCAGTCATAAGAATTTGATAAGGCTAAAACTTAACCTAAAATTTTTATGTGACAAAGAACAAATACCTTCAGTCTCCACTCCATGGATGTCTGTTTCCTCTAGCCTCCACACTTACTCCTTTCAGGAGAGGCTGAAATCGCCTTGTTGAACGTACAGGGCTACCCATATTCATCTCTTAGATTTCACAGTGCTTATCATCATATGTATTTCCCAACTATTCATTTTCAAGCCATTGGTTAAATCTGTCCTCATCTATGAAGAAGTTCTCATGCTCTCGTATTCTGTTATTGAGACAGAACTTTAGGAAAGTTTGTGAAAGTTTAGTTTAATTTTATAATGTCATCTTCCCTGAAGTTTATCAACTTTGGAGTTATATGATCAATTACTGTCCTTAATAATGAACTATGTCTTACTTGAGTTTTTCTAAATATTTTAGTCGTAGTTATATATCCAATATAGCTCAATAAAAAGACATAAATATTTCTCAATAGTAAAAATAAAGAAAGGTGTTATGGCTAAATGGATAGGGACAATGCTACAACACTTGATGATCTCTAAAACCATGAATCAAAATAAATCTTGTCTTAGATTTTACTATGCTAGATATTTCCTACGGTGGTAAAAAAGCAAATACAACAAATCAATCCTTTCTATATTATATTGAGCACATCACAATAGAACATATTTGAGTCGAATAGCTACTTTGTAAACTGGATCATCTTGCACTCAGTGATCACTATGGTTTATTAGTTCAATATGATGAGCAAAGGAAAGCACATTTATATGTGACATTTTAAGTTACTTTTATACTGTCAAACAAAATAAACAGCAATTCAATATAATTTTATATTTGAAATTCTAAAAGTTACTTCAAAGAACATGTAGAACAGTGCTTAACCAATTATGTGTCTATTGTGTGTTTCTCCAGTTGACACTTAAAATGAACTATTAAGATCTATGAGATGTTTTCTACTAGTGCAAAAGCAATCCAACATTAAAAAGGGTCTAGACTTTCTCAGTAGAAAAAGATAGTATTCATCTCTAACACTAAAAAATAAACAAACAAAAACATACAACAACCAAATTCACAAGATAAATTATCATTTGGTAATAAAATATTTTATTTAAAACATCATACTGAGTGAGGTAACCCATGCCCAGAAAGACAAATATAATATGTACTCACTCCTACATGGCTTTTGGACATAAAGCAAAGAAAAATCAGCCTACAATTCACAATTCCAGAGAACATAGACAACAAAGACAACCCGAAGAGAGACATAAATTAGTCTGATCTAAATGGGAAGTAGAAAAAGACAAGATCTCTTGAGTAAATTGGGGGCATGGGAGCAAGGGGAGAGGGTAGAAGGGGAGGGAAAAGGAAGAGAGGGGAGTGGAGAAAAATATATAGGTCAATTAAAAAAGAAGTATGCTGAAAACTTTTTTAAAGCTGAAAACTTGTTTAAAAAGGCCGTTTAATATATTTTTGATTTCTACAAATTTAATAGTGGTGACAGAAATGTGAATTAATGTATCAATTATTCTAAACATTAAAAATGAATATGCATTTACTGACTTGTTTACAAAACCATACAATTTTTTTCATATTGTTATTTTATTTGCATCTCTGTGTTTGCTTTATTCCTCTGATATATTTCCCTTATGTCCCTGTTTTAAAACTCATTTTGACTTTTAGAACAATTTTTGCCTTTTATTACTAATTATGTAGTTAAAAATATGGTTTATTACTTAGTATTGATAAGATAATGAATGTAAGAGTGTTTAATGCACTTTTCTAATTTATCCCTTACTATTTTTGCAAGGATTTCTGACACCTTATAAATGCAAATCAACTTCAGAAGCACTTAGCCATGTAAATAAATATGCTAAAAGCATTACTGCAAATTTTGCAAACCAGTGCTGCTTTCAGGAACAAGCAGAGGATGTCAAAATTATCCACCCTATTGCCAGGATTCAGCTGCTTTCAAAGCATGACCCATCAAACTTTTATTTTATTGTGGGGAAAATGCTTTTCAAAAATAAAAAAAATTAATATGCATATATCTATAAAGGCAGATGTCATAAAAAGGAAATGTATCAGTATGCAGAACACATGATGTACTAAGTAATTTGACTCCTTTCTAAGGTAGTCACATTTCCTTTTTGTTTCCATCCATAAGTTGTCAATGATATGATTGCTATGCATCTTTATTTTAATGCTGCCTTCTCCAAAATTGTCTACATTTAGATTCTGTTAGTTCTTTGGGTTGTACATGGGAGGAGTCATTGGAATAACCCACACTCTCATAGAAAAATCCAGAATATTAAATCTACAATGCATGCAAATTGGAGGTTTTCCTTTTTAAAATTCATTCTACATTAACTTTATGTAAATATGTGTGTGTTTCTTCATGGGGAAATATTTCCGCAACAGATGTTTCTAGATCTGGAACTTATATAGAAGAAGCAACAATGGAAATGTGTCTTTGAATGTTGTATGTTGTCTCAGGCTCTTTTTCTTTGTCATTTACCTTCTTGTTTGCCATTAATTAAATGACCCTTTTGTATTGGTTCCATCACCATGACCTCAGGTTTAGAAAATAGGGTCAGTCTCTCTCAGAGAGAAACATGGATCAAAAGCTACGATTTTCCGTTTTATTTTGTTTTTTTTTTCGTGAGGTATTTCAGCTCATTACTGAAAGAGTTCAGTGACAAGAAATTGGTTAAGTTACTGTGTGCACTTCTATGTTCACCTGTGCATCAGGTTCAGAAGCCTTTGGGACTTGTTTGTGGGAGGAACTTGGCAACTGTGAAGAAACAAGTTCAAGAAAACCTAGGACCTCCAAGCAACAGAGCTTAACAGGTGAGGTGTTGGGAGTTCAGGGTACTGGAATATCAATTAAAATGAAGACATTGAAGGTCAAGGTCATGAGATTTCAGAACGGAATGAGGAATAATTTAGATGTGGATTAGATAATATGTGTATTAAATTGTGATAAATAAGAGTATAGTTTGTTCAGGCACTAATAATTTGTGGGAAGTTACACTTAGATTAACAAATTGACTATGCTGGAGGGGGATTGAGGGGGTCCCTAAAAGCTCTTGAATGACTACTCTTATAAGCTTTCCCATTGCATCCAACTGTCTAGAAAGAAGAAATGGAGTTATAAGTTCTAATGATTGCTGTGATGAGTTTTGTTCTTGGTTCTCTACGATCTTTTCTCCTTAATAACACTCTTTCTTCCTTTTGGAATAAATATTTACTCTATCATTTTATTTGTGAGTATAATTCATAAAATACTGTATATGAGCTCAAAACTATTCATTTGTTTTGAGTCTCATTTGATAATTTTAATTTTTTTTCAAGATAGGGTTTCTCTGTATAGCCCTGGCTGTCCCAAAAATAACTCTTTATAATAGGCTGGCTTCAAACTCACAGAGGTCTTCCTGCCTCTGCTTCCCAAGCACTGGATTAAAGGTGTGTAGCACCACTACCTGGCATAAACTTGAACATCTGAGCAAAGATAGACATATTAAAACTATTGAAAGACCCCCGAGGTGGGCAGCCTTTCAGACTGGGGAGACCCTCCCAAGGAACAGCGAGACCACTCTTCGGATGCAAACAGCAAGAGGCTTTATTCAGTACACAGGTACCTGGGGCGACTTAGTCTCTCGAAGGACTAGCGCGCCTTCAGGCGGGGGTAGTGGGTTTTTATAGGGTAGGGGGGTGAGAAGCACAGCTACAGAAGCGAGACGCATAGTTACAGGGGTTTGATTGGTCAGTTCATATAAGGCCAGGTTCGCCGAGGACAATTTGAGGTTTTACCTAGTAATCAGATAAACTGCCTACTCTGGCTCCATCTAGGGCATGAGCTGCTTCCCCTTGCTTAGTTCCTCATTGCTCGGGGCCTGGTGGCTGACCCCAGACATCCTGCCTAGCCCCTCCGCCCTTGTTGTTAAGTTGAACTTTCCTGCCCTGGTTTTGTGTATGTTTGCTCAAAAGTTCAAGCCTTGCAAGAATGGCGTTACTGCTGCTAGCTGCTGTTTATATTGAGTGGGGGTCTTTCACTATGAGAAATCTTGAATATGAGCAAAAATATAACACTATTATTACTTTTGAACTGAAATATTCCATGCTGGATTAAAGAAGGCGACTTCTGAGAAATAATGAGTTATAATGAGCTTAAAAACAGACAGTCTTCTTCTAGGGTTTTAAGTAGAAGCTGTGAACAGTTGTTTAATGGCCAGAGACTCCCTAGAGACATTTCCTCCCATATGAGTGGTAGCTGCAATAGTGAAACTTAATGAATTGTTGTCAATGATAGAGTGGCTGTTCAATAGTGGAGACCACCACAAACTAATTTCATTTTCAAGATTGGCATGGGAGGTACTGTATCTTTTCTGTCACTGAAGTCACACCTCTCATGAATACGTATTGTTCACGTGTCCTAAGAAAATGTCACAGAACAACATGCATCTTGTATTCTAGGATGAATTGTGCATTAACTCACAAGCTGGTGGATATTATGAGACCTTGTTATGAGGTGATGAGATCATGAGAGTTACATGCTATCATTGGTAATATTCACTGAAGCTCTGTAATGTCTCAGACTTCTCTATGTTCTATGTTTTTAGTTTTGTCCATTAGAAGCTGAGCAACTTTACATTTCTATACTATATCTACCATGAAAGACTGAAACCTTTAAAATGCCACCCAATTTCACCCTTCGTCCTTCAAGCAGTTCCTCCCAGGTATTTATCACAGTCTTGAAAAGTTGGTCTAAGACTACCATAAATTAAATATGCAAAAGGTAATCTAAGAATGGTGTTATTGAACAAATTATCTTGGCTATTGATAGGAAAGAGGGATAATTTTGGTGAATAAATGTCTATTTAAACAAAAGTATAACTTCAAATTGGAGAAATCCTGCATATTTTTAAGATTAATTTGAATGATTAGAAAGAAAAATTGACAGTGCTGATGCTGAAAATCAAGTTGTTAAAGTTAATTTAAGCTTTCATAAAGTAAATTATGCATCAAGTACAATAATTAATGAGGAGCAATTGAAATGTAAACACAAGTTACAAGTACCCAGTAGATTTATTATCCTTGTGCTAATTTGACCAGGGAAAGGTCAACATAGATTTCAGGCTTTATTTTTTATTATTAATTTTAGGTTAATGGTTTTCAGTTGGCTTAACTTCTTCATCTATTTTGAAATACACAGTCTAGAGGAGTGCAAAATCATTCTGTACAATTTGGCTTTGAGTTCATAAGCAGCCAGGATTTCTTATAGTCCAACTGAGTACAGTAGTTAAATCTGGTGATAGAGCACAGCCGTGTACAAATAGAAGCCCTGGGGACCTGGCACAGAAGAAGCTTTTCAGAGCCCCATACTTGCCTGCATTCTGTTTTTCCTTCTGCATGCACCATATGCTTCATCTTTAAATAAAAATCTTATGCTCCGTGAATCCTAATACACAACTTGAAAAGATCTTGTGTATTCATGTATTAACAATCTGGAAAGGAAATTCCTACTATAACACAATTTTTCCTTATAGTTTTTTTTAACATACACCAGTTTTTATTTTAAAAGTAACGTATTTTACTTCTTTGAGATTTTAATATAAATGTAACAGTTTATTTATTTTTCTCCCTCTAAACCATCAAAATCCTCCTCAGCTCTCTTTCAAATTTATGGCCTCTTTGTATATTAATTATTATGGCATACATATGTTTATATATACATCTTCCAAATAATAACCTCAGAAACAGCACAAAAGACATGTCTTTCTCAAAATACATAAATATCAATGATGTACATATCTAATCAAATATTAATTTGACATTTTATTTTTGATGACACTAGACACCCAATATTTAAATAATCCAATTAAAATTTGGGTACAGATCAATACAGAGAATTCTCAACACATGAATCTCAAATAGCCAGGAATCAAAGAAATTTTAAACAACCAAATTCACAGCCACTTTGGAAATCAATAACAGATTTTTTTTAATGGAAATTTATTTATAAGAAGGTAAGTAATAAGGGGAGCTGAAGAGGGGGACACAAATATCTCCATGGGAAGGGGAATAGAAAAGATTTGATTGGTGGACTCAGAGTTGGTGGGTTGGCAGTAAGAGGGATCAAGTGTGAAGAAAGTAAGGGAGATATTCTTGCAAGAATAATTGGAATTTGGGGAGCATTTTGAGGACAAGATGGAAATCTAGTGCAAAGACACCTAGAATGAGGGACACGGAGCTTGAATGGTACATCTTATATAGTCAGTCAAGCCTTCAAATGGAGGGGTTGAAACACCATCCCAGCAACAATATCTTGTACCTACAGATTGTTCTGCCTACAGTGTTCCAGGACTGGTGCCTAGCAGAATCTTCATCAGAGTCCAGGGGGACTTCATCCAGCAACTTATGGGAACAAATATGGAGTCCTCCAGCTAAATATTAGGTGAAAGTCAGGAAATACTGCAGAGGAGTTGGAGGAAGGACCAGAGGAACCACACAAACACATTCCATAGAATCAAGTAACTGGGACTCATGGGGACTGGCAGAGATTAGGGAGCCCATAGAGATCGGACCTAGTTTCTCTGGACTGAGTAGCTCAGAGTTCTTGTGGAGACTTTTCCCCCTCCTGGATTGCCTCATCAGGTCTTGATATGATTGCATGTGACTGGTCTTACTGTAACTTGCTAGTTGATGTCCATGGGAGGCCTGATTTTTTTTTTTTCTGGGAGGCAAAGGGAATAAGGTTTGGAGAAGAAAAGAAGTGGAGAGAGACTGAAACTGAGGGAAGGGAAGCATGGGGAAACTGTGATCAGGATGTAATATATGAGAGAAGACTGAAAAAGAAAGAAAGAAATAGTTGTCTATTATATGACAATTTTCAGATAACTTAAAACTGAAAGTTATTTCTTAAAAATAAAAAGCAAGCCATATACAGGAGAAGCATGAGATATAATTTTATTAATAAAATTTCCAGCATGATTTTACTGTATATTAATTTGGAACCATTGCATCTTTTTATAGGTGAATATACATTTTATTAACTACAGAAATTTAATCATACTTCAAATTATTTCTGTTTCCCATGTAGTGACATGATGAGAAATACATAGGAATGTGCAAAAATGTATAATGGGATGAGATTGTCATACCAACTGAAGGACATAATGATATGTTAATTTTGACATTATTTTCATAATCATTATTATCAAACAGAAGAAATGCTTTTTAAGCTTAGAGTTGGAAAGGTGGTCTTCAAAGACAGGAACATGAATCTGTTGTTCAGCACCAAATGGTTGGCCTGAAGCCATACATTCACTTAACATTTTACTGGTTATATTGAGGAATAATACATTTATATATATATATACATATATATAAATATATATATTACATATATATATATGTAATAACAATTAATGAAAAAGATAACAATAATTTAAGGATAATGTGGAAGAACATATAGGAGATTGTTAAAAGAGGAAAAGAAAAGGGTGATAATACATTTATATTATAATCTCAAAGATAGAAAAGAATGCCACAATTTGTCTACCCATAGAGAACAGAAAATATTTCGATTTAATAAACCAAAAAATAGATAAAAATTTAACATCTGTATATAGCATTAAAAGAATTAAGAGGACATCTGAACATATATGTAGATAAATGTTTTTAAGATTAAGTGAACTAAGTAAGATTAGTACATACATACAAATTTCTGATAATTAAAAGATATCATGCCAAGATTTTGAAGGGGAGCTGCTATAGGGCATGGGAGGGAATGAAGGGTGGAAAGTGAAGTAAAAAATTATGAAATGATATTTTGATTTAAAACAAAATAACTTTTTAAAAAAAAACTATAATATTTCATTTATACTGTATCCCTTTCACTGAAGTACCATTCACATACGATAAAATTCTTAGCTTTAAAGTCCAATTAAATTTTTTGATGTCTTCTGAGTTTCACAATCATTGCCTCAATTAATTTTAGTATATTTTTATCATGCTTAAAAGAAATTCCTTCCCCTGTCAATAATTTTCTCTTAGTTGTTGCTCAATTAATAGATGTAGGCAACCATCAATTTGATAGCTACAGATACACATCAATTGGCCTATTTATATAAATAAAAGGAAACAGTTGTGGCCTTTGTGACTACTTTTTTTTTAACAAAATGACTTAAGTATTTATCTTTGTAGCGCCATGCACAGCTATTCAAATTTCCACAGTTTTAGAATATCTATATGCTGGATGGAAGCATTATTAGGTATTTATGCAGTTTCTACCATTTGGCTGTAAAGAGCGGGGTTCCTTTGGATACTGCTATGAAAGGTTTCACATTCTTTTTCTGACTCTAATTCTATTCCCCAGAGTTTAACATAGTTTTCTAATTTCTCTATTTAACATATCCCTTACTTCTCATGAAATTTGTTATTTATTTTTAGTGTTGAGGAAGAGACTTCTCTGGGATTAAAAAAACCTTTCTTAGAAAACTTTTTAATCTGTAAATTATCTCCCTTGACAGAGAGGACATATATGTATACTGCATATGTACATAAATGTGTGTATATTACATATATTCTCATGTGTATTGAATTGATAAGTGAACATTTTTAAATGATTTACTTTATTGTTTTCCAAATGTGATCTCGATTAGCTCCATCGTAGAGCCATTTTAGCACTTCAAAGTAAGTACTATAGTGATCTAAACCAGCAAAATAATATGCAAAAGCAGTTCTTTCACCTTGGATTTTAGAGTAGTTATTTTATCATCAAAATAAACAACAGTCAAAACCCTGTAAAAACAGCATCCCAAAATTAATTTAATTGTATTAGTCTTCTTTGTGCTCTGGAGAAGTTCCCAAATATTCTTAGAAAGTTCAACATTTGTCTAATTACATTGGCTGTATTTCCCATGATTAAGAGGGAAAACATTGCTGTTTAAAGCTGAATCGTTGAATTTCTTTTGCTTTATTAAAATGTGCTGTCTCTTAGTCTTTACTTGCTAGTTGTTTTTATTCTTTCTTACATATCGCGTACCTTTTAAGTATTTTATTTATATTTGTTTTCCTGCTTAATTATTTTCTTGAGAAAGCATATAGGTCAGATCTCAGTCTAGTTGGCACTATTGATGTAAACCACAATATTATCAGGGTTTCATGGTTTTAAAATAATTCCCTCAGTGTCAATTATCTATAATACTGGATTTATACGTTACGGTAATCATTATTATTCTTAAGGTATTGATTTAGTGCTGGGAACAAGCACAGTGTCAAAGCTAATTCTATCTAAATGTATGAGAACTTGAGTCTGAATCTCCAGCAACCATGGAAAAGTCATACATGACCACATACGCCTGCCTGGAACACCAGTTTTAGGGACTGCAGCATGGGTGGGCTGAGAGGCAGATCCCGGGCTCTTGCTTGTCCAGTAGAAAGGTTCCCTTTCAGTGATAAAGGTTCTTAAGAAACTAGAGGAGAGAATAAATGAGCAAGGTGACTGACAGCTTCCTCTGATGGCTGGGGATAGCTGCACCCACCCCTCTACAAGCACATGCACACAAATACCAAACATAGAAACAAAACAAATATTTTTACATTCTGGTTATTATTCTTATACGTTTAAAACGGGAGTTAGAAGCCATCCTGGTCTCCAAAGCAAATTCCAAGACAGCCAAGATTGTTTCACAGAGAAAAAACAAACAAACAAAAAACCAACAATATAAAACCAAACCAACCAGACAAACAAAAGAAATAAAAAAAAAAAAGACTGGAGAATTAAAACTTCATCTGCAGTTAAATATCAATACAGAACCAAATCTCAATGAGAAGACAGCCCCACGACGGCAGTGGTGCTGGACGCCTTTAATCCCAGCACTTGGGATGCAGAGGCAGGTGGATCTCTGTGAGTTTGAGGCCAACAATGTCTATAAGAGCTAGTTCTAGGACAGGCTTCAAAGCAACAGAGAAACCCTGTCTCAAAAACATAAACAACAACAAAAAGTCAATGTAAACACATATTAATATTCATAAAATAATTTGAATACATGTACTAAAAATACTCAGGACATTTTATATTATGTTTGAAGTAGGTAAAGCCACCTGTACTGAAATGGTTTTTGCAAATTCAGAGCAATGACATTGTAATGGAACATTTATCCATTAATCATTTTCTTATAGGTCCTCAGGTCAGCCCTTTCATTTTTGTTAGGCTAAATTAAATCTGACAAAAGATAAGATGATTAGAAGTACTTTGGGGAAATTATCACAGTAAATATATAGTGGAAAATAGTCAATGAGTACTTAAATTCCTTTTTTGAAAATGCTTTCATTTTTACTTTTGTGTGTGCTTTTTAATATTTGATAGTTTTAACATGTAAATATTTTTATTGCGAATACATTAGCATCTCATTCACTGCATGGCAAACACAGTTTTCCATCCTTGCATCCCTGCTAACTATCCCATCACCTCCCGTCCAGTCCAGATCCACTCCTTCCTATTTTTACTTTAGGAAACAGCTGGCTTTCAAGACAATCACACAGACCAGGAAAAAATTACACATATCGTTTCTAGGCAAGGAAACCAGAAGGAGAAAGGAAAACCCAAGAGCCGGTAAGAGAATCAGAGACACATCCACTGGCATTGTTAGAAGTCCTACCAAAACATTAGTCTTACAGTCACAACATATACATAGAGGATGTGGTGAAGACCCATACAGGGCCTGTGCTTGTCCTTTTCATCTCTAAGAGCCCTGCTTAGTTGATCCTGTGGGTCATGTTCTCCTGGTGTCCTCCATCTCTTTCTTCCTACAATATTTCCCCCTTCTCTTCCACAGGGTTCCCGGATCACTGAGGACCCAATGGAGCCCTCCAATTTATACTTCTCTGCATAATGTCTGGCTGTGGGTCTCTGCAACTGCTTCTATCCGCTGTTTTAGGAAGTCTCCCTGATGACTACTGAAAAAGGCATCGATCTATTAATATAGCAAAATATCACACAGAAACACAGCTTGACCCATTAACTCTAGCTTCTTATTGGCTAGCTCTTACATTTTAATTTAACCCATTTCTATTAATCTGTGTATTACCACGTGGCAGTGGCTTACTGGCAAAGCTTCAGTATGTCTGTCTCCAGCGTGGCTACATAGCTTCTCTCTGACTCTGCCTTCTTCCTCCCAGAATTCAGTTTAGTTTTCCTCATGTGCCTAAGTTCTGCTCTAGGCAAACACAGTGTCTTTATTCACCAATGGTATTCACAGCATATAGAGGGAAATCCCACATCAGTATTTTGTTTTTATAGCAATTGTGTGCAGACATTTTTCTGAAACTTTTCACTCAGAGAACTACTAATAGATATAAACTAAGTTAACTTTATATTTTGCTTTCTATGCTGATTCTTTACTGAATCTGTCCCACAATCTTATAGTAGAAAAGATAGAATCTAGTATTACTTAACCACAGTCAATAATCAAATGTGGATAATTTAGCTTATTGCTTTCTAATAAGTTTGAATTTCATTTTTTTCATATGTATAGCACTAAAAAGTCCTATGTTGATCATAAATATTGGAAGTTGGGGACCCAATTTACCTAGATATTAGAGGAAAAACTATCAGTTATTCCATGCCATTAATTAATTCCTAAGTATGTTACTAATTTCTTGGTCCATGTTTTTACGATACATAATTTGTCCAAAAATAGAATCCAAAAAGATACTTTATTTTGACAAATAACTTTTCTATATCTATCAAAACAAACATATGGGCATTGCCATTTATTATGTTAGCTTGAAATACATTTATTACTTTACACATGTTAAAAATTATCCTCAAAACATTTGGTGAATTATAACTAATCATAGTGGTTATAAAATAATTTTCTTCCCCCAACCCCTTCTCTACTTTATTCAGTGCTAGTGAGCAAATTTAAGACTTTGTACATAGTAGATTTAAAGTCTTCTATGGTGTTGTTGACAGGATCATGGTGAGTTTACAATTCCTCCCTTTTCGGTATTTAGAAATTTTAACACTTAGAATTCATCAAGGTAAGAAGGATATCAAATAGTTCTGTGATTTTCCTTAAAGGTAGATTCATTATTAGTGTTTAATTTTTTCAGTAGTTACTGGATTTTTGAATTTCTTTTTTTTATCAACTTAAACTTAAACTTAGTACATGTTACCACAGCTGAAGATTGGAATTCTGTTCATGAGTTGTTGCTTGTTTGTTTTATTTTCCCAGTAAAATTAAATTCTATAGTCCATTCATAGAACAGAATGAAGCAACATATGGGTACAAGTTGGTTAGCAGAATTCAGAACCTAGAAATTTCTTTTGGACTGAGGTGAATAGAGTACATGTTTATAAAAATCTAAATTAATTTTTTGATTACAAATGGGTATAAATAATTCCTCCTGCATTACTACTTGTTAAGTTGATTTCCCAGATTTGCTTCCTCCAAAGCCTGTTTTGTGATGTCCATCTTCTTTCTACCAAAATTTTTAAAATTCTAGCTTCAAAGAGACTAAAGTTTCATTCTCAGTACTCACAATACAGCACTGGTAGTTCAAGTATTCTTAACATATCTACTGCAAATTGAAGTAGTAGCAAATTAGAAACAAATCTGACATTGAACCTAAACATAAATCCAATTTTCCCATAAACACAATACGAAAATCATGTCCTGTTTGGTGCGATAATTCATCTTTGACAACATTTTCCTCTCTTTGGAGAAAATACTCCTTGCATATATGCTGATTCATGCTGAATTTAATGAAAGTCATTTCCTCTTATAGTGAAGTAGAATGTTAGATTAAGAGAAAATTAGTTTCTCTTTGTTTTTAAGCAATTAAAAACATTATTAGATAATATCATCATGATAGATAACAAGAAAAATGCAGCTCTAGCATGAACCAAAAATCCAATATAGTTAAAGGCAATGTTATTTTCAGCAAAATTTGCTCATTAGAGTGAACAACTAAAGCAAGTTGAATAATTGAGATGGATATAATTAATGTGCTATCCTCATATTTTGATCCAGTATAACTTCATGTTTTCAAGGCACAGATTCATATTAACAGCCTTTGGGCTGTTATTATGCCAGTGACCCAAAATTGTATTAAAAAATCACTTTTGGGCTCTGCAAAAAAAAACAAAAAAAATCACTTTTACACATGTCAAATAGTTATTATATGACTGAGAAAAATCAATTTTTGGAGTTAAACTTTTGACATGAAAAAATATAATATTCAAAATGAAATTTACTTAGCAAAGCATTTTAGGGGGAGTTCTTGAAATAGTCTTTCAGTTTACACAGCATAATATTGTGTATTGCACAGTGCAATATTTAAGTGCAATAAAATATGAACACAAACCTAAGCAAATATATTTATTTGTCACATAAATACAATTGTATGGTGAATAATCCTTAACAGGAATAGATTAGGCATTCTCTGTGGAAACAGATGATCAAGTTCAAAGCATTCTAAGATGCTCCAACACAGAATTATTTCTCACAGATCAAAAGAGGCTTGGAAACAATGATCTCCTTAGGAAGGAGAAATAGATTTTACTGGTGTAGTGGACATATTTTAATTATTGGTAGAACAAAGTAATCCAGCAAAAATTCTAAAGCAGTGTTGATTCTGTGTAGGTAATTGTTTGGAGAAAGAATTAGGAAATAAAGAAGCCATTTGGGAGGTATGGAAACTTAGTAAAGTCAGGGCCATAATTTGCTATCATTTGCAGAAAACTATGCTTATGAAACAGTATAATAAAACATGTTTATTTCAATATAGTACTTATATGATAAATATAGTAAGATTTATAAGTATTTAATCAATAAATAAGAGGCCATATATTGTTCCATATATATATAATAGTTTGAAATTTTATTATGCTATATATGTTAATAAGCTTTAAAATCATATTGCAATCGCTTTTTTTCCAAGAAAACAATTCTGATATCCTGATTCTATTTTATGAGAAGATAAAACTTGATTATGGTTCACATATTTAAATGCTTAGAGAGCAACATGATCTGAAAAAATAGGAAGTGTCACCTTGTTTGAGGATGTGTATCACTGTGGGTGGACTTTAGGGTTTCAAAAGCCCAAGCCAGACCAAGTACCTCTCTTCCTTCTGCCTGTCGATCCCAATGTAGAACATTTTACAACTTCTCAAGCATAATGTCTGTCTGCATGTGACCATGCTGCATCCCATGATGATAATGTACCAAACCTCTGAAACTGTAACCAAATGCCAGTTAAAGACTTTCTAAGAGTTACCATTGTCAAATTGTCTCTTCACAGCAATAGAACACTGACTGAGGTAGGATGTTGTGGAATTGATTCCACAAACAGCTCAGGCTGTTCCAAAGACTATAGCATACTTGCCACCATCCAACATAAAGTCTCATTGCTGAAGACAGTCTCTCAACAACCCACTAAATATTCAGA
The DNA here is from genome assembly GCF_037038515.1 of Microtus pennsylvanicus. Lineage (NCBI taxonomy): Eukaryota > Metazoa > Chordata > Mammalia > Rodentia > Cricetidae > Microtus > Microtus pennsylvanicus. The sequence goes on from NC_134593.1 coordinate 59,844,108, forward strand.
AGTAAAGACGATGCCTACAAAAAGACTACCCCTATGTTCTAGCATATTTGACATAAGAAATTACTCTAAAAAGCTACCAAAAAGGAAAATCAACACTAAGAAGTCACAACCAAGTTCTAGAATGGTACCCTGTTTACTATGCATGCTAGTGCTATGGTAGCACAAAGCCTGTAGGAGTAACCAACCAACACCAAATTTGTCTTAAGGCCTATTCTATGTGATGGGAACCATACCTGCCACTTTTTAGGTGACTAATAACCTAAGAACCTAAAACTAGGTAATCCAGGAGCCTAAGGTAAAACCAAGTACAGGACCTCTAAATGAGGAAGAAGAAGAAGAAGAAGAAGAAGAAGAAGAAGAAGAAGAAGGAGGAGGAGGAGGAGGAGGAGGAGGAGGAGGAGGAGGAGGAGGAGGAGGAGGAGGAGGAGAAGAAGAAGAAGAAGAAGAAGAAGAAGAAGAAGAAGAAGAAGAAGAAGAAGAAGAAGAAGAAGAAGAAGAAGAAGAAGAAGAGGAAATAACAACAACAAAAATATCAGCAAAACTTAGCAATAAAATAAAATTACTTCCACTAACATAAATGATTCTTAATAACATTCTGCTATACTTATAGATCAACACCTTACTTAGCCATCATTATCAGAGAAACTTCTTCCTGAATCAGACAGAAAGAAATACAGAAACTCACAGCTAGACATTGTGTAGAGTGAGAGATATTAAAACAGTCCTAAATGGGGTGTCTCTATCAAATTCCTCCTCAGAGACTATCGTAATTCTCTAGAGCAGAAAGAGTATAACAGCAAAGGGTATGGAGGATACCAAAAAAACTAGGCCCTTCAAATCAACGTGATTAATGCCCATATGAACTTTTAAAAACTAAGGCATAATGAACACAGCCTGCACAGTACGGTACCAGGTCCTTTGAGTATATAATATATCTTCTAATTAAGTTTTTTTTAGGAATCCCTGAGTATATGAGCAAGTGATTTTCCTTCAGTTTGTGTGTCCTATTCCAATTCCAATTAAAATCTTAAAGGAACTTATTTTAATGACTTGTCATGATATATAAAACAGAGAATTTGGTTCAGGTTCCATATACTACATTTGATTCCTTAAAATATCTTACAGGGCATAGAAAGATTACTCAGTGTTTAAGAGCACTTGTTGCTCTTTGGAGCTCCCGGGTTTCAAAGCCATCACTCAGATGGCAGCTCACCATTCTCTGTAACTGTAGTACTAGGTGATCCCAAAACCTCTTCTCTCTCTGGGAAAGGTGCACAGACAAACATGTAGACAAAACATACACAGAAAATAAAAGTAATTTTAAAGATTATATATCTCTTAAGTAAAATCTTATATATGGTACATATTTATAAAAAATTACACTATACCCTTTAATAATAAGACTGAATATTTTCTCACTTAAAATGACCTTATTTCAATAGAAAAATAAATGCATATTAGCTTTCTTTGAACTTAGTTTTACTCTATCTAAAGTTTGTGTGATGAACTCTCTCTCTCTCTCTCTCTCTCTCTCTCTCTCTCTCTCTCTCTCTCTCTCTCTCTGTGTGTGTGTGTGTGTGTGTGTGTGTGTGTGTTTTTAGGACTTTTTCTCACTTTGTTCCTCAACTTGTTCTTGTATACATATACATTTTGTCTCAGTCTTCCAAGGAGAAAAAGATACATGATTACTATTTAAGATACAAGATTACTATTCTAAGAAGAACATGTATGTGGTGTTAGTTCTAAAATTTTCCTTTGATTTTTTTTTCATAATCCAAGTGACAGCATTTTTTCAGTTGTTTTGGTGGTTAATTGTCAGCTTGAGAAAAAAATGTAGACTAAGCTAGGGATAAACCACTGAGAATGTGTGTTGAGAAGTATCTGGACTGCTTTAATGAGGTACTAAGCCCTGTCCACTAAGAGTGGCACCATTCTCTATGCAGAGAACTAGGGACTATATGAGGGAACTTGCATGCAAACATCCATTGACTGTAATGTTTCTTTTCTCTTGAGGAAATGTTACAGACTGCAACAACGTCTTGCTTCTGTGATTTTCCCCTACAGATGGATTTCATCTTGAAACTGTAAATCAAAATAAATATTTTTTTCTTTGTTGCTTTTTCAGAGTCTTTTATCATGAAGACAGAAGAAGAAAATAAGATATAGAATTTTCATTTTTTGTTGTGGGCTAAAGGAGTAGACTGCAGATGAAGGCTATGATGTTCACATACTTCAGCAGGTCATATATAGATTGGGTACATGCTGGGATTGGCCAACTCAAAGCCCTGGAAGTAAGCGTGCATGGTAGCTGGGTTGGAAAGCCTAGGCCTCCACAGGAACACTGCCCCTTGCCCTTGCAAGGTGCTGTTCTCCCCAGGACAATGAGGGACGGAATTATCTCAGCAAGGCTGTAGGGCCATCAACATGGCATCAGATGGGAGATAAGACCACAGGCATCCTCGTGGTTTTTTTTTTTGTTGTTGTTGTTTTGTTTTGTTTTTTGTGATGTGGGCAACAGACATGATCACAGTCCTTGGCTATGGTAAGATCATACCAAGAAACGTCTTTATAAGCCAGTTATGGAAGAGAAGCGATAAAGGGGACTCCAGAATTAGAGTTTAAAAAAATATTTTATTTGTTTATTATAAAGCAATGTGGCATTATGTAGGACTGTTTATATTATTATGTGAAATATACATATACATATGTACATATACAAGTATAATTATTTGGAAATATGAAAATTGTTTGAAGTATTAATATGTATTAGAATATATAAGATTATTATGAACAGAAGAAATATAGAAATCTGATGATACAGTTTCTAAAGGGAAGGGCAGGAAATGAGAAACAAGTTAACCTAAGCAGTTCACATTAGGATTAGTGTGAATTTTTCCTGGATGCAAAGGGACTACTAAATCATGGCAAAAAAAAAAAAAAAACCCTTAACATGATTATACTTAAATTTATTAAGTAATTAAATTGTCACCATAAGCATTTTATGAGTTTTATCTAATTAATGCGTTTAATCTTATTAAATTAGGACAGACTCTAAAAGATAGATTTTACTATATGATCAATCCCTCTTTTAATAATGATGACATCATGGTTTTAACACATGAATAAAATATCCCAGAACATTTCACTAATTAGTGACAGATCCAGACTTTAAATAGTACCTGTTTGAGAATAAGGACCCAATTCAGTATAATACTTTTGAATCATTAAAATTATATGCAATATGATTAAAACTAATATAACCTGTATAAATTATATATTACTTTCAATAGAAATCTCTTTTCAATCTTTTTTTTTTTAAAATTTAACTCCTTTTGCTTCATATTTGATCATAGTGTCATTTTATTGTTAAGGAAACAAACCCGTACCTAATAAAAATAGTGGGATTCCATTTATTTCATTTGCTAATGTTTCAAAACATCTAACATTAAATGAATAGCCAGGGAAATTAATCAAATGCAACAAGACAAGTTATAGTGCAATGGTTAGCATTGTCTTAATTGTTGACATAATTGAGGAGGGCTATTAAAGACCCTATTTTGTAAGTTGTGGTATAGGAGATAAAAATAAAATGTTCTTTTCTTAATTAAATGAGTATGAAGCTCCAATTCCTTCTTTATTGGGTAATTTAATTTCAAGAAGCACTGAACAGTCTTTTTAGCATGTGGCCTCATTCATTTTTTCCTATTTAGGTATTTAATTCTTAGATTTTGGTAGTTATAAGAACTAGAAAATTAAGACTACTCTGAAAAAATGATTCATAAAACAATATTTTTAAGTTTTGATATTTTATATCAACATATATGTATTTTTGATAACTGTATAACTAAGGCTATGTAGAACCATGGAAATTAGATAGAACAGGAACCAATCATCATGGCATAGAGGGTATATGGAAAAGTAGCATGCTAAAATTTTACTCTAAGAAATTTTCATTCCCATATCTTTATTAGTATTATTATCAAAACATTAAGTAGGCATTGAAAAGAATCTAGATTCAATATTAATATGCACTTGTCTGCATGTGCACTTCATATATATCAGATACCCCTGGGAGGACAGAAAAACGGAGTAAGATCTGTTAGAATTGAAGTTATAGATGATTGTAAGCTGCTATGTGGGTGCTGAACCGAGAACCTGGAATTGTTGGAAGAGCAGCTAGTCCTATTAACTGCTGAGCCACTTCTATACTTCTTTAACATTTATTTTTGAGAGATGTTTGAAAATTAATTAAAATCCCCATTATAAAATTTCAAATGTTTGTACTCAGTAAAATGTTGTTTGTCACCTTCACACATATTGTTGATACCTTAATAACAAGATAATTAGTTTTATGTTTGGAATTAGGAAGATTCATTCTTATCTATGACTGTGAAAATATGTATTTATTTACAGCAGATCTGTTACACAGCAAATATTTATGTTCTACTTTGTACCATGAATTAAATTTTCAACATAACTAATATATATTAAAGAATAAAAATATTTATAATATTTATATTAACATTAGGTACAAATCAATATCCACATGATTTTAGGTAGCTATCATTACAAAATAAATAGTAAATTACACATTTTTGAAAGAAGATAGTATATAACACTTTAATTTTGCTTTTATAATATTACAGATATCACTCAATTTTAGATTCAGTACAATTTAACTTTAGAGAGTCTACATATTTTTTAAGTGAAATAACTCATAAAGAAAAAGCAGTGTGTGGTCAAGAACTTTCAATCTCTGGTGCACAGTCAAGATTATTTTAGGTTTATTTTAAATACATATGAAAGAAATAAAATAGATATCAAGAAAATAAATGTCTATGTTTTAGCTCTTCTACTTCTGATTACAATTCTCCTGTGTTACAGAAAGCTCTCTGTCATCTTCTTCCCTTTGGAAAAAAATGAAAGAACCACACAGTTATAGAACAATAAGTAGAGAACAAGGTGAGAAGGGGATAAAGACTGAATAGGAGAGATCACAGCAAGTTGTAAAGTGCTCTATGTCAATCTTTCATTTCCTCTGGTTACAAATTGAACACACAAGGCAAACTATTTCACTAGCTTTACCACAATCTAAGTGAAGAAAATCACCCAAGATAATGATCTGGGTTGATTTGATGTTGCCAAAGTACACTCAGTATTTCATGGCAAGTCACAAAACATTTTCAAGAAAGTGTGTTCTGTTCATCTTTTAGATAACTATAACTGTTTCGTTTTTTGAAAACACGTATAAACAGAGTTCTGAGTAACACTTGGTTTGGTATGGGTACATAAGATAGCACATACCCTTAAAACTTAGGCAAATCGGGTACACACACATATGCCATTCACTTTATCAAAAATATGTTTTAAATTTGAATAATGTATATTTGTTTAAGAGTACAAATTTCTATGGATGCCATATGAGGCTGTGATTCCCTTGTGACAATGTTACAGTTCATTTATTTATTTATTTTAAGACAGACCGTCTCATTGTACTTGGATTCATTGGCCGAGCTCACCTGGCTGGCATAAAGCTCTTAGGAACATTGTGTCTCCACTCCTCAGCTATAGATCACAGCTGCATGCTGTGATGTGTTTGCCTTACAATACTGTGGCTGGGGTTCTAAACCCATCACACACAGTGGCCACCCAAACACTTCTGAGTGATCTATCTCCCCAGCTGAAAACAGTTTAGTTTCCCTATGTCATGCTCATACCCTGGGGGCTGTAAAAAAATCTAACATCACCCTAAAGGAATATTTGGTTACTATGCAAGCAAAACAGTTCAAAGCATTTTAGATCGTTCCATAATTTATAGGTTTTCACAGATGAGGTAATATTATTATGCTTTTTAAGTTTGTATATTTCATTATAATGTAATCATTTTTCTTATTACTCAATAGAAAAATCTATAATCCTTACTAATTATATTTATTAGTTTTCAACATACTGAATGGGAAAAAAAAGGAAAGAAAGGACATTACTGTTCCTCAGTTTGTTGGGGGAGAAAGTTTATTGTAAATAAAAGGGAGAACATAGGGAAAGGCACAACACAGTTCCCAATGTCACTAAAATGAAATTATATTCTATTCAATGGAGAGGTGGGAAAGGCAGAGGAACAGAAGCGTGAGTGAGGGGTGAAGAGAGGCAGAACTAGAGACTTGATAAAGGTGGTAGGTGTGAAAGAAACTGTGACGGAAAGGGGGACTGTCATTGGCAAGTGTGGCCTATAGGGTGGGGAACAGCAGCCTGGAGTTTGCAATCTGACGCAGCTGCTGAACGGGAAGCCAGCTGTACTATTACCCTGGTTCTGAGAAACAACAAGGTGTCCAAGATGAAGAATGATTCATTTTCTGAACTGGCCCTCATTGAAAGACCTCTATGATTCATGCAGCCCAGGGCCACACTGGAAGCTGTGGTCCACGCGTCATAATGATGTGTTGAAACCATAGGTTCACGTGGATATACATGATTCTTCAGCAGCCGGGAGTCCTGTTGCTGTCTCTGTCCTAACTTACCGCCAAAGGCCATACTGGAGTTTATACTTCTTTTTTTTTTCAATTTATTTATTTATTAAGGATTTCTGCCTCCTCCCCGCCACCGCCTCCCATTTCCCTCCCCCTCCCCCGATCAAGTCCCCCTCCCTCATCTGCTCTAAGAGCAATCAGGGTTCCCTGACCTGTGGGAAGCCCAAGGACCGCCCACCTCTATCCAGGTCTCATAAGGTGAACATCCAAACTGCCTAGGTTCCCCCAAAGCCAGTATGTACAGTAGGATCAAAAACCCACTGCGATTGTTCTTGAGTTCCCATTCTTCCTCATTGTCTGCTATGTTCAGCTAGTCCAAATTTATCCCATGCTTTTTCAGAAAGAGGTCCATTTCTATGTCTATTCTCCTACTGCAGCCTGAATCTGTGTTGATGTCTGTGGTCCATGTTACCTACTAAGCCATACTAATATCCTTGGCCTGGTTTGCAGTCTGAAGCCATGTTGATTTCCATGATCCTTGCTGGCATCAGAAACCATTTTTATATGATCCATGTTCCTGATGTCTGTAAAGGACAAGTAAGTGAATTTTGCCATGGTTTGATGACTGTAGACTCATAGTTGAGAAAGAGAGACATAGAAAGTTTCTGTGACAATAATTCCTGTCCCACTCCCTGTCCCACAAAGTACAACCTAGACAGAAAGCCCCTAAATAGAACTGCTAAAAATTGTGATAAAAATTCTAGGTGTACTGTCCTTGGATGGCCCATTGGGCAGGGAACCCTGACTGCTCTTCGGACTGGAGAAGGAGGGAGAGGGGAGTGGGGAGTGGGGGAAGGGGAGGGAAAAGGGAGGCGGGGAGGAGTCGGAAATTTTTAATAAAAAAAATTAAACACAAAAGGATTTAAGTAGTCACTAAAACTCCATCCTGAAAAAAAAAATTCTAAGTGTAGCTCTCCACAATAAATGACTTCTTCTGTTGGTATGGGTGGGGAACACTGTTACACTGTTTTCTTTCAGGGGCTATTCACTGGGAGCAAGTATATTGGCAACACAAATTGGATCTCTGTCTCTCTCTCTGTTTCTCTCTGTTTCTCTTTGTTTCTCTCTGTTTCTCTCTGTTTCTCTCTGTTTCTCTCTGTTTCTCTCTGTTTCTCTCTCTCTCTCTCTCTCTCTCTCTCTCTCTCTCTCTCTCTCTCTCTCTCTCTCAGAGAGAAGTAGGGTCCTTATAGTTAAGGAGAGGAAGACCTGGAAGGACTGGGAAGTGAGTGTGCTTGAGCTTCATGGTGTGAAATTTACAAATAACCAATAAAAAGGCATGAAAAGAGAAGTTATTTCAGTTCTAAAGTGCATAGTCTTGAAAATAAGACTTTTAAACCTGAAGAGCTTGGTAATAAAAAAATCCTATTTAATTATTCCATAAAAACTTCAACAATCATATTACTATTTTGTACTACTTATTAGAATAATTTTCTAAGTCTTGCTGTAGTATATTACTGTGGAGCTCAAGTCACCATTACATGGATTAGCTTTAGCATACTACTCTTTAAAATACTCTTGTATAATTTCCACTGAGAATTCATGAATGCATTTGCATAAAACCTCATTTGAAAGTAGATAACAAATTTTTGTGCTTTTTCCTGGAGAAGGCAGTTTATCCTTTTAGCATTTCTTAGCTGTCTTATGGGCCATGAAACTGCAAGAAAAGAAAGGGAGTGTATGGGGGGGGTGAGTAGGGAGGAAAGTAAAGGGGCAATGATGTAATTACATTATATTCTGAAAAATATTTAAGAATTTATACCCAATGAATTAATTCCATATTATCAAAGCTCAAGGCACTGTTTTTATTCTGAGTAATAGAAATGATAAGTTGTTGGTTTACATTTTATTTAATTTTCTATTTACTTGATTTTATGGCATTTCTTTTCTCTTATTCCACTCTGCTTTTGGCAGTAATTAAGCTCATGGATCCTCTAATGTATGGTTTCATGTAATTTGCTATATACTGTCTTGCTCCTCATGGTTTGTAGCTTGCTTTTCTACATACTCCTGACCACCAAAGATGGCAGCACACAATGTACTGGGCTCTACCTCTTCCTTCATCAGCCAAGAAAATGTACCGCAAGCTTGCCTACAGTTGATCTAAAAACTCATGTGTCTAATTGAGAAGCCTTTTCCCCATGGACTCTCGCTTTTGACAAGCTGACCGATCAGAGCAATTGACTATTTGTCACCCTGACAAATGCATACCTGTTAAGCTAAAATGTATCTTTTTGTTACTAATAAAGTGTCATATTAATATTATTAATGCAATACAGACCATCACAATTTTTTGACTTGAGCATTCATTTTGTTAATAATAATGACATTATTTCTCGATTCCTTTTTCTCTCTGGGGCTCCCTGTACCACACCTTGAACTCTTTCACATTTGTGGCCTTTTGCTTTCCTTAATTGTTGTCACATGCATGCATGTGTATGTTTGAAGTAACACAGTGTTAAATATATAAACATTTATGGCTTTTTTTTTATAATATCCAATCTTTCTTTCAAACTTCAAAGTTTCTCCAAAGTACCCACGCTCTCTCTAAAATTTCAGTCTCTCTAAGACACCAAGTCACTTTCAAAGTTAAGTATCTCTCAGCTATGGGATCTTATGAAATCAAAACTAAAATAAATTACGTAGTTTCTATTCCAAGAGGGATAAGCCAGGATATAGCTATTATTACATGAAAGCAAATCTAAAGATCAACAGTGTAAAATGCTCAGTGCCTGACTCCTGGCTAGTTAATTTACTACTACTGTTATAAAACACCATGGGCAAAAAGAATGTGGAGAGGAAAGAGTTTGCTTCATCAACTATAGCTGTCATCTAATGAAGTTAGTTCAATGCATGAAACTAGAAAAGAAATCAATGCAGAGGCCATGATGGAATGCTGATTACTGGTTTGTTTCACATGGAATTCTCAGATTGCTTTCCTATAGCACCCAGCTCCTTAGCCCAGAGAATCTATCATCTATGGAGAACTGGCCATTTCTCATCAATATTCTGTCAAGAAAATGCATAATAGTAAAGTGGAATACTATTCTTGGTAATTAGATTTAAATATATATTAATAAAGTCTTTGTTTTCACATTTTGTTTTCAAAATATTGAAAAGTTTAATACATTACTCTTCTCATAGAATCATTAATTTCAAAACACTCCTTAGAAAAATGAAAAAGGACCATAATATTATTGTAATTGAGGAGAAAAATGTTTATTGTAGCATCAGGAATCATGTTAATATCTGTGTTCCAATTTTTAAAATAAGTTTACTTATCACCAAATGAGTATTTGTTCTGTCATATGTTAATTGCACACATATGGAGAAGTTAATACCTTAACTAAGAGTTTCTTCTTTGATAAAATAAATTAAAAATACTGCATAGTAATTTTAAAACAAATTTTAATGTGTTAATTTTTAAAACTGTGTCTTTTACTATTGAAACTTTTGTATATGATCTTTTAAAAGAATATTGGGTTTCTGGGGGATGTTTGGGTTTCAAACTGCAGATTTCATTGACAAAATTTAGTATTTAAAGTTTAAAATCCAAAATGTTGACAAGGACATAATTTGATAAATGAGAGCTACTTGGATAATGAAAAAGGGAAAGCTTTTTTTTTTTGAGTCATATTTGTCTTAAGAAAACTATTATCATCACAAAATGCCTGATCTGGCTTTCAGTGTTGCCTTTATGTCTACGTCATTGACCTTGAATAGAAAACAGAGTAAGTAGAAAGTATTATAATCCTTGAATTTTGAAAACATATGGTAACTGAAATGCAAATATAAATATAAATTACTACCTTTCTCCTACAATAGGGCACAGAGTACCTTCCAAGATTGATGTGGGAGCACCCTCTGTGTGCTGTGATTAACATTAATGAATAAAGAAACTGCCTTGGCCTGTTGATAGGGTAGAACTTAGGTAGGCAAGGAGGATTGGACTGAATGCTGGGAGAAAGAAGGGTGGAATCAGGGAGCTGCTTTGAAGCTATGAGACTCACACATGCCTAATCTTTGCCAGTAAGCCACTGCCATTTGGTGATATAGAGATTAATAGAAATGGGTTAAATTACTATGTAAGTGTTAGCCAACAAGAAGTTAGAGCTAATGGGCCAAGCAGTTTGTAATTAATATAGTTATTTGGTTATTTTGGTTCTGCGTGGCTAGGATGAACAATCGCCCTCCTCCTACACAAGACTATGCACTTCAGTTGTGCTGAAGTGTCCAATTAGTAGCTGAGATGATTCCGCTGTGTCTGATACAGTAATAATTTTTTCTTCAGCAATAGAGCTTTACTGTCATCTTGTGGGAAGAAGTCAATACCCTTGTCAATAGTCTATGATATTTGGTGTGTGGGGGGGTCCCAATGGCCCATCGTTCAACAAGATGTAGTCTATTCCTGGCACATGGGACATTATTTGGTTGCATAATATGTCTAGTTGATGTTAAAAACAATAGAATATATTTATTATCCAGCTCACGACTACCATCACAGTTCAGGACCTGAATGCAGTCCACAACATTTCTCAGGATAGGCTTTTAAACACAAAAATGTACATTCTTAGTTGACATACCTCATTTAACAAGAGTGGTTCACCATAAGCTGAACTACAGAAGCCACAATGCAAGGTTAGTATACTTTGATCAGTTGCATCTCTGTTTCTGTTCTTTGTGTGTGTGTTGTTTTTTTGTTAGATGTTTCTGCTTTCATGTTGACTTAAGGCCTAAATGTTACTTAAATTGTGCTAAAGTCTGGGGACCTGGTACATCACTAATTTTCAAGGTAAAAAATATGAGCATTAGAAAGATGGAATAGGGCTAAACTAAAATGACAGGTCACAGTCACTTTCCAAAGTTCTGTCATCTCCACTATCAACGTGGTATGTGAGTATGCAACTTTTGCGGTTTGTGGAAATTCTCTTAATCTTCATGAATACAAAAAGTTCTGTTTGAAAAATTTGTTAAGCTTTTATTTTTTTTATAAAGTTGGGGTATTTGGAATTTATTTGCTCTTAGCGTTAAGTAATCCAGCTTTATCGGGAGCTTTTTGTAGCACCATTGTTATTCCACAGTTTATATATACTGTGACTGGATTCTCTGACATGCTATGTTTATCTTTCACTTTTCAAAATATTGTATGAAAGTTTGAAATTCCATCCAGGTGTGGTAGCACATGCTTATATTCATAATACATACTTTTGATGGAGAGGAAGAAAGATCTGAGGTAAAAGCCCAGCCAAGATTGCTTGTAATGGCTAATTTTCAAAATAATTGAGATCAGGTAATAGAGTTCAATAACAGGATGTTTTCCTTGTTAGCCTAGTCTCTGAGTTTGGTATAAATATTAATTAATTAAAAGTAGGTAGCAATTACAAACTATAAAGTTGCCACTTATTAATATTATGTAATTATCTTAAAAAATATATATTTTAATGATGTCTATTGAATGACTAAATTTTTATTTAATTATTTCTATTATTAAATTAAAGAACTTGCATGTTATAAGCAAGATCTCAAATCCTGAGCTGTTTTCAATGATTAAAATTTCTCCTTAAAAATATGATAGCATTTAGTACCTCTAAAACCTTCTCAAAATGACTATTATTTACTATATGAAAATCTAATGGCAATACTTTTATGTGTTTCCCTTCATGTGCTTGTGTGTATAATTTTACAAGCTTCAGTACAATTTAGAAGAGATATATAAATACAATGATAATTAAAATCACTTTAAGTAATAATTGCACATGATAGAAAATGTAGGTTATCTTAGAAACAGTCAGAATATGTACTAGAGAAATAATAATTATGATACAACTTAGCAAATATGCAAAGATCTTATTACATGTCGGAAGATAAATGGCCATGTCCGTGGCCACTGAAACCCAGTGAAGATTAGAGTGGTTGATTAACAGTTGTATTTTTCTTACTGGTGAGTCTATTGAGGAATTCTTTTCTTACAAGAAAAGCTCTGTTTTCACACTTGTTTGGTGTTATAGTTTCATTAGAAAGGAGTTGTTCCCAATTTGTTCTTTCATGCCCAGTTATGACCTTTCCTGATATAGTTTGGAAACCTAATTCCAGTACAGAAAGGATGAGTCAAGGGTCAAACATGAGGAGCATGGTAATATTCCCTGGACAGCTGTTACAATTCATGTCAAGGAGACAGTGTGAAGGTCAGATCATAGGTGGGCTCAGAAATGTTAATGAAAAGGCTATGTTTAGAAATCCAGGTTCTTAATGATTTTTTGTGTAGCCATTTTTTTTCAGAAGGCAAATATGTAGAATATATAAACAATAATATTTATGGCATGTTTTTCATATAAATTATATATCACTACAGGTGATATATATGTACATATATGATTATACAAACATGTATGTGTGTCTTAAATATTTTTAACATTTAAAAGATAAATACATTTATTATTATAAAATAAATAATAAAAATATCTTTTGAAAGTATAATATAGATTTGCAATGATAGTGAATATTGTTATGCATACCAAAACTAATAAAAATATTTCAGACATATAATAAAAATGAAAATTATGTAAAATGAGCAGCAAAATTACTTTATAAGTTGCCATAATCATTCTAATGTAGAATTTTACATTTGTGTTTTGTGCATGCATATATGTATATTGAAACACAGCATTATGAAGAAGTCAGAGGAAATTTGATATGATGTTCCTCACATCACACATTATTGTTTCAGTAATTTTTTATTGTTTAATCTGTCAGCGAGATTGTCCCATGAACTTCCAAATATTTTCCTGGCTCCACTTCTCACGTTTAGGAGCAGGAATAGGAAAACAGCAGGTTAGGTTTCCCTGCGGACTTTACATGAGCGCTGGAGATTTAAACTCAAGTCCTCAAATTTTCACATGTATTGTTACCATCTAGTTAACTCCCAAGCTTCAGCTGTTACCATTTTTAGTAATCATTTGTTCATGGATATACCAATTTATATAATAAGTTTGATGAGTAGGAGTGTGCTCAATTATGATATCCATTTAAAATGAAACAAGTATCTTATCATATAACAATAACCATATGGATGTAAAATAAAATCACAAAATTCATGTGTATTAAATTGAATATTAAAAAAAAATCTTTGTTTAGTTAAAGGAGTCAAACTGCTCCCATCCTAAAAGTTTGTTCAAATGTTCCTTACAATTAAAGTAAACATAATTTATTTACTTTGGAAGTGGATGAGGATTTAACCTAGGACCTGTAGGATGTACCACTGAGATAAATAGCACGATTTAATTATATTATAATAATTCTTGTTTTCTTCTACTATGTTTTGATCATACTTAATAGTGATTTAAAATACTTTGAGCATTATACATTATATTTTTCTATAAATATTTTGAAATGCTTGTTTGCAAGTGACAAAGGCAACATGAACTATGGTCAAATCTCATGTCTTTCATCTCTATAATATAGTATTGTATCTTTTTCTCTCTTTTTAATTAGTGTAATTCTCATTTAAAGGCTATAAATATTTGCCTGTCAATTTGCCTTCCCCCCAGCAGTGTACATAACAATCTAATTTAAACTTTCAGAAAGACAGTAATAAGAATATTCTTAATATTTTACCACTTAGACAAAAAAAGCTTTTTAAATGTCTGAATTTCATGTAAATATGGCTGACTCTTTACCTTTTGAAATGTTAATAAAGTGTCTACATTTTTCTTTTTGCAGGGTCTGTGCATATGTAAAATTTTATTTGATAGTTTTTATATTTATTGAAATTTTTATATTTATTGAAATCAAACTTTTCATATTTTTATGTAATGAAAATGCTCATTGCACTTCAATTTTTAATGGTTGTACAAACAATATTATTTATAACTCTAATGCATTAATCATTTTTTTAATTACCATCATTTAATAATTCCCCAATTTATATATGAATACTAACATTCAATTATCTTTCATTAATATACATGAGGAAAATTAATTTTAAAATTCATTATCTTTTTATTAATAATGCAAGCTTTTCTGGAGTGTATAAATTTTCATATTTTTTAAATTTCCTCTGAAATCATCAGTTATATTTAATAAACATTCAGTTAAAATTTCTTGATTACATTTGTTCTGTGTATAATCTTTATATTTATTTTTTTGAACAAGTTTATTTTTAACATTGTGTGTGTTTAAGTGTGTTTGTGTGTGTGTGTGTGTTACACTTAGTTCAAGTTTAGGATGGTGGATCTTCTGGAACAGGCATTAAAACCAGGTATTACTCTCAATGAATAGTTTTATTACCATCATTTTGTCTTACCAGTATCGAGAACTTTAATTCCACCACTGTATTTTTATCTTCTAGTTCACAATGAAAAAAGAAAATACCACATTTATTATTTTTGTTGGGTTTGGGGGGGCATATTTTATTGTGTTTTATATCTAAAACCAGATTTCTCAGTATAGCTCTGGCTATCCTGAAATGCTCTCTGTAGACTAGGCTGACCTCAAACTCATAGAGAACTTCCTGCTGCTTCCTCCCAAGTGTTCCTCCCAAAGTTATGAGCCCCCACCACCCAGCCGAAAATACATTTAGATTGCATTATTATTAACTTGATTTGGCATTTACCTACTGTTTTAGACAGAACTGTCTCAAATTAGGGATGAAAGAACAAGAGTGTTACTAAGAAACGTACAACTACAGTGTGCTATTCAGAAAAATTTTATAAATTTTATGAATTAATTAGATGTTATAACAATTGCATATCTTATTTTATTATAGTCCTCCATCAGTGTTATGTTTGCCAAAAATCTATGGAAATATTTTCTATAGCATTTCATGATTATGGATATCATATACTTTATTTTTTACCTATAGTTTTATTATTTATTGATATAAAACTAAAATATTTTGTCTTATTACTTATAATTCTTTACAAGGAAAGAGCTTTTAAAAATAGATTTATATATAAAGTGTATATCTTTATATATCTATAAAAACATATATATCTTTAAATAGAATAATTTTAAAATATAAATATTTTAAATACAGTCTTTTAATTCATACTGAAATTTGAAATCTCCCTAGCTTTAAGCAGATATACCAAACATGCAGGAATACATTACACCTTAACTAAGAAGTATTTTCCCTTTCAGTTCTAAAAATATAGTGCAGAAGGCACTATATACTTATTGAAGAAGTGAAAATTTATCTGGATTTTAAAAGAATAGTCTGCTGTTCAGCAAGTTGGAATAAATGACCTAGGAAAACCAGCTGTGAAGTTGACAGGTATTGATATTTTTCTGAATAGCACACTGTAGTTGTACGTTTCCTCCTAACACTTTTGTTCTTTCATCTCTAATTTGAGACAGTTCTGCCTTTCACTTACCAAAGAACCCTGTTCACTACAATTATACACTAGCAAACTCTTTGCTATTTGACATTACACAAGGAAAAAAGCTGCCTACACATATAAGAGATCTAAGTCACCATGGTGAAGTAAGGTAGGCTGATTTCTATACTAGGAAGTTTCTAGGTCTTTGGCCACTTGGCTCTTTCTCAGAAATGTAAGGATTTTAGGAAACAGACTTTAGGTTTGGTTGTGAAATCATGAGCTAAGGCCTTGGCTCTGTACCACAACTTCCCAATGATGACAGAGGAACTACACTGGGAAGACATAACGTCATTGATATTGGTCTCTATTCTTAACCATAGTCAGTTTTTCAGCCACAGCTAACCATCATCAATAATACCAGTAGTGCTTGTCTCTTCTTAATAACTGATTCTTCACTCAAAGTTCACTAGAACAATATTTTTAATTTAAAACATCACAGGAATGGCTCTGACAGAGATTTTAAGGGACTCTCAAACTACACATTGAAGTTTTAAATCCCACACCTCCATGATAAGCACTACTGTCCTCAATGTCTTCCAAGTTTCCCCAAAGAGATAATCTTAACCATTCAGTGATTTGTAGCACCTAAAGATCAAAATTCTTTCTATAATCCTCCACAAAACCTCCTGACCCAGGTCTATTTCATCAATACCCATGATCCCAGTACCAATGCCTAAAAATTACAGCTTAAAGTCAATTTGTGTGGGAGTATAATTGGTTTACATTTCTTTATTTGCAGATAAAGGAAGAAAATTATGTCAGTACTCAAGGCAAGTGCCTAGACACTTCAGAGTACTGAAGCAGAGGCCTTGGAGGCACAATACTTACAGGTATGCTTTCCAAGTCTTGTTCAGCTAACTTTTTGTACAAGCAAGGACAGATTACATGCCCAGAAGTGGTATCAGGTGAAGTTGTATATGCCCTTCCAAACATTAACTAAGAAAATGTCCCACAGGCTTATCTAGAGGACAAACTGATGGAAAATTATCACAAATAAAATTATCTATTTCTATGCAAACCTTTCTCATATCTGGTTTATGCACAGAGAGCCTACTCATTTTACTCAAATCTCCTTGGAAATAATCTCACCGACACAATGATAGGTTTGGTTCTTAAGTGATTCTTAATCTCATATAATTCAACACTATCCATCACATCATCTGACTCAATTCTGAGAATGAACCCCCCCCCACACAAACACACCATTTTTACTTGACTTGGGATATAGCTTTATGGCATCTGTTAAGATTTTAATTGCTATAATAGAACACTATGATTAAAGGCAAGTTTTGGATGAAAATGTTTGTTTTCTTTCCCTTCTATTTCATATTCCATTGCAACAGACAATCAAGGCAGTAACTGAAACAAGATATTTTTATGAAGGAGGATATTAATATGAAATGATTTTTAATATTTATTAACCTCCTATAATTTTCAACCATAATTAAATTCAACTTATTATTTGAAGTAGTAATACAAAATTGCAAGAGACTTATGAAAGAGTTGAATTCTCATAGGAGCAAAACCACAATTCTCTATGCTTTTATTTGTTACTATTAGGTAAGTTATTTCTGTGTGTTTTATAATATGAGCTTGAAAATATATAATCAAAATATACTTAGTGTTTTAATCTTATATTTCATATGATTGTAAACTATAAGTATTCAAACTTTTGTCTTGATATTTTATATTTTTTATAGTCAAAGTAACAGTGATGGTATTTTTTAATAAGTATAAAGACACCATGCAACATTTGTGCCAAACTCACAGATTTAATTAGTCTGTATTCTTAGTCATTTGTAAGTATATGGAGTGTGTCTTTGCCAGTTTGAATGTGTGAATGTGTGGGCACACCCATGCCATTGTCAGTGTTTAGTAATCAGAGAATGTCTCCACCTTTGATCTGTGATTTCCAAATTGCTTGAGACAGGGTCTTTGTTGTTCAGAGTTGCATATTCCACAGCTGTCTGGCATTGAACTTGATTCCCCTGCCTTTGCCTGGCTTAACATTTTTATTACATTTTGTTACATTTTATTACAGACTTTTCTTGGCTTTATGTTGTTATAAAGACCTAAAGAGAAGTCCTCCGGCGTATGTTTCAAGTGCCTAGCCAAGAGAGCCATCCCTCTAGGGTCCAGATTTTAAATATTTATTTATTTATTTATTTTACACTCTGACACAGTTTCCCCTCCCTATTTTCCTCCCATTCCCTCTTCTCAATTCTGCACCCTGCCAATACACTCTTCTTTTATTTCTGTTCAGAAAGGGGCAAGCTTCCCATGGGTATAAGTTGCTCTAACACTCAGCACTTCCCCTGGTATTTAAGCTGGGTAAGGCAATTCAATATGAGTAACTGGTTCCCAAGAATTAACTAAAGATTTAGGAACAGCCTCTGTTTCCATTGTTAGGAGTCCCGCAAATAGACCAACTGTCACATACATGTTGAGGACTTAGGTCAGCCCCATGCAGACTCTCTGGTTGCTCATGAAGAGTCTGTGAGGTTAGTTTTATCTGTGGAATTACTTGTGTTGTTGACCCTGCTGGCTCCTGCAATCTAGCCTCCCTTTCTTCAGTCAGACTCCCCAAGGTCAGTCTATTGTTTGACTATGGGTCTCTATATTTCTTTTTATCAGTTACTGAATGAAGACTTCTCATGACAATTGGGATAGTCACCAATATTATCACAGAAGTGGCCCGGTTCAGGATATACATCCACTATTGCTAGGAGTCTTAGCTGAGGTCATCCCTGTAGATTTGTGGGAGTTTCCCTTGCATCAGATATCCACCTGAATGTGAGAAGCACCTCCCCCCATTTACAGTCATCTTTTTCAGTACTATCCCCTCTACCAAACCTCCAAACTGATTCTATCCCCACTCATGTCCCAGTCCACCAAAGAGATTTCTATTGCCCCTTTTCAGGGAGATCCGTGAATGCTCCCTGGGCACTCCTTGTTACCTAGCCTCTCAGAGTCTAAGGATTGTAGCATGGTTATCTTTTACTTTACAGTAAATATCCACTTATGAGTGAAAACATACCATGTTTGCCTATCTGGGCCTAGGTTACTTCATTCAGAACAATTTTTTTCTACTTGTATCCATTTCCCTTAAAATTTCCTGATGTCATTGTTTTTAACAGCTGATGTCTATGACCCTGGATGAAACTCAAATCCAAGTAGAACAAAAACCTCAACATAAATACAGTTACAGTGGACCTAATAGACGAGGAAGTGAGGAATATCCTTGGACACACTGGCACAGGAGATTACTTCCCAAGTAGAACACCAAAAAAAAAATAGTCACTAAGATCAACAATTAATTAGTGAGACTTCATTAAACCAACAACAAAGGACACTGTCGAAAGGACTAAATGGCAGCCTGAAGAATGCAAAAAGATCTTTGCTAAGTCCCCGTCTGACTGAACGATTCTCTCTAAAATCTATAAAGAACTCAAGAAACTAGATATCAAAATCCTTAATAATCCAGTTTTTAAAGGGGAGTTCGGACACAAATAGAGAATTGCCCACAGTAGAATTTCAATTGGCAGAGAGACATTTAAAGAAATGTTCAACATTTTTATTCATCAAAGAAGTACAACTCAGAAAGACTGTGAGATTTCATCATATACATGTCAGATTAACTAAGATCAATAACACAAATGATAACCTTTTATTGGAGAGTGCATAGATTGAGGATAACACTCCTCCACTGCTGGTGGGAGTGCAAACTTGTATAGGCACTTTGGAAATCAATACGGAAATTCCTTAGAAATGGGGAATTAATCTACCTCAAGACCCAGCAACACCACTCTTGGCCATACACCCAAAGGATGCTCAATCTTACAACAAGTATAGTTGCTAAAAATGTTCAAGGAATCTTTATTTATAATAGACAGAACCTGAAATAACCTAGTTGCCCTTCATCTGAAGAATGGATAAGGAAAATGTGGTATATTAACACAATGGAGGTCACTTGTTTTCATTTTATAACCTTTCAGAAACACATCAGATTAAACTTATTTAATATTATTGAGTCAAATTTATAATTTAATGTCCTTTAGAAGATGTCTTTTGTCTTTACCTACAAATATTCAATTTCAGTTGTCTCAGTATGTCTGATAACTGTGCTCTTTCAGTTCCAAAAGTGCCCTGAATTGGACATAAGCATCAAGTCCAATGAACTTTGATGAAAAATAGTAGTTTGAGTTCTTGTTTTTGCTAAAAGGATTTTACTTTTTACCATTTATTTCATTAGAAACATGAACTCAAGTACCAAACACATATAAAATTTCAGTATGATCTTCAGGGTATATTTATGCAAAATTAAAACATATTATAAAACTAGCAGCAATAATCTTCAGAAAATTATGTTATACTAGAAACAAAATACCCCAATATACATGCTTTGGAATAAGTTTGAATTATCTTAGAATTGTTGGCAGAAGTACTTCAAGTTCTCACAATTCCCACACAGCTACAAATCTACTTTCACAGTTTTTAAGAGCACATTCAAGAGATGAGATGATAGCAAAAAATATATAATGAAATAATTGTAATTGACAAGTAAAATGGTGCTGGTTTTCCTATTTTTTAACTTTCCCATGGGTCCTTTATTTTTTAATCCACCTGTAGTTAAAATATATTAGTCAATTATATTTATGATGTCTATACTTTATATTGTAGTATTTAGATCAGTCTGATGGTCCAACAGTTATAGATGCCAGCCATTCAGCATGACTGTAGTATATCAAACAAATCTTATTATTAAAATCCCAGGAGTCAGATATCAGGGAAAAACCTGGAAGATCAGAGAACCAGGAGAAACCACCAGTTTCTTCCTTCCTCTCTTGTTCCTATATCCAAAAAGTTCAAGATCCTGCCCACATCCTAACTTATCACTTCCTGTCTAGACCTCCTGAGTGCTGGGCTTAAAATCAGGTGCCACCACTGCCAGGCGTCTAAGGTTAATCAATAGCTTAGTTCCGCTCTCTGATCTCCAGGCAAGCTTTATTTGTCAGAACACAAACAAAATGTCACACAATACATAACAAATTATATTATCCTGAAAACCTATGTTATGGAAAAAGAGAACCCTATCAAGTTGTCCTCTGTCCCTTGTATGCTTTTTAACACCTTCTTTCCTCATTTCATGAGTATGAATGTTTCACCTCCATGCACATCTGTGCGCAGGGCATACCTGGTGCAGGCCTTTCAAGGCCAGAAACAGGAGTCAGATACCCTGGAACTGGAGTGACTATAAGTTACTATTAGCCATGTAAGGCTATGAATTGATCTTTGGAAGAGTAGCTAGTGCTTTTAAATCCTGAGCAATCTTTCCTTCACCAATGTGTCGCATCTTAGTGGTTCTGGTCAGAACAACTATATAGTAATTCTAAATTTTGAGTTATAGTTTTAGGTTCTTGAACTGAATATTTAATTGTATTATGTTTATTTCTTAATGCGAAAAGTTCAATTCAAAGTACAGTTTCGATTCTAAATATCAATTTACTTGAATTCCTCATCATAATATATGCTTTATCAGTCATGTGTAAGATTCTTATTTAGCTATACCTCACTTTGCTATATTGAGAAAAATGTACAAGTTTGACAAGCATGATACTCTAGACTCTATTTTACATAGACAACACCAAAATTCTCCCCTTATTTGCCTTGTCATAATCTTCTCCAAGGTATCATGCTGGCATGCTAAGGATATTAACAGTAATTTCTCTAAGCTCAGAAATAGATGCACCATTCACAATGAAGAAACCTCTGTCAGTTCTGAGTGGAGCCGGTCATGGACATGCCAAATGAAAGAAAAATCAACCCAGCTGAACATACATACATGCAAAGAAAAAAAAGAAAGAAAACTACATAGATGCAACCAATTTAATTGCATTTGGGGGAAAGCACAGTTTCAAACTTGCAACTATGGTCCAAGCATTTCCAAAGTTAGACTATTGCTTATTTTGTTTCTATATTTAAACGGAAGAAGCCTGGAAGTTGAGTCATATTTTACAAAACATAAAATCAATGATGGCAGAAGAGAATTCAGTTTTATTAGATTGAAAATTGAGCCAACACATTTAGTAACAATTTAGTGATATTAGGCTTAAACCAAAAACTAAAACTGATGCGTTTATAATATAGAACCACATTGTTCCTTTCGGACTCACTACAGCTTTCAGTTTTTGTCAGATGGTGACAAAAAAAAAAAAAACAGAAAACAAAAAACAAAAACAAAAATACGAGGTGGCTTCAGCATCTAAAAATATTCAAATGCTTTTCCTCTGTCTATAATCAGCTACATATTTAGAAAATGTTGTTAATACCTTTATTTCATATTATGTTAATACATGTTAATGTATCCATTGCTGGTTATTATACAATCTATTTATTTAGTGGATAATATTGTGAACATTAAGAAGAAAGGAAATTTTCTGACATTTAATACACAGTCTGTTAAGCAAGAATGTTTATCTTTAAATTAAACAATACATAAAATCATGTTTCTAAAATCCAACAGTATACAAAATTTTGTGTCAACCTATGTAATACAATGAGAAAATCAGCCTGGTTCTGTAATTGATTAACGAAAGTGGTTGTTACTTTCTACATGAAAACCGGAGTGGTATTTAGTGGTTAGTGATAAGAAAACCACAAAGATATTTATTTTGATTTATGAGATATCTGTTGCTGCTATATAGTGATGAATGAATGATACTTGTTTTTGTTTGTCTGACCTATTGTAATTAATAATGAGGAACAATGCTTCTTTACAGCAAACCATTTTCTGGAAGGTATGGGAGTGGGAGGTTTCCTTTTTTAAATAAAAATGATTTTTCTCATTCAATATATTCTGATTGTTCCACCTCCCGATATCTTCCAGATCCTCCCCCACTGTCCTGCCAATTCAATGCCACAACTTTTATTTCTTTTTCCTTGTTTTAGTAAACAGAGAGGCTGTCTGCTCCCATAGTTGCTGAATGAAGGTTCTATTATGACACTAAAGTCAATCTGATTACACTTAATCAATCTAATTACAGGGAAAGACTAGCTTAGGCGTCCTCTCAACTGTTATTTAGAGTCTTAGCTGGGGTCATCTTGTGGATTCCTAGGAATTTCCTTAGTGTCATGTTTCTTAATCGCTCTTTAATGGTTTCCTTGATCAAAATATATCTTTCCTTTCTCTTCCTCACTGTCTTACCTACCCCCTTCTTGATTATCCCATTCCCAGTGTCACCCTCTCTACCACCTGCCTGCCAATTCGGATGTAAAATTCTCTGCTCCTTCTCCAGGACAATGTCTGCCTCTTCCCTCCATGCCTCTGCCTTTACAATAACAAATTAAAACTCTGAACCTTTAAGGAAGACCCAATTAAATACTTTTATTTATAAGAGTTGCTATGGTAATGGAGTCTCTTTACAGAAGTAGATACTTAAGTAGGACAGTTTATATTATATGCAAGGATAAATAAAATTGCTTATGGGACATATGAGGAGAGGTAAGAGAAGAGAAAATAGACAGTATGTGGTACTATCATTAATCTTCAGCATATACATATATGAAAAAGTTAAAAAAGAAATCACCGAAATAAATATAAAATACAAACCATTCTTATTGACAAAATATATGCATGCACTAACACAAAATAATGCTAGCCTATGTAAAAATCAGAATATGGACTTTGAAGACACCATATATTTGTGTACAATATATATTAATTATTGTTACTTTGTCATGATGTGGCACTTGACATAGGGAACTTCCTGGATGAGATGTCCAAGTTGAATCACAGTTCCAAAGGTCACTGTCTGACATGGGTAACAAGGCATGGGCAATGGAGCCGTACTTTCGTGCATGTGGGAACTTGCAATGGCTCATTTACAAGGCACTGTCCATGAAGTCGGTGCAGGATCAAAAACAAAGCAAACTGTAACCCTAAAGGCTGACCTTAGAGAACCAGAATCCTTAGCCAGGCTCTGCTCCCCAATGCTTCCTGAAACCCTGCAGTCTCCAAAGCTTGGGCCCAGCTAGCTAAACACATCAGTCATTGTGTGACATTTTATATTCAAATCATCAGATAAGCTATCTTATAGTTGAAATTATTTTATCAATTCAGCAAAATTTTAAAAATGCAATGTGTAATCAAGAGAAATCAAGGGAATTCAATGCTGTATGTAGAATTTATCAAAGCCTAGAAGATGAAATATTGAATGATATTGTTGCCTTTTGTTTACCTGTACATTAATTTTAATTTCAATAACAAATGCTACCACATGGAGATGGATTAAAAATGATGCTGTTGAAATTATATGGCAATTCATTAGGCTAGAAATAGACAAAGTATCTTGAAAATAATAACAAAGTGAGAAATCTCAAATAATATTTTAAGAATTATCACTGAGCAACATTAATTAAAATTAAACTAATCATGAATCCAGAAGTATAAATCTCCATAAGAAGTTCAAGGTTGGAAAAAATTAATTAATAGTCCTGATTCATTGAAGTGGCTTCATCTGTGCATAAAAGATGATAATGGCTTGTAAGGGCATGAAGTAGCTCTTTTAATTCTTCTAATATGTAATTTCTGTATTTGAAACTTGATTACACCGCTGCAATTGCATTAAACTCTCAATAAGTCTAATTCAATTATTTTTCTTTCTTACTTTACCATACATGTTTTGCTCCTTTGTTATATTTGTAACTCCCTGCTCTTGTGTTTGAAGTTGCTGTCAAAATACTAAAGTGATGTCATTCATGATTTTGCTGTTCCATTGTTTCTTGCCTCATCCTAATCTCTAGTAAAGTGAGTATATTGTCCTTATAGGTGTCTGCATCTTTTGAAACAGAATGCACATGTTAATCTCATGAGGCAAAAATATGACCACTACCACAATTTTGAGTCAAATTTGAAGGAAAATTAATTAAATATTGAGCAGTATGATGGGCTCTGGCGAGGTCCATTCTGGGATACACAGAAAGTAATGATAAGTCCCATTTTGCTCATCTTTATAAATGCAAACCCATAAGGTTACCTAATTACCACAGGACCAATCAGGAACAAGTATATCTTGATATACTTGCTGTCTGCATACTTCCCATCTAAATAAATCAGGTGAAAGAACACCTTCTAATATCTTTCCTACCTATAATCCTCCTGTGTTCATGTGATCATGTACCCCTGGTTTAGCTGAGTCAAACAAACTTGTTTAGGGGAGTAAAAATGAATGGTTTGTCATCTCACCTAAACAATAGCTTCCAACATGTCAGAAAGTATCTGTCCTCATGCAAGGTGCTTACAGTTTTGAGGTATTCTTGTTTCATGGATCTCTTAGGTATAGTAACTAAAACTTAAAACATAAGTTTAGCTCTCATGTTTACTACCTTTGAGTTGTATCCTGTGTCAAATCCTTGAATCTGTGGTGATTATCTGTTTGCACATTGAGACCTAATATACAATCAATATAACATCAATTTAGTGGCACCAGATTGGAATTTATGTATCAAATTAAGATACTAATGATTCAAGTGCCAACAGCAATTAGCAGACAGAGAAAGGTCAAAGGCCCAGTGATGTCTGACATAAAGGTTAAGTGGGCTATCATATTATCATGCTGTTTCAGACATTGTATCTGCCTGTTTATAGACTGGTATCTATTTGGTAATTACAGATACCTTTCCTGATCTGCCAATAGACACTATAGTTGACCATTTTGCTCCTTATGCCAGACGGTCTCGTTTTGACCTAACGTTCTAGCCTGCTGAAGACAAGGGATGATGTACTCTTTTCTGTGAGTATTTCCTGCTGAAACCAGAAGGGCAATGTCAAGGCCAAGTAAGGCTAGAATGTTAGTCAAAGGCTGGGAGGGGATCCACACAATGGGATATTCATCAGAAGCATCAGGTTTGCTGACCCAGTGAAGGGACAAGGAGCAATAGCATTGGATATACTGGTTGACATCAACTTTCAGCAACTCTAGAGCTCACAGATTTTTGGAGCAGGTTGCAGTTTGTGGCTGATGCCTGGGTTGTGTCTGTCAACCAAGTAGTAATCTTCTGTGATAAATATAGACTTAGAACAGAAATTAAAGTTTAAGAATTTAAAGGAAAGCCTTATATTAGGAACTTTCAGGCTTATAGTAGTGGTAGTTCTGAAAGGGGAGGAGTTCCATGACTAGCAGAGAGGGCAAAAGAGAAAGATCATATCCTTAAGAATAGGCAGTTAGGGAAACTTTAGGCTGTACTTATCTGGAGTTTTTTGATCTGTGAGAGGGGGGATTGATTCAAGTCTCACTACTCACTCCATTACCTGAAGTTTACATGAACTTTATAATTTACAAAAAGATAAAAGTTATATATATATATATATATATATATGCATTATCACTGCTTGTAGTCTGTAACAAAATCCACATTGTAGAAAAAGCAGCTAACAGTTGTCTATAAAATTTAGAACGTTTGAAATATTAGTGTAACACTAGCATGGCGGCAGCAAAGAACTCTGAAATGTTCGCAATTTTTCATATATCTGAAATAATTCTTTTCTATCCTCAATCTTACATAAATGTAAAACTTTCCCCCCCTAATTATTTACCATAAGACCCAATTGGTTGATTACTGAAAGCAGTCATTGCAATGCACGGTTCTTGAAATAAAGGAACTGTAAAAATTACATCTGAAACCTGTTTATCCATTAGTATGAATACTGTTAGCAAACCTGTCTGCCTTTGCTCAACAGGAGACCTAGTAGACTTAGAAGAGGCAAGGCCTGGTTTTTATATATGAG
Organism: Microtus pennsylvanicus; assembly: GCF_037038515.1. Lineage (NCBI taxonomy): Eukaryota > Metazoa > Chordata > Mammalia > Rodentia > Cricetidae > Microtus > Microtus pennsylvanicus. The sequence continues at coordinate 59,870,795 of NC_134593.1, forward strand.
ATGAACTGACAAGTGGCTACAGATGTAGAAGAAGGAGCGGGTTGCACGCTGCTGATAAGCTAATAAAGCCACTATTGGTCTAGCTATCAATGTATTCAGAGAACTGAAAAGATAAATTATAGCAGGAAGTATAATCCAAAAGGCCTATATATCAATAAAAATGGCAGCGATTATCTATTAACTAGGCAGTCACCCTAGGTGTCAATGACTTCTTTCAGGTCAGAGGTCAGAGCACAGCATCGGTCTTCACCCACAAGACCCAGGTCTGAAAGATATTCTGAGATTCTCCTGTAGAGGAGGAACGCATGATAATGATCTTTCTTTGTATTTATAAAGTTTCTTTCTTGTCTGGGCAGGGTACTGGCAGAAAGCAAGGTACTGGGGCAGTTTTTTCTAGTGGTTTGCATCTCCACAATCCAGGAGGAACTGTCAGGCCCCATCATCTTCTTTGGATACTTTTGGGTCACTGCTAGGATCTGCCTTTCTGTTATAGTAAACATTTTCCACAAAATGCTTCTAAATCTCATATTTAGCAGATCTCTGCTGAGTTTGAGGAAAATTATTAAATATATCTGAGCTAAACAAACTTGGCTTGTTTGCTTATTTTAGGTGTAACCTTGAAATCATATATAGGAGACAAAATAAAGCTTTTCCCTAAAATTAATTACATTAGTACTTAGTATAACTACAAGTTATAAACACATATTTAGTTTAGTATACTATCTATATTATAGCATAACTCTGGAAACATTAAAGAATTTTTGTAAAACTACAACTGTTCCATTCTGTGCTTTACTCGCTACACACTATGAAAACTAGGCTGAAAATTTTAAAACATACACACATTAGACAGAGTCAGACAGACAGACAGTGCCACAGGAATATCCTTGATACAAGAATGCCAAGAATGCTCACTTTATTGTGTTCAGGGACAGGTTATATAGTGCTCTGTCCATGCCCCAGCTCTTGGGATCGTTCAGCTGCAGACTTATCAGAACCCACTCCCCCTCCATCAGGGTCTCTTGCTCATAGCAGAGGAACACAAGTTGTTTCCAAGAAATTCAGGGTCCGGTGGTCAGTAGTCCCCAACAAATTTTATTATTTATAAGGTCTTGATAAATCATTAACTTTCGTGTGTTAATCATATTTAACAGTTTACATTGTCCATAGTTTTTCTAAATTTAGGATTTTATATCTTTATCCTTCTTATGTTTAGATTTAGAAATTAACAGTTTCAGAACTGAATTTCTTTTAGTATTAAAAGGCAACAGTTAATCATAAATAAGTTCTGTAGAGGGGCTGGCAGCTTCTCTAGTCCTTATCCTTTCATTGTGCACCATTACAGGATATAACAGTTTCCTACAAGACTCAGTTTGTCACAATGGCTAAAGTTAAGAGTTGATGAAGATTAGGAGATGAGACATACATTCTAAACCCTGGATAGACCTTAGGTAAGGAGATACAATCTCTAAATCAGTGGTTCTAAACCTTCCTAATGTTGTGACCTCACAACATATTTCCCCATTTTGTGGTGACCTACTGCTAACTGGGGGCAAGGGGGCAGCCTCCAGCAGCACAGGGCTTTGATAGGAATCCATGGAACTGGCGAGACTAAACTTTTTTATCTGAGTGGGATTAGGGAAAAAGGCACTCACAAACACTCTTGATGGTTTTCTTCATTATTCTTTTTCTTCTTTATTTTTTTTCTCTTTATTCTCTTTTCTATCTCATGTTGTCTTATAGCTTTTATACCCCGACAGAATTTTCCAGGCAGTACAAGAGTCAAAAACAGTTGCAATCTATTTCTCAAGTGAATTATTATAGGCAAAAATATGTTTTTCATCTCACTCACATGATTAAACATTTTATGTATTACAGGTGGAAAAACAAATTATCTCAAAGACCACATACATTCATAACCAAGCAACTTGCTATAGATTAACCATGTGGAAAGTAAAATGTTTTTGTCATGTCTTTTACTGGCAGGCTGCATTTTACAGTTGCAAAGAAAGTCTCAATTACTTTATTGCTTATCTTGAAAGGTAATCTTATAAGGAATCTTAAAGAAATCACAAACCTAAATTTTATATGTGGAAAAAAATCAGTCAGCTGTACTTCAAATTTTTAGAGTACATGTACATTCATTAATAGCATTTTTACATCAGAAGACTGAGGATATAAATGGGTATATGGAATTAATTATCACCTTTGGTCATCAACCAAACATAGCAAGGAGAGTCCATCAGCCAGTAATAATTAGCTGCTTTTTTTCTTGTTCCCTTACTTTAAAGAGTTCAGCATTCAATTATGTGCTTTTCTAAAACTTTAGATTTTTTCTCTTGGGTTTTTTTTTTTTTTTGATTTTATTTATTTATTTATTTATTAAGGATTTCTGCCTCCTGCCCGCAACCGCCTCCCATTTCCCTCCCCCTCCCCCAATCAAGTCACCCTCCCTCATCTGCTCTAAGAGCAATAAGGGTTCCCTGACCTGTGGGAAGCCCAAGGACCGCCCACCTCTATCCAGGTCTCCTAAGGTGAGCATCCAGACTGCCTAGGCTCCCCCAAAGCCAGTACGTGCAGTAGGATCAAAAACCCACTGCGATTGTTCTTGAGTTCTCAGTATTCCTCATTGTCCTCTATGTTCAGCTAGTCCGGATTTGTCCCATGTTTTTTCAGACCCAGGCCAGCTGGCCTTGGTGAGTTCCCGATAGAACATCCCCATTGGTTTTTTACCTCAAAGTTATTTAACAAAAACATCTTGGTTAACTTTGTTATTTTCAAAATTTGTTTCAGCTGTGATGCACTCCAAGACCTTAAGGTTAAACATTAAGGTTAAAAGAATTTAAGTAAATGGTCTCTTGGGATTCCTTTTTTAGTCAGTAACTTGAGCTGCAATCCTTGCAGCTCCTAAGGAGGAGCTGTGAAACATATCCTTGTATTTATGTTTATTCATCAAAACTCTGTATAAACTATCATTATTATTACTATCAAATTAGCTTATCATCTTCCTGACAATCCACAGGTAAAAATACCCAGATGAAAGGGATTTTTCCAAGAGATAAACACACTATATTACTGGCAGTAGAGATCTCCCCATATCTACTCACACTAGGATAGATGCCAGAGAAAGTGTCACAGCAAGCATATAAAGACACAGCAGAAGTAAAAGATGTTCTGGGGTCTGTAGATTCTCACCTGGCCTAAATGAGAATGACCCATAAGAGGAGTTCCTTCTGGTGGGCTGACACCCGGAACTTCAATTGCAAACTCACTGCTCCTCTGGTATGGGCAATGGCAGTGACCCCAAGCATAGAATCATTCTTGTTGCTATTTCTCATCTGTACTTTTGCCACTGTTATGAAGCACAATGCAAACCTTCCACATGCAGCCAGTCTTAGGCTATTGTAATGAAGATATTTTTTGACCCCTGGAAGGCTTCCACACATAGGTTGAGAACCACTGCTCTAAACGCTTTGCCTTAAGTCATTGTCTTGCTGAATCATAGGATAGGAATATCCCAATTTCTGGTTTTAGTGTTTGGTGCTTATAGCTGCAGCCTTAACTTTTTAGATTTTTATTTATTTTTTAAGATGATATGGTAACAATATAAAACATTTTATAAATGTAAAATTTCACATAGCCTTATAAAATTAAATATTTTAAAAACTCATTCTTTAAAAACTATCCAGTAGTTTTAAATTTAAACTCTTTATAAAACTATGATATTTCCTCTTAAAAAGGTTTAAAATATCTCAACTGTGTGTCTCTGCATTATCAGAAAATAAAGTTCCTTTTTATTTCAAGAGGGGAAAAAACAAGATACAGCATAATCCAGACAAGGCAAAACCAAATTCCCATAGTGCGAAACAACCAACTCAGAGCTCAATATCTGGGATTCACTCACAATTCTCTGAGCTTTCCTAAAGGGTTTGGTTACCCTTCTTCTCTGGCCTCATTCTTATCAGAATATAGAGCCTACCTTTTAGACTGTAGCTTGCTCTGTTTTGGTGTGCCTGTTCTTTCTGATGATTATCACCTGGAACCAATGGCTCCACAACTGCTAGAGGACCCATAGTAACTGGTCTCTCCTGAGGAACTCTAATCCTGGCACACACTAGCAATCCTCAACTGTTCTCCATGACACCTTCATGTCTTTAAAACCAATACCACTTGGGTGACTTATATTTCAATGTTTGGCTGTCAGTGGAAAGTAAATACTTGTATATAAATGCATGGCGGTGCTGTTTTATTACCTTATTAAACAAGCATTGTTTTAAAATCCTACCTTTCACAAACATTGCTTCTAAAGAGGAATTGTCATACAGAAATCTATCCAAACTAGAAGTATCTTGGAAACATTTTATTGCCTCCTTGACTGGCCCTCATCATGTGGTCACCTTTCATCATGATGGCACTGAATTCACATGACATCCATACTCTCCAACCCAAAGAAAGTAGCTGCCAGTCACATGGTTGTTTCAATCTGGGTGGAGGACAGATGGTAAAATGGTGAGTCACATGTTGCTTATATCACAAGATAGAGTCATATAACATGGTTCCTTTAAGATAGCTTATGCATACACTTTTAACTATCAATCTTGTCTTAGGATTTTTTTTCAGTCTTTTTTTTTTTATTGAAAAAAATTTCCACCTCCTCCCAGCCTCCCATTTCCCCCCCCCCACTCCTCTCTCCCTCTTCATTCTAGTATGTCCAATTTTACCCTAAACCTGGTAATTATTTATTTTAGATTTTATTGTTATTTAAATGATTACACGGATCAACATTAATTTTACAAACTGTGATTAAATACTCTTAAACTTATATTTTTTATACTTGTGGGTATTTGTACTACTGGGTATGGAAAGGAAATGTTTCAGAAGCAAATCAGAATACTGTTATTTCCAGCAATGACATAGTATTACTCTTTTGCTCTAACTCTCCTCCCCTAGAATGACTATATGAAACTTCCTGTACAAAAGTCATGCCACGGGCTGGAGAGATGGCTCAATTGTTAAGAGCATTGCCTGCTCTTCCAAAGGTCCTGAGTTCATTTCCCAGCAACCACATGGTGGCTCACAACCATCTGTAATGGGGTCTGGTGCCCTATTCTGGCGTGCAGGCATACACACAGACAGAATATTGTATACATAATAAATAAATATTAAAAAGTCATGCCACTTAAAAAGAACTGTGGAGTTAAAATTCTTGTTTGCATATAGGAGAGAAACTCAGTTAACCTTCTTTAGTCAATTTCTCCTTGGAAGAAGAGGAAAATCACTTTGTACCTAATCATTGGGTGTAAGGAAATGTTTCAAAGGAAGTTGATAGTATATCAGATAGAAACCTAATCAACATCAAATTGTATCCTTTCTTAAACATAACCATCTGGTCCACTGATTTTTAGGGCTTTTAATTTTCAAGGATTCTTTATATCCAAAGTGTATTCCTTAGCAAAGGTTCTTGATTATAATGAACTTCCACTAAAAGCCTGGAAGTGATTTCTCTAAAGTTCTTCAAATTAGATACCCACTCATTAATTCAATCACTCAAGAAAACAGAAGACATGCACATCTGTAGAGGTTTTCTCATCCTGATAGGTCGTCCTCTATTGTCTCTTCCTGTGTCTAATATGACCCTAAGAAACCTCTGGTAAGCAATCGGATCACTATGCTTTGCTCTTTGTAGAGTGCTACTGTGGAATCTAATATACTTATTTATATATAACAAATTTAATTAAATTAATGAGATTTTAATCAATTTTTAATTATCAGATTTTAAAAGGAAAATAAATATATGGTTAAATAAAAAGTTTTATAATAAAAATAGTATTGAATTGAAGATACGATCAAAGTTAAAACATGACCTTAATAATACATTTCTTTCTGTTGCATAAAAAACAAAAACCAAACATTTCTTACAATACAACAGAAAAAGAACTATTACCCATATTAAATATGCTCTATTCTGAAAGAGAAGAAATATTTGTTCTTTCAATGCTTATATTATACATTTAAGTATCCATTTCTTATGGTTTAAATATTGAAATGACAGAATGCCAATAACTTCTGAAAATAAATTTTCCATAGTCACCAGAAACAAGTGAATAAATACCCTTAGTTCTTTATATTCAGTGACCTAGTAAGGCATTTTTTATAAAATTGATAAAATTTAAGTATTGTACATTTGAAACTATCAGACCAAAGAGAGTATCATTGATTTTCTTAATGAAATTGAAATGACTAAAACACAAAATATAATAACTATTTTAAAAATAATATGTAGATACATGTGCTTTAGTCCTATATTGATGAAGGAATAAAATAAACTTTATTATAAAAATATTTATTTCTTAATTAAGAATTAAGACTAACATTAGTGATAAAAACATGCTTGCTTATGAAAATTTTTATCATTTCTACCTCCTATAAAACTGAAAATAGAAAGAAGTGATAAAGAAATATTATATACTGTTTATATAATCTTATATACTGCTATATAGTCTGTAAAAAAGGGGAATTTAATTTGGAATTATTTTTAAAACTCATATCAAAAGTTACTGTTTTCAAAATTATCAATCAATGTAGATATTGCTATTCATATAAATTCTTAATATTCAATGAAAATATGTCTCTGCGTGAATATGTACTGATTCCAGGGTAATGAAAAATATAAAAGAATGAAACATTGTTAGATAATCAGTATCAAAGTTTTCTCATAAATATGAAACATTGGTAATGTTGAACACTATGGTGCCTATGTCCACAGCAGTAAATGCTAGCAACAGTTTCTTACCAAATTTGGGAAGCTGAATAAAGAAAGTAGCAAGCTTTATGTAGGGTATATTACATGGAAATGTTCTTTCTCAGAATACAAAGTAAATGAATAAATAAACTGACAAACAAAATTATGTTTGTTCAATGGATGTTCAAAGATTAGCAGAGATACAGAATAAAACTAATCTTCATTATCATTTTCCTCAAATGATATGATACATGTGACTGCATAAATGAGAAATACCCCCTTTGTGCTAAGCATTTAACACTCACTCAAAGTGAGGCTTTTGGGCATGTTTAGGTGATACATCTGGCATGTAAATATATATTCACTGTTACCACTCTGTCTGATACTACACTGTTACAAGGGGAGGGCAGGGGTCCTTTGTTTGTCCCAGCCTTCAGGCTAGCTTACACTTGAAATAATCACACAGAAACTATACTTATTTAAACACTCCCTGGGCAATTAGCTCTAACTTCTTAATGGCTAATTCTTATATCTTAATTTAACCCATTTCTATTAATCTCTGTATTGCCATGTGATTGGGCTTACTGGCAAGATTTTAACCAGCATCCATCCAAGAGAGAAAAAGGCAATCATGGAAGCAATGGTGACTGATGGCAGAGAGGCACTGGAGAGATGCACATCAAAGATGGAGCAAGGACAGAGCTCAGATACAATTTGGAAGACGAATTACAGGCTTTGCCTGTAGTAATATGGGCGGCGGGGCTGTGTCTCCGCCACCCGGCTGCCTGCTCAGCTAGCTTATGCCCCGAAATAATTACACAGACACTGTATTCTTTTAATCTCTGCTTGGTCCTTTTGGCTCTAGCCCTTACTGGCTAATTCTGATATACCGATCAACCCATCTCTAATAATCTGTGAGCACCGGTCTTACCAGGAAGATTCTAGGTCGGAGCTTCATTGCTGCGTCTGCCCGGGAGCGGGGCATGGCATCTCTCTCTGAGGCGTCTGCTCCCGAGAGGAGAGCTGTCGAGTCTGAGCTCACTTCCTCTTCCTCCCAGCATTCTGTTCTGTTTACCCCACCTACCTATGTCTAACCAATAACATGGGCCAAGGCAGTTCCTTTATTAGCCAATGACCTTCCTCCATCACTTGCCTTTGACAAAGGACTATCTGTGACACACAAGAGATACAGATTATTGTCTTTCCAGGCTTTTTGCAGTAGGTAAAGGTGGTGTCTCTCTTGAGTGCCTACCAACCTTCATTCTAAACCTGGCTAAACGTGAATTAGGAAGGGATAAGATTTGTCCATTTTATAGGGACTGTATTTCACAATTCTAAGATGACTTTTTTATACTTCATTGTTTCTGAAATCGGTGTTTGTCTTATGCACGGTATTGAAAGATAACTCCAGAGACCTGAGCTGTGATAACACTGCCATTATGGATAAAGGAATGAACCTAGCAAGTTCATCAGGTTTAAGTCAGCTAGGTTATTTGCACTGATTGCACAATGCATCTTAACATGTCTTATTTTACAGTCTGTAAAGAGATTGCACCACAGTGATGTCTTGAAACAGTAAGGCATTGTTATGCAGAACAAAAAAAGAAATATATAAGAAAAGCTAGCAGATACACATTCACCATAAATAAAACACATATTTGACCTGGGAAAACTGATGGTTTTTTAATTAATAAAAAACTGTTTTCTTGATTGTAAAAATAAAAGGTAACTTCAAGATAAACTACAGCTGAGGTAATAGAGTACAGGGTGGCAAAAAAAAGAGAAAGCTTTCACTGAGATGTGAATAAATGTGTTGCTTGGCGTGGAGTATTAATGGCAGAACAGGTAGGTCACCACTGAAGAGCTCACTGTAGAATTTCTCATCGTAGGAACACTTAACTAGACCCATTCCTATGTCAAATACCCACCTGCCTTCTAACATTTAGGTAACTTTCAAAGGATTTGTTTGGGTTTTAGTGACATGATATTTGATTAATGTGTCAAACACTTCTTTTGTACATTTTTTTTCTGCTCTACCAAGGAAAAGAAAAAGGTATTTGGCTCCCTTGTAGGAAGGGGCTTGAAAAATCCTTTGTTGTTGGTGGGAGTGCAAACTGGTACAGCCACTTTAGAAATTAGTATGACAATTTCTCAGAAAATTAGGAAACAACCTTCCTCAAGACCCAGCAATATCACTTTTGTGTATATACCCAAAGGAAGCTCAATCATACAACAAGGATTTGTGCTCAACTATGTTCGTAGCAGATTTTTTGCCATAGCCAGAACCTGGAAACAACCTAAATGCCCCTCAACCAAAATAGGGATAAAGAAAATATTGTATATTTACACAATGAAATACTACACAGCAGAGAAAAAATAATGACACCTTGAAACTTGCAGGCAAATGGATAGAGCTAGAAAACATCATACTGAGTGAGGTAGCCCAGACCTAGAAATACAAATATATTTACTCACTCAAAAATGGCTTTTAGACATAAAGCAAAACAAACAAACAAAACAGCCTACAATTCACAGTCCCAGAATACCTCAAAACAAAGAGGACACTAGAAGAAACATACATGGATCTACTGTACATGGGAAGTAGAAAAAGGAAAGATCTGAATAAATTGGGAGTTTGGGGATCATGGGAAAGAGTAGAAGGGGAGGGGAGAGGAATAAGGGGTGCAGAGAAATATATATATATATATATGTCATAAAAATGAAAAATAGAAAGGAATGATAAAAATAATGATTTATAATGCATTTGTTATTTTTTAAATTCATCAGTTCAGGTTTTAAATTTATTTATGTGTGTTTGTGTGCATGGGGGTATTGGCTATTTTTGTGTATTATCTTGACATAGGCTAGAGTCCTCCGAGGAAGGAGCCTCAGCTGAGGAATTGCCTCGATGGGATCCAGTTGTAAGGCATTTTCTCAAATAGTGATCAATGGTATAGACACAGCCCATGTTGGGTGGTGCCATCCCTGGGCTGCTTGCCCTGGATTCTATAAGAAGTAGAGCTGAACAAATCATATGAAGTAATCCGGTAAGCAGCTTCTCTCCATGGCCTCTGCATCAGCTCCTGCTTCTAGGACCCTGTCCTGTAGAGTTCCTGTTCTGACTTCCTTCAAGGATAAACAGCAATGCTGAAATATAAGCCAAATAAACACTTTTCTCCCCTCCCCCATATAGTTTGTTTTATCTCAGACATAATTTACAGTCATATTTTTCCCTTCCCAAACATTTGTATGATTTTCTTATTGAAAAGAATAATTTTTATACAATATGTTGTGAACAGACATTTCCCCTCCCCCAAATTCTCTTACATTCTCTCCTGCAGAGAATGGGAGGTGGAGTACTCAGTCTTAACGGGGTGTCTTCATCATCCCCTCCCTTCGGGTCTCAGGGATCTCTGCATGGAGAAGACACAAAGGGAAGAAGAGTCACACCTGATGAAACATTATTTTAATAAATATGCAGCACACAAAATGAAAGGTGGTTGTTAGTCATTTATCTCAGGAGAAATTCAAAAGGTGTATTGTGTGGCAAAATGGAAATCACACATCACTTACTTTGACATTTTTTTTAAGATAAAAATATGCACAGGTTATCAAGTTTTAGTCAGCATTATATAAAATATTTCAACAACTCTGAATTTATTATTTCTTGATTGATTTACTTTGGGAATAAAATGTTCAATTTAAATTTTCTGACATATTTTATTTTTTGTCAGAGTGAAGTTAAAGTGAAATATTGCTTTTCCACCCATGGCCCACTTTGAATGCTCAATTTGTTTGATTGCTAACATTATTTTTACGTAACAAATATAGAAACTTTTATTTAAAATGGATAATGCATATTAAAATTCTTAAAAGCTGTAGCATGATTTTTATCATAAGCAGTAATAATGTAGACATAAAATATATTGTACAGTGCAGTCTTCTAAATCCCTTCTATTGTCAAACAAGATGACATGTGTCACATGAGCACATCTTGTCTGAAAAAACTGATTGGAATTATTTATCTGAACACAGTATTTTCTACTTCTGTATTTCTTTTTTATTTTTATTTATTTATTTATTAAAGATTTCTGCCTCCTCCCCACCACCACCTCCCATTTCCCTCCCTCTCCCCGGATCAAGTCCCCCCCCCCTTCCTCAGCCCAAAGAGCAGTCAGGGTTCCCTGACCTGTGGGAAGTCCAAGGACCACCCACTTCCATCCAGGTCTAGTAAGGTGAGCATCCAAACTGCATAGGCTCCCACAAAGCCATCTACTTCTGTATTTCAAGTGACTGTGCTCACTCTCTCAGGATATTTGTGTAATTTAAAAATGAAGCTATTAACTTTAACATAGTAAAATTACATACAACAAAAGCAATTATCAAATAGGAATTATAGTTGCAATATCCAGTACATTTGCATTTGGCAAAATAAAGAAAATATTCCATCAACTGTTTTCTCCTAAGTAGTCAAGAGTTTTGTACTTAATGTACTTTCTACCATGATTAGAGATAATTACAACTGTAACTATCTACTAGTTTTCATCCTTTTCAAACATCTACAAAGGACATAATATTACCTGAGTGAGCGAGAAGGGCAGAACAAGCATCTTCCAGAATTAAGATATGGCATAAATTACTGGAGGCCAGGAGAGTCAGCTGAAGTTCTTGTGTAACACTGGGGAATTCAGCTTTGGCCTGGAAGGCTAGTATATCTGACAGACATTTTTAAGAAGCAGGGAATTTTGAAGGAATATCTTACTTTGCTTGACAAAACTTGGCATCACTTTCTTTTGTGCCCTGTCAGTCCAGTTTGGACAGCATACTGTCAATGATTAAGGCAAGGACAGTTTCTTTGCCCAAATTGTTAACATTAGACATTAAAAAACAAAAATCCTATATTTTTGTTTGTGAGCCTAACCATTAATGGCTGAGCCATCCCTCCATTACACCAGTCAGAATGACGAAGAAAAAACAGCCCCTTTGGACGTCAGTATGGCAATTTTTCAGAAAATTAGGAAACAACCTTCCCCAAGACCCAGTAATACCACTTTTTGGTATATATCCAAAGGATGTTCAATCATGCCATAAGGACATGTGCTCAACTATGTTCATAGCAGCATTGTTTGTCACAACCAGAACCTGTAAACAACCTGAATGCCCTTCAACCAAGGAATGGATAAGAAAAATGTGCAACATTTACACTATGGAATGCTACACAGAAGAAAAAAAATAACATCTTGAAATTTGCAGACAAATGGATGGAACTAGAAAACATCATTTTGAGTGAGGTAACCCTTACACAGAAAGACAATTATCACATGTACTCAATCATAAGTGATTTAAAATATAAAGGAATAAAACCAGCCCACAAATCACAACCACAGAGAACCTAGACAACAATGAGGACCCTAAGAGAGACATACATAGTTCTAATCTACATGGGAAGTTGAAATAAACGAGGTCTCCTGAGTAAATTGGGAGCATGGGGACCTTGAAAGAGGGTTAAGGGGTGGGGAGAAGATGGAAGGGATGCAGAAAAAAAATGTAGAGCTCAAAAAATAATCAATAAAAACAAAAAAAAAACATTGATGACAGAGAGTTTATGCTGAAGAGGGTGCAGAGTAAGGGTACAACTCCTCCATTGCCAGTGGGAGTGCAAATATGTACATCCACTTTGGAAATCAAGATGACTGTTTCTAAGATAATTGGGGACCGATCTACCTCAAGACCTGGCAATACCACTCTTAGACATATACAACAAAGAATGCACACTCATGCCACAAGGACATTTGAAAAAAAAATTTGAAAGGTTTTAAAGAGCCAAAATAATTGCAAGGCATATAAGGTCAGTGATAACATAATAGGCCCTAGATTTTTGTTCTCTTCTGTTGTATACCAGGTGGATGCTCTGATATGAGACAGAGATTTTGGATTTTCTTTTAACATATATGCTTGGACTTAGAGAAGTAGAGAACAATGTTCCAACTCGAAAGACAGCTTTAGTTTTTAATTGAGGTGGGTCTACCTAACATAACTGTAATATGAGTGGCTATGAGAGAAAAGTTATCAATTGTCCTATACAAGCTAAACTCTGCAAGCTGTAATAGTGAATATACTGACCTTCTGGACAAGATGTGCTCAGGAGTGTATCAGTGTTGTGACTTTCATGTGCAGTCAACTGTTATCTGATTAGATTTGAAGCCTGATTCATAGAAGCGAGGCTCATGTCTGGAACTGTAAACCTGACCATAGGGATGTAGATACATTTACTGTTTTCCTTAATAGGCTTGTGACTAACTGCCTTCTAAATGTGTATATCACTAAACCTATGCTACTCCTAACTTTAATCAAAGGACTTTCTTATCTCAGTGGGCGAAGGTTAATGCAGAGACACAAAAGTTCAAAGTGAATAATGCAAATACTGGAAATGCTCAGCTATAGACAGTATATCTACATCACATACCACAAACACACACACACACACACACACACACACACACACAGAGAGAGAGAGAGAGAAAGAGAGAGAGAGAGAGAGAGAGAGAGAGAGAGAGAGAGAGAGAGAGAGAGAGAGAGAGAGAGAGAGGAAGCATATGCCACCAAAGATCAGGAAACCACTCTGAAGAAAAGGGGCAAACAGAATATAAGAGACTGTAAATGGGGAGAAAGTTGTGAAATGCTTTTCTCTGGACATGCTGTAGCTGTTTCTAGATGAGCTCATAACAGCTGTGGTTGCAATTGCAACACACAAATTTAGTCCTGATAAAAATTCTAAAATTGTCATCATAGCTAGAAACTTACACCCCTCACTGGGATGCATTTGAATGTCCCTGTCCTAATGAATACCCTCAACCCCAATTGAAATTGAGAAGAACTAATTGGATTTAGTGAACTTTGAAATGCTTTAGGACATCAAATTATAATAATCATATTTAACATAATCAAGATATATAAACATGTCACAAGCTAGAAATGCTGACATCATAAAACATGTTATTCTTTACCACAAGCACATTGGAAAAATTTTTGATAGTAGACAAATTTATTCAAGGAATATTGGGCCTGTAAAAGAATGCAAATTCAGAAGCAAAATAAAGTTTAATACAACAGAAGAAGAAAAAATTCTGAATAAACATGTTAAATATTGAGAACATTGAGTTACTAAACATAAATATGCAAAAAGGAAATCCCATATTATTACAAAATGTTCTATAAAATTCATTTAAAATAATTTTCTTTTAACTATCTTTATACCAAGGACCACATTTGATCAAAATTCACCTTGTAAATCAAAGGTTTTTTTAAGTCTTAATGCTGGATAAATGATTGTTTACAGCAGACCCAGTGACTCAAAAAGAATAGCAAACAGCTTTCGAGAGGTGGCAGGCCCTTTGAGAATGCGCCAAGACGATAGCCATATCCAGAATATCTGCACAAAATGTAATCAGTGGAAAATCTTACCATGACTGATGAAGGGGATTACCAAATTAATCACTCCCCTAGGGGGAAAATCCTGAAATAAAATGGGAGCTATTGGCAGGTGATACCCGTAGATACATGACAAACAGCTTTCTTCTGAGATGTAAACCCTGGCTATTGCTGTTTTGTTGTTGTTGTTGTTTCTCTTTGACTCTTTTTTCATACCCATGATGCAATTCCCAAATAAATGTACACATGGAGGCTTATTCTTTTTATAAGTGTCTGACATTAACTTGGTTTGTGTCTGGCCCACTTCTTTGAACATAAACTATCCTATCTATCTTTTGACACTGGGTTTTTATCTTTCTCTCTCTCTCTCTCTCTCTCTCTCTCTCTCTCTCTCTCTCTCTCTCTCTCTCTCAATATATATATATATATATATATATATATATATATATATATATATATATATATATGTATGTATTCCTTCTCATTCTGTGTTTGGTTGAGTGGCTGTGTGGTTGGCCCCTTATCTTGATACTTGATCCTTTTCTTTACTTTTTTTCTTTTGTATTTATTCTCTTCCTGACAACCCTGCCTATCCTTACTCCTGATTTTCTCTTGACCATCAGCTCTTTGTTAGATCAATCAGTTAAGCAAAGTAACACAGCTTCACAGAGTTAAACAAATGCAACTTAAAGACCACAACTTTGCATCAATAAAGAAATATTTTAGAGCATTAACTAATGTAATACATATTAAAATAACATTCTATGACATGTGCAGCGTAGTGTTCTGTGCTCTAGTAGCTGGCCCTGTTACTTAGTACACACTGGTAGCACTAAATGGACACAGTAGGTTAAAGAAGAGGAAGTTATGGATTAAAAGATTTTGAGGGCATGGAAAGAATTATGGTGTAGAGGGAGGGGAGCAAATGACAAAACTATAGAACCAATATACAAAATTCTCCAAATTAAATTTAAATAACAGTAAGATATTTGGAAGGAAAAGTGACAGCTTATGGGTAGGATTGGAGGGGAAGAGTTTGGGTTAGACTTGGTCAAAAGGCAGTGTGTGTGTGTGTGTGTGTGTGTGTGTGTGTGTGTGTGTAAGTGTAAGTGTGTGTTTATGTATGAAATCTTGAAAAAAAACAAGCCCCTGACTCACGGAAAATCTTTTCCATGACTCCCACCCCAGCCAGAGCAGTAATGGTTACAACATCACAAAAACATTATTGCTGATGTCTCCCCTTCATTTACATTTCCTACTCCTTTGTAATCTAGCAACTTCATGAGTATTGCTGAAAGGCAGGAGTAAATGACAACCGGATTCCCAGATGAAAGCTCTGCCACCCTCCTCCTTTTACTAGGATTGGAGTTAGTCTCATGACTAACACCATAAACCTGTCATTGTATTTTCTATGTATTCTAATCCTGTAAATTAGTGACAAATTCATACATGAGTATTTCTGTTTGTCTTATTGCGTTTTTTTTTGTGATGACATAATTTAATTTCTATAATTTAAATATTTCATTTCATGGCTAAGAGATTGAAAGTGCTTTCATGTTTGTACATGAGTGTTTGAAGTAAATCTATCCTTGTGAGTTTTTACAATAGTCTTACATATTAGTCTTACAATGAGATTTCATTTCACTCACACAACTGGAACTTAACAGGCCACAATAACTTCTGTCTCTGGACAGATCTCATCCTCTGTCTTAAGGGTTCAAAATTACATAGTAAGACATGTCCAAAATAATTAAAAAATAATTCTTCTATGAACACACACACACACTTCTCCCTAGTGCCCCAATGATATTCCCACAGACAAATATGCTGGATATTTTGGCTAACTTATTTACATTTTAGTGTCGACATTTTCAATTCAGTTTAGTATGACATTATCCCCATGCCTCCCATTGAAATAGAACTTCTCAAGATCATCAGAGCATGTATCATGAATGAATACAATGTCCTGCTTTAGTGGTCATTTGACTCGAATTTTTTGTAGCATTCTTTTATATTGTTCACACCATGTAATTTCAAAAGACCTTGCTTTTGGGTTTATGATAGTACACTATGGTGTTCTACAAATTAAATTTTCAACCCATCCACTTTTTCTTAATTCCAGGTTTTACTTTGTAAATATACGTCTTCTATTTCACCATAAGCAAACACATTAAAATTTAGTTTTAATGAAACAGTCATTTATTTATAACAGAAATCTGTAGCTATCTATTTATGCAAGGTTCAGCTGTTCAATTTCCCCCTTTTAAATGTGTTCCCACATGTATGATTCAGGTTTAATTTATATATATAGTTCTCATCTTGAAGGTAGGTTAGCATCTGCTGAGGCATATGGGCTCTGTGCCATGAGGCTCGTTCTCCATATGTCTCTTTAAATTCTCCAGTAATATCATCTACACAGGGACAAGCATTCAAGGTACACATAAGACTGAAGCTTCTATTTGAACTGAGTTCATTAGCTAGCATTGTACTTCTAAAACAATACACTAAGAATTATTAGATTTATATTGTAACGTGATGGATTCTGTTTCCCTATGGGCAAACTGTAAAGTGACTTAGAAACCAGTGACATAGAACAGCAAAAGGGATTCATGTATTGACCTCCAATTCTCCTCAGTCTCGCTATTAAATAATGGAACACTTTGAAGATTTAAAAGTCATTTTACTTTGAACAAAACTGCAAGAACTAAACTTTATAAATTAGTAAGTGCAAGTAAATCCAATCTTAAAGTACCTACAAGATTTTTTATATATTTCCCAAATATGTTCAATTTATTCTATAGCTACTAATATTACTAAAGAAATTGCATTTCCTGTCCTTCAGTGTGTATTGAGGCCTTTTACCTCTTTGTATACTTTGTGTTCCTACCAAAACTGAGACAAAACACACATGTAAGCATGAAGAGATACCTTGTAAATATTATTGGTTAAAATCAACAAAATTTTATACTGTAAACCTCAGGCTTTCAAATAGTCTTTTAACTTTAGGAAGTTTAAAATTGAATGTTTTTTAGAGTCTTGAAACAATATGGGTATTAATACATTAGGATTTTGAAAAGTGGTAAATTGATTTTGTCATGAAAGCAGCAAACAAACAATAGAGAATATATTTAATATGTCTATCTTTTTCATGGTTTGGATTTATCCATGACCCCATATAATCTCAAAATGAACATATTTAATATTTAAAACAAATCATTTTAATTATGTGGAAGTATAATAATAATTCTATCTCTATGACTTATCTTTCTATAGGCAAAATACTTTACAATACCTTTGTTCTCTGATCAACTAATTCTCTAATTGTTTCTCTCAGTAACTAAGGTGTTTTAAATGAGAACGTCTTTTATAGGCTCATTTTTGACACTTTTTGGGAAATTTAGGCCTTATAGTCTTGTGGATGAAAGTATGCCCAGTTGTTTGATTACTATTTGACTCCATGACCAGTTAAATATCTTGGTATTGTGCTTGAAATTAAAAAAAATATTACCTCCTATTTTCCTACTCCAGATATCATACCTGACTGTTCCCATGCCTCCCTACCATGGGGAACTCTTATCCCACTAGAATTGTAAACCAGACAAATTCATTAAGATATTTTATCACAATAGCTAAAAGGTAATAAGCAGCAACTTTTCAAATTCTTGAATAAATCAACAGTTTCCAATTCTGTACAGCATTTGGAAAATAACAACTTGTTACAAAGTTACTTTTTCTGAGTGCTCAGTTAACCATTTTAATAAAATAATACTCAGGAATATATGACAAACACCATGATAAGTTAATGTCATAGAAAGAGAATAATATTCTTTATATTGAAATGTCAATAATTTTAAATATTATACTGAGATCCATTATTAAGATATACATAAATAAATTGTGTATTACATATATATGAGAGTGTGTGTATGTGTGTGTATGTGTTTCCATGGAGTATATGTGTATGTAAGTAGATGTATATTTGCGGGTCATGGGCTTGAGAAAATTCTAAGTCCAATCATACATAAAATTTATCTAAACATTTACAGAAATTGATCCTTAGATTACATATTATAGATTTACCACCATTTTTGAATTAAATATTTTTATTTTGCTTGCCTGATTATTAATATAAATTAATAAAACTAAGTACATTATTTGTGAAATGTGGGAGTTGATTCAAATTTACAAACCTCCAGCATTGAGAGTAAATTAGTTTTTGTCCACTTTTACAGTAGAACTGGCATAGAAAGGCATCTACTTTTTACCCATCTCTGTAACTTTTCCTTAGAATAGAAAAATATTATTCAGAATCTTAAAATAAAAAATAATGGAAGTAATTTCCTCAGAGAGAGAAACAAACAGATGTACGTGCTCAGTATTTTTGTTACAATAGACTACATTTGTCCTCATTTTAGTCCAATTCCTGCCCTAAAACTTGTGTTCATTTGAAGAGCTCATATTCGATTTCCAGATTTAACTTTAAACATTACAAGAGGCTACCACATACAAAGAAATTCACATGTACATTGACATAGATCTTTATTTCAAAAAACATTCATAAAATAGAATTATATATATGTAAATAATGTTTATATTTTTGTTGTAGTGTACTGTTTATTCTTATCACCAAAATATTTTATACACTTGTTTAAAAATGTCATTGTGTAATTCTGTATCATGTATAATGAATATATATATATATATATATATCAATATAGAACAGTTTAAGAAAATATGCACAAAATACATTTTATTTTGCTAGTTTTATTTCTATGACAGGTCTTTACTTAGACAAATAAACTTCAGGTTTTCCTTATCTGTGAGCATCAATACATTTTACATTGTTTGCTAATAAATGTATTGCTATATGAGAATGGTTATATATTTTCAAGCACCTACCCACACATTGATTCATTCACCAGAACACACACAGCAGGCACATTTTATCCAGGTCAACAATATTTGCCACATCAAAACATTCTATTCTACAAGTAAGGAGTCCACCAGCTTTAAACGTCTGTTGGAGTCATTCTATGTAACTATGTCCTTCAATTTAAAGTGTTGTCTCCCAGGAAGAAGAGAGACACGCATTGTTGGGAGCCCTGCAGCCTAGACTTGGATCCGCATATGACTACCTGTTCAATGTGTTTATAAACACTGTTAAGATCATTGAAAAATAAGTTATGACTCATTGGAGTAAATTAATTCTGGAATTTATATAAAAATATAAATGATTGGTCAATATTTTCATTAAGTACCAAAAAATGATTCAAATAATTAGTAAATATAGAAACTGAGAAGTTAGCAATCATATATTTCAAACATTAAAGTAAATCATTATATGAACCATGGCTAATTTTATGAATAAGAAATCATGAGTCAGGTTAAATGAATAATTAATACCTAGAAATGGAAAGTACATGGTATTAATAAATGTGATTACTCTCTACAAAGTAAGTAATTAGAAATGGAGACGAAAGGTAACTTTATATTGGGGAAGTCTGGGAGATATTCACAGCTTTCAAGTGATAACATTAATTGTCATCAACTGAGTCATGTTTTGCAGTGATTTAAATAAAAGAGCAAAGCACCACATCTCTGACAGAGCAAAGATGCAGACCTTGTATTAATCATGAACAACTCAGTCATCTGATGAGCCTAATGTGATGGTCATAATTCTGTATAATTCATCTGTGCAATTCAAATGACTCATGCCTGAGATCTGATTTCATGCTGTTTCAAACTTATATACACTAATGATCTAATATTTAATTCTTCTTTTTATAAGAACTTCATTGGTTGTTCTAGGAAATAGACAAATCTATTTTGAACCTTCTTGATTGTAGAAATATTTTCTTTATAATCTAACAAAGAAAATTTACCTGAAGATCAGAGCACATAACTAAGCCACTAATTAGCCATAGAGTCCAGGCAGTGGTGACAAACACTTTAATTCTAGCACTTTGGAGACAGAGGTAGATGGATCTCTGTGAGTTCAAGTCTTCCCTGGGCTACATGAGATTGAATCTGTCTAAAAGAGAAACAGTCACATGCCTTTAATCCAAATACTAGGGATGGAGACTGGAAGGGATATGGCTGGGCTGAGAGAGGAATATAAGGCAGGATCAGACAGGAACTCAGGTGCAGTCTGAGGATACAGTCTTAGTATGCAGCCTGAGGATGCGTAGAAACAGGATAATCCCTTCAGACTGAGGATTCCATAGAAGTAAAAGGTCTTTCTAATGACTGGCTGCACTGCTTCTCTGATCTCTCAGCTTTCACCCTTAACATCTGACTCCAAGTTTATATTATAAAATTCATGCTACAATCTATGGAGAAAAGGGTTAAATTATATTAATATTCATTTTCTGATAAATATGTTTTTGATTATTAGATGCATGAGTATAGGGAAATCCATTGGAATGGGAAAAAGCTATCAACTGCCACATATCTTATGAGGATTTTCCCTGCCAGAGAGACTTTTCAGTTTCCATCTACTGAGTAAGATTTGGGTCCAGGGGACCTTCTACCCCATCTTTGATGCTATTGCTTAGATTGTCGCTCTTTTGGGCCACAGGACATAAGGGAACATGTCTCTAACGAAGCAGTAAATTACTCTCTGTTGGCCTACTTTCATAATGCTGAAGGTGCTATTGAGGCTACCATCACAGGACCCTGCTTCAAAAGATGTGCCCACTGCGTCAGTGGTGACATGAATGTTAAGGGATAATCCCCAATGTCTGAAAATTATCTTTGCTAGACATAAAATAATAACAAAGAGAAGTATATAATTAGGCAAGGTTATTTCATTTGACAGCACTGAGACAGAAGTGGAAACAAATAGTTTCTAAAACAGCTGTTTAAAATTTTTATTTTAGAATACTTTGGGAACTATCCCTAAACCTTACATACTGATTTAAAAACTTAGATTAGAAACTGTGGGAATCTTGCAAAGATTTACATAGTAAAACATACAAATTAGTTGAGAGTAAGATGTTTAAATGATACAAGACTAAGTGAATTGAAAAATTAAGATTTCCTGTTTCTAAACATTCATTATCCAGTTCAGCATTTTATAAAATTTTATTTCTAGAGAATTGCTAATTCTGCTTGGCATCTGACTGTGATTATTTGCAGTGGGAGTCATTCCATGCCTCTAAATTTGGCTTTACAGTCCTACTGCTTTTCCCTGAGTCACAAATGATTCCCTGGCTACCGCCTCATTATTATTCCCACCCCCAGGGTCCTCTCTATTTACCACTTGAAATCTCTTTATTCTGCTTGTTTTATTTTCTTCCATTCCTCTTTTCTTCCATTCCTTTTTCCTTCTTTCCTTCCTTCTTTCCTCCCTCCCTCCCTCCCTCCCTCTCTCCCTCCCTCCCTCCCTCCCTCCCTCCCTCCCTCCTTTCTTTCTTTCTTTCTTTCTTTCTTTCTTTCTTTCTTTCTTTCTTTCTTTCTTTCTTTCTTTGTTTCATTTATCATTTGCTAAATTACATCAGCCTACTAATCATCTAAATGGGCTACCTTTATATTAATGGTTGGGAGACAATACCCTGCCCTTACTCTCAATTTAAATTTATTTAGGTGATATATATATATATATATATATATATAGTAATTATATATAGTATAATATATTGTTTTTATTATTTTATTTGCCTTGATTCATAGCATCATCTATAAGGATATTTAAGTTGTGATTGAATCTAATAAATACATTGCTTTAATATTAACAGAACAATTATTAGCCCATCAAAATTTACTTGTGTTACTTTGGGAAAAAGAATGAAATAGCATTTGCAATCCGGCGATGACTCACAAGTTAACAAACACAAAGATTTATTTATAGTAATGGTTACATGTCAGGTAGTTCATATAGAATACTACTTTGATTTCTAGATGTTTTGCCAGAGGAAACTATTATGTCATGCAACATAGAGCAAAATAATATAGGTTTTCCATCAAATAAGTTATAATATTTAGTGGTGACAGCTTATTAAATTTAGTGAATCAGAAGTACTTACTTATAATTTTTCAGTTTATATATTTTAATAATACCCCATTATAACAAAGAATATTTCAACACTGCAATGATTCTAATATGATATTAATTTTCTGCAAACTATTGAAATAGAACAAGTATCATTATAATTAAAATTATTTTAACTTTGCATAGAATCTGTAATATTCTCCTCTAAAGTCTTTGAATGATCCATTAGACAAAATGCTGGCCATATGAAAGGAAATTCTCATCAAGAAAATTCTAAAAAGACAGTATCATTCTGCAGGATATGGTTTGTCTGTTTGTATTGATACAGAAATCAAGAAGTGATTCATATTGCTGTGAGAGACAGGGATAAACAATTTTCTGGATATTGAAAGGAATGGTTTTATGCAAAAATGTATTAGGCACAGTTGATATATCATATCTCAGGAGTATATGACTGAGAATCTAATTTTGCCAAATTGTTAATTTCATAATCATGTCATTCCTATAAATGGACAAAACTAGAGAAAATCGACACAAAATTTTACCAATATTTGTAAATTTTATAAGCTGGAGTACCCCAATATTTTAACTTAGTTTGCAAAAAATATAATTTTCAAGCCAGGTGGTAGTAGCACATTCCTTTAATCCCAGCACTCAGGAGGGAGAGGCAGGCAGATCTCTGTGAGTTTGAGCCCAGCCTGGTATAAGAGCTACTTACAGAGAAAATCTGTTGCACAGAGAAACCCTGTCTCAGAAAAACAACAACAAAAATTTTATAAATTACAAGTACAAATTGGTCCAGAGTGTTCTAACCTATGCCCAATATTTATACTATTTGATTACGTTTTCTTCAGCTTTTGCACTCTATGTTGTTTTATTTGTTAATCATGTATTATATTTATCTTTTCTCAATAGCTAAAACATAAATATTAATTTCATCATTTCAGCCATTTTAATGCATATATTGTCTCAAAATATCATCATTTATGAAACATATTATGTGCTAAATTAAACTCAGTTAATGATGTGGGATTCCCCTCTGTATGATGTCAATACCATTGGTGACTAAAAAACTGCCTTGGCCTGTTGACAGGGCAGAACTTAGGTAGGTGGGGGAAACTAAATTTAATGCTGGGAGGAAGAAGGCGGAGTAAAAGAGAAGCCATGTAGCCCACGGGAGACAGATGCAAAGCTTTACCAGGTAAACCAGTCACACGGCGATGCACAGATTAATGAAGGTGGGTTAAAATAATATGTACGAGCTTGCCAATAATAAGCTAGAACCTGTAGACCAAGCAGTGATTTAATGAATCCAGTTTCTGTGTGATTATTTCTGGTCTGGACTGTTTAGTGGCCACAAAGATCAAGTGGCCTTCATTACAAAATAAGATAATATTTTCTGGTTCAAATAAAGGAAAATTTCAATCACTTCTTGCAAGTTTGAATCACAACCCTTTGCTCATTGTTGAAAGATCTATAAAAATTACTATAATGAAAGCAAACATATGAAGTGTGTTTATTTTGAGAAGATATGTAAACTGAATCATGTCTTAGAAAGTAGGACATAATCATTATATTTAAATTTTTCACCTGTATTAAAAACACATTATGAACCTCTATTCAGATATCACTAATTCACATAATATATTACATAAAGGTGAATATGCATTGATGAATGAAATGTAAAGGGTGAAATAACATATTGTCAGTGAGTATGAAAATGTTATATTTGTTTTACTCCATGTATCTATACTTCTGTATATTAAATTTATTGTTTATTCAAATTATATGGTTAGTATTTAATTGAAAGATAATATATATTTCTTAGAAATTTTTATATAAAGAATTTGGATACATATGTTAATGGTTAACAGAACAAGGGGCCCTGCTCTCCTACAACAGGCAAGTTAAACAGAATTGGTGTCATTTATGTACATCACATATACTTTCCTGAACTTACTCGCAATCATGTAATATATAATTATTTATCCTTTATGGCATACCAGTTGCTGGTGAGATGTTAGATATTTATTTAATACCACAGACTGATTATGCTAATGAACAAGTAGATTTGGTTTCGGATGGAATTATTTACATATTGACTATTAAAATACTATATGGACTTAATAAAATAAGAATCTGAACTATATCCCACTTTATAAAAGGTCAAATCAAGTTGAAAAATGTGCTAAGGGGTAATATTTGAAAGATGTTAAACAGTTCCATTATATTTGTCTAGGAGATTTTGTCAATTATCAGCAAGATTATAAGCATATATGTATATAGAAAGCTCAATTATGAATCAACCAGTCCATCATGTTGAAAAACACCCAAGTATAGTGATATACGAATAAATGTGAAGTTCTTATCCATTTAGAAACTGCAATAATCACCTTACTTGAAGTCTACTTCCCACATGAATCATTTTCGACAATTAAAGAGATTATGACAGGAGGGAGATAAGCTTAACAACAATCTGTCCTCAATAACCCAGTGATATTTTTTATGATGAGAAAAAGATCATTCAGGGAAATGAATCATGTGCTTAGGGCAGTTTGAGAAATCCAGATGAGAGATCAGTGATAGAGAGAAAGTAAAAAAGTTCCCCCGAAACAAATCGTCCCCCAGTGAAAAATTGAGCTACTTGTTACATTCATTTTGACTAGAAGAAGCTGTTCTGGACATCTGCCATATTCCTGTGCTTGTTATTGCTCCAGATGGCAACATCATACTGTTCTCTAGAGTTCCACCTCTGAAGAATAACAATGCCATGCTCCTGAACACAATTTACCTAAATATTGCAGAGATTTGATATGATTTTGTTTTTATGTAAGTAGTATTAAAAATCATCTCTTGTACAAAACACTAAAAATGTTAAAAATGGAATAACACTTGTACAACCTCAAAACAGATATCCAGAGAAATGGAAGATATTTAAGGAAATGCAGAGAAACATCATAGGCATATTGAAATACTTTCATTGCAAAAATGTGTCTCAATGCCTAAAATCGTAGAGTTATTAATGGACAGCACTTTCCCAGTCAGTTTCATCAATTAGTATGTCCTTTTTATAAATAAATCATGTGCTCCAGCTCATGCCTGGGTCTTTTCCATAAAAGGTTGTTGTAAGGAGAGAGCCCGCTTGTTCATCCCAGCTGCCTGGCTAGCTTACACCCGAAATAACCACACAGAAACTGTATTAATTTAAACACTGCCTGACCCAATAGCTCTAACTTTTTATTGTCTAACTCTTAAATCTTGATTTATCCCATTTCTATTAATCTATGTATTGCCACACGGCTGTGGCTTACCAGCAAGATTCTAACCAGTGTCTGGCTGAGGTGGAGGATCCATGGCTTTTCTGACTCTGCCCTTCTTCCTTCCAGCATTTCAGTTCTTTTTTTCTCCACCTACCTAAGTTCTGCCCTACCAACTAAGCCAAGACAGTTTCTGTATTCATTAACCATTGAACACAACACACAAACAGAATGAAGTCCTAGACCAGAAGTTAATATAGAAAGGGAACACAGAACAAACTATTTCAGGTTAAGTATAAATGCATCATATATATTCAAGTTTTTTTGTTTATTGGTTTTTAATATGTAGTCATTCATAGATAGTAGTTAATATACTCATCTCAAATAAAACAAAATGAACAATGACAAATATATGAACTAAACACAATTGGTATTTGACAATTGAAAGTTTGATGTAGATAACTAGAACAAAGAGTGGACACATGGTCAAAACTAAGAGTCTGATGTCTGTTTGAGTATATCTTTCCACTCACTGAATAAGAGTACATGAATTATGGATGAAAACCACCAGGGGACACTTGAAAATCATTGTATGAGACTTGAAGACAAAATGACCCGAGTTCACCGAGAACTCTTTCTTCTGCAGATATGTAGGATCCCTATCAGTATAACATGAGAAACTTTACTCAGATGTGCAACATTTACTGCAGGCCTTAGAGGAATTGCACTGATATTAATCTATTTGTACTATCAGTTACATAATTTATAGGATGAATATACAAGCAAAGAGGATTTTTGTAAGTGTCTTACAGGCTGTGGTTGATATAGTACAAAAGTGGTCGTCTACCACCACAATGTCCAAGAACTCAGTAATTGTTAGGTCAAGGAGGCTGGATGTCTCAGCTGGTCTTCATATGTGTCAGAATTCTAAAGAATTATGCTCTAATATTAGTAAAAGAATGCACTGGCCAACATGAGTAAGGGCAAACAAGCAAAGAGCCAACATCTTTCTTCTTCCATCCTCTATTTAGGCTGCCACCAGGTGTGACCCAGAATAAAAGCAGATCTTTACCCATTAAAATATCTAGATAAAAAGATTCATATTAGAGAGGAATCTTCCCTGTACAAAGGACTTAAAAAGTACATCATAGATATGCTCAGATCCTTGGGCAATAGTTAATTCAAGAGATAGTCAAGTTGACAGCCATGGAAAAAAAGCCATGCCTTTTCATCTTAACACACAATATCTCCTTATGTCAAGCTTTAAAGGTATACTGGTAGCCATGGCAAATGAAAGGAAATGCTTTTAATGGTCTTTATAGGCAAGTACCAGTTAAAAGTTATTATCTAGATCAACGGCTACATGACATTTACCAAAGAATGTGTTAATCTGCACAAGAAAGGACACCACAGCTACAATTGTAGTTGGTACTTAGATGAATTTTCAGTATTCAGTTGTCATTGTCAATGACTTACCTGTCTTTTGCACTTGCCAGCTAGCATAGATAAATGTAAAAGTTGCTGGAACCACCACCCCATTCGTCTTTCAAGTCTGTGATGCAGACACTCATTTTTGCAATTCATCCACTGATGTGATACTGTTACTGATGCACCATTTTCCTCAGCGGAGGGAATCTGGCTTCTATTTAGCTTTTCCAACCATTATAGCCCTCATTCCAAATGATAGGGAATCAATTTGTGAATAATGAAACTTCTAGGTATATCTATCCCAATTACAAATTCCAGGATGGGGGAACTGACCACAAGTTAAATTTGGAGACCCATTGGACCAAATGTGACTAGGGCTTCAACCAAAACTCTATTTTTCACCAGATATCAATAGGCTCCAACTTTAACTTGAAGACCACAATGTTTCTTGGGATTGAATGTAATCAATGTCAATTCAGAGGCAGTATTGAAGAAGCCCTGCAAATTCTGATTGTTTCCTTTTAGCTAGTGGACAGCTACCCTATAAAATGCTGTAGGTCTCTCTGAATAAAGAACAGGAGAAAGACTAATGGTAAAACTGAGGTCCTTTTTTAGGAGAACCTGAACATCCATACCTGCAAGATTTTCGCTTTGCAAACTGGGTCAAGACTAGAAATTAGTCACAACCTTTGTTAAGAGCCAATGTAGCTTTCCCCCCCATTAGTTTGAGAATGTTTCTACTGATACAGATCAAAAAAAAATTGTATAATTCTTACATAGTTCATGTCTGGAAACACCATGACTGATTAGAGAGTACCAAAGGTCTATCAGTGTCATACCACAATAAAAATCACTTGAATATCCTGCCAATTATCAGTCAAGCCATTATGGATATTGCTTTGTCTATGCTGCCTATACAATAGCTAGAACCACCTATCTTTTTGGCAATTCAGTGTTTTCTCTTGACCTCTTGTACTCTGGGGAACAATCAAATGCATTTACTGAATTGACCTGAGCAGTAGTGTCTGCAAGCCTCTAAATTCTGGCACAAGGGGAAAGAAAACAACAAAGCTCTTCAAATGCGCTGATGTTCCTCTAAGAATATTGTGTTATAGAAGATTCATGAAGAGCATGTCCAGTTATGAAGGATTAGCTTTTATAAAACATAATGCACTCTTACATTGCAATCGCCCTGAGCCTTTTAATCCCTTCACCAACATTAAACTATGGTATATAAGGCAACTCCAACTTTTTTTAAGTATACCATCCTTTATCAATTGTTTCACCCAATGATTAAAAAAAAATTGACACTGTTTTTAACATATTCTAGAATCTCCACTCAGGTGCCTCATATCAATTTCTCTACTTGATCTAGTTTTGTGTTCCTTCTAATATTACCCCACAACTTTGCAATTCATTTCTACACATATTTCCCAGACTTATGCCTGAATGAATTAGCAAAATCATTAAGCTATTTAGTAGTATAGTGTACTTCCTCATAGACTATGCTTTCTATTTCTCCTCTAAGAACTTGTTTTGCCTGGCTGTATTTCTAGAGACAACTCTTAGATAAACCATGAGTGGTATTCTTGCCTGAATATCCTTCCGAGAAATTCGCTGCTTTTTTAGCAGACAATAAAGAATGAATATCCCCATTTCAATATGAAAAATACAATATTTCAAGGTTTTGGCATGGGAGTGCATCTTCTACTGAAGGTAGAGAGACCACTTCATCTGGTGAAATAAGCCCTTGAGAATCTGAGGGTTCAAAGTTCTCAACGGGGTCCTCACACATATTTGCATTCCAAATTACGGATTTCCCCATACACCTTTTGGAATTAACTAATACACTTACTTGTTTTTTTATTATTTCTTGTTTATTTTTTTTTTTAACTGCCAGGGGAAATTTTCAGTGAATACTGAAATTGCCTACATTTAATTTCCAATTTCTTAAAATACCCCGAACCCAAGAGGCAGGTGTATGATTTAAAAGCTCCATTAACATGAAACAAGGCCGTGAACAGACCAGATGAAGGTCACAGGTTACATTCATAGTTAAATATTCTGTTGATAAAATTTAAAAAGCTCATACCATAAACCAAAACATTCTGTAGGGAAACCATTCCCGGGGAGAAATCCAATGTTATCTCTTTAAAAGAACTGGAACTTTAGTTGGATCCTTAGGTAAAAACACACCTCTTCCCTATTCTGAAATACAAGATCTGGATTTTAGCCACACCTGTTGACAATAACCTTGAGAGAGCAGAACTCTCTAACGTAAATCTAGGTGGGACCTTTGTTTGAGGTAAAAACACAAGAACCAAGAAGTAAAAGAGGTAAGTTTCAACTCTCTGACTTTTGGTCAAGGTAGAAATAGGCTTACATTTTTGGGTCTCCACAATTCCTCCATTTTTATTAATTTTAATAAAAATTTCTGGAACATGGCAGATGTTTGGGTGAACATTTTCCCATGTCCCAGAATTACCTGTCTTTGGTAATTCCAAATATATATGCCCATGTTTTGGCACCTGGGGAGAAAAGAATAGACAGGGATCTTACTGCCAACCTTTGTAATTAAAGGGTTAAGGGAGAAAGTACTTATAGGCTCTATTTCTCTGAGCCAAGTTTCTGTCAAGAGAGGTCATCAGTTTGCTAATGGCAAGCAAGCATACAATGCTTTGTGCTATGCATACTTCTATGGCTATAGAATCTCCTAAATAAAGGAGTGGAGGATCACCATGTTTGGTAATGCCACTTTTGAATTGATCTACAGTAGCTTTTAACAGTATTCAGCTGTATAAAAATCTAAATCTGTCTTATCAAATATGTGTGATTTGACAATTTGTGTTATGGTATTGGCCTGTTAAATTAGGTTATAATATTGTC
Source organism: Microtus pennsylvanicus (assembly GCF_037038515.1). Lineage (NCBI taxonomy): Eukaryota > Metazoa > Chordata > Mammalia > Rodentia > Cricetidae > Microtus > Microtus pennsylvanicus. Next base: position 59,900,529 of record NC_134593.1, read on the forward strand.
CTGTTGATACTTTAATTCACTACAAGATGTTAATAATTAGAAGAAGATTAGAACTTGTCTAAGAAAAGTTTGACATCACCAAAAAATTCTTGAATTTGACATACTTGGTTTATAGTTAATGCCAGATGTAGTCAAGTTGACAACCAATAATAGCCATCACACTACTGTAACTCCAGAACAAAAGCAGGTTGAAATACACCATAATATAACTTAAAATTGAGACCATTATGAAACCACATGTAATTCAATATCATTGAAGCCATTTATATGAATGCTTTCTTTACAAAAAGGCAGCAATCTGATATAGGACCTCCAGTCAGTAATACTGCATTCTGGAGCTGAGGAAAAAGAGTAATTTATAGAAAGCTTGTGCTATAATTTAAGGCTCTACTTTCACAAAAAAAGCCGGCCAAAATATCATATAATAATAGAATATTTGATTTAAGCATTTCATAAAAAATACTGGATAAAATTCTACCTATAATCCTTTCTCAACTGGGTTGTATCCTTCCTTGTATAACAAAATGTCAGCATGAGAATGCTGATGAACTAGATGAAGAATCTCATTCTGATAGAGAATAGCAACAAAGGATTCTGATTTTTCAAGGGAACTAAATAAATAGGGAGAACAGTTTGAAATGCCTAAGCCTGCAGTATTATTTTAATTGGAAACCAATTTCTATAGTGCAGCTTAGGATTTGGATCTCAGGAAATACACAATTGTTTTGCTGAATAGAAGACAAAGATAAGAATAAGAAAGATCAAGATAATTGAAATATGTGAAGACAAGAATCAAAAGAAAGCAGAAAATAATCTCAAAAAAGAGTTCCAAAAATATATAAGAGGAAAGCACTGAAATGTTTGACTGAATACTAAGCTAAACATGACTATAATAAAATTGAATAGGCCTTGCAAAGGAAAACTGCTTGAGAGCAAGAGCTTTAGTTATTCTTAGAACCCACATGCAGTTGGGTAACATTCAATGCTACTCCAGCAAGAGTGCAGAAATTTCATTTAAACAGTGACCTTGAGCACATACCGCAGAACTGTGCCTTCACAGTAGTTCAGAACAAAATGAACTCAATGTTAGACAGAACTTGCTAGTAAAACTGGAATGAAAAGATTGAATTCATGAAAATTAAATGAAAGGCCTCCAAAGCTTATTTTAAAATACTTGAAAAATAAATGCTTAAAATAACAACATTATGTCTTATTCCGATTTGAAAAAAAATCAGAGATGCAAGGAATGCAGAAAGACGATATTTTTCTTAAACCTAATTTAAATAATAAAAACAAATCTACAAATGGCTAAAAAGTCTTTTTGAATCTTCAGCCTGTAATGGTAGGAAACTGTGAATTGGGCAGTAAAAATTTGTTTTTTATGATAAAAGTTACTGTGTATAGTTACAATATATTATGGCAAAATGGAGTTTTGAAAGAACCTACCTAAGTGAAATGATAACACCAAACAGTCTTTTTCTAGATTAGTTGGCAGAAATGTTAGAAGTTTTCATTTAATATTCATATTAATGTAAAAAGGGGAAACAAACTAAATAGTCTGCAGATGCTTTTAGATTGTAAAAAAAAATGTAAGCACCAATGAAAAAAATAAAGAAAATCTCATTTTTGAAAATAAATGAAATTTAAGCCAGAGTTAAATTTCTCTAGACTCTAAAAATCTCGGGAAAAAGAGATCATAGGAGACTATTAGCAGAAAGCTTCTGTTTGATATGCTGAGATCTTTTATAGGCTACATGGCAATAAATTCTTTTATGTCTCTTTAAGTGAAAGCAGTTTTTAATATTTTTAAGCATCTGATATGCTCCATCATATTTGTCTGAAGTCAAGACTCTGGGACATTTTCTGTTAATATAAGTTCTCAAAGAAACATTGGCAAAAAGTAAATTGCTTCTTGAACCAGAGTAGAGAAGTAGAATTTATAGATGAATACAGAATCTATTAACTGAAAGACATTCTTATCCCATTTTACTGAGGGTAGGGATGATTAATTTAGTTAATGCTCTTTGAAGTGAAGAAAACACTCCTGGATATTGAAAGTAGACAAGATCGCCGGGCAAAAGTTGGGTGCATGGAGATGGGGGTGGGGTGGGGGGAAGAGAAGGGAGAAGGGGAGGGTTGGGGAGAGCTTGGGGGAGTGGGATGGTTGAGATGGAAGAAGGACAGATATGGGAGCAGGGAAAAAGATATCTTAATTAAGGAAGGCATTGTGGAGTTGGCAAGAAGATTGACTCTAGAGGGGTTCCCAGGTGTCCACAAGGATGTCCCCAGCTAGGACCCTGAGCAGTGGAGGAGAGGGTGCCTGAACTGGCCTTGTCCCGTAGTCAGACTGATGACTATCTTGAATATTACCATAGGACGTTTGTCCGGCAACAGATGGAGATAGAGACAGAGACTCACATCACAGCACTGGACTGAGTTCCCAAAGTCCAGTTGAAGAGCAGAGGAGGGAGAAGATGAGCAAGGAATTCAGGAACACGAGGGGCTCATCCACCCATTGAGACGGTGTGTCTGAGCTAATGGTAGCACAGCAAATCCAGCTGGACTGGGACTGAAGGAGCATGGGATCAAAATGGACCCTCTGAATGTGGCTGGCAATTGAGGCAGACTGAGAAGCCAATGATAATGGCACTGGGGTTTGTCTCTACTGCATTTACTGGCTCTTTCGGATCCTGTTCTATTTGGATGCACACCTTCCTAAGCCTGGATGGAGGGAGAAGGGCCTTGGACTTCCCACAGGGCAGGGTAACCTGCCCTCTCTTAGGACTGGAGGGGGAGGGGGAGAGTGAGTGGGTAAGCGGGAGGGAAATGGGAGGAGGGGAGGAAGTGGGAATTTTAAATGGTATTATTTATAAAGTAATAAAAAATAGAAAAAGAAAAATTATAAAAACCAAAGGGAGTCGAAGACAATAAGGAAACAAGGTCCTTTATACACAACAGAATTATCACATATAGACATCAAGATATACGTAGCAGACACAGAAATCCCATAAAGCAAAATCCTGGAAGGCATAAAATATACCCAAAGGACTTATATAAAATACAAGCTAAACTAAGAAGGAAATAAGCAAAAATTAAAAGAATAAACTAAAAGTTGTGAATAAAGAATAAATAAATAAGTTGTCTTATCATTTATCCTGACTCAATTCTATAAGATAAAGAACATCCAAAGAAGTCTTTGAGTTCTTTTTCCCTTGGCTCAGCATGGGGCCTCCCCTTAAGAGGGGAGTTTGTATCTCCAGGAGAGTTCTTTGGGGGAAAACTCACATTCCACATGTGAGAGATTATCAACTGGAGATCGCTTATGGGTTAGGTGCATGAGCTTGCTCTACCCTTCTACCCTTCTCAGCATTTGGAACCCATCTTTCCCAGCCTGTGAAGGTCCTTTGCATGCTGCCAGTCTCTCTGCATTTGTTTCCTTTTTCCTATCCTGATTTGTTTTCGTTATTATTCTTTTAATTTATTCTTTTGATGTCTTTTTTTTTTCTAAAGAGAGATAGGTGAAGGTTGATAGGAGAATTATGGAGAATCTTGGAGAAGCTGAAGGAGAAGAAACAGTAATCTAAGTACAGCACATGAAAAAAATCTGTTTTAAATAAAAAATAAATAAATTTAAAGGCAAATGGAACAGTTATTCTAAAATAGCGCTATACTTTTATGCACTGAGCAAAGTGTTTTCATATTGTCTTCATTCAAACATAGTATTACCTATGTCAGTTCCCATGTGGAATTTTAGTAAACTTTTAGCTCTAAGCATTTATAATATTTTACTTCTTTTTCTGATATACAATGTTTTGACAAGGAGCCAAATATTTGGTAGTATAGCAGTATCTCTCATGGTCATTTAATAAACAAATATATAAAATAATATCCACTTCTGTATCTAAAAACACTAGGATGAGCACAGCCTGTCACATACAAGACAAAATCAGAGCTCAGCATTTGAGAAGGAAATTTCTAAACTAGTTATAATCACCAACTAATCCATCTATGCAACTTTTAGAATATACTTTGCTGACTTAGAATAGTTTTGTGTAGTATAAACAGTCAATAATTTATAGGCCAATATATACTCCCAAAATAAGAATTTAGTTTTCTAATTCAAGTTGTGATAATGGTATAAAAGACATAAATGCATATTCATAATCTTTCTCAACATATGTCAGGCTTAATGTTTACTTACTTAACATTAAATCATCAAATTTCTCCTCTTTCAGTATAGTATTTTTGTACTGTATAAGTTCGCAGTATATCTTCTTCATACCTATGAAAATTTTGTAAGCCTTGTCTCATATTTTCCAACAGTTAACATGACGTGAAAAATTTAAAGACTTCCTAATTATAATAATATCATAAATATCAATAATTCTCTCATATTTATAAAAATCACATTTTCTGAAATAAATGTGAAAAAGTATTTTGTTTTATAGTATTTGTTTTGGTTTCATTTTTATTCTTTAACAAAAAGCTTTATAAGAGACTCTTCCAGACAGGAAGGCTAATATAGCTCAGAGTTTGAGCTGTGGTGCAGATGCCATGGTGTGGATGTCAAGGCATTTGGAGGTTTAGGTGTCAGGTCACATTAAATCCACAGTCAGTAAGCCAAGGGGATAAATGCATAACTCAATTCTTCTTTTTTTTTTTTTTTTGGTCAAATATCACATGACTATTGCTGCCCACATCTACAGCGTGTCTTGCCAGCTCAGTTAACTCTTTCTGTAAAGTCCCTTATTTACATATACATGGGATCATCTTCCGGGGGGGGGGAAACACACTTAAAAAACCTTCTATATGCCGATAAAATATTAGATTTATTTTCTTCATATTAAATATGATGCACATGCTATTTTTGTTCAAATACATAAAGCAAATTTATCCTCACATTTATGTATAATTCTAATGAGGAGGAACAGTTAATAACCTTTTAAAACAACATTTTGTTTCATACTTTGCTATTATGCTAGAACATGAACAAGTTTTAGTTCTCATAGACTGGAAAGCATGGAGCTTTTGATCTACACTGATAACCTCTATGCATTCTTTATATTGCTATAAAACTTCTTACTGAGCAACTGGAGTGTATTTTCATATTCATAATGATATAACAACTTAGGTCTTTTGTTTGTCAGTTATTTTAATTTAAATTGAAAAATGTCTCAAACTCTACTGTTTGTGAAAATACATTAATGTCTAAACAAAATGATCTAAAGAGAAACATTAGCTATTCATAAAACTTCTAAAGTAAGAAAATGCTTATATATATGCACACAAGCTAAAGGTTGTTAAATATGCTCATAAATAAGGAAAATTAGGTAAATCTCATATCAACATCATAAATCACTCAGTTTCTAATTTCATATTCAGGAATAGCTGTGATATGCTATCCAATACACACTATTAAATGAAAAAGTCAACAGGAAAAGAAATGATTAAATATTTTAAGGAATGTTTTCAAAATTTCTATCATTATCTCATTTATTATTTGTTAAATAATAGATCAATAGTCTATGATATGGTTCAGTGGGTAAAAGCACTTTCCAGCAAACCTGATCTCCAGCACTCACATGGAGGGAAAAAGCTCATTCTCTTCAGATTATTTTCTGGCATCCACAAACACAGTATAGTGCACAAGCACGTAAAATAGGTTAAAAAATGAAATTTGAACAGGAGATTGATAGTTACCACCCTGCTTGGCTCGAAGATAAAGATGATACTTGCATATCATTTAAATATTGCAAATGAAAGCAGAAAGGGGATTTTCCATTTATCACTGGAGCAGAGAGAGGGAGAAGAGACATAAATAGGGCAAACAAATGATAAATGATGTGGTCTTGTTAAAACATTGTGTACACATTCCCTTGAGATGCACTGGTAAGCAGACATAAGTGAAGAGAAACATTGTTCTAGTCATATGACTTTTAAACAAATTGTAAAGAACAGAAAAAGCAGTAAATCCAGCTGACATTCATGAACTCTGAATTTAGGAAAGGATAAATTTGCTAAATTCACTAGCCATTGCTTTCCAAACATTCTTATTTTTTAAACATTTGAGCAGAAATAAATTGTGTGACATTGGTGTGGAGAGCTCATCTTGATTTTTATGCATTTGAGCTTGAATTTAATGATAAATTATGTCAACATGGTTTAGGTGTAAATCATTCTATTTAAAAATGTGTGACTTCTCTACTCTCCTCTTCACTATGGAATCTGACAACAAGGAAGAAAATTATTTATGTAGAAGAATGTAAGACAACCACAGAATTTTTGTTTCAAAGTCAAATTTTGTGAACTGAATGTACATTCAGATCTTAAATGTGAGTACACAAACTGCTTTTTATTTGTATTGCTATTGTTTGATGGCATTTCCCTTTTCCATCAGTCTTGACTTCTATCCACCTATCTGAAATATATCAGTAAAACTTGTACTACTTTTGACCCCAAACACATCAAATATATTTCAGAATTGTTCACTTAACTTACATTTACTGAAAGCCAAAAGGTTGAAACTTTGTAATTACATGAATGCAATCATGTTTTATTACCATATTTAGTCAAGTGTGACTTTTAGAACTCATACTCTGAGAAAATTTGCTTTAGCAGTCATCCTGTAGGTCTTTTTTTCTTTCTTTCCTTCTTTCCTTCCTTCTTTCATTTTTCCTTTTTTCTTCTTTCTGTCTTTCTGTTGATATATATATATATATATATATATATATATATATATATATATATATATATATATACACACACACACACACATCCTTCAGCTTCACTTACTTCTGTCAGGTTTCTTCTTTGTGTTTCTGCCCACACTGACCTATACAATTGACTATGAACTAAGATAGAAAAAATCTTTTCCGCCCAATGTGGCTTGTGATCACGGTATTTGTCACAGAGAAACAAGCAAGGACCTACTATTTAGCAAATATTCTTTCATAAAATGAGATAATGTCTATTAATAAGTATTTATTAATTCCTGAATTTCTATTAACTTAGTTCAGATGTCTCTGTAGAATCATTCCTTATATCTTGACCTCCCTTGCTCTTGGTTCCCTCCTCCCTCTCTTTGATTGGATTCCCTGGAGGTCTGAGTGTGCTTGGCTCCACAACTGGCTCCCTCTGTTGCTGGCTGAGGGCTCTATGATGATAGCTGGGGTGTGCATCAATCTGATTACAGGGGAAGACCACTTTGGGCTCTCTCTTCAATATTTCTAGAAATCTTAGCTGGGGTCCTTGTTATAGATTCTTAGGAATTTGCCTAGCACCAGTTTTCTCTTTAATATGATTTTCTTTATGAAGATCTCTCTTTCATTACGCTCCCACTCCATTCATTCCCCCACCCACCATCCTTTTCTCTCATACTGTCATCTCCCATCTCTTCCCATTTACTGCTCTGCCTTGACCACAATTTACTCAAGAGATTTCATGTAATTTCTCTACCCTTGGCAATCCATGTGTCTTCCTTGTTACCTAACTTCTCTGTCTGTCTTAGTTTGGTTGTCCTTTCTTTTACATCTAATATTAACTTATGAGTGAGTCCTTACTGTTTTTGTCTTTCTAAGTCTGTGTTACCTCTGTGGATGGATTTTTCTAGTAGCATCCATCCATTTGCATGCAAATTTCATGATGTCATTTTTTTTTCAGTTGAATAATATCCCTTTGTGTGAATGGACCACGCTCTTTTTCATCCTTTCTTCAGTCGAGGGGCATCTAGGTTCCTTCCTGATTCTGGCTATTATGAGGAATCCTGATATGTACATTGTTCAGCATGTGTCCTTGTGGTAAGTTTAGCTGTGGAGTTTCCATGAGACCAAACTAGGCCCTCCATATGTGGTGAAGCTTGGCCTATCTGTGAGGCAGTAGGACCAGGATCTAGCCCTGGTATATGATCTAACATATTGGAGACCTATCCCTATGGTGAGATGCCATATTCAGCCTTAATGCAGGGGATAGAGACTTGGTCCTGCTCCAACTTAATGTGCCAAACTTTGCTGACTTCCGATGGGAGCCATTACCCATTGGGAGTAGTAAATGGAGAATGGACTGCGGGAAGGGATACAGAAGGAGGAGTGGTAGAAGAATTGCAAATGGAATATAAAAATAAAATTAAGAAATAATTTAAAATTAAATTTAAAATGTAGTACTTAATCGAGCCATGTGTCATTGATTTTGCCTTTACTTGTCACAAGGCATGGGTTCTGCTTCCCTAACATGTGTTTGGACTTCAGGTCAAGTTTCACATCATTATTTAAAATTTAAATATATAAAGTGTTCTTTTTGTTATTTTTTGTTGTCTATTCTTTCAATAGAATAATATAAGATAAATAAAATCTGAAATAGATAATATTCTGCATGTGTGCAGGTATGCATTTGTGGGGGAAGCCATGAATGTATATATGGTGGTCAGAGGTCCACAGACCAATGCTAGGTGTCTTTCTCTGCTGTGGTCTAAATCAGCGGTAGGGACAGAGTTTCTCACAAAATATGTATCTTCCCCTTTGAATAGCTTGCTTGATCAGAAATCCCTCTGGATCCATCTAGCTCCTCTTATTGAGCTTTAGGTATAATGTTTTTGCTACTATATCGCACCTGGTTTTTGGTAAATACGGCATTTCTAAACCCAGGTCCTTAGCTGCTTGCTCACTAAACAAACTCTCAAGTTCCCAGAAGAAGTATTTATAAAAATTATTTTCTTTGTTTGCTATCTCCTTGAAATGTTTTTCTGTTGCTAATGCATAACTACATTTCAAAGTTCGTTATCTTATGGGTAATTCCTTATTCTTTCACTTGTTTAATTCCTTACACAATGCCTATATTTAGTACATTCAAGGTCTACAGTGGCTTAAGTTATGGTATCTACAAATATTTTAGTTTCTAATGTCATTATTAAAAAGATTGCTATGCTCATAGTAACAAAAGCAAGTTAAAATATTTCCTTGACACATTGAAGGTAGCATCCATGTCTTAGCATACATAACCTTATGTTTCCCAGATCCACGGAAGCTGTGATGTGAAGTAAATCAGCTATCTCTTCTTCAAAAATGACTTTTTAAAAACTTGAATACTTAACTTCTGATTTTTAACATATGCACAAACTTTTCCTGTTATATATCTCCCCCTTGCCTCTTTGTGTAAATGTGTATTCCTCATTTTTCTATTGCAACTACAGAAGAAGCATAAATTCTATTATATTTGCAAACCTCAAATCAGCATTAAAAATGATAAACAACCTTATTGCATTAGAAAATGGCCTTGTTGAAACCAAGTAGGAACTAGAGGCAATTAAATCCCTTTGTTATTGTTGTTACTGTTTGATATAATGCTTTATTTTTCCAACTCTGTGCTTATAATGGGAAGAAAAATAAAGCAAGTTGAGAACTAATAGCAATGAAATCCTTAAGCAAGTACAGGAAGCAGCATGTTCAACCTGCAAGAGAAAATTTGATATTGAGGAAAAGAGGACATTGGACTTGGACACATAGAGCACATAGAATGCAGCACTAAGATATCACACACGCTATCTTTATATGACACTAAGTTCTCTTCCTCAATTTTAGCTCATCTTAATATGTGTAAATAGACCCATATATAAAAAGATGAATGGACAGTTAGAAACAAAGATAGTTATGATTTATGTAGGCATCTATTAAAACAAGTTAAAACTGATTATCCACCATTCTATCCAGTTGGCACCCAGAAGATGAAGAGAGCATCAGAAGCAGAATGCAGAGGGTGAGGAAAAAGACCTACAGTCTTCCTCACATGGAAGCAAGCTTGTTCGTATATTAGGCAGGTGATGGGGGAAGCTTGTTTCAACAGTACAGCAGGAAATACAGAGATGTCGGACCAACTGAGATCTGGAAACAATTGTGTCAAACGGATAAGGAAAATTGAAACTTGTCTACTGTGTAATGGCTTTAATTTTCGAATTTTCTAACATTCCTCACCTCAGAATAACCATATAAAATATATTAATGTACCTTATAATTACAGGATACCACAAAGCAGTAAAACTAACTCTATATACTTCATATCATAATATTTTTTCTAGTTTGCTTTTGTATTTTTCTTCTTAAAGACGAATTTTGTTTATAAATTATATAATATAAATTTGCAGGTACAGATCTCATAATATATAAAAACTTAAGAGTATTTGATACTTACATCTGATGTAGTTTATCCCAGAATGATAGTCAGATAGGAGGGAATTCTGGAGCCAAACCGTATTTCTTATTGTGGTTCTTTTAACATTTTTACCCTAATTTTGTGATCAGAGTGAATATCTTTTGTATCCTCTGAATGTGAGAGTTTAGTGTGCTCTTTTGGTCCTGGTCTCAGGGTTTGGGGATGTTTTCCTGATTCTAGGCTAAGGTACAAGGTGTCTCTTCCCCTGCTCTGTTTCTGTTTTCAGAGTGTTATTCTTTTATTGGGTTGAGGCTTGGAGAAAAGCCATTCAGGGTCTGTGTAGGGAATATGTATCAGGGACTTTCTTGGGACTGAATCTATCACAAATACCATCAACTTGAATTTCCCAAACTCCTCAACTGTGACAAATAATGTTCTATTGTTTATGAACCCTCTAGCTTATGCTGTTAGAGAAATCTGAACAGTCTAAGACACGGCCACTCTAAAATACATTCTGTGACAGAAGGGTTGCCCAGAAACATTATAATGTGTTTTCAGGCATGAGCATTCATTACTCCATAGCATCAGCCTAAAGGCGTTTTGAGCATCCTCTTCTATTCAGTAGTTTGATCAATACACATCTTCATTTTCAACTCAGCATGTGAACAGACATAAAATGAAAGCTACAAAATATGTTTGCCATCTCTGGATTTAGCTCAAATGCTCACGGATTTCTCTTATATTTTCAAACTGTTTTCCCAAATTACTCTTCCTTTCAGCACTTTTAGAAAGTCAAAATATCTCTCTTTTACTGGTTTCAGAATGAATTTGGTGAATATATTACGAAAGAGGCAGTGCTCTTAAAGGAACAGAGACACTTTGAATTGTTACCATAAAATAATCCATGAGAAACACAAGCCAGTTCTCAAAAAATATCTTTCGTGCTTGTTTCATAAATGTTCCCTAATATAGTAAATCCATCTGTGTCCAATATAGCCCCATTTAAAATTCTAATTAACTATTAGCAGCATTAATTGGTAATTATTTTTTGTTGTTACTTTTCCCAGAACAAACTTGATATTGTAAAATTAATAAAAGGTACATATAAACTTTCTGTGAAATATGTTATTACAAATTTTGTGCTAAAAGGAAGTGTGAAAATGTATTGCAGTTTACCCTGAAGAAAAATGCAGTTGTTTTAGATGGTTCCCCTTAATAATTAGAGAATTTTATAAGCATAATACATATGATTCACTTTAATAAAAGTTGCATAGGATTACCTCTTTCATTTTACCAGATATTGTATAAATGTAAATATAAACACTATAATTGAGATCTAGGAAGTGTGGATATGGGAGCAGGGAAGAAGTAATTTTAACTAAGGGAGCCATTTTAGGGTTGACTAGAGTCTTGGCTCTTGAGGGATTCCCAGGTGTCCAAGGGGATTTCCACAACTAGTTCCATGGGCAGCAGAGGAGAGGGTGCCTGTACTGGCCTTAACCTATAGCCACACTGATGAATATCTTGCATATCACCATAGAACCTTCATCAGGCGATGGATGGAGATAGAGACAGAGACCCACATTGGAGCACTGGACTGAGCTCCCAAGGTCCAAAAGAGTAGCAGAAGGAGGGAGAACATGAGCAAGGAAGTCAGGACCACGAGGGGTGCACCCACCCACTGAGACGGTGGGGCTGATCTAATGGGAACTCACCAAGGCCAGCTGGACTGGGACTGATGAAGCATGTGATCAAACCGGACTCTTTGAATGTAGTGGACAATGAGGGCTGACTGAGAAGCAAAGGACAATGGCACTGGGTTTTGATCCTACTGCATGTACTGGTTTTGTGGGAGCCTAGTCTGTTTGGATGCTCACTTTCCTAGACCTGGATGGAGGGTGGAGGACCTTGGACTTCCCACAGGGCAGGGAACCCTGACTGCTCTTTGGACTATTGTTTTTTTCCCTTTCTGTTTGGTTTGTAAAATTCAGATGTCTTAGTTGACAATTTATCCTAATATATTTTATTTCATTTTAATAGTTTTTCTGTGAAGTCCATTTTCTAATTAAAGACAGAGCAGAGTAAATACATATTGATGGAAAATTGAAAAGGAACAATAAATATAAGAAGGGGAGAGCCCAAAATCTGGATGTATTGTATGAGAAAATCTTTCAATAAAAGGAGTAATACATATAGAAGCAGTATTATGGTTTCAGTATATCTGAAAACATAAAAGAAATAATTCTTATCATTAGCTTACAGATAAAATATTATCATCTTAGCAAATGTTTTATGGCACTGGTACTGTTTTAAGGACGAAATAATTTTTTTGTTAGGAAAAATATAACTTACTAGTACTTCACTTTAGTGTATTAGAAATATGTTGTTTTTTAATTTTATCAGTTATTTTTAAGTCAGTTATGTATACATATATACTAGCAGCTATGCTAAGGGAATTTTTAGTTTATTTCTTTGTCACTTTGTATTGACGTCTCTGCAAGAACAATCATTTGTACCTGCTTCTCCGTGGCTGCATTTGTAATACAAGGCCATAGAAAATAAAAGGCAGCAATAGACTGTGAAGAATATAAATTCAGAAAGGCAACGAATACAAAGAAAATAGATCTATGTAGTATATAGTTTTATAATATTTTCTTTCTTTTCTCCAAATGAGGTGTCTGTGAGTAAATACCTTACTTTGATTATGTCAGACCACAGTATCCTTAACGGTCAAATATGCTGTGAAGAGTTCATTTGTAAATGTGGGATTGTGTGGTTGACATGAGTCAGAAGAATTTTTTTGTCTTCTGGGTTTTCTAGTTCTGTTGTCTTTCATCGATTTACAGCATCAATTCCCAGCATGATCTGATCATTTCAAATTCTGAAGGATCTGCAAACAGCAAGAAAGCTTGTAAAGAATGATTTAAAAACTCTCAGAAGTTCCTCGGTTTATTCCTCATAAATGTCAAAGCTATACAAGCTACTTGTGGTCTTCACAAAGGGGATAATCCTGCATCTCTATTTCATTATGATGGCAAACATTTCTCACCCCTGTCAGACTGGAGTGAATAACTCCATCAGTAACTCTGTCATGGAGATATTTGTCTCTTGACATGTGAATCATATTAGTCCTAACAAAGTCTAAGATCAGCAGTGACAATTGACTTTTGTACTTAAATGGTAGTCACTGGTGTCATAATTTTAAAAGGCAAAAGAATACTGTGAAATTTTTATGTTTAAGTTAATATCTGTAAATGTTAATGGGAAAATTCAAGTCAATTTTCCCATTTTTTGAACATATTTTGGCTAATAATCACAATGTTAAATGGTTGAATTTATAAGTTTTCAAAACTTATCATTTATATATGCAAAAATCAGACTGCTTAAAATATAGTTAAACCACAATATTGCATAATATAAGAAAAATAGTTTCAAACTAAGCAAACAATAAGTAAATAAATTATTTTATATACAATATTATTAGCCATCACACATAAATGCATCAATCTGTGCCTAATTTAACATTGGAAAAAAATCTAACTCATGTTTATATACTTGATGACTTGATGATGGTTGGAAATACATGCTTACAAAATAATTTATTGAAATGTAATTTAAAGCACTAAGACACCAAGTTTTATATAGAATTGCCAAAGAGGATATGTATAATTACCTTGCTAATTATATTAGATACAATCTTAGTAATAATATTAAGATGGGACATTATCAAAATACCTTGGTTTAAGTCTTCCACATTTAGATTAAATAAAACATTTATATTTTGATATTTTCTTATTGCTGATAACTGTCAGAAACATATAAATAAAAAAAGGAGTACTTGACATGGTAATTCTCTCACGAAAACTTAACTCTGAGAATAATAAAAAGTTACAGAGATTAGAAAAGACTATTATTTTAATAAAACTATTTATTTATTTTACATCCAAAGTGCAGTTCTCTATCCTCCTCTACTTCCAGTCCCTCCAGCCCACTACCCCTTTTCACCACCCTGTAAACCACTCTCTCCTCTTTTTGTTTGAAAAGGGTAATATCCCCTGAGTGGATTAATAAAATATGGTTTACAAGGTTGCAGTAAGACTAATCAACTCTTCATGTGTTGAGGCAAGGCAGAAAGAACTCAAAAACTGCTATCAGTAAAATATTACAGTTTAAAAAATTGTGTAGAGATCTAAACAGAATTCTCAACAGAAGAATCTCAAATGCCCAAGAAACAATTAAGGAGATGCTGAACATCCTTAGCCATTAGAAAAATTAAAATCTCAACAACTCTGAGATTCCCTATTATAACTGTTAGACTGGCTAAGATCAGAAGTTGACAACTCACGCTTTTGAGAATATGGAGTAAGAAGAACAGTTCTCCATTGATGGTGAGAGTGCAAATTCATGCAACAATTTTGGATGTCAGTGTGGGTATTTTTCAGAAAGCTGGGAATCAATCTACCACAAGACCCAGACTAAGGGTAGGAGAGGATGGGAACCTGAATCACCAGGTTTTGGAGGAGCAGAGCTGGAGAGTACTGAGATAGACTACTGGAACAGGGGTACAGTTCAGGATTAGGTATAGACCTTGTGCAAAGGTATCTTGATGTGGGATCCCCCTCTGTATGTTGTGAATATGTTTTATTACCAATGGTGAATAAAGAAGCTACTTCAGCTTATGGCAGGAAAGAATATAGCTAGGCTGGGAGAGATATAAAGAGAGAGTAGGCAGAATCAAGGAGATGCCATATAGCTACTGAAGGAGACAGAAGCCCTGGAACCTTTCTGGTTAGCTACAGCCTTATGGCAACACATAGATTAATAGAAATGGATTAATTTAAGATGTAAGAGCTAGCCAATAAGAAGCTTGAGCTAATAGACCAAGCAGGGTAGTCTCTATATAGTCTCTGTATTATTAATTGGGTCTGGGTGGGCAATAAATGAATGAGCAGTCTCTTACAGGAGAATCAAGAAGGAATCAACAAAAAATCAACCAGGAGTCAACAAGGAGAACCCCAGTTATGATCCTGCAATAGCAGATATGTAACCCGAATGGGACATCTCCTTGAACCAGATAAATAAGGACTATTTACTGTAAGAAATATATTTATGATGTTTCATTAAAAGAATTTTCTCATAATTTTCTCATGCTGAAGAATGCAGGGTACATCATTCCCTTCTAGGGATGGAGTTATAGTTGTCTTTGAGTATTTAACCATGAGTTCTGGTAATCAAACTTTCGTTCTCAGAAAGAACAAAACAAGTTTTTAAATGCTGAGCCATCTCTGCAAACATGAGAGCTTATGTTTTCTACTGAATGCAGAAAACAGGTTTCTTTCACTTACCATTCCAAAGGATAGTATCTTATCCCTTTTTGAAAGGTAAAATTTAAGAAATAATATTATGAAGGGGACAATGAAAAGAATAAAAAGGCAGAGGAAAGCCATTATTTTATTAATATCTACATTATACTGGGCACTGGAAAAGAATGGATGTCTAAACAATGAGGACCCTAAGAGAGATATACATAGATCTAATCTACGTGGGTAGTAGAAAAAGACAAAATATCCTGGGTGAATTGGGAGCATGGGGACCTTGGGAGAGTGTTGAAGGGGAGGGGAGGAGCAGGGAGGGGAGCAGAGAAAAATTTAGAGTTCAATAAAAATCAATAAAAATAGAATGGATGTCTAGATAAAAATACAGATTATTCTATGCTCAAATGTGGGGATTTTTATAAAAGAGTTGAAGAAATGATACTCTTTTTAGTAGCATGATAAAAAATGGTCAATTAGAAGTAAGTCAATTCTTAAATATGACAGAAAGTATTGAGGAAGGACTTGTAGAAAAAGTTTGTATAAGATTAAAAAAAGACAAAGACATTCATGGTTGTTTCATTTTTGTTTGTTCATTTGTTTTGGTTTCAAAGTTAAAGTATCAAGCCATACTGACCTTATAAAAATATTAACCTTGAACCTCTGGCAATTCTTTTGCCTCAGCCACAAGTGCTCAAATTATATGTCCAAAGTAAACATAGTCATCTTTAGTTTGACCATTACAGAAAATGAAAGTTGATCCAAATGCAGAATTATGGAGTCTAGCACTACCATACCTAATGCTCAGGCACCAAGTGCAGAAGAGGAAGCAGAAAGACTATAGAGGCAAAATATTACGGAATTGAATCTCCTACTAATATCAGAAGCTACACCCATAATTTATCACCAACATGACTGCCAAAACATAAGCTGATGGATGAAGGAACCAAAAAACATGACTAATGCACAAGAAAAAGTCCTATGTGTTCTCAACCCCATACTAGGGGTTATAGGTAACTAAGGAATGTTAAGAGAAGGAGAAACAGTAACCCTGGGGAAAAGTTGACCAAGTAGTTAGCTAATATCAAACGGTTATTCTTGAAAACTTACATGCAAGCTGCTATACAGGATGACAAAGATATATTTAGGAAATTATCTACATATGCATATATATTTATGTTTTGCACAACAATGGTAAGAGGCCATGGATTTTAGACAGAACTGGAATAGATATAAGGGACGGTTTGGAGGGAAGAAAGGGAAAAGTGAAATTTTGTAATTATAATCTCAAGACTTGGTAAACAGAAAACTGATCAAATCTAAATTGTTTGAATTTTTCCAACTCCTACCAGGCACCTTCAAAAATGGGAAAGGGTTCTAGAAATTGAGTTTAGGTCTGATGGCTGATGTAAAAAATCCTATCTAAAATTCTCTAGATGATGAACCACTGAAAATGTCCTTGTTGGTGACTACATCGAGTTGACAGGAGGGTGATATGTAATAGAAGAACAAGGACTATTTGCACTTTCCCTACACCTTAGCACGTGAGTTTCTTTCCGTTTTCCATCCCTGAGTTGTGTTCTTTATTTGCAATAAAAATATCAGAGTAAGAAAAGCTGTCTGTTACCATAAAGTTAAGATTAAAAAAGAACTCATGCAGAAAAAGGATAATTACTTAAAATATTGTAATGATGTGTCATTTGTATTTTGATAAGAAATCTTGCCTGGAGAACAGAGACAAATCTAAAGCCACCAGAGTTCAGGAAATGGTGACAAACACCTGTTATCCCAAGATTTTGGAGAAAAAGTCAGATGGATATCAGTGAGTTCAAGGCCCCTTGGGTTATACAAGATCAATGCAGAATTAAATCCAGGTGGTGGTGGCCTCCACCTTTAATTCTAGTACAAAGAAGTCATATGCCCTTAATTCCAGCACTATAATGTGAAGAGAGGGAGGCTTAGTCTGCAGTTGACCAACCTTGGAAGAGATAAGATTTCTCTAGTGGCTTGGTTGATTTTCTTTTCTTGCTTTTGGGTTGAACATCACTTCTGTCTCTGTGTTTTTATTAGTCATATTATAAAATATTTTGAAGAGTCAAGCTTATTTTGAAATGCATTTTCATTCTAGTTAAATTCAGATGTATAAGGTTACAAAGCACACATTTGTGAACTTAACTGGTTTGACATTTGAAACACCTCAAGAGCAGAGATCATTAATTATTATAGGTAAATTTTTATATGCTCTACAGAATACCTAAGTATTTCATTGCATGTTTTTATTGATTGAAATAAATATTTTACAAAAATAAAAATTATAGATTATTGTAATAAACTTTACATACATTCAAAAGGAAATATGAATAATTTGTATGAGAAGAAATAATGTAAAAATTAAACTGGGTGTCAGGATATGCTAAAACCCACTAAATACATGAAGTTCTTTTAGATATCTAATGTGTCTTATAGTTGATTATTATTAATTACCTGATGCCACATTGTTCTATTTGCTTATTTTAAGGTAGCAGGTTAATTTCTTATTCAGTGTCACTTCTTTTGTATATGGGTTGCATTTGCAATATGCTTGTGCTTCTATCTAGTGAAATAATATTTTGATAATGTCATTCCTGACACCACCATGTCTCCAAAAATAAGAAACAATGCAAGTAGTGTAGAAATCTTTGAGTGAGAATATTCTTGCATATTCTAGATTGTGTTTATAATATTGGACATGAGCAAGTTCCATAAGCTCTTAAATCAATAAATGATGAATCAGACATTGTGAAATACTTGATTTCCTCCAGATTCAATATAACTATATACAAAATGCTAAAATGTGAACTTAGTTAACTCTTAATTCACATAAATCATCAAACATTTTTTATTTTATAAAATATACTAAAATAGCCATGCTTTATCACTATGAGGTAGTGTAGTCAAAGATAACACTATTTATACATTATTATTATTATTTTTAGACGTAGCATTGCCATGTTACTCTTGCTATGCTAGGACTCACTATGTAGACAAGGCTGGCCTCTTAAAAGAGCTGCAGTGTTTTGCAGCTAATGCTGAGTCAGAAAACATCTCTTAAATGAGATCTCTTGCCTCTAGCAAGCAGAGCCCATATGAGAAAATGATGCTATCAATAAGCCATGCTTAACCCTATACTTTTCTGTCTAGAATGACTTCCCAAGCTCTCTCAGGCTTTATGTGGACAATTGTCCATGTGGGAGGCATTTGTTGACTAAGGTTTTGTCTGTTGACAGAATTTTCTGTCCTGCCTAGTTCCTGCAATTTTTAAGTCCCAAAGAAATCACACAGGGGTCTACATTAGTTATAAACTAATTGACCTAGTAGCTCAGTCTTCCTATTAACTCTTATAACTTATATTAGCCCATTATTCTTGTCTATTAGCCATGTGGCTCTGTACCTTATTTGGCAGGGCAGTCACATCTTGCTTCTTCTGTGGCTGTGTCACGACTGCAGATGAGGACTTTCCTCTTCCTAGAATTCTCATTGCCCTACCTATACTTCCTGCCTGGCTACTGGCCAATCGGCATTTTATTAAAATACAATTTACAAGGTACAAACTATTGTCTCACAGCATACCTATCCCAATTTTCACAGAACTGTGAAGTAATTGATCAGAATGCAAAAATGAACTTTTAGTGAAATGAAAAGGACTAAAGATGGGCAGCACATGCTGGCCGCTCAAGACCATATGAGTATAATGCTGTAGCTTAGGTTTTCAGATTTCAAAGTAGTTATTTTATTCTCTGTCTCCTAGTTAAAATTTAGGTCACATTTCCATCTGAAAATATAATTTTATTTTTTCTTTCATTTTTTTTGTCCTCAAGAAACTCTTTATATTTACCTGATGTCTCCCAGATGTAATATTTAGTCTTGTCTAAGCTTTACTGTCTGGTAGCAAACTTAAATCTCCAGCAACCTGGTGTTTTGTCACCGGAAGTTAAGAAACAAACTTACCATGTTTATCAAGAAACTATATGAGATTGCGCAACCTTTACCATTGTTCTGAACTTGGGATTGATCTTAAGCCCTTGCATAAACTATGCTGATTTATTAAACTATACATTCAGCACCATGACTGTATTTTAGCAATGATAGCTTGTGCAAATATATTGCAGAAACACTTTTACTTCCAGTTAGTCTCTACTGCATTGCAGAGTCACTCCTGCCCAGGCTGTCAGAGTGTCTGTGAACGGAAATCTCCTTTCTACATAAAATGACTGCTAAGCCTGGATAAGACTCCATTTTAATTTTCTAAAGTATCTTATGAATAATGCAATATATTTTGGCTTTTATTTTGTTTTCCTTCAGCAAATTTCTGATATATTATGAATAAACATTCTTTCTTTTACTTCAACTATATTTTGAGGTATAATCCTCTAGGTGTGATTATGATCATCAACATTAGATAGCACTTTCTTTGTTTCATTTTCCACCATCTCTACTGAAACTACAGGAAAAAATATTATAAATATTGATATAAAACTTCATGAACTTTAGAATGTGATCTCTATTTTGTTGATTCTTTCTGGAATCTTGTAAATAATAGCAGCAATGCAAGTTTATTTCCTTTTATGTTAAGACCGAGAAAGCAATTCCTGATTCTTAATATATATTTTAAATAAACTATTTTGTTAAATGTTTACAGAAATTATTCACTTATTTTGTGTATGAATTCATGTATCTCTTAGTGCTACTGGATCTATATCCCTAAGAGATGCATGGAACACTCAGCTCAGGCTTCTGCTAGCTTGTACCATGGTGAGATCTTAATACACTTTAGCTCTTTTGTATGAACGTCACAAAATCGCGCTCCCATTCAGCAGGAGAGAGCCAATATGTCTTAACTGGTGTCCTGTAAATTGCCATCACTTTCTCTGTCATTATCTGTCATTTCTCACACAGTTGGCCACCATCACTGACATTGCTGTATCCTGAAACTCAGTTTTACTTGCATATCTTTTCATGTGGATGAAATTGCAAAAGCCACAAATACATCACAGTCTGATGTTTTTCCTTAGAAAACTTCTGAATATATATAACCATATTTTCATGTTACATTCAACCTTTTATAATATAAAGCTTTATAAATGAATTTTATAAAGAAAACATGTACTTCTAATAATCAGGTATTATATAATCTTAAGCATTTACTTAGAATCACTATGTTCTCAGTTGCTTAGCTTCCTATTGTACTTTTTCTCCATCTGTCTACATAGGGATGTATATTCCCTCCTCCAATTGGAAGAGATCATTAATATATCTAAAGTAATATTTTTGAAAATACATACATACAACTTTATTTATTTCTGTATATAGTTTAGATAGATATAGCATGCTATTTTAAGTAGGCAATGGGACATTTAACATAATCTTAGAAAACCAAGTAGATAAACTTTTGGATAAAAAAATTTCTGAACAATTCTCTGCTTATAATCTTTAACATGGACTACACATCTATTTGAAAATACATGTCCATTAACCATCTCCATTTATAAATAACCGGCCTAGAAATGATTATGAAAGAAAGATTTAGGGGAAATCTTGTGATGAGAATTTCGAGTCAACGTTCATTATACTCTAGTACTTTTCTTCCCTCCCAGGTCATGGAACATAAATAATAAAAGGAATTTGGTCAGAAGAAGGAAATGTCTACTTGATTTGTTTTTTTTTTTTTTTTAAGAAAAAAGCTGGTTCATGGTTGAGACCGGTAGAGATATTGTACCCTACAGAAATAACCTCCTCTTGAGTTCGGGGTAAGAGCACTGCCTATTTATTGATCCCTGTCTTCAGGGTATTAACACAAGATTCTCATAAATTTTGAGGTCTTTCAACTAAAAAGAATAACAGAAAGCTTTAGGACATGCTAAGTACTAAGAGCAGAAGCAATCTACAGAGGTAACTGTGACTCTTTTGGAAAACAATTATGATTAAATTATAAAGCATTCAAAGAATTCAGGCTAGAATCAAGATATTTAGATCTTGTTTTCTGACTTTCCTCATCATGCAGCCAACCGTTGTATAAAGCAAAAGTTATGATGTATTAAAAATACTCCATTTCCTACTCTGACTTCATTTTTATATCCGGTTGCATCTGTAGAGATATGTTACCAAATACGATCACATCATGTATATGTGTTTGGGAGTAAAAATCCCTGAATACAAGGAAGATTTCTACCATCACATATCAAAAGGATAGTATTACTTCCAGTCTCTAGTTACATTCTTGCTATTTCCTTAGGAGTCGTTGTTAAAAGATCTCCAATATGTGCATATCTACAAATATTCTCTTTTTTAGAGGATATATATTTTTTGATACTGAAACCTTATTAGTATTGCTGTAACATTCATACTGCTACCATTTCTTCAACACAACATATATACTATTCCATAAGTGCCTCAGTTTCACAGTCTCTGTTACACTCAATCTCAAACTACATTGCACATGTTTTATTTTATTTTTAGATTTATTATTTTTTGTTTACAACATTTCTTCAATGTATGTTTGCATGTCAGAAGAGGGCACCAGATCTCATTATAGATGACTGTGAGCAACCATGTGGTTGCTGGGAATTGAACTCAGGATCTCTGGAAGAGCAGTCAGTGCTCTTAACCTCTGAGCCATCTCTCCAGCCCTTGCACATGTTTTATATTTAGTATAACAACATCCCCCTTCTTGTGTTAAACCCTGGACCACCCATAAGCCATCCTCAATAATATATGAATACATAAAAGATTATATTATATAAGTGTTAGTAGACCCTAATGATTCTATTTATGTGTGGCCTTTTCAATATGCATATTTTAATTGTACTTAATCTAAAAACTATAAATATTATCTCACATATATTTCCTCGTTGTACCTAAACTTAAAATTGACAGAGCAGATTGACATTAGACATTTGCCAAACTGTCATAAAAACACATATGATTATCTTTATGATATCTTTATGATATGATTATCTTATTATTCATGAAAATATTCATATCAAGAAACTTTAGGAAGATACTCCTGAATTTCTATTAAAAGGAGATGTTCTTTGTTTCATGGTTTATAACTCTATTTTAAGTATATTTTTAAGATACTTTTATTGATTTTTATTGAGCTCTACATTTTTCTCTGCTTCCATCCATGCCTCTCTCCTTCCCTTCAACCCTCTCCCAAGGTCTCTATGCTCCCAATTTACTCAGGAGATCTTGTCTTTTTCTACTTCCCATGTAGATTAGATCTATGTATATCTCTCTTAGGATCCTCATTGTTGTCTAGTTTCTCTGGGATTGTGATTTGTGGGCTGGTTTTCTTTGCTTTATGTTTAAAAACCACTTATGAGGGAGTACATGTGATAATTCTCTTTCTGGGACTGGGTTACCTCATATTTTAAGTATTTTTAATCCATGAAATTTTGACACTAAGTGCTCACTACTGTTATTACTAGCTCTGTAAGACATAATCTGATGAATCATAGTGAAATTTACATAACTCGTCAATTTAATTAATAATAGCATTATTACCAGGTAGTCATGAGTTTCTGTAAATGTAAATGTAAAGGTTAATAATTTTTTTTATTGAAAGAAAAAAAAAGAAATTCCCGCCTCCTCCCAGCCTCCCATTTCCCTCCCCCTCCTCCCACTCTTCTCCTCCTCCCCGCACTCCTCTCCCCCTCCCTCTCCAGTCCGAAGGGCAGTCAGGGTTCCCTGCCCTGTGGAAAGTCCAAGGACCTTCCCCCTCCATCCAGGTCTAGGAAGGTGAACATCCAAACTGGCTAGGCTCCCACAAAGCCAGAACATGAAGTAGGATCAAAACCCCGTGCCATTGTCCTTGGCTTCTCATCAGCCCTCATTGTCCTCCACGTTCAAAGAGTCTGGTTTTATCCCATGCTTTTTCAGTCACAGTCCAGCTGGCCTTGGTGAGCTCCCAATAGATCAGCCCCACTGTCTCAGTGGGTGGGTGCACCCCTCGTGGTCCTGACTTCCTTGCTTATGTTCTCCCTCCTTCTGCTCTCCATTGGGACCTTGGGAGCTCAGTCCGATGCTCCAGTGTGGGTCTCTGTCTCTATCTCCATCCATCACCAGATGAAGGTTCTATGGTGATATGCAAGATATTCATCAGTATGGCTATAGGATGGTTGTAAAGGAAGGGGTACCCTCATCCATTGCTGGTGGGAATGCAAACTTGTGCAACCACTTTGGAAATCAGTGTGGCGGTTTCTCAGGAAATTCAGGATCAACCTACCCCTGGACCCAGCAATACCACTCTTGGGAATATACCCAAGAAATACCCTATCATATGACAAAAGCATTTGTTCAACTATGTTCATAGCAGTTAATAAAATTTTAAGAGAAAATAATCTCCAAGCAATTAATTTGACTTAAAATATCCTAATGGAGCATTGATTATGCTCAAATCTGTAATTTACCACATTTAAAAGCCACTGAGGATGCAAGTGTAATATATCGATAATAATGATCTGCCACTTACAGTATTACTAATTATAAACTTCCCCTTGGTGTCGTTTATATGACACTGGCAGATTCTACCTCATCAGTACAAACAGATGGTAATTACAAAGTGAATGAAGCAGATTGCTACTTTCACACTATGTACATTGACTCTATCTGTTGTTTTAGGGAAGTCATCATTTAGTGACTCAGTGGAATCATATCCATGTTAGCAATGTGATATTTGAAAGAACATTTTGGAACAATGTGGGTTGAATAATTACAAACAATTGATTAGTAAGGCACTGATTCATTTAGTGTAAAGAGCAAAAATGTTTACAATGAGAAAGGCTACCTCAGTAAGAACAAAATGATTACTATATTACATAGATCAAAAGCAGAGTGATAGTAAATTTTCTTCAAAGGTAAGGCTGAAGAAAAAATTATTAGTCTGCCATTGCTTATGGGTATATGTCAGTGATGGGAAAGGTGTTCTGAATGTATGATAATCCAAATATTTACAATGTTTTCAGTAAATACATTCAAATTATTTATAATTATTTATTTTACTTATGAAAAACTTCCATTTGTCAATTTAATATTGCATCTATATTCTATATCATATCATAAATATTAAATAATAATAATTTTTGTCTGAATTTAAACTATTCCATTGCTTATCTTTCTATTTTAAGATATTTTTTTAACGAAAGTCTTTACCCATGTGAGACAAACAGTGAACAAGTTAATTTTAACCCTAACCCTCCTTTAACTTCTTTATTATTGTTTAAAGTGATACAAACCTGTGTTAATGATTTTTACTACCCATAATTTAAAAATAAAATTGCAATGTAACATTTAAAATTAGGTTTTAAATGGGTCTATTTTTATAAATACACATTCCAAGATCAATTTTTACAAACAAAAAGAGATAAACAAGCACGTCGTCTCTGGCTATGTGTCAGGGTATGGGTGAGCAATGCCTGTGTATGCACCAAAGTTAACGATTCTTTCTATCACGTTCACACTTCATCTTTTAATAGCTCTGTTCTTTCCCTACAATGTCATTAATGAGTAAGAGAAAAACAATGGGTGGGATTTAATTTAGGGGAGCATTTGTCTGTTTATTGACACAAGTGAGACAGTTTCAAGCCAGCAGGATCAGCCCTGTTCCTATTTCTATGCACAATTGTATGCTGCTGCATTTAGCTATATCAAAAGACAGAATATTATTACACTTTGGGTTGTAGGTGTACTTTCTCAATACACAAAGCCTTTAAAAAATATCTATAATAACTACATTGCTTTATAGTGCATTTTTCTAAAACTTAGAAATAAGGTTAATACAAAAGAACATTCAGTGTTTTCTCAAATAAATACCTTTTAAATTCAGTTCCAGGAAACTGAAATCTCAGCATTTGCTTGCAGAAAGTTAATGACATGAAATGATCAGTCACCATGTAGTACTGAATGTTTGGTACTCTAATTTTTGAAAAGGAGAACGTGATCAAATCACTCTGCAATTTGCTTACAATCCTTATTCATAAGATTGTTTATTTCAAAACATTTATTGGTATGAAATTTCTGAGCTCCATTTTTATTCAATTTAAATTTGAGATTCTTGGAACTCTATGAATCAAGTGAATCAAAGGAACTCTGTTTTGGTATAACAATGATGAATTTAAAATGCAATAACCATAAATCTCAAAGAACTTCAAAACGTGAGATTTGATCTAATATCTTCATCTTTTCAAAAACAGTAATAAATACTTTTTAAAAAGTTTGGCAATTCAGGATACATATTTGATCTTTCAAGAATTTTTAAGAATTTCTTAATGATGACTTAGTATTTTCTCCTTCTTGGTTATAATCAATAAAGATAAATTTTCAGTCATTGGAATATTTTACAAGAAAAAGTCGATATTATAGCATAACTTCAAAAGAGAGAGGATATAGGTTGTCAGCGTGGCTCATTGTATAGTTATGCCTGCCTCCTAGCTTGATGAAGAGAGTTCAAATCTGGCTACACACAGGTGGAAGAAATGAACACCTACAAGCAGGCCTGAACTCCACATATGTACTATAAAAGCATATGCCCTCCAATAGAAAATAACTAAATGGAAAGTGATAATATAAAAAAACAGTGATAATAAGCACAAATTGCTTTTTAAAATAACCATAATTAGATAACAAAAATTAGAAATAATTACAAATAGGAAACTCCTTAAAATGCAATCAAGTCTCAAAAATATAAATGTTACAGACCCAATTTTGGGGCTGAATATTTATACATCACCAGAATAGGGAACAGATTGGGAATAAATAAAGATGAGGAGGCATATAAGGAATCAAAGTGAGTGAGTTTAGATTGCTAGTTCAAAACTCAGTCAGAGATGAAGACAGCTTTTGAAATCATCTAGCAGAGCTGGGTCAATATAGTGACTAATATTTTTTACACATTTCAAAATATCTTTAAATGTTATCACCACTAAATACATAGAAAAGATAAGTGTTTGAGGAGACAGGATTGATAATTACTCTACCCATTACACAGTATACCAGTGAATTAAATTTTCATTAAGTGTTTCAATAGGCATATATTACAGATATATACATGTGTAAACATTATATTGAACTAAAAATTTAAATATTCACCAGAAACAGAAACAGGAAGAAGAAACATGAAAAAATAGAATCATTTTTACTGAGAATTAAAAAAAAGTTACATATAATTTTTGCAGTAAGAAAAGCATTATAGATCAAAGATACAGGTGAAAGAAAACTAGAGCCAGTTCATCAAACCCATCCCTTGGTGGTGATGAGCCAAAAGTCTTAAACACTTTAATGTGTTTTCCTGTCATCTCCTTCCCTAATTTTCCATGGATCTGAAAACAATTTCTAAGTGCAAAACTTATGCTTTCTCTAATATCTTTCAAAAACAACTTGTTGGTTTATTTTGTATTTATGTGTATGTTTCTGAGTGCATACACCATGTGCTTGCACATATCCATACTATGAAAAAGCAATAGCACGCTCTTCACTGTTGATCTACTTCTAGCCTCTCATTTATATTTCTAAGCATGGTGTATATGGTGTGTATTTGTGTGTGTGTGTGTTTGTGTGTGTGTGGGAGAGAGAGAGAGAGAGAGAGAGAGAGAGAGAGAGAGAGAGAGAGAGAGAGGTTGGTTTGAACGTGTGCTGTTTGTGTGAGTAGTGGATGCTCATGCAGTTTGTACATTTATGAATCCGTGTTTGCATACAGAGGCCAATAATATATACTTTTTTTTACTATCTTCTGTTTGACTCTTTTGAGACAGGGTACCTGTGGACTTGAAGCATGCAATTTTTATTAGGCTCAATGCACTGGCAGCTCCTGGATATACCTAACTCTGCCTCACAATGCATATGTATCCATAGTCCAGGTTTCTGAGTTGATTTTGGTGACACCCATAGCATATATTAAACATTTAGGAAAATACCACATCATACTATCTTGTCATAAAAATATCTGACATCTTCTTTAATTTTTAGATAAAAACCAAAATGCTTTAATGAAAAATGATTCAGCTGCTTCTTCTAGGACCAAGGTAAAATTGACAATTTTATTTTTCCTCTGCACTCCTTCTCAGATAATTTTACTGATAAAGAGAAGGATCAAATACCTTTAAGTGTGCAAAAAATAAATTTTAATACATAAATGAAATATTTGAATTAAATGGAAATTGCCAAAACAACACACATTTAGTACAAAAGATTATAATACTCTGAAAGGTGTAATTTTGTCAAATGTGGGTGTGTTTTTCAAGGGCCGTTGATGATTTTACCTTTCTACTCTTCAGAACTGTTTCATCTTTTGAAGTCATGTGTCTGGTTCACAGCAGGAAACTATGGGTAGCAAGGCCAGTTGGAAGTTCAAACCCCTTTGAAGTGGTTGGCATGTAGATATCTTCTCCTGAAAGGCTGTCAAGCTATCAGTCAGTTGGGTACAGAAGGTACTATGTGCCAAAACCTTTGTTCATATTGACCTGTCTCAGCATCTACCGTTTTTTTGTCTTATCCTGGCTTATTATCTTCCACCTCCAGATTTTAAGGTAGATATAGACACAATTCTTTTTTTTTTTTTAAATATTTATTTATTATGTATACAATATTCTGTCTGTATGCCTGAAGGCCAGAAGAGGGCGCCAGACCTCTTTACAGGTGGTTGTGAGCCACCATGTGGTTGCTGGGAATTGAACTCAGGACCTTTGGAAGAACAGGCAATGCTCTTAACCACTAAGCCATCTCTCCAGCCCCATAGACACAATTCTTGTTTGTGGTCTATGTAAGTATGTCCCTGAATTTTGTGCAATAGATTCAAGCCTCTTCTGCTTAAGGCCTTAAAAACCAAGTAATGGAATAGTTTAGTGTTTGTACTTATCTCAGACTCCATTCTAACTCACCAGTTCAATGATGTCATGAGGATTTTAACAGATTATGCCCTTTACCTAAACCATATGTTTTCCAATTTTTTGTAGCAACTTGCAGTCATATGCCTGGTTCTTAACAGTAGTTAATAGTACGTGTAAACTTCTATGATAGAATGTTATGTTCATATTCTTCTTTATATAAACAAATTCATTGTTTTAAATTGATTAAAAATTTATCTTAATCATTCGAAGAAAGTGTTTTTTTTTTAAATTGATGATCCTAATGATTCATTCTCAAATAAGCAATGACACTGTTTTATTTCAAACTTCCAGAAAAGCTGGATGAGGTGCAGAATAACAAATATAAATTCTCTGAGACCCTAAATGTGATCCAATAAGAGTGACTCTCCAGGGAATGTTGGGAAATTCTGGGTATGAAATTCAAAATGCTCACAATACAAATGCTGTGGCCCATGGGTGTGTTGGGCAATAAAAACCTGATGCTGAAGATTTCTATCATGTTTAGATCTAAATTAAATTTTATAGTCCAGGAAAGTAATTTTAATGTGTTCCTGAAATATATAATACTCTAAATGGGAAGTTAAATTATTTTTAATATCACTGTTTATGAAATTTATAGACATTAAAACAAGGATGATTGTCTTGATGACTACTAAATGTTACTCCATATTTAACTCAGTTATATATTGAATCCACAGATTGGTCCAATTAGTAATTTCCAAGCACTCCCCAGTCTTTTTTTTTGTTTTTGTTTTTTTGACACAGGGTTTCTCTGTAGCTTTGGAGACTATTCAGGAACTAGCTTTTGTAGATCAGGCTGGCCTCGAACTCTCAAAGATCCTCTGCCTCTGCCTCCCGAGTTCTGGGATTAAAGGCGTGTGCCATCACTGCCAGGCCGCAAGCCCCTTTTTTCTTCCCTGATTGTGAAATGGCAGATCAAAAGCACTTTCAGAACTGACTGTTAAAGGTGCCATGACTTGTGCTTCTGTTTCATGGAATCTGCTATTAAAGTTCTTGCAGTAAGAAAATGTCTTGACAAGATTAGTCAAGTGAAGTTAGAGATCTTTCGTAACCAAAGTGATAAAACTGATGAGGAGTACTATACAGACTCCTCATTTCATATTTGAATCATGTCATACAAGGCTTCCTTCATTAGAATTGTTTTAAAAGTCTGCACAGTTGCTCCTCTATTATCACTGGGTAGATAATATTAGAGTTTTTTCTCAGGATGTACTACTGTAAGCTAAGTTTTGATGTATCCAGTTTCCCACAAGTGGGAGAGGTCTGTCAACCCAACATCTCGAGCCTCCAGTGAATGGGATCCACATATCCCAGCATCTCCAGTCTCCAGAGTGGGACCCACTGACCTTGCTTTCACTGAGTGAGATGGGGTAATCTTGTGCCTTATTAATACACCTATGCAGAAAAGGAAGTGAAGAGGTCACATGACCACAGTGCCCAATGCCATCTTCAGAGGGATCCTGAAAGAGGAAGACTCTTGGAACTTTGGGGAACACCATTCTGGATAAAAAGCCACACTGACAGCTACTTCTCACACAAACAACCCTTCCCTAGTTGAGAAAAAAAGTTCGGTCACCCATATTTGTTCCAAATAATTGTGATTTGGGGATATAGAAATTAGCTTTGAGTTCATAAATAAGATAGCTAATATTGTTAAGAGCATGCGTATCAGACATTGACTTTTATCAATCCTGCATGTTTGGGTAAAAGCTAAAGAACTCATGGGATCTTAGAGGGATGAGAAGAAGGAGGTATGCGTTGTTGAAAAAATGAGAGAAGAAAGGAACTCCAAGTGAGTTTTCAAAGGCCAGGATTCTAGGTGGGATGGTGAGTCAGATCTTAAGAACCTAAATTTGAAAATCAAGGCTTCATTCCAGAGACTTAGAAGCCATGTGAGGGTTGAAGGATGCAGAGATAGTGATAAAAAGTTCAAGGTGGAGGAGAGAAAGAATTGAACTAGGAAATATGAGTCAGGTACTTCAGCAATTCATGCAACAACTATAAATGTGGGAAATTGGGACAGAATGAGGAGCAATGGGAAATGGGATTTTCTGTAGAGCACTCAGGAAACTGGTTCGGGGATGCCTTGAGACCTGTTCGGGAAGCTGGGTATCATTCACCACAAGAGTGAAGTTGGAAAAGGCACTGATTCTGAACTTTCAGGGTATAAACCTGGGACTGATCTTGAAGAGATATCCCCCTCTCTTCAAAAAGATTTGTTCTTTTGTGTCTACAAAAACTGTGCAGAGAATTATAATACACACTGAATTATACTATACTGAATTTTTATAGTAACACCAAAATTAACTGCAGTTCAGAATTCATAGAGTTTAAGGCTTGCTTATGCATCTATGTAGGGAAATTGCTATTTGGGAACTGCTTCATGTGATTAAAAAATAGGGTAGACTTTTATTTGGAATGTGTAGCTTTAAGAGAGTAAAAACTGTAATAATGGTGATGTGTTTCTACTGATTAAACACCCAAGACAATTCCTCAGTGGAAAGACTGCTGAGGAAATAATTTACTGACTTTGAAGATGACTTAGTAATTAACCTCTTGGTAGTTCTTCTAAACATACTGTAGAAGTCTCAACAGAAGAAAAGAAACTTAATTCCACAAACAAAAATTAGGCAGGCTTTGGAACAAGATCTTTTAGAATAGGGCAGTTAATATTCCACATGAACTAAAGGTAACTATTAGAATTAACATGTACTGTAATTACTTCTATACACTCTTATGTCATGTAGTAAAAGGTTTGTTAGTAGAAAAGATCAGAAAATATTGATATCATATTCTGCTGAGAGTAGTTCTAAGGGTAGGCATAACAGGAAGGAAAATGTAAATGTTTCTTTTGACTCCTTTAATTGCAAAATGAGTATTCACCGGCAAAATTGTTGCCAACTGGAGTATAGAATGTTATATACTCTAATACAAATTATATAACAGATATTATAATATTATGTGGAATAATATTGTTATTATTGTTGCCAACTGGAGTATAGAATGTTATATACTCCAATACAAATTATATAACAGATATTATAATATTATGTGGAATAATATTGTTATTATTGTTGCCAACTGAAGTATAGAATGTTATATACTCTAATACAAATTATATAACAGATATTATAATATTATGTGGAATAATTAATTAAAAAATTATCTTGAGGAAAGCATTTCATTCTGTACAAAATTCAGTTATGGTTACTCAAAAATGTAAGTAAAATGAAACTAAATAGTGGAACTAACATCACATTTTTGAAACATATGATATTAAATGAAAATATCAGTGCAAGGCAGAGAATACCTTTCCGTTAAATTTTTAATCAGTAATGCCTCAGAAGCTACTTAAAAATATGGACTATTATCATTGTTTTTAATTGCCCAACGAAGCTACGTAAGTCCCTTCTGATTAAGATGCTACATCAATATGCTACAGGCCTTTCTTGGTTAGTGTTCTGTTACTGGAAAGTGACCCCATCACCACAGCAACGCTTATAGAAATAACCATGTAATTTGGGCTTGCTTACAGTTTCAGAAGTTTATTTCCTCCTCATCATATCAGGGAGCAGGCTAACATGCCAACAGACACTGTGCTAAGGAACTGAGCGTTTTACATCTGAATATGTAGAGGCTTTTGAAACCTCCAAGTTCACTCCCCAATTACTCCAGCAAGGCCACATCTGCTCCAATCAGGCCACACTTATTAATCCTTCTCAAATTGTTCCACTCCCTAACGACTCAGCATTTAATTATATGAGCCTATGGGACATATTCATATTAAAACCACCGCTTTCCACTAACTGACCTCCATAGAGTTGTAGCCTTATCATAATGCAAAAATTACATTTAATCAAACTTCAATTATCTATCACAGTCTCAACACTATTTAAAATTCTGAGGTTCAAAGTCTCTGAGACTCATGGCAATATCTTCATTGCAACCCCCTGTCAAATCAAAATAAATAAAATAAAATAAATAAAAATGTATCACATATTTCTAATACATATTGACACAGAAAATTCATTACCAATTCAAAAAGGAAGAAATATAGCATGGTAAGGAAATACTGAACCCAAACAAGGTCTAAACTCACCAGGGCAAACCCAAAATCCTGCATCTTCTTGTTTGACATCAAAATCTTCTTCATATCTCCATCTCCTTTCAACTATGTTGCTGTTGCTGCAACACACTTAATTTTCTTGGTCTGGTTCCACACCTTGTTGGCAGACATAATGGGAAAAATCCAGTGACTCTGCCATCTA
Organism: Microtus pennsylvanicus; assembly: GCF_037038515.1. Lineage (NCBI taxonomy): Eukaryota > Metazoa > Chordata > Mammalia > Rodentia > Cricetidae > Microtus > Microtus pennsylvanicus. The sequence goes on from NC_134593.1 coordinate 59,933,169, forward strand.
CATCTTGGGGTCTCCAACATTATTCAGTTTTCACCTTCACAGCTTTTTGAGGCTCTGTGAGGGGGCACCCTGATACATCCTTGGTCTAAGAGTCTTTCTTCAGTGGTGGAGGGTGATTCCAGAACCTCTGTTTGTAATCTCAACTCTAAAGCCAGAACCATGTGGCCAAAGCTGCCAAATTGTTCTGTTTTCTGGAATGTAGACCCGACATTCAAATACATTTTCACAAGCTTTCTGTCTTTGACAGTTTTCTTTAATTTCTTTTATTCCTCTACAAAAGTTGTAAGTTTAGCTGAGTGGGGATCTTTTCCTCAGACCAACACTTTTTTTAATTTAGCCAAAGACTTTAAGATGTTTATCTTCTTGAGTACTCGACTTCTTTTTATTACACTTCCTGGTGCTCCTTTTCTCCACAAACATTACATTTTGTATTTTTCCTCAATCAGCTTCTTAATTTTCATTGATCTGCATAGGAGTGGCCACTAGTAACCATACGACACAGTCAATACTAAGCTGCCCTGAAATTTCTTCTGCTGAAGCTATTAATCCAAAACTTTTCAGTTTATCCACAGGCAGACCTTTTGTACAAGGGCAAAATCAGCACTTTTTTTTTTTTGCCAAAATATCTCAGGAATGGTCTTGAAGCCACAGACAAATATTCCTCTCCTCTGAAACTTCATTAACTGGGCCATCATAAACAACGCTGCTCTCAACACTGCTGCATTCCATATGCCTACTGTTGTGGGAGATTAATACCTGTTTAAAATGTTAAACTGCTTATTCAATCCAAAGTCCTTAATCCACATTCTGTCTAAAGGAGCACGGTCAGGCCTGTCATAGCAATACCCCACTCCTGGTACCAACTTTGATCTCGGTCAGTGTTCTATTACTGGAAAGAGACATCACAACCATGAAACCTTCCATAAAAAAATTTGATTGGGGTAACTCTCTGATGACTAAGTATTCAAATATATGAGCTTATGGGGCCCGCTCTTGCTCATACAACCATGAATCCTTAGAGAAATTGTGAGATGTCCAAAAAATTCTTATTAGCATTTTATAGTGCTGAAGGTAGTACAAGAGAAGAGACATCAATGATATTAATCAGTGCTAGATTCTAAGTAATGCAATATCAAAATATCCCCATCCAGGAATTAGGAGTGTGACTCTTATGAAGATACCAGTAACTTTCTCTTGATTAATGTCCTGCTTCACAATAGGGTAATTTTTGCCTGGTGCTATGTAATACTGGTTAAAATATCCAAATTTGGAAATCATAAGCATGACCATAGAACCTGTTATCGTTATTTTGCTAAATGACCATGTTGTCAAATTTGCTTCTAAATATTCATTTTTATACATATAGATTTGTGCTGTTTGCAATATTGGTTAGATATGCAGACAGCACTAAATACAGATATGTATAACTTGTCCTAATGCTGAGAATGAGACTGAATCAGAATACTAAACAGGAAAACTATAGTAACTCTATTTTGAGTAAATTTGGGGGCACATGGCAGAAGAGGAAGCAGAAAGATTTGGCAATATGAAGAATGTGGAAGAGTACTATGAACTGTTGTCTCTTGACCTAGCTTGATCTTGACAGGCATGAACTCACAGAAGATACTATTAGCTTCACAGGACCTATGAAAGATCAAGTTTATCAATTTTCTAGTATTACAAGGTAAATAATCTCTTAACCTAACTGAAGCTATTGTCAACACAAAGCTTAGAGTAGAGAGAGAAGTATTCTTTTTTTTTTTATTTTAAGATGTGGCCATTGTTAGGGTTTCTTGCATCACTAGAAGACCCCATACTATTAGACATGTGGGCAATTGTGACTGAATTTTATGGATTATCGAAAAGTATCATGAAGTTGATGGAGGGCAGGCTAGGGGAAACATAGAGTGTCTTAATTACTTTTCATTTCATGTGAAGAAATACTAAAATCAAGGAAATTTACAGAAGTAAGTGATTATCGGGGACATTTTCACACTTTTAGAGGGGTAGAGTCCATAACCATCATTGCAAAAAGCAGGCTTGTTGGCACAGTTTTGGAGCAGTAACTCAGAGCTCATATCTGATCCATAAACAGAAGCCAAGGAAGAGAGAAAGCTAATCAGAAATTTAAATATGCTTTTGAAACCTCCAGGCTTAGCGACCATGTCATTCCTCCACTAACAAATCACAACTCCTAATCCTTTCCAAACACTTCTATCAAATGGAAACCAAGTATTCAAACATATGAGCCTATGAAACTTAAATTCATGGCAGTGTCACAATTATTTATCCAAAAATAACTTTTTTAATAATATAATTCATGTTTACAGATTCTTTTGACATTAGCCCTAAAACTTCTATTTATTTACAAAGTAACTTAAGTCATCTCTTTTTTCAAGTTATATTACTGAAAAAAAAATGCATATCCAAATTCAGAAGAATGATTTCAGCTCCCTATAAAACCAACTAGAATTGATTGAAATCCTTAGTGTAAGACTGTAAGCTCTGAAACTTTTAGAGGACAATTAGCAAAAAAAAAAAAATTGTAATAAAATTCAAAATGCAGTAATGTAGAAGTTCTTTGTGAATAGGACATAATCCTTGTAATCCATTCAGGAAGTAAATATACCTATAAATACAAATGAAGCCTCATAAAATTTAACAAACCTTTGGCAAAGTAAATATAAAAGGTAATTTAGTAAAATTATACTATAAAATGGGAAACCATATTTTTGTTAGCTATGCATCTGACAAGGATTAATTTGTAGAGTTTAATGGAAATTAAAAAAATTATAAAGTGCTAAATAAAAAAACCCAATCACTAAATATGCTAATAAAATTTTAAAAAGTTATCAAAAGGTATATGATTCCAGCAAGCATGAAAAAAATGTCAAACCACACTAGCCATAAGAAAATTGAGAATTTTATCTACATTAATATCTCTTCTCATTCTAGTCAGAATTCCTGTCAGTATAAAAGCATGTTACAGAGACTGAGTCATATAAGTTATCCATTTTACACTATTGATAGGGTTGTAGACTTATCCAGCCATTAAATAAAATCATTATAAACCTTTCTTCGAAAACTAAAAGTAGATGGACAATGTGAGTGTACTGCTCAGAGGTATTTACCAAAAGCACTGCAGACTAACATTCAAAAAGTTATCAGTATCAATGTTTCTGCAGCACTATTTGCAATAATCAAGTTGTGAAAAAAATATAGGCTTCCAACCACACTGTAATGGGCAAATAATATATATATATATATATATATATATATATATATATATATATATATATACAATGGAATAGCTTTGGTATGAGGAAGAGAGTTAGCTTAATTGTAGGAAAATAGATGATAATAAAACTAAACATATTAAGCCAATTAAGAATGGCTTCCAAAATAAATATTATGTTTCCCTTAAGAATTGTTTTCTATGTATAATATAAATGATATAATATAATAAAAATCAAATATGACATAAAATCAGAAGTAAAGAAATGTAGCTGCCCAACCAAAGGTCTAGAGAAAAGAGGCAAGCTGAGGTGTGGAGTTTAGGAGGTTGGGGTAAAGATGTTTAAGGTGTGATGCACACCTATTGGGAAATAACATTATTAGTACCATACACAACAGGAAAACATGCTCAAATATTTAAATATTATAACAAAAATAAGCTCATATTCATACAATAACCCCCCCCAAGTAGATGTATCACACTATCCTATTAAGATACTATGAAAAGCAAAACAACAATAAAAAGGTTTGAGATATTTATTATGCATTTGGATTGCTTTGCTGTACTCTTTGTAACATAGATAAAATTTATGGTGAGGTAAAACTTTAATTTTCAGTGAGTAGACTTTTTTTCTTTCTTTTTAGATTTTTTTTCGTGTACATTGGTGTCTGAGAGAGTCAGGTCCATGGGAACTTGTGTTACACATAGTTATAATCTGCCATGTGGTGGTTGGAAATTGAACGCAGGTTCTCTGGAAGAGCAGCACTGTGCACTCTTAACTGGCCAGCCATCTCTTCTAGCACTTCTTTTTGTTTTAATAGAAAGTTACAGCTCTGCATCATGCAGACCTTTCACGAATCCAAGGAGCTTTATATTTTAACAAGTTAGCTTCACCTTTCTCTGCCGATTCTCTGTTTCCCCTTTTTTTCTTTCTGCATGTAGATTATATTTTCCAGAACTCCCTATATTTTTCACATGTAGTCACTAAAGGTAGGTTAATTTCAAGAGTTTCTTTCATACTTATTGCTAGCTAATATTATTTTGCAGTGTAACAGGGTTTTATTTTTTCCATTTAAGTTCTGAATACATCTTTTTCTGCTTTTCTGGGTGGAAAACATGAACTAAGTGACAGTAGATCTCATATGATGTTTTGTGTTTGAATGTGGTATTTTTAAAAAGCTTCTTTAATATGTTGAGACTACATTTAGCACTCTTCATATACTGTCAAGAGCATCCAAATTGTTTGCCCTGCGGCCAGACCTCTGGAATTAGATGGAAACAACTGCATGCTCTTTCATGGTTGTCAACATTGTTATGCCATTATAAAACAGTTGGAATTGTAGCTAATTGATTTACTTTACTGTTTTTAAGTAACAAATGATGCTGAGATCTTGTCAAGTTCTTTTATACATTACATAAGTTTGATAATAATTATATTCAGATTTTGCTTACTTTTGATATTTATTTTTCTTTCCATTGATTTTTAAATATCCTTTCTACATTTTTTCATGAAAAATTTATTGTCTATGTATGTTAACCTAATTTTTGAGCTTCAACCCCCAAAAATGCACAGGACTGACAACATTCCAAGATATTTTTATCTCTTAGTTATTCTTAATCTTTGTAAAAGAAATGTGCTCCAGCTAGCAGTACAGTTTCTTAAAACTGATTTTACAAATTGTATTGAACTTAAGAAATTGAAACAATATAAATTTATCTTAGCTATTTAAAGGTTAGAATTCTAAGTATAATGTTTTGATCTTTCTAAATTTCAATGGTTATATGCATTACTTTTCTTACTCTCTGAGTAACAAAGTATTTGGTATTTCTTTCTCTCTCTCTCTCTCTCTCTCTCTCTCTCTCTCTCTCTCTCTCTCTCTCTCTCATAGGCTAAGAAATTATGCCTACCTTTTTTAATACTCTGTTGGCAAACTTTGGAAATGTTAAGCAATTGTTTGAAAAAGTGGATAACTAATGCCCCAGGATCTTTTATTTTGTCCATTGTACTTTCTTCTAAATCAAAAAAAAAGTATTCACAAAGAGCTTTCCAAGAGAAGACAGTTTCATGGGAGAACTGAGATTGGAGGTATGAGTTAAGGAAGGTGGACAGTTGCTGGGTGTGAAAACAGGAGGATGTGGCTGAATTTCCATGTCACATTCTTTGAATAGGGAGCATGTGACTTTCATGAACTGGGTACACATGTTATTCCATGGATAGAATAGTTTAAATGGTTTGGGATTGGTTTGGAGATAATTCTCTTCATCTTTAAGAATACTCAAAAGTCTAAATTACCATTTCTGTTCATCTATATAAACAGAAGCCATTTCATTTTACCATGTGAAATATAGAATGATCAAAATGTTTAGAATTTACCTGGATGTCTTTTAAATAGAAAGAAACTTGTGTAAATTGAAAAAGTTTTTCCTGAAATTTACAGAAAGCCAAAAATTTAATTGAATTGGATATTACACCTTGTCCATTACTGAATGGATCTGAGTCCAAAAATATAAAAATGAAGAATCTCTTTTGTTTTGATTCCACTTTAATGCCATTTTTCTACTATGCTCCCTTTTGAAAAATAAGTATGTTAGAACTGTACATAAAAGCAGCAGTAGGAAGTTGAAATTTCCTAGTGTTGAGAAGATAAAAGCTGTATAATATTCTCACTGTACTATTTCTTCATTCTGCTCAGCAGAGTTCCATTTTCTGTCATAACTAAATTTTAAGTATGTTTGAGAAAAGATATTACCTTTCTCATTTTCAATACCTATTTTTTCCCATGACTTGACATTCATCTCAGGATATACAGTTAGTGTAAACAACATTAAAGATGGTATTTTGCATTGTCAGACATTTTCATAGGTATAGGGTCAAAATAAATTTATTTTATTTCTGTTTTTTGATCCCTTCAGCATATGTATTCCAAGTATGTATATATGCATATACTCCCTCTAGGCAGTTTCATTTACATTCTTATTGTGTTCATACAGAAAATGCCAAGTAAATACATTTTGATATTTTATGTTATTTTCAGCACAGTTTTCTAATCATATAGTCTCACAAATTTGCATACCTTCCTGCCCTCCAGAGAAGGACAATAAGAAGATGTTTTCATTCTCAAAAATATTTTTATAAAATAATTTTATTGCCCAGTATTCTGTTACTTTCTTTCCTTTAAGATATCAAAAGATGAGGAAAGATAATAAATTGAATAGTTACTTGTATTAGCTAACTGTACAGTTTTTTTAAATATACTATCGTCTTATTCTACATTTTAACCATCAATATCTCACTAGCATTTTCCTAGTACAAATTATGATGTTAAGCATTTGTGGAAGGTAATGGTAAGAAGTTCTTAACACCCTTGTGCTGGCATAAGCATCATATGGTCTACCCGAAACAAGACTCTTGAAAAATCTCACTGACATAAGGGACAGAATATGTACAATAAATATTTAAGCGCCATTGGATAAAAAAAATCAGTTTTGGAAAGTAATACTAAGCAAGCAAACATTTAAATTTTAAATCCTTAATCTTTGTTCTTATGGAGAGATACAATTCAATTATAAAGCTACGAAACAGAAAAGAAAATAAAGAAAATGGTCACTCAACATTGTGATGTGTTTTGATTCAGGAATTGACTTGGATTGGCAGTACCAGTTTTTGTCAAAATGAATGATAATCTCTGTTATGCCAGAGAACAGGAAAATGTACACCATTGGTCAGTATGCAAAAATGCATATGGAGTGAGCATAAACTAAATAGGCTCACAAAATGTAAAGGTGAGAGATAATAGAACATATATGTTAGGAAATAACAGGAGAAGAACAGGAGCTACAGAGGTAGTGGGGTGGGACTAAGGGCATGGTGGGGTATGAAGTTCAGTTCAGCAAAAGTAAGGATGTATGAAAAAGCCTTATGAAACATCACTACCCATTAAACTATTTTTTAAATAAAAGGAATTATATTACTACATCACTAAACAATGTACTTGCAGAAAATTTGAATTATTAAATGAAAAACATTGGTGACCAGCATGGGTTGCAAGTCTACCTATTTATTGGGTCGCATGGGTACCAAAGCCAATATGAAGTACTGTCAGATCTCTTATTAGCCCACAATAATGACATAATAAAACTCTATCACTGAAGTAATCACACTCATTGGTTGCAGTATACTTTTGTCTTAGTTAGGATTTCTATTGCTATGATGAAACACCCTGACCAAAACGAAGCTGGGGTCAAAAAGTTTATTTGGCTTACACTTCCATGTTGCTGTTCATTGCTGACGGAAATCAGGACAGTAACTCAAAAAGCACTAGAAACTGGAGACCAGAGATGATGCCCAGGCTATGAAAGAATGCTGCTTACTGGCTTTTGCCATGGGTCTTGCTCAACTTGCTTTCTTATAGAACCCAGGACCACCAGCTCAAGGATATTACCATCCACAGTGGACAGAAACGTGCTCCATCAATCACTAATTAAGAATATGCCCTACAGACTTGCCTACAGTCTGATCTTACAGCAGTATTTTCTCAATTGAGGTTCCCTCTTCTCAGATGACTCTAGTTATGTGAAATTGACACAAAACTGTCCAACACAACAGGAGAATCACTCTTAAAACTAACCAGGAATGTACCTGATCCCTAGCTTTCATTGTGTTACAAGGTGTTATGAAGACCACTGGGGAATAAAGAACATAGGTGGCCTTAATCATCACTGGACACTATAAGCTACAATACTGATCTATAGGCACGCCATGTTAACTAATGAGAAGACTGTGTTTGGAACAAGAAAAGGCTCTTTTGATGGAATTTCAGTCCACATGACGGAATTTGTGCCTGGTAGTACAAATTTTATAATAAAAACACATGACTAGAAAAGTCATAGGCCCTAGGGGAAAACCTAATGATGTTGTTTTACTTAATAATATTGCTTTCCCACCAGCAATGGATGAGGGTACCCTGTCCTCCACAGCCTCTCCAGCAAAGGCTATCCTTGGTGTATTTGACTTTAGCCATTCTGACACGTGTAAGATGATATCTCAAAGTTGTTTTGATTTGCATTTCCCTGATTGCTAAGGAAGTTGAGCACGACCTTAAGTGTCTTTTGGCCATTTGAACTTTTTCTGTTGAGAATTCTCTGTTCAGTTCAGTGCCCCATTTTTTAATTGGGTTAATTAGCATTTTAAAGTCTAGTTTCTTGAGTTCTCTATATATTTTGGAGATCAGACCTTTGTCTGTTGCGGGGTTGGTGAAGATCTTCTCCCAGTCAGTAGGTTGCCTTTGTGTCTTAGTGACAGTGTCCTTTGCTTTACAGAAGCTTCTCAGTTTAAGTAGGTCCCATTTATTCAACGTTGCCCTTAATGTCTGTGCTTCTCGGGTTATACCTAAGAAGCGATCACCTGTGCCCATCTGTTTTAGGGTATTTCCCACTTTCTCTTCTATCAGGTTCAGTGTTTTCGGGTTGATATTGAGGTCTTTAATCCATTTGGACTTGAGTTTTGTGTACGGTGATAGATATGGGTCTATTTTCATTCTTCTACAGGTTGGTATCCAGTTGTGCCAGCACCATTTGTTGAAGATGCTTTCTTTCTTCCATTGTATACTTTTAGCTCCTTTATCGAAAATGAGGTGTTCATAGGTTTGTGGGATAAAGTCTGGGTCTTCTATACGATTCCATTGGTCGACTTCTCTGTTTTTATGCCAGTACCACCCTGTTTAGTCAGTGTTTCGGTTTCTCAGGAAATTCGGGATCAACCTACCCCTGGACCCAGCAATCCCACTCTTGGGAATATACCCAAGAGATGTTCTATCATATGACAAAAGCATTTGTTCAACTATGTTCATAGCAGTATTATTTGTAATAGCCAGAACCTGGAAACAACCTAGATGCCCTTCAATAGAAGAATGGATGAAGAAAGTATGAAATATATACACACTAGAGTACTACGCTGCGGTAAAAAACAATGACTTCTCGAATTTTGCATGCAAATGGATGGAAATAGAAAACACTATCCTGAGTGAGGTATCCCAGATCCAAAAAGATGAACATGGGATGTACTCACTCATAATTCTAGCCATAAATAGGGGTCACGGAGTCTACAATAGGTGAACCTAAAGAAGCTAAGTAAGAAGGTGAACCCAAGGAAAAACATATAGTTATCCTCTTGGATAAGGGAAGTAGACAAAATTGCTGGGGAGAAAATTGGGATTTTGGGGGTGGGGTGGGATGGGGGTAAGGGGAGATGGGGAGAGAAACGGTAGAAGGGAAGGAGGGGGGGACTTGGGGAAACAGTAGGATTGGGATAAAGGAAGGTTGGATAGGGGAGCTCGGAACCACAATTCTTAGTTAAGGGAGCCACTTTAGGGTGGGCAGGAGACTTGACCCTAGAGGGGATCCCAGGTGCCCAAGCTGAGTTCCCCAGTTAGTTCCTTGGGCAGCTGAGGATAGGGAACCTGAAATGACCCTATCCTAGAGCAATACTGACGAATATCTTGCATATCATCATAGAACCTTCATCTGGTGATGGATGGAGATAGAGATAGAGACCCACACTGGAGCAATGGACTGAGATCCCAAGGTCCCAATGAGGAGCAGAAGGAGGGAGAACATAAGCAAAGAAGTCGGGACCACGAGGGGTGCACCCACCCACTGAGACAGTGGAGCTGATCTACTGGGAGCTCACCAACGCCAGCTGGACTCTTACCGAAATAGCATGGGATAAAACTGGACTCTCTGAACATGAGGGCTGATGAGACGCCAAGGACAATGGCACGGGGTTTTGATCCTAAGCAATGTGCTGGCTTGGTGGGAGCCTAGCCAGTTTGGATGTTCACCTTCCTTGATATGGATGGAGGGGGGGAGAACCTAGGACTTACCACTGGGCAGGGAACCCTGACTGCTCTTTGGACTGGAGAGGGAGGGGGAGAGGAGTGGGGGGAGGTTGAGAGGGGTGGGAGGAGGGGGAGGGAGATGGGAGGCACGGAGGAGGTGGAATTTTTTTTTATTCTCCTTTTATCAATAAAAAAATGCTGAAAAAAACAAAAAATAATAATATTGCTATCAAGATCAGTTCTATGTTTTAAATATAAAACAAAGAAAACTAGCCTACAAACCATAATCCCAGAGAATTTAGACAACAATGAGGACACTAAGAGAGACTTACATAGATCTAATCTACATGGGAAGTAGAAAAAGACAAGATCTCTTGAGTAAATGGTGACCTTGGGGGAGGGTTGAAGGGAGGAGATGAGAGAAAGGGAGAGCAGCAGAGAAAAATGTAGAGCTCAATAAAAAATCAATAAAAAAGAAGTGTTCTAGATATTTATTTGCATATTCAGAGTTGTATGCCCCTCCAAAGTCTGTCAGTCAAGCTGAATTAATGATAAAGTGTGTTGAAAGGAAGTGACAGAGTGCAAAGCTATCATGAGAATCATCTATCAATATCCATATCCCAAGACTAAGAGAACACAGGAAAAGAGAGATTATCTATCAATATCTGTATCCCAAGACTAAGAGAACATAGGAAAAGTGGAAAGACCAGAATAGCTGAAGGATTAAAAAGAGTACTGTGAGCTGTTCTGGATATGATTCAGCTCCTAAACAAATGAACGCATAGCAGGAACTGTTACATAAAGAAGAATGCACAAAATCAAGCCAATTAAAAAGAATACACCATGTGTTGGGGATCAGGTTTGATGCTATCTCCATATACACTGTGAAGTTCCATTTCTCCAAAAAGTGCCAGAATTTCCCACAGAGTGAAGATAATAATTTCACTTCTGGTTGGGACCAGAGATATGTGGAAGAATTCACATTATACAGAAGTTCAGACAGTGTTGTGGAACCAGGTTAGAGACTAGACTGGACTCTTCTAGTAAAACCAAACAAGCAAAATGTAAAGTGAAAAAGGATAGATTGTATTCTTTTTAAAAAATAAGATAAATAAAAAAGAAAGAAATCCGCAGATTGATAAAAAAATGTATAATTTTGACCTACTTGTGATCAGCCTGTTTAACTAATTGATCTTTAAGAAAATAGAATCATGACCAACTTTCCTTGCCTTAGATTTCCCATGTAATCAGTTTTTACAAACTAAGCTAATGCATAGCTGCTGTCTTAAGTATGAACTCCTATGCCATGACTCACAGAGCAATACATGTGTGTATGTGTGCATGTTATGGTGGTAGTGATTGGTTGAAAGAAACAAAAAATTTAAAAGGCAAAGTTATAAGACAAGTGTTAATAACCTAAATTATGGAAACAATGTGAATATTGGTTGATAACTCTTTGCACTGATATCTCCTGCACTAATTTTTATTTGAGTCAACTGTGTCAATTGTAGTCAATAAAACTTTATACCTTCTAAAACCATGTTATAGATTTTTACAAAGCATCTCTCATCCCCTCTCCATGCAATACTTTCTGTGCTATGTAATAAATGGAGAGCAAAAGTCATTTGTTAGGATCACAAATAGGAACAGAAACAGACAAGATAGTTAGGCATCAATCATGAACAAACTCAGACTCATACAACAGAAAGAGATGATCTGAGTCATAAAGAAAGAAAACAGAGATTCAAATGTAGCAATCTTAGCAAAACTACACCAAAAATGGAGTAATCAGAATTCTTTTTCTGTGTGTGTGTGTGTGTGTGTGTGTGTGTGTGTGTGTGTGTGTGTGTGTGTGTGTTGGTGTGGGTACTCTGGAATTAATAATAATAATTTAAATGGACGCAAAGATTTCCAGGAGATAAAATAAAATGTAGCAGGGGACTTATAGCAACAAAACATAAGGAGGTTGTTCATATCTATTAACATTCAAGAAGCAAAAGTGATGAATTCTTATTTTCTAAGCATTGAATCACTTCATGTTCATTCCACAGTGCATGAAATGTTACCATCTGCATTAAGAAAGAATCTTCCTATACTTATTAACTTAAACTAGATTACTCTCAGAGACATGACAAAATACTGATTTAAATGCTGAATAATACTCATCTTTTATAGTCAACATTACCAATCCCTTTAGTTAATGTTAATGAGAATAAATTTATTTATGAATTTATTTTATAAATTACAAAATACTCTACCCAGGAACACAATTATTAGTCAATCAAATGGGTTTAGTGACATATTTTGCAGAAATTTTACTTTATAGACAATTTGAACCTGTTGAAGAATGACAAAATAGTCAATACTGAAATGAAATCTTCATTCCAAATATTCTTTACCAAAACAAAACTACTTTATCTTAACATCTCCTTTGAATTTCAAGCAAAAATTAAGAAATCACAAGAGACTGCTACCTCAGTTAAGCTTCTTATGTCTTAACATTATGTTTGTCATTCTACAAGATATTTAAAATTCATTGTGCTCATAGTTCAAAGTGTATTTGTTACTATTTTTCCATGGTGACTCAGCAAGTAGCAGACACTTAATTTCTGTCTTCTTTTTCTCTATATATTGCTATCATACCCCTCATTAACATCCTACATGCATGCCACACACACACCTACAGATATTCGCACATGGTAATTGTAGATATTTAAGGAAACTCCCAAGAAATGCACCCACTACATACATCTTGATGTTAAAATAGTACTATTAACAAAATTAAACCAACAACAATATAACCTGGAAGCATTAACCATACTATCATACAAGTAAAAACTATGTTTGTAAGAACGTCTGTGTATGTATGTATGTGTTCAGGTGTGTACATTTATTTCAAAGATTATAGAGACTTCACACATAATTCATACTGTTAGGACATAGAATGAGTACAATTAAAGCTCATAAAAATAATATATATAAAAATTAAATAAAAGAATTAGTAAAGCTTTCAAAAACTGATATATAGAAATGTTATTGAATTTAGAACGTTTACATTTTTAATAGAATTTTTGTTTCCCTTTTTCTGCCTTTGTGTTGCTGAGGACTGAATCCAGAGCATCACAATTAGCTGGCAAACTATCCATCACTGAGCTGTATCTGCAGTCCTCAGAGAGCACTTATGCCTTCAGTCTAAGTCTCTTTCATCGATAAGATAATTTAGGGCATGAACTATTAAATCTGAGGTGCTAGAGAAATAGCTCAGTGATTAAGAGTACTTACTACTTTTGCAAGGAATGCAAGTAGGTCCCAAACAACCACACGAAGCAGTTCTCAACTGTATTTAACTCTAGTTCCAGGAAACCCACACCATACTTTTTTGTCCTTTAGTTTATCCTTGTAAATTTGTGGTTCCCCTAAGCACACATGGGCACAAAAACATACTTAAAAATAAATGTAAATGCATGTTGAATTAAAATTTATTCGGGTATTGAAAATAAAATATTTAGATAATGAGAGTTAAATATATAATTTTTTCAAAAATTTTAAATAAAGACAATTTTAAAATTTACAAATAAAAGCATATAGACCTGTAAGATCTAATGGGACTGAGAGTAAAAGAGTCAAAAGATGAGTTACTTAATTAGTATGTTCATTCATATAGGAGACAGAAATTTATATGAAGTATTTATAAAAAAATATATGCCAAAAAGTAATAAACAGAGAGAGAGGCGAGAGTAAATTATATTTATCTAAATTCATAGATATGTATCACTTATAATTTCAGCATCAAATAAATTTTTACTTGGAGGCTAGAAATAATATCTCAGTAGTAATTTGACCATTAAAGTTGATAGAACTTTGTCATTTCTCAAATGTACTATTTTATGATAACATATGCCAACATTAAATTTTCAAACAAAACTGTCATAATATATCATCAAAACATTCATTTATGACAGAGAATAAAGCTTTACATTGCAGATGCTCCGTTGTTGGTCCAATAAATGATTTATAAAATAAGTGATAAATAATATTAAAAACAAAACTAGAAGTAATTTGTAAATGCCAACATTAAAGTTCTCATGTCATATTGATAAGAATTTTGTGTGTGTCTTCTATTTTAATTTAATAAAAAAACAAAATTCATAAATTGTTTGTGCTTGCTAATATTATGTTAACTTGACACAAGTTAAGGTTAGAAGACCTTGTTGCTCAAGTCTGCAATTCACCACACATGGACAGCTTTCTGAGTTTGGGCTAATATGGAGGACTCCCTTTGCAGCAGGACTCCCTCTCCATCCTATTGGGGTATCGTCTCTAGGCCTGTATATGTGACCTTGTTTTGAAGCTGTCCCTGAGCTTGGATGCCTGATGTATCTTAATTGTGACCTTTGACATGGTTCCCTGCAAAAACTCTTCCCCTGCCACCCATATGATAACTAGGTATTGTGCTCCAGCTGTATGATAGGAGGATGCTGCCAAATTAAAATTAGGTGATGTTCCAGCTGCTGTCCATGCCCTATATATTCCCTTCATGCTGAAAAAAAGTTGAGCTTTCTCACTGAAGCTGACTTCCAGAAGACTATTTTAATTGGTATTCATGGCTTTCTGAACTCTGCATACTTCTTCTGCTTCCTCCTTCCTCACAGAGGGGTGGACAGCTTTTCCCAGAGAAAGGAAGAAGACCCACAGCTGGTGCCTGAACAGGGTACTTCCTGGGATGTATGGAGTTTGTATCACTCCCCATTCCCCATCAGACCAACTTATCCCCGTATCACCAAATGGTAGAGGCATTCTCTGTCTGGCCTTAATGTCCATGGACTGGCAGTTTCTTTTCTCTCTTCCTTTCTTTGCTGTGCTTTTGGATTGATCCTTTGCGAGGTACTTTGTACAGTTAACAGGCAATTGAAACCTTGCAGTCAAGACAACTCTCTTACATTGGCTGAAGGTCCTCTTATCCTCTTCCCAGACCCAGACAGTTGAACTGGTCATAGGCAACAATCTTTATCATCTTTCATGAAAACCTTGTAATGCAACAACCAGTGAAACACCTCTAGGATGGTTACCAGTTTCTTAAATCTACGGACAGTCCTGTGTTCATCAGCGCACTCCAATCCCCTGGCGGTGAAACTGGCTAGGGAAAGATGGACGCCATTGGCAGGACTTCTCTTTTCTGAAACCGGGAAATCATGATCACCTCAGAGCAAAATCTCCAAATCTGGTCCCTGCAAGCCTTACTTAAATCAGGAAGATTTAAAATCTCCCAAAAGGAAGGCCTAGACTTCTGGAGCTAGTTACTTCATTTTGTACCCTGCATCCTGTCTCTGATGGCGACGTTTGGATCTGCATCACAAACCTGGTTGTAAAAAGGAAATCTTGCCCCTCTCCTTCCTCCCTGTAATAGCTGCCATTAGGCAATGTTTAGAAAAGCTGCAAAATCTCAACATGATCCATTAGAGAAAAAAAAAAGCACAGGGAGACAAAGGAGGAAAATTGAAATGAAGAGAACGATCCTGAGAATTGCCCTGTAACAGATTTAGCCGCCTTGGAAAAAGCAACAATCTAATTAGATAAAAGTTATTTCTCACCCACAACACTATTCCTCCTTTACTCTCCCCATCGTCCCACTAATAAGCCTTCATTGGATGAAGACCTAGAGCCCTCTTTGATTGCAGAGAGTCAAGGGCCAAGGGCCAAGAGCCAAGACCCAGATACCAAAGCATCCAACATCTGAAAGAGCCTACCCCAATCCTCAGCACCACCACCTGTGGCACCTTCCTTTAAGCATCCTTTAAGCATCCCAGAGATACTAGGAGCAATTGTTCCCAGTTTCCTCAAGCACAATGGCCCAGCAATACCAAGCCTCTACCCACAGGAATTTTGTCTGTTAATCTAAATGTAACAAGACAGTTTCTGTATGTTTGGGACCCCATCTTGGCAACACACTTAATAAATTTATGACAAGCCATCTTCTAGAATAGGATCAAGTTTAGTTTACAGGGTTTCACTAGCACCCTTTTAACTCCCCAAGACTGCAGAGACATTTGTTGATCCATTCTTCCCAGTTTTCTACTTGTCCATTGAGAAGCCCTGTTTAGAGATGAATGCCAAATGCAGGATAAAAAAAATGAATTACATAATCACCAAATAAGACTACTACAACAAGGAAAACCCCCTTTTCTCCGGCTCTCAATATACTGTAATTATGACCAACTGTTTGCTCAGGGTAAGTTTTCCATAGGAATACAATGGACTCCACTCCACCCCGACTTCTTTAAACAGGTTCACTTCTATGTGCTTCAAGCCTGGGACTGTTTGAATACCTTGCCCACAAAACCTGGAAAGGCCTCCTCTCTGACCTTCTTAAATCAAAAAGCAATGGAAGCTCTCCTGAAATTCATGCTGAGTATAATCCAGTCTACAAAGAAAAATAACAAACCGCACAGTCAAAGCAATGTCCCTAAACAATTTTAACTGGGAAGGAACAATGCCAGGACACAGGCAGGCTTGCCAGGGACTAAAAAAAAAATATCAACATTATGATAGATGGATCATGGCTACCCATGACACTGGGATTGCCTCCTATCAGGTCTTTTCTATTGAATAAAAATCCTTTTTATTCATATTACAGTCCAATTCAAAATTGGGGAATCTGGCACTGGAAAGATTTCCCAAGCAAAAACACTACTGCTCTTAAACCTCCTAAGTACATCTATCCATACTGTAAGAGAGGATATCACTGGAAAAGAAAGACTCTAAATCAAAATATGTCAAAGATGGAAAACCTATGCCAACTTTAAATGCTTCGTGGTGCCACACTCAGCCCTACCAGTAAGAGGGAGAGGCCTACAAGTCCACTGGGTCACTAACGTACTCAAAAAAACTCACACTAAACTTCCAATGTAACATGAGGGGGCTGGCTTGTTTGTTTGTTGGGGTTTTTGTCCCGCCCAGTACCCCACAACTGTTTAATCCCAAAGAAAATCACACATAGATTTCTATAAGTTATAAAGCTGATTGGCCCATTAGCTCTAGCCTCTCACTAGCTAACTCTCACATCTTGATTAACCCATTTTTCTGATCTATGTTAGCCATGTGGCTCCGTACCTTTTTTCAGTGGGTCAGCTCACATCCTGTTCAGACCACAGAATCCCAATAAAATTTAAAATGTCTCATAGACACAACAATATACAAGTTGAGGACCCTCACAAACTCCCGTATAAGAGTCCCATCTTACATCTGTCAGAAAGATTATGATAAAAAAAACACCACTAATAGCTTATGCTGGAGAAGATGTAGTGTAAGGGGAACACTCCTTCATTGCTGGTGTAAATGCAAACTTGTACAGTCACTCTGGAAATCAGTATGGCAGTTTCTCAGAAAATTGGAAATCAACCTACCTCAGGACCCAGCTCTTCGGCATATCCACATAGGATGGTCAATCACCCTACAAGGACATTTGTTCAACTTTGTTCATAACAGCATTATATGTAATAGCCAGAACCTGGAAACAACCTAGATGCCCCTCAATCGAAGAATGAATAAAGAAAACATGGTATGTTACACAATAAAGTACTACTTAACAGTAAAATGTAATGGGAATTTGAAAATTGCATGTGGATGGATGTAACTAAAAAAAAAAAAAAAAAATTCTGAGTGAATTAACCCAGACCCAGAAAGATGAGCATGATACATACTCACGCATAAGTGAATACTAGCTGCTTAGGCTAGGATAGCCCTCTGAGCTTAGCATGATATGGAGGACTCCCTTTTCATCAGGACTCCCTCTTTACCCTATTTGGATAGTGTTTCTAGACCCAGATGCGTAACTTTATTTGAAAACTCTCCCTGAGCTTGGATGCCTAACGTAAGTGTCCCTACAATGGGAGTTGCATTGAATCTTTAGATTGCTTTTTGTAGGATTGCCATTTTTATTATGTTGATCCTACCTATCCAAGAACATGGGAGATCTTTCCATTTTGTGATGTATAACTAAGAATTATGCTTCAGCTGTATGAAAGGATGATGCTTACAAACTCAGATTAGGTGATGCTCAACAGCTGTCCCCATATTATGTATTCCTTTCATCCTGAAATAAAGGTGTGCTGTATCACTGAAACTCACTTCCAGAAGATAATTTCCTCTGTACTCACAGCCTTCCTACCTCTGGTTTCCACGTCTACCTCCTCCCACGTAGACCTGTAGCCAATGATCCCCAAGGAGAAAAGACCACACAGTTAAAGTTATCTGAAAGGAGGAAAATTCAATTGAGAATATACCTCTATAAGAATTGTCTCTAGGGCATTTACTCAATTAGTGATTGGTTGTGAAAGAATAAAGCCTAAGAAAGCCATGAGGAAAAGGGAGAAATCCTCCATGGCCTCCGCATCAGTTTGTGACTCCAGATTCTTGCCTTGTATGAGTCCCTACCCTCAATGCTTCAGTGATGAGCTACAGATGTGGAAGCACAAGTCCAATAAACACTTTCCTCTTCAATTTGTTTTTATGCTGTTTCATCACAGCAATATTAATAAAAACTAAGGCAAAGATAAATATTTGTTTCATGCTGCCTAAAGAAAACCATTTGTAGTTTCAATATTTTTTGTGATTTTATTTGTATCAAAACAAATGATCATCTATATTTCTAGTTTTTAATAATTTTGGTTGCTCAAAAATTGATATTCTAGCCGGGCGATGGTGGTGCAAGCCTTTAATTCCAGCACTCGGGAGGCAGAGGCAGGTGGATCTCTGTGAGTTTGAGGCCAACCTCGTCTACAAGAGCTAGTTCCAGGACAGGAACCAAAAAGCTACGGAGAAACCCTGTCTCGAAAAATCAAAAAAAAATTGATATTCTACATTTTTTTTAAAATAGGGCAGAAGCACAAATGCAGTTCCCCACTCCTCAGATTATGCAAATGAGTTTCCTGCATTTGGAGAAATTACAAGAGTAAGCAAATCTGGAGTGCAATATATATGCCTCATCCTGGCCTGGGGCAACAACTTTATGATCATAATATCTCTCTGACAAGTAAAGATTGTTACGGGAGGTCCTCCCACTCCTCCAGCCTATTGCCGCTGAGATACCAGCCCCTTGGGGCGTGGTCTCTCTCCCTTTAAAAAAGCGGCCACTTCCCTCTCCTCTCTCTCTTCACTTCCTGCTCCGCCGGTGACTTGACTTCCTTCCTGGTTACGCAGAGGGCTGAAAGTGATCTGTAAGTTTTTTCCCCTTTAAATAAATATCACCCTATTAATCATAATCCCAAATTGGCATTGTTTGTGACTTACGCCTTCATTTGGCGCCCAACGTTTGGTTTTAGAACCTCTCCCGGCTCGCAGCCGCGAGTTCGGCTTGGCGGCCGGAAGTTCGGCTTGGCGGCCGCAAGTTCGGCTTGGCGGGCGCTTGTTCAGCTTGGCGGGAGCAGTTGCTTCCTCAGCCGCTGCCTGTGGATTTAAACTCCACAGGCCCGCGAAGTCTCTGCCCGTGTGATTTGCTCTTTTCTGAGTCGTTTTCAAATCTCCCTTGCAAGCACAGCTCTTAAGTGGCGCGAACCAGAGCACGTGGTTGCTGAAAGCTGCAACCCCTCAGGGTGACTCTGTCACGTGGAGGCATAAGCGGCTTCCAGGTTGCTCTTCCCTACCCCTGGATTCTGGTTTCTGGTTCCATCTCTGGAATTGATTTAATTACATTTACTTTGTTGAGCAACTTACATTTTCCAGTTTTTAACAAATACTAGGCGGACTCTGAAACAGGACCGTGTTTTCGTCGAGACTTGGCAACAGCGCCACCTGCTGGATAATAGGTAATATGGCAGTTCTCGTTTCCAACGCGAATTTTACTGTTCTGGTTACCAATACAATGGGTTATATCATGCAAGGTTTATATGACTATGGGGATAACTTAATTTACTGGTTACTAGGTTTTAGTATTCTTTTGCATATTCTATCATTTAGGAAGATCATGGCACTCCTAAGAACCATACAATCTTTACTAGAAACTCATGCAGGTCAGAAGATTAAGGATTCAAAAGAGACAATAATAAAAAGACTTGAAATGATAGAAGAAATGATTGGAGCTGGTGAACAGAGTAATAAGGCACAAGGACAGGATACAATGCCAACACCAGCTA
This sequence comes from Microtus pennsylvanicus, assembly GCF_037038515.1. Taxonomy (NCBI): domain Eukaryota; kingdom Metazoa; phylum Chordata; class Mammalia; order Rodentia; family Cricetidae; genus Microtus; species Microtus pennsylvanicus. The sequence continues at coordinate 59,953,370 of NC_134593.1, forward strand.
TTAGAACTGGCTTACCAAAGGTTTTAGCAGCATACCCTATACTTAATTCTGACAAAGCGTCAACTTCTAAAGGCTCAAAGGGAGTCAGAGAAGCTAGATGGACGCCAATAGCAATGAATGATCTAAAAGAAATTAAGCAAGCTATTGTTAATTTTGGCTTGCACTCTGCATACGTAAAGGAAATGATAAGGACTTGGGCTTCTAATGCTAGAGCTACCCCCCATGATTTCCATCAGTTAGTGTCTGCAGTTTTAGATAATGGACCTTCCTTGATGTTTGGAATTTATTTCAGAGAAGAATCCAAACATATGGAACAGCAAGGAAGAGCAAAAGGTATTGAGGTTTCCCAAGACCAAATTCTTGGTGCAGGAGAATATGCTGATCCACAGGTCCAAGCTCTTTATGATGATGAAGTACTGTGTCTATGTCACCAAGCAGCTTTAAATGCTTGGAATAGGATACAAGATCCAGCAAAAAGGGTTGAATCATATACCAGAATTAGGCAGGGACAGAGAGAACCCTTTATTGACTTTTTGCAAAGATTAATTAAGGCTCTGGACATAGGGGTAACAGACCCAGAAGCTAGACGAATACTTCTTGAATCTCTAGCTTTTGAGAATGCAAACATAGAATGCAAAAAGATAATTGGGCCTTTAAAGTCTAGATCAGCACCTATGGATGAATGGATTCAGCATACGATGAATGTTGAGACGTTTAGCTATAACGATGAATCTTGGGTAGGAGAAGCGATTTCCACAGCAATGAGGAGACATCAAACTGCCAGGTGTTTTAATTGTGGTAAATTAGGACATCTGAAAAGGGATTGCAGGCACAGAATTTCTAGGAATATTATCTCCTCTGGGAATGACAAAGATAGGAGACCTAGGCCTTCAGGTATATGTAGGAGATGCGGTAAAGGCCGACATTGGTCCAATGAATGCAGGTCAACAACAGACAAACAAGGCAACCCGATACCGTCGGGAAACTCCTTGAGGGGCCTCTCGCAGGCCCCCAAGCCAACAGTGGCCCAGTCATTCCCAGTCACAGTGGAGAACGTGCCTCACCAAGAAAATTAAAAGCTCCAATTTCTGCTGTAAAAAGTAATACTGGTCTAAATGATGAAATCCATGTGGAGGATGAGTCAAAAAACCCAGTTGGACAGAGTAAACGTATATTTTGGCAGACTTCTATTAATGATCAAAGACCAAAGCTAAGAGTCTGTATAAATGGCACTTTTATTGAAGGCTTATTAGACACAGGTGCGGATGTAAGTATCATTACCCCAGAATCTTGGCATCCGAATTGGCCTCTTAAAGAGGTAGATGTTCAGTTCCTGGGAATTGGAACCCTATCTCGTGTAAAACAAAGCACAAGATGGGTTGAATGCATAGGGCCCGAAGGGCAAATAGGAAGACTAAGGCCATATATAGCCAATATTGCCATAAATTTATGGGGCCGTGACCTGCTACAGCAATGGAATACCCAGATTAACATTCCTGTAGTTCCAGGAACTCATAATTCTGGGAAGTATATGATGAGGTATTATGGAAAAAGGTCACTAGCCATTCAGGCTGTACAAGAACATACAGCAAATACCAAACCTTTAGAGGTACCAACAGCCCTACCTTTAAAATGGCTAACTGAGAAGCCAATATGGATCAAACAGTGGCCTCTAGCTGAAGATAAACTACAGGCATTGGAACAGCTGGTGCAGGAGCAACTAGATGCTCACCACATTGAAGAATCAACCAGCCCTTGGAATTCTCCTGTGTTTGTTGTAAAAAAGAAATCTGGTAAATGGAGAATGGTGACAGATCTAAGAGCTGTCAACAAAGTAATTCAACCTATGGGCTCACTACAATCTGGAATTCCTTTGCCTTCTCTGTTACCAAAAGGATGGCCTCTTATAGTTATTGATTTGAAAGATTGTTTTTTCACTATACCGTTACAAGAAAAGGATAGAGAAAAATTTGCCTTCACAGTGCCTACTTATAATAATTCTCAGCCCAATAGGAGATATCAATGGACTGTCCTCCCACAGGGTATGCTCAATAGTCCTACACTGTGCCAATATTTTGTAAGTAAGCCATTGGAAATAATTCGTAAACAATTCCCCAAGTCCATTATTTATCATTACATGGATGACATCTTGTTATCTGATTCAAATAAAGATACTTTAGAAAGGATGTTTGAAGAAGTAAAGAAAGTCTTGCCTAGGTGGGGATTACAAATTGCCCCTGAAAAGATTCAAAGAGGAAACTCTATTAATTACCTAGGTTACAGAATAGGGTTAGAGAAAATTAAAACGCAAAAGGCACAAATTAGGAGAGACCGCTTAAAGACTCTTAATGACTTCCAAAGATTGTTAGGAGACATTTCCAGTCTACGACCAGCTGTTGGGATAACACCTGATCTAATAGTTCATTTAAACAAAACCTTAGATGGTGATAAAGATTTGAATAGTCCAAGAGAACTGACAGCTGAAGCAGAAAAGGAACTGACAATGATTGAGGAAAAATTACAGGAGGCACATGTGGATAGGGTGAACCCAAATCTTAGCTGCATCCTAGTCATATTGCCTTCCAGAATTTCTCCTACAGGGATTCTAATGCAGAGGGAAGATATTATTTTAGAGTGGATATTTATACCTAATAAACCAAGTAAAAAATTAAAAACTTATGTGGAAAAAGTCTCTGAATTAATTATAAAAGGTAAGCTGAGACTTCGTCAACTAGCAGGTATAGACCCAGCAGAAATTATAGTGCCTTTTACTACAGAAGAAATAAAAAAGTTATGGGAAGACAATGAACCGTGGCAAAGAGCTTGTGCTAATTTTTTGGGAGAAATTAATAGCAACTATCCCAAAAGTGGTAGACTTAACCTCATAAAAAGAACTTCTTGGATTCTTCCTAGAATTGTACGTGATGCTCCAATAACTGGAGCCCGTACGTTCTATACTGATGCAAATAAATCAGGGAAAGCAGGTTACAAGTCAGATGATTTGAGTAAGGTGGAACAAAGCCCTTATAATTCTGTCCAGAAGGCAGAATTATATGCCATTCTTATGGTGCTAAGGGATTTTAAAGAACCTCTTAATATAGTTACAGATTCACAATATGCAGAAAGAGTTATCTTGCATATTGAAACCGCTGAATTTATACCAGATGACACAGAGTTGACTTCATTGTTTATCCAGGTACAAGACATAATCAGGAACAGGCTTTGTCCGATGTACATAACACACATCCGTTCCCATACAGGTCTGCCTGGTCCTCTAGCCCAAGGCAATGCTGAGATTGATCAATTATTGATTGGAAGTGTGTTGCAGGCCTCAGAATTTCATAAGAAGCATCATGTCAATAGTAAAGGCCTAAAGAAAGAATTTTCCATTACTTGGCAACAAGCTAAGGACATTATAAAGAGATGTCCTACTTGTTCTTTCTATAATCAAACACCGTTGCCTGCAGGGAGTAACCCAAAGGGCACTAAGAGAAATGAAATCTGGCAGATGGATGTGTTCCACTTTATAGAATTTGGTAAATTAAAATATGTACACCACACCATAGACACGTATTCAGGTTTTCAATGGGCTACTGCCCTGAGCTCAGAAAAGGCTGATTCAGTAATCACACATTTATTGGAAGTTATGGCCATCATGGGTATACCTGCGCAAATAAAGACAGATAATGGTCCAGCATATGTATCTAAGAAAATGAAACGCTTTTTTGATTATTATAATATAAAACACATTACAGGTATACCAAATAATCCTACAGGTCAGGCAGTTATAGAAAGATCAAATCGTACTATAAAGGATATGCTGAACAAACAGAAAGGGACCGAAAATACCCCCAGAAATAGATTACATAATGCTTTATTAACCTTGAATTTTCTTAACGCTAATGAGAAAGGAACGACAGCAGCAGAGAGACATTGGATAATGGAAAAGTCTGCTGAACTAAATCAACCGATTTATTTCAAAGATGTGCTGACCTCTCAGTGGAAGCCAGGAGATGTGCTACGTTGGGGAAGGGGTTTTGCTCTTGTTTCCACAGGAGAAGAAAAATTGTGGATACCATCAAAATTAATAAAGTTTCGATTTGAAGAAGAGAAACCTCTTGGAAAGGAGAAATGACAACTCATCCATAATGATGATATTCATACAGGTGGTAAGAAAAACATATAGAATGGGGGCAGGGTTCTGTTCTTATCTCCACAGGAAAACACTCATCTTTGAGAAATTCAAGGGACCCTGGATGTTTGGATACTGACAGATGGAAAAATACCTGCCCGATAGGAAATATCAAGAAAACTGAATGGGTTGTGTAAGTAATATTAAACCATATTTCTAAATTTATAAAGCTGGTTTTGAAGTTGGACTCTGGCTCAGTCCCTCTCCAATTCCAAGCCTGTTAGTAAGAGAAAAACCCAGAGTTTCTGGAGTTTCTGTCTCATGTCAAGAGCCATGATGTGGGACAGAAAGAAATATGAGTTTAGAAAACATCTTTGCTTTTCTTCATATCTATCATACTTTTCATTGAATATATCTATCATGTCTTTCATTGAATATATATATATATATATATGTCTATATGATTAATGCTTAAGTTTTTCATAATGAACAATGAGTTTTTCCTGAAGTGACATTTGAAGTTTCCAGGAAGAAGATGGGGCCCCATAACAACAACTCCACCTGGTTGATATGACGTCATGATACTGATAGCGCTACAACAAGACCTGCTTTGGGTACCAGCTGCACAAGACAGTTCCAACTTGGTTAGCTGAAATGGTGCACATCTTATACAACATTTTGGCCAGACCTGCACAAAATACTCAGAGACTATTGGCAATTTTAAAAGACATTGATCTTGAAATTTAACCATCATTTTACTTTCACAGGATCCCCCAGAAAGAACGTCGCCCCCATGACAGCTGGAAGTAATTCTAGAGGACGACGTCCCCTCTCCCAGTAAAGTTTGCCCTTGGGTTTAGGGACATCATTTAGGGGTTGATTATAATTAGTATACGATTGAGGGTTGGGGGAGGAATTTTATAAGCTCAGGGATCATTTTGAAAAAAAAAAAAAAAAGAGGGATGATGGGATAATAGATTTGTAATTGTGAGTTACTGTTTTTAGACAAATATATTGGTATAGATTCTTGTATATTGATACAAAGTTAAATTATATTGACTATTGGATGCATGCATGTTTCTACCTTGTTTAAAACATTTTTATGTATTGACATATATTGTATTGTATATATTTACCATATTGCTGTGTACATTTCTACCTCTGATTAAGATACTTATATAATGTTTGTGTATTGATATATATTTACCTACTGCAATGTATATTTGTACATTGTTTATATTTGGAGGTCATTGTCCTCATTTGTTTCACAGTTGTTTATTGTCTTAATCTTTAAGTTAGATAGATATTGAGAATTATATAGACTAATAGTCATCTAAGTTTGTCATTTATAATTAGACTAATCAGGTTCTTTAGATATATAGAGATTATACTCAGTATAGATAGATAATCTTCAACTTCTTCAAAGAGCTGTAGAAAATGGCCTTTAATCTAACTCAGAGTTTTGTGGTAGTGAGACACAATTGCTCCTGGCAACACCACTCTATTCCCGAGAGAATGTTGAGCACCAAAGACACTCCACCTGGAGCCTTTCCTTTTGGCAGAACTGGCCTTGGGGCAAAGAAATGCCCATACCTCAACCACTGACAAAGATACAGAGCGTGCATCAATGGATAAAACAGGGCTGTCTTATCCTGCCAAGACAGGGTAAGATAGTTTTGAAAAGTTGCTTGCCTTTGAAAATGGTGTGTCAGTTATGTTAGGCCTTAGCCAAAGTTGGTTGCTTCAACGCTGCTAATGTGACTTTGGGTGATTGCCTAGGTAGCTAGTTGTCTCTGTGATTTGTTGCATGTTTTGGAAGTTGTTTTATTGAACTTCCTAATTAACCAAGTAACATTATTTCCCTTCTCAGATCTTTGATGGGGTTGAAGACTATATAGATGTAGTTACCTTTCTCTCATGACTTGGCCAAGTTATTTATTATACAAGACCTAAGCTAGTTAGAATAGGATATTTGTACTTATTGTATATAATTTCATAGTAGGTTTAGAACTCTCTTATTTAAACAAAAGGGGGAGGTGTTACGGGAGGTCCTCCCACTCCTCCAGCCTATTGCCGCTGAGATACCAGCCCCTTGGGGCGTGGTCTCTCTCCCTTTAAAAAAGCGGCCACTTCCCTCTCCTCTCTCTCTTCACTTCCTGCTCCGCCGGTGACTTGACTTCCTTCCTGGTTACGCAGAGGGCTGAAAGTGATCTGTAAGTTTTTTCCCCTTTAAATAAATATCACCCTATTAATCATAATCCCAAATTGGCATTGTTTGTGACTTACGCCTTCAAAAGATGAAAACTGATCCTCTACTTATTTACTATTCTATCAGTTTAGGTTTTTTTTTTTTCAAGACAGGGTTTCTCTGTAGCTTTGGTGCCTCTCCTGGAACTAGCTCTTGTAGACAAGGCTGGCCTTGAACTCACAGAGATCCACCTGCCTCTGATGCTGAGTGCTGGTATTAAAGCATGTGCCACTGCTGCCAGGCCAGTTTCATTATTTTTAAGATTGAAAAAAATTAGTTCCAGATGTATGATTGCTTAGCCTGTGCACCAAATATCTATTAGGTACTCATTGAATTCCTAAGCACTATTGCTGACTCCTTCAACTAGAGCTGAAGATGGCTGTGTGATGACATATAGATCCTGTATATAGAATCAGGGGCCATGGGAAAGCGACCATTGTTCTTAAGTTCTGTATCATCTCACCAGTTTGTTATCAATTTCTTAATTTTAGATTTCATTTTTCTTCATGAAAAAAACACAGGAAATTTATGAATTTTTGAAAGTATGATATAAAAATAAAAGAGAATGCTTAAGATTAATCCTTGAGGGGATCATTGAACGTTTAAATGTAAATTTTCAGAGTACTCTTCTTTAAGAACCAAGTTTTAAGTGAAGAACTACAGCGCTTAAATGGTCATTACATTTACATAATAGTTAGAATCATTCCAAAGTTTCAAAAACTAGATTTAAAATATGGTTTTAGTGTTACAATGATTGTGCCTTAAGTTTTCTAACAAGTGACACTGCCAGATATGAACAAGGAAATTACCACTATGTTCTAACCCATAAATCCCAAATTGCTCACAATCCCTGTAACTGCTTACTTTTCATTAGCCAATGGTAGATCTTAGACTTTACTTCATTTTATTTCAAATTCTTATTATGATTTTTCTTGGTATTTTCTGATGTTATTTACAATTTTGTTTTTCATATTTTATTATATGTTCCAATTCAGAAAACTTTCACTTTAATAATTCATTTACTATTTTTATTCTAATAATATAATTATTTGTTAGTAAGATAGTTCTGTTTTGACCACTCTAAAATGTTCCACAAGAACAGATATTGCTTTGAATATATTAACATTGAAAATGCAATCCTATCTTCAAAGATTAAGTAATGTCATTTTATCTCAGAGGAAATAATGACTGTCTAATCATACCTAAAGCTTGTTGGAATTGGATAAAACTTATCCTAGCCAAGAAAACATGGTTGAAGAGGCCGTGGCTCCAGAGGAGTGTCTGCAATTACTGTGTTACTAATGAAATAAAATTTCCAAATGCTTTATAAATACTCATTTTCATAACCAAAGATAATTGCAGCTCTAGCACTTTATCAACTAGACTTCCTTTTACAGAAAATGGAGGTTGTTAGAGAGATCCAAAACTGGTAAACATGCTGAGAAAAATGACTGTAGTTTTCTTGTCCCAAATTGTAGTCAGTATATTTTTCCCATCAGATCCTACAATCATTCAATCCCAAAGAAACACACAGAAGCTTTTATTAATTATGAACTTGTTGGCCTATTATCACAGACTTATTATTAACTAGCTCTTATAACTTAAATTTACCAGTAATTCTTGTCAATGTTTAGCCATGTGTCTTGGTACCTTCTCTCACTAATGTCTTCTTATTGTGCTTCCTGTGCGCCTGGATGACAGCTCTGTCTCTGTCTTTCCTCTTTCCAGAATTCTCTTACTTTGGTCACCCTACCTATATTTCCTGACTGGCTACTGGCCAATCAGCATTTTATTAATCCAATATGAGGGACAAATCTTTGCATTGTACAAGAACATTTTCCCATAGTACCAAATGACAGATCTATAACATGTCCTATACACCTAAGGCCAAGGAAAGTAATAAATATTGGAAAAGGAGCAGAAATATTTTAATAACATAATGAATAGAATGACTCAGATAGTATTTTATGGACAGGGTAGGGATACTTCTACCATGAATGCTAAACAATATTGATTCCACAAGAAATGCAAAGATCATTCTAATTGGTAGACATAAATAGGTGGAGGAAAATGGAGATCTAAAGGCAGTAAACTGCTGGTAAGGAGAAAAACCTGTTTTTCCTAGGGAAAGACACTAAATCTATGTGGTTAGCCCTAAACATATTCAAATGAGGATATTTTAGTTGTTTAGATACCTATACTTACATAAAAACATTTATTTATGTAATATGTATGATATTAATCAGTTGGATATTTATATGTGTATTTATCTAACTGTCTCTGTTTATGCATATATAAAGAAATATGCATAAAGAAAAATTATAGAAGAGTCTATGAAGTACAGGCCAGTTGGTTGTTGAGGACAGACGACGTGCTTGAGGTAAAAGTTTAAAATACTTCAAAAGTAGTGTGTTCCTTTATGAAATTAAATTCTCAAAAAAAAATACAAGCATGGTAATCCCTAAAAATTAAATATCATCTAAAGTGTTTGGCCTCCTTCACGAAAGCAGATAGGTTGCATAAAATCTGCTTTGAAACCATGAGATTAAAGACTTGAAGTAGTTGAAACTATCTCATAGTTTGCACATAAAGAAATAGACAGGCTTTAAAACTGAGTCAAGCCCTTGTGTTGCAATTTTCTCCCATAAATTCAGATGTACTGCTAATGAAAGTCCCAGTTTCAAGCCAGTTTTATGCAGAGTGGACCAAGTCTATTCCCACATACCTACAATGCCAGCATTTGAACCTTCTTTCAATCTTGTAGCGGCGTAAACGAATGCAGACAGTTTGTAAAGATATATATAGTTTTAATGTAGAAATAGACTTACAGAACCACCGTTCCCGCGGAGACCAGGAAAGTAGAAGAGAGCTCTCGGAGCACGCTCGCCAAATTTATAGGCAGACATTAGCCCGAGGCGAACACGCCCCCTAAGGGGCGGGACTTATCCCTACATCTCCCCTTTTTGTCTAAATAAGACAGAACTAAACCAAATACAACTACATACAATAACAACAAATAATAAATATAACAAACAATATTGAGAACAAAAGCTTTGCTAAACATTCTATCTCAAGGAGCCTAAATAATGTAGAGAGTAACTACAATTATATAATCTTCAACTCCATCAAAGATCTCAGAAGGGAATAAATATTACTTAACAAACGAGATATATCCAAAATGTGCAACAATTGACAGAGACAACTGACTACCTGGGCAATCACCCAAAGTCTCGTTTGCAATGTTGAGTCAACCAATTTTGGCTAAGGCCTAACATAACTGACATACCATTATTAAAGGCAAGGAACTTTTCAAAACTATCTTACCCTGTCTTGGCAGGATATGACAGTCCTGTTTTGTCCATTGATGCACGTTCTGTATCTGTGTCAGTGGCTGAGGTATAGGCATTTCTTTGCCCAAAGGCCAGTTCTGCCAAATAGAAAGGCTCCAGGTGGAGTGTCTTTGGTGCTCAACATTCTCTCGGGAATGGAGTGGTATTGCCAGGAGCAATTGTGTCTCACTATCACGAAACTCTGAGTTAGATTAAAGGCCATTTTCTACAGCTCTTTGAAGAGGTTGAAGATTATCTATCTATACTGAGTATAATCTCTCTATATCTAAAGAACCTGATTAGTCTGATTATAAATGACAAACTTAGATGACTATTTATCTATATAATTCTCAATATCTATCTAACTTAAAGACTAAGACAATAAACAACTGTGTAACAAATGAGGATAATGACCTCCAAATATAAACACTGTACAAATATACATTGCAATATGGTAAATATATATCAATGCACAAACATTATATAAGTATCTTAATCAGAGGTAGAAATGTACATTGCAATATGGTAAATGTATACACTATATATATCAATACAATATATGTCAATACATAAAAATGTTTTAAACAGACATAGAAACATGCATGCATACAATAGTCAATATAATTTAACTTTGTTTCAATATACAAGAATTGATACCAATATATTTGTCTAAAAGCAGTAACTCACAATTATAAATCTATTATCCCATCATTCCCTCTTTTTTTTTTTTTTCAAAATGATCCCTGAGCTTATAAAATTCCTCCCCCAACCTCCCAACCCCTAAATGATGTCCCTAAACCCAGGGGTAAACTTTACTGGGAGAGGGGACGTCGTCCTCTAGAATTACTTCCAGCTGTCATAGGGGCGACGTTCTTTCTGGGGGATCCTGTGAAAGTAAAATGATGGTTAAATTTCAAGATCAATGTCTTTTAAAATTGCAAATAGTCTCTGAGTATTTTGTGGAGGTCTGGCCAGAATGTTGTACAAGATGTGCACCATTTCAGCTAACCAAGTTGGGATCGTCTTGTGCAGCTGGTATCCAAAACAGGTCTTGTAGTAGTGCTATCAGTATCATGACGTCATATCAACCAGGTAGAGTTGTTGTTGTGGGGCCCCATCTTCTTCCTGGAAACTTCAAATGTCACTTCGGGAAAAACTCATTGTTCATTGTGAAAAACTTAAACATTAATCATATAGACATATATATATACATACATATATATATTCAATAAAAGGCATGATACATATATTCAATGAAAAGTATGATAGATATGAAGAAAAGGACGTTTTTTAAACTCATATTTCTTTCTGTCCCATATCATGGCTCTTGACATGAGACAGAAACTCCAGAAACTCTGGGTTTTTCTCTTACTAACAGGCTTGGAATTGGAGAGGGACTGAGCCAGAGTCCAACTTCAAAACCAGCTCTATATATTTATAAAGAAATGTTTAATAAGATATATAAATAAAAATTAATACTTACAAAATGTGTCCATCCATCAGTAATTAAATATTCAGGGTCCCTCAATTTCTTTGAAGATGAGTATTTTCCTGTGGAGATAAGAAAAGAACCCTGCCTCCAAACCTATCTGTATTTCTTACCATCAGTATGTTCGCCATCCTTATGAAAGAATTGTTATTTATCTTTTCCAAGTGGCTTCTCTTCTTCAAACCGAACCTTTATTAATTTTGATGGTATCCATAATTTTTCCTCACCTGTGGAGATAAGAGCAAAACCCCTTCCCCAACGTAGCACATATCCTGGCTTCCATTGTGAGGTCAGCACATCCTTGAAATAAACTGGTTGATTTAGTTCAGTAGACTTTTCCATTATCCAATGTCTTTCTGCAGCCGTTGTTCCCTTCTCATTAGCGTTGAGAAAATTCAAGGTTAACAAAGCATTATGTAGCCTATTTCTGGGGGTGTTTTCCACCCCTTTCTGTTTGTTCAACATATCTTTTATAGTTCGATTTGATCTTTCTATGACTGCTTGACCTGTAGGATTGTATGGTATACCTGTAACATGCTTGATATTGTAATAATCAAAAAACCGTTTCATTTTCCTAGAAACATAAGCAGGACCATTGTCCGTTTTTATTTGTGTAGGTATACCCATGATAGCCATGACTTCTAATAAATGAGTGATTACTGAATCAGCTTTTTCTGAACTTAAAGCAGTTGCCCACTGAAAGCCTGAATAAGTGTCAATGGTGTGATGAACATATTTTAATTTGCCAAATTCTGCAAAGTGGAACACATCCATCTGCCAGATTTCATTCCTTTGGGTGCCCTTTGGATTAGCCCCTGCAGGCAGTGGCGTTTGGTTATAGAAAGAGCAAGTAGGGCATTTCTTTACAATCTCCTTAGCTTGTTGCCATGTAATTGAAAACTCTTTCTTCAAACCTTTGCTATTAACATGATGTTTTTTATGAAATTCAGAGGCTTGTAGCACACTACCAATCAGTAATTGATCAATTTCTGCATTACCTTGTGCTAGAGGACCTGGCAGACCCGTATGGGATCGGATGTGTGTTATGTACATAGGGCAAAGCCTGTTCCTGATCAAATCTTGAACCTGGAGAAACAATGAGGTTAGTTCAGTATCATCAGGTATAAATTCAGCAGTTTCAATATGTAAAATAACTCTTTCTGCGTATTGTGAATCTGTAACTATATTAATAGGTTCTTTAAAATCCCTTAGCACCATAAGAATGGCATATAATTCTGCCTTCTGGACAGAATTATACGGACTTTGTTCCACTTTATCCAAGTCTTCTGATTTGTAACCTGCCTTCCCTGATTTATTGGCATCAGTATAGAATGTACGGGCTCCAGTTATTGGAGCATCACGGACGATTCGAGGAAGAATCCAAGAAGTTCTCTTTATGAAGTTAAGCCGCTTGCTTTTTGGATAGTTGTTATTAATGTCTCCCAAAAAATTAGCACAAGCTCTTTGCCATGGTTCATTATCTTCCCATAATTTCTTTAGTTCATCAGCAGTGAAGGGCACTATAATTTCTGCTGGGTCTATGCCTGCTAGTTGACGAAGTCTCAGCTTGCCTTTTATAATTAACTCAGAGACTTTTTCCACATAAGTTTTCAGTTTCTTACTTGGTTTATGTGGTAAAAAGATCCATTCCAAAATAATATCATCTCTCTGCATTAAAATTCCTGTAGGAGAAATTTTTGATGGTAGTATGACAAGAATACAATCGAGCTCTGGATTCACCCTGTCCACATGTGCCTGTTGTAATTTTTCCTCAATCATTGTCAGTTCCTTTTCTGCTTCAGCTGTTAATTCTCTGGGACTGTTTAAATCTTTATCACCATCCAAGGTTTTGTTCAAATGAATTATTAGATCAGGTGTTATTCCAATAGCTGGTCGTAGACTGGAAATGTCTCCTAACAGTCTTTGAAAGTCATTAAGAGTCCGTAGGCGATCTCTCCTAATTTGTGCTTTTTGTGTCTTAATTTTTTGCAAACCTATTTTATAACCTAAATAATTAACAGAATCTCCCTTCTGAATCTTTTCAGGAGCGATTTGCAATCCCCATTTAGGTAAAAGTATCTTTATTTCTTCAAACAGTCTGTTCAAGGTATCCATGTTTGAATCGGATAACAAGATGTCGTCCATGTAATGGTATACTATAGATTTGGGAAATTTCTTGCGTATTATTTGCAATGGTTGGTTCACAAAATATTGGCACAGGGAGGGGCTATTTAACATACCCTGGGGGAGAACGGTCCAGTGGTACCTCCTCGAAGGTTGAGAATTGTTATAAGTAGGCACTGTGAAGGCAAATTTTTCTCTATCTTCTTTTTGCAAAGGTATAGTGAAAAAACAATCCTTTAAATCAATAACTATGAGAGGCCATCCTTTTGGTAATAAAGAGGGCAAAGGAATTCCAGATTGCAGAGGGCCCATAGGTTGAATAACCTTGTTGATGGCCCTGAGATCTGTCACCATTCTCCATTTACCTGATTTTTTCTTAACCACAAATACAGGAGAATTCCAAGGGCTGGTAGATTCTTCTATATGTCCAGCATCTAATTGTTCTTGTACCAGCTGTTCTAAAGCCTGTAACTTTTCCTCAGCTAAAGGCCATTGCTTTGTCCATATTGGTTTCTCAGTCAACCATTTTAGAGGCAAGGCTGTTGGTATCTCTGAAGGGACATCAATTGCTTGTTCTTGTACAGCCCGAATGGCCGGTTTTCTCCATTTGTAATATCTTTTAATATTATTCTCAGAACTATAGGCTCTAGAAGTAGCAGGAATGTTAATTTCGGTATTCCATTGTTGTAATAGGTCACGACCCCGTAAATTCATTGCGATATTGGCTACATATGGCTTTAATTTTCCTATTTGTCCCTCTGGCCCTATACATTCAACCCATCTCGTGCTCTGCCTTACTCGAGATAGGGTTCCAATTCCCAGGAGCTGAACATTTACATTCTGAAGAGGCCAATACGGATGCCAAGATTCTGGGGTAATGATACTTACATCAGCACCTGTGTCCAGCAGGCCAGTAATAAAAATGCCATTTACACACACTCTCAGTTTAGGTCTTTGATCATTTATAGAAGTTTGCCAAAACACACGTAACTTATCTTTCTGATCATTATTGCTTGTAACAGTAGGCATGGGGCTTCCTAATTGTCCTGATGAGGCACGTTCTCTGCAGAAACTGGATATGACTGAACCATGTTTGCCATGGGGGCCTGTGAGGCCCCCCCTCTCACGTTTCCCGACTGTATCAGGTTGCCTTGTCTATCTCTTGTAGACCTGCATTCATTCGTCCAATGTCTGCCTTTTCCACATCTTCTACATAAACCTGAAGGCTGAGTCCTCCTATTTCTGTTATTTCTAGAAGATGCATTATTATTATTATTTCTGAAAGATGCATTATTATTATTATTATTTCTGAAAATCCGTTGTCTACAATTCCTTTTCATATGACCCATTTTGCCACAATTAAAACATTTGGTATTCTGGTGTCTCCTTTTACCATTGGAAATTGCTTCTTCTACCCATGCTTCAGTGCCATAATCAAATGTATCAACATTGAGTGTATGCAAGACCCATTCTTCCAAAGGCGCTGATCTGAGCTTTAAAGGCCCCAAAATCCTTTTGCATTCCACATTTGCATTTTCATAAGCCAAAGACTCAATCATTATACGTCTTGCTTCTGGGTCAGATATCCCTATTTGTACAGCCTTAGTTAATCTTTGTAAAAAGTCACTAAAGGGTTCTCTCTGACCCTGTTTAACTCTGACAAATGATTCTATTCTCTGTCCTGGGTCTTGTACCCTGTCCCAAGCCCTTAAGGCTGCTGTAGTACACATGGAGAGTGTGTTTTCATCCAAATTAGCTTGTTCCTGAGGGTCGGAAAAGAGCCCTTCACCTATAATTTTATCTAGGGAAATGTCAATTCCCTTTGCTTTTTCCTGCTGTTCTAAGAGTTTAGCCTCTTGCCTGAATAAGCATTGCCATTTCAATTGTGGTCCACTCTCAAGTACTGCAGAGCTCAGCTGGAGCCAGTCCAAGGGGGTTGCTTTGTTTGTCGTGGCCCAAGATCTTAGCATCTCTTTAACAAAAGAGGCTTGCATCCCAAAAGTCATGACAGCCTGTTTAATTTCCTTGAGGTCATTCATACGGACAGGCTCCCATGTATCCTCCTTGATGACCCTAGGGTTTCTGGAACCAACCACCTTCTCTGTTGTTATTACTGGAAAGGCAGGTAGAGCTGTCGGTAGAGCTTTGTGGAAATTGTCCCGGAGAGATTTACCCACAGATGTAGTTAAAATTTGCCCTTCTACCCTTTGCTCTTCTTCATCAGAATTTAGAAATTCCTCAATCTTTTCAATTCTATTCACTATTGCCTTCTGCAATGTCTGAATCTCCTGTCCAGAATTATGTTCCAAAGCCTTCATTGAGGATTCTAAAGTATGAAGTTTGTCTGTTAGAGATAACATCTTATCTTTGGACATAATTTTTATGGCATAAACTGTGCCTTCTTGTATTGACACTCTTTCCATCAATTTGTCATAAGCTTTAGACAAAATCCAATTGTCACATTCAGCAGTTTTGATTCTCTCAGTTAATGTTTCATTTCCTACAGAAAGGGACTGAATCTTATTGTCCAAATCAGCTGTTCCCTCTTCCATAGTAATGAATTTCTCCTTAATATCAGCCACTAATGTTTCAGTTCCTACAGAGAGGGACTGAACCTTACGATCCAGATCAGCTGTTCCCTCTTCCATAGTAATGAATTTCTCCTTAACATCAGCCTGGAGAGCCTCAAACTGATTCTTGAGAAGATTGTTATCAGCCTGGAGAACTTCAAACCGATTCTCGAGAAGATTGTTATCAGTCTGGAGAACTCCAAACTGATTCTTGAGAAGATTGTTATCAGTCTGGAGAACTTCAAACTGATTCTTGAGAAGATTGTTATCAGTCTGGAGAACTTCAAACTGATTCTTGAGAAGATTGTTATCAGTCTGGAGAACTTCAAACTGATTCTTGAGAAGATTGTTATCATTCTCAATTGTTTTTAAGCGTTCTATCTCTGCCTTAAGAATCCTGGATTCGTCTCGTAAAGACTTTATCATATTTCTATTATCAAACCATTTGGTGCCAATGAAAACTACGAATCCCAGAAGGATCCATAGAGGTGGCGTGACAGACACCTCTTGTAAAATCTCCCACATGGTACAATTAAAAAAACTGTTAAATTCTTGAACAGTAATGTGTTCAGACATTTTATTTATAAAAGAAAATTTTTTTTTACCTGCAATATTCGGTTCCTGCCAGTTGTTGGTCTCTGTGTTTTTGGAGCCTGTCCTAGAACTAGCTCTTGTAGACCAGGCTGGCCTCGAACTCACAGAGATCCGCCTGTCTCTGCCTCCCAAGTGCTGGGATTAAAGGCGTGCACTACCACGGCCTGGCAGGCCTCAAACTCACAGAGATCCGTCTGCCTCTGCTTCCCAAGTGCTGGGATTAAAGGCGTGTGCTACCACTGCCTGGCAGGCCTCAAACTCACAGAGATCCGTCCGCCTCTGCTTCCCAAGTGCTGGGATTAAAGGCGTGTGCTACCACTGCCTGGCCGGCCTCAAACTCACAGAGATCCGCCTGCCCTTGCCTCCCAAGTGCTGGTATCAAAAGCGTGCGCCACCACTGCCCTGCCAAGTCACTTTGTGTCAGACCAAATCTGCCGCTGTGGCAGCTTTTGTTGCAAAACCGCAGGTACTTAAACTTCCGCTAATTCAGGCAGTGGGGTTCCGCTGTAAAACTTAGCCAAGGCAGGCAGAATGGGCCTGTGTGGCCGAGTATGTCTCGGACTCGGCACTAGGGCCGGAGTCACGAACTGAAAAACAGCACCCAGGAGGGTGCTGTGTTAGCTAGCGGGCTACCCGCTTGAGTCGAGGGCAAAATAGCCCGACGTTGGACGCCAAAATGTAGCGGCGTAAACGAATGCAGACAGTTTGTAAAGATATATATAGTTTTAATGTAGAAATAGACTTACAGAACCACCGTTCCCGCGGAGACCAGGAAAGTAGAAGAGAGCTCTCGGAGCACGCTCGCCAAATTTATAGGCAGACATTAGCCCGAGGCGAACACGCCCCCTAAGGGGCGGGACTTATCCCTACACAATCTTATATTCCTACTCCCTAAACTAGCATAAATTGCTCACTGAATTAATCCCCAAATAGCCATGGTTTCTATTGAGACTTCTTTTCTATTTTCTGTATTAACTGAAGTAAATTCTTTATTCAGACATATCATCAAATTGCTTCATTAAACTTTCACTGAGACAGAACTCTAGACACTAGTGTCTAATGTTAGGAAATTACAAGAGACAATGCCAGAAATTAGTAAAGTTACTGGGGATTTGGGAACTTTACATGAAATTAATTTTTTAAGGATTATTTATCTAGGGAAATAAAAATAATGAACTTTAATTATTTTGGTATATTTTAATATCTTAAGATATAGACTAATATTCAACTTAGTGAAAATAATCAGAAAAACACTGGAGATCGGTCAGACTTATAGTGAATTATTCAGCAGGAACTGCAAATGTTTTTCAATTAATATAAGTCATGTTGTTTCTGAAATATTCGTGCTCATTGGAAACAATCAATTATTCTTATGCCTATGAATGTGTTACTTCCTACTTATTTGATTAATTGGTTAATTGATTTTGTTTGTATATCTTTGTGGGTTCATATGCAAATGAGTAGAGTTGTCTATTCTTGCCAAAGGATCGAAGTGGACACTATAGAGTTAGGGTCATAGGCAGCTGTAAGGTCCCCCCTGTGGTTCCTTTGAAATGACCTTGGATCATCTGCAAGAGTAATGCAGGCTCCTAACCACTTATCTCTCTGTCTGGTTTCTATTTTCCATTTTACAGAGATCCAAAACTTTTATCAAGTTCTCTATGCTGGGAAGATATTAAGTGGTATGAATGCCATCAGAGTTACACATTACTGAAAGTAAGTATCACATATGCATTCCCAATACTATACTTAAAATTCTTTGTGTTGCTGAAATATTTAACATTGGTTAATTGCTATTATTTGATAAATGATATATTAGCATACTATTATAATTGTGTATGTTATAAGCAACAGTCAATTACATATTGCAGAAAAGCATTGGCTTGGTACATACGTTGAGGGAAGACGAATGTGTTTCAAATTACTTCATAACTCTTGAGATTTAGACTTATTGATATCATTTTAGGTGCATGAGTGAGTGATTCACCTGCATGTATATCTGCATAGCTTGTGTATCCCTGGTGCCCATAGAAGTGAAAGAGGATATAGAACGAAACTGCATGATCATGAGCCTCTAGCTGAGCTCTGGGAATCTAATCTTGTTGTTGTATAAAACAGTTCCACAATAGCCCAAAATGGAGTATACCAAAGCTTTATTTAGTGATAAATTCACAGAAAGGGTAGCTATCCACAATCCTCTGTGTGTCCTGGGAAACTGAACTGAATCCAGCAGACAAGAGGCCCTTGCCTGCTTTACATCTCAATTGATGGTCCATGATATCACGCCCAAAGTTGATCAGAATCTTAATGGCTATTGGCTGAAGGAGTATCCACAGCTCCTCCTCTTTTTCTCCAAATAAAAACAAATATCAAGTATTGTTCAGGGAAAGGAAGAGTCAAATCATATATACAAATTAGAACTATTATAAATAGCTTAGCTAAGCCATAAGAGGAATGTAACTATGATTATCCAGTCTTTAACTCCATCAAATTCCTGAGAAAAAAATACTATTACTTGGGTAAACAGGAAGTGCAATCAAGCAACTTCCAAAACATGCAAAAAAAAAAAAAAAAGACAGAGACAACTGGCTAATTAGCAAAGTCTCAATTTGTAACAAAGGGTCAACCAACTTTGGCGAAAGGCCCAGAGTAACTGACAGATCATTTTCAGAGGCCAGAAAACTTTCAAAACCATTTTATCCTGTCTTGGCAAGGTTTGGCAGTCTTTTTGTTTGTACCCTGATTGTCCAGAATGAATACCGTAAATTTTATCAGTGGTTGAGGTATGGGCAGTTTTTTTCCCCCAAAGGTCAGCTTTGCCAAGAAGAAAATAAGCTCCAAGTGGAGTGTTTTTGGTGTTTAGCTTTCTATCAGATGCTGCCAGGAGCAATTGTGTCTCACATCAGCAGAACCCTAAGTTATTTAAATGCAATATTTTACAGCTCTTTGAAAGGGTTTGAAGATTACCTATCTATGCAGAATACAATCTCTATGCATCTAAAAACCTGATTAATAAGTATGACAGACAGGTATGACTATTGACTTACATTTCTTAATACCTATATAGTGCAATATTTTTTCTATTACCTACATTTTTAATTTTCAGATATATTTCTAATTTAATTTCTGTAAATGTAAAATAAAATGCATTATCAACATAGTTTCTTTTTTTTTTTTTTGGATTTTCAAGACAGGGTTTCTCTGTAGCTTTTGGTTCCTGTCCTGGAACTATCAATATAGTTTCTTAAAGCATTTTACAGAAATATATTTACAAAATGGCAAAAAAAATGGAAATATTTTTGTCAAATATAAATATGTTTAAAAGATTTTAAAAATGTGTTCACTTATCCACCAAAATATCACTGCTCTTGTTCCATGTAACAGAATTTGACAGAATTTGTGTCATTCAAGATAACCTTAAGACTTACCTATGGTTAATACTGTATTTTAAATAATTTATTATATTATCATTCACTTAAATATCAGAAAATATTTCCACCATTATATAATCTAAAAGAATCTTGCATGATATACATGTATGTTACTATTACATAAAATCATGGAAACATAAAAGCAACTTGTCTTCAGAAGAATATAAAATCATGGTGCATGTAAAATAAACTAGCATAAATATAGGACCAAATTTGTAACGGCAGATTGAAGTTATGCTTGTATAATCTCAATTTACTTAGTTAAAAGTACTGAATTTCTTTATACATTTTTATATAATTTTCTGAGTATTGTATCATTTAAAGAAATGCAGTTTATTTTTCAAAAGGAACTTTTTCCAAAAATAATCCCACTCATGAAAATCAAATTAATGGAGTAGAAATGAAACTAACCTCGTGACTAGTAAATATGACAAAATAAAATAGAAAATATTCTTGTTACAAAAACCAAGATATGCAAGAGAAATCAGAAGGACACTAACTTTCTACATGGAAAAGTTTACCTATGTCTAACACATATTTGCAAGATGATAAACTGTCATAAATCCTCTAGCAGACTTTTATAATTTTGAGAAAAGCAAGAGAATATTTAGAGGAAGTCATAAACATTTTAAATAACTGTCTCCTTTAATAAAAATAGCTCTTCAGTAACACCCAATAATACATGTGAATTCAGAGCACCCACACTCACATTCATTGACTCAAGGAAGAATCTTCATCCTTAATCTCGTTTGTTTTGATTTAATCCCCTGCTTTTCTCTATTTGAAAAGGAGAAAATAAAGGAAATGCAATATTGATTAATAAACCCTACAAATATAAGATTACACTAAAAGTTATCATATATTTTCAAACTAAAATATATTTCAGTATTTAAACTACATTGACATTTTTAGGAAATAGAAATTTTAAAAGTACTTAAAACTTTCTCTGATGCTGACATTTTATGCAACATGTAACCTGGAGCAAGAGGAAAGTTCATTCCTTATGAGGATCAGAGAAGAAACAGGAAAAGAAAATATTTCTATTTTCTTATTTCTCAGAAATCAAGATGCATATTAAACTATGAGAAGGAAATATAAAACAGGAAACCTAAGGAAATCATATAATACATATAAAACAAACATGAACATGATATTTAAAAATAGAGAACCAGGTATGTCTAAGGAGTAGTAAAGAGATCAATTATTTTTGCTTTTCGTCCTTCAAAAGCAGAGTTTCCTTAAGCTGGATTTTAAATGGTTTACAGAGTTCTTTAACAAGGATGCAAATCAATTTGACCAATAATGATTGCACTCCCAAAGGCAAATGTACTCTGTATCTCAAAATATTTACTCATGTATAGAGTGTTGTTTAAAGATACAAGTAACCCAACCATATACTTTATAAATATGGGATTTTACATATTGATACCTTATAGATTTTTATGCCTTTTGGAGGTAAGCATAAAATAAGAAATAAATCTAAAAATGTAGGCATATATTTTTAAATGACATTAAACCCCTGAACATTTATGTGATGAATTGCCATTTCTATGAAATAGAACATATTTTATTATAGTATTAAATAATCCCCTTATTCCACTTATATTTTTGAAGGCAATTGTCATGAAAAACTCTAGGCATTGGAACTTAACATTGAGATTGGTTGGATGTTCTCAACTAGTGCTTTTGGGGACTCTGAACCTGGTAATTTAAGTATATGGTTTTGTAAAACACAATTTTATCTTCATGGGATTTCTGCAAGAATCATAAATTTCCAAAGAGGAATTCAAAATAAACCTTCAATAAGTGGAGATGACCCTAGAAAAATTTTCTAAATCTTAAACTAGATCGAAAAATGGCAATTACATACATATATAAAATTATATTGGAGTAGTTTGATGGATTGTCATACAGTTATTGAAATATAAAACCAACACAGCTAAATAATTTTTATTTAATAATAGTAATATCTTGAGCAGTCATTTATATTTACTTTTATTGAAGAAATTTCAAAAGGCAACCCAATCTCAGAACATATGAAGACAGAAAGACTAAAAGGAGACACAGATTTTGCATATAAATTCAATTAAAAATTAAAATAAAGTAACTAGTTACTACATTTCTGAAGTAACATGAAATGCTTAACAATCATGAATCCTGCTTTAGTCCTGAGTCTTGGGTTCAGGAGTTGTGTTGTAGATGTATCTACTTCGTCTGAGTACCCCACAGCCAGTAGTCCTCCTCATTTTCTTTAGCTGTTTTTTTTTTTTATTTTAATTTTTGTTTTTACAATGGCAATATTCTACTATACAGAAAACTTCTTTGATGAGATGTGAGTCCTCCAAACTTTCAGGTATACAATATGTACTGAAAAAATACTTGCTTCCCTCCCTTCCTTTCAATTCTTCCCATAGGCCCTCTACTTCTGTCTCCCAACCACACGCATTTTGTTAACCATTGGCTCCAAATATTGCTGCCAATATGTTCATGTATGTAGGGCACCCACCAGCATATAATAAGAAGTTACAAAGGCATAAAATATTTTGATAGACATCTGTTAAACAGAAGGCTAAGAGTTAGGGAATAAGATAACTTGGAGGGTTACAGTTTGGAGTGGCAAGTGTTGAAGCCTGGCAGTACCTGTCTTTAAACTTTTCAGGCCTCACTCTTATACTAAAATACATGGTATTCTATTGTCAGCATGTTGATGTTTCACATGCTAATTTAGTGATTCTCATGATTTTGTAGTGAATTTTATGTTAAAGTCTTAAAAAAATTGTCATCTCTAATATACTTACTGCTGACAAAAATGCTATAAAATAATAGAATGTAATTATAAAAATCCATAGTTTTCAACTTCACTGGGAAGTCAGTCATTATTTTCAAGGCATTTTATTTTGAACTGTCAGTTATTCATTGACCAATGTTTTATTTCAAACCTTCCCTATGTTTCTCAACATTATTAATAAGGAATCTTACTTGCATTATAGCCTATTGAAAAGAATATATTCAGAAATGAATTTATTCTTCAAATCACTTTTATTGTTTCTTATATAACAAAAGCTAATATTTCAAAACTATTTTTCAATTTCTCATTATGTGCATTGTCCTCTACTTTTTCAAATATTTGTTTTCCTATACACAATTTTGAAAATGACTGGCACGTAGGAAGTGAAAAGAAAGCATTAAATTCATATCAGTGTAGTAGTTTGCTGTGATATTGATAGAGTTTTTAAGATAGATTAGCAAAGAAGAAGTTTAAACTGGTTATATAAGAAGATCCATATGTCAGATAAAAAAAATATAAATAAATTGTTTATTCATCAGAAAGGAAAATCAACATTTATAAAATTAGACAAATATATATGAAAGTGTTAAATTTTCATCTGAATAATAAGAACTATTTGATATCCAATTGTAAATAAGAACCAACAAACAATTCCATAGATTTTCAATCTTCTACTTCCATATCCTTTTCTTGTCTGGAAATAACACATTGTTTCATTATAATCCCCACATTTAAACTGATGTCCAGTAATATTTTTGGTGTGCCAAGAGAGGCTTAATCTGTGAACTCCAGGTATAGAAAGTCCAGTTCGCTGTGCTTCAGGACCATCGCCACTTGAGGTACAGACGGCTGGCAGCTGACTTGCACTCACATCTATGACGCTTGAAAATTCCATTTCCAGATTTTCTCACAAGTCAGCTGACAGTGCTTCTGAAGCTGGTCATGAGGAAACTGTTCAGGATAAGTTCATGGCTTTTTTATCTGTCGCAAGTCCTGACAGTTCTAGCCCTTCCCATTCCAATAAGTAAGGCTGTTACAGTAGCTGCAGAGAAAATGACTCCTGATAGTCTTCTTGTGGAAGACAGCATCTCTGATGTCACTAGTCCATGGACCAGTGAAATTTTATTTGAAAAACATTTAGAGTTGTAGAAATTGTTACAGTGAAACCATTTGAGTTGATTTGGGATCTCATACAGCTCGGCTTTCTTTAACTTCCTCTATCATTAGAGAAGACTGCCTGGACTAAGAGTTCTAGGAAACAGACTGCTGGGGATGAATCACAAAGCTCAAACTAGATTAAGATAAAGAAAGCTCCTGTTAATTAAGAATTACATGATTTTTTTTCCTTCTCACTGAAGAGTAGATCAGTCAATACATATCTGAAAATTCAGTGTCTGACTGATGTCTATATTTATGACATAAATTTTAATTTAGCAATGTAGTATTTGTATTACATACTAAGCAGCAAAGTTTATAGTGACAAAGTTATGAATTCTCCCAGTGGCTTGATTAATAATGAGATCTAAGTCACATTTAAAATAATCAGAAGAGGGAAACCTATGACAAAGAAAGTAGAAGCAATAATTAAGTTAAAATTGATTTCACTCTATTTTTATTAAGAATAAATTCTCTATCATCAGCTCTCTAGATTCATGCTTTTTTATTGATTATCTGCCTATTCTATTGATTATCTGATTTTCTATGATTTTCTATTGATTATCTGTAAGAAATATGTGGAGTAAAACTTCTGACCAGATATAACAGTTCACAATAATGCTCATAATTGTCAACTGTATTGTTTTTGAAATTGTGTGTTGTGTATGAAATAGCATCAATGATAAAGGAAACCAATGGAAAGAAGTTCTACAATTTTAAACTGTCACCAACTCTCAGGAAAGCTCATTTTATACTATAAATTTAATAATAAGTTAATACTGAAATGTGTGCTTTAGTTTAACATTATCTGGTTGCATAGTATGCTTGATGTATTACTATGTCTCACTTTTAAGATCATATATTCTCAATTTCCAATTTGAAAACAGAGATTCCATTGCACTATATGGTTATAACCTTTTACAATGTGTAGAAAAATGATCAATTTAAACATATATGAACTGCTTTACCTAAAGATAATATTAGAAGTATTGGAGAAAGCTTAATAAATAATATTTCAAAAGTAATCTGTAGCTTAGGAATTGCTAAAGATTTAAAACTTACACCACGTTATTAAATAGTGGAAAAAAACCTTACATAAATAGTAATAAACTATATATGACAGTGTCATATCACGATTGAAGTGGCCATTGGATTTTGCAGAATGGTCCTCAACAAATTTTGATATAAAAAGTGTAATAAATATCTTAGATGTACAATGTTCTCCAATACAGTGAAGGGTCTCATCATATAATACAGAACTTTCTCTAATCAAATGTTTTAAAAAATGATTTAAAAAATACACAGGTAGTTCTAGTGGATAAGATTACTATACATTAAAATTTATGCTTATAAATCTTCAAGGATTGAGTTAGTTTTTAAAAGTTGGTGATATTCAAACTTATAAAGAAACAGAAAGAAGGGAATATGTCTTATTTGTGATTCACCTGAAAGTTAATGTTTATTGATAATAATTCTTATAAAACTTATATCACAAATTTTGTCATGTTGGCTAGAAAGTTTACAGTTTAAATCTAGTACCTTAAAAGGACTTGATGATTATTTTGAGAATGGACATTTTATATTGTTCCTTTGTATATTTTAGAAATTAGGTAATTTTGTGTATCCCCAGAATTGCTGGTATATAATCTATAAAGCTCTGCATGTCTCAGACAAGGTGCACAATAATGCACCAAGCATATTTACCAAATAAAGCAGCCCAATAAGGTTTGCAGCACAGATTTAACAAATACACCTTTAACGTTTTATCTGTGACTCTCACTGAGAAGTTTTGGAAATAATTAGTGCCATTGAAGCAGTGTGAAGCAGAGTCAGATCTTTTTTTATTTACTTTATAAATTAGAAATGAGATACATTCAGATAGTCACAAAGAGAATAAATAATAAATCCCCAGGAAAGTTTTACTTACTTCCAATTATTCCCTTTTGAAGCTTCCTTGATAAAGAAAAACTCAGGCACAAGTAGAAGCACTGTCTGAGGTAGGGGTCATAACTCTGCACAGGTCCCCATGCTCTAAAACCTTTTTACTGGATTAATTACAGTGATTTTCGTAACAACCCTATGAAAGATTTTATACCTCCTGCTATTTAACTCCGGGTTGTCTCTGCTAGATGTTCCTTTTGCTCTGAGACTTGCTGGGAATCCATTTATAACCACCATGTTTAGGGGGAATTTATACTTTCTCTGAAAACAAATTTTGTTTTTCTATTTATTTGTTGGAGAAAGAGAGAAAAGTAAGGATACACATTTGTGTTAAGAACAAGCTTAAGGACTAATGATATGGGTTAGTTGGTAAAGTTGTTGTTAGGGTCCGGTTCCATTCTCAAGTGCAAACCCTTAGTCAGATGTAGTCCATGAAGGCAGCATGCAGCTGCCATTAGATGCAGTCTAGGAAGAGGAAATCTAATGCTCACAAACGCTTGAGGATCTCCAAGATGGAAGTAGAATGGTATTTATTGGGTGCTAAGGTAAAGAATATTTATCAACCCATTGCTTTGTTAGAAGTTACCAGAGAGAGTCTTGGCAGCTCAATGGAGTACAAATTTTGATGTAACTCTAATAGCAGTTATTGAGTCTTAACTGGTTAGCAGCAGCAGTTTTGCTTGATTTGCACTTATTTAATTTTCTTGCTTGCTGTTTTTGTTGTCTTTCTATATTTATAAAGAATAACTAGCATTGCAGTAACAAAATGGTACTTGAAGTGACTAATGACTTAATTACTTTGAAAACTTCTCTGGAGAGGAAGTCAGTGATCTTATCTCAATCTTCAGCAGTTGTTACTTTCATTAGATTAAAAACATACTAGATTTCATCCAATACTTAACAAATCCTTTTTTGTTGCTTATATTCCCCTACGCTTCTACAGTACTCATCTGCATTGTACTAATATAATTCCACCTGTAAGTCAAATGAGTTTTCATTTTTTTCACAGTTCTCATTCTTTTGTTTTATTTTGTGTGAGTCTGCCTAGAAAGTTGTCTTTGCTTGAAGTCATGTGACATGCTATGGTTTAGACAGAAATGCCACAGCACGGACAGATATAATGATACAGCAGATTCAGTGAAGACTTACAGCAGAAAACATTTGAGCACTCGCCTTTGTTCTTGATGAAACTCCAATTCAGTGGATCCACGTCTTTATTTTGGGAAATGAAGTTTATAGAAGTTTAGATTTAAGGATATCCATAAATAGATAGTAACCTGAGCACAGAATGTGAATGGGGAAAAAGAGGAGTTTAAGAATGAGAAGGTTTGCTGGGTGATGGTGGCACACACCTTTAATCCCAGCACTCGGGAGGCAGAGGCAGGCGGATCTCTGTGAGTTCAAGACCAGCATGGTCTACAGAGCTAGTTCCAAGACAGGCTCCAAAGCCACAGAGAAACCCTGTCTTGAAAAACCAAAAAAAAAAAAAAAAAAAGAATGAGAAGGTTTGAGAGATATAATGGCAAATACAATAGAATGTATAAGTGGAAAGAAATAGGCCGTCAAAATATTTTCTGGTGAGAATAATGTTAAAACATAACTAAACAAC
Source organism: Microtus pennsylvanicus (assembly GCF_037038515.1). Lineage (NCBI taxonomy): Eukaryota > Metazoa > Chordata > Mammalia > Rodentia > Cricetidae > Microtus > Microtus pennsylvanicus. Next base: position 59,980,780 of record NC_134593.1, read on the forward strand.
TAAAGTGCAAAATTGTAAATAATAAAAATATACAATAAATAAAGCAATTCAGTGGAAAAAAAGATATCCATCTTAGAGTATCAGCCTACATGTCTTCCTAGCTCAGAGGATATGGCTCTTCTGTGTGCAGAGAGATTGATATTAATCTCTACGGGCTGAGATGGGAGAAGTGAGTGTCAGTAATTCTAGTCAATGACCATAACTGTCCTTGTGAGAAGGGATTCTGTGATGGACATCCGTTATTTGCTAGCATTCACCATTTTTGGATCTTTCACTTGAAGACACTACCTTGACTTTTTATTTGGGAGGACTCTATCATCTGTCGAAGGATTTTGTGGTTGAAATGGTGTAGATTCTTGGAACTTTTGCTTACTTTAGTTATATACATTAGACTACTGAAATAAACACTCACACATTCTATAACAATATTCAAACAATAACAGTGATGTGGATGTAAGTCCTGTTTCAAGCCTCTCAGTTTTAGGTTCCCTGCCACACTTTTTTTTCAGTCCCCACAGCCTCTGTGCCCTGGCTACATCTCAGTGTGTATTAAATCCAATAGCGGTTTTAGGTTTCCAAGACTGGGCCATGCCAGCTCTCTGGTTCTTGGCTCTTGTAGTTCCCAGCACTGCCCTGGCAGCTAAGTCTTTAGCAGTTCATTTCCAGTTTCCTGGACAACAGCATCATCTCCTGGGTTTCACAGAATCATTATGTCATAGGGTAGCAGAGGCTTCACTAAAATCTGCCAGAGTGTTGAGAGAGATCTCAAGAATGGCAGGAAGGTGTCTTGTTGCTCATTTTGGTACTATTGAGCCTAGGGACTTATAAAAATTCCTTGACAAACAAATACCATTTAAAAACTAGGACAGAAAAGTTTTTATTATTTTATTTCAAAATGTTGTTTTAAGATAGAGACACAGCATTTCTAGACAATAACAAACACTGCAGTCGTACCCAAACAATTAATATCAAGCCACAAATATCAAGGTAGAAAAAAAGCAGTAATTCATGACATGTTCGTGTGTAGTTCTTTAAAATATTCAAATGTGATTTCATAGTATATAGCTATTATTTCATATTTTTCTTTTCTTAATACAGGAGGTCACTATGAGTCCCTGGCTGGTCGAGATCTCAATATTTTGATCATGTCCTGGAACTCACAGAGATTCTGTCTTCGTCTCTAGAGTACTAGGACTGAATCTTGAATTTCCATACTCAACAATATGCCATTCATAAAAATATAGCATCAAAATTACACTGATAAAATTTTGGTATCTTTCTAGTGTTTGATGTCTCTTGAAACATATTTAGATGAGTTCTACTAAATATAGGAGTTCAGAAAATTAGAAATTTCAGTAAAATAAAATCTTTTCTGTTACCATTAAGTGTGGATTGTACAAATAAAGTTTGCCTGAAGGGCAGAGATCAGAAGCACTAGCTAACCAATCTGGAGGACTGGAAAGAGAGACAGGAAATGATATGGCTGGGTGGAGATAGGAAGTGATAAGGCAGGAGGAAATAAGAGCTCGGTCTCTTTTGAGAGGTAAGGTGGCTGTGGTTTATTTCTCTGATCTCTCAGCATTTTCCCCAATATCTGACTTTGGCCTTTTATTATTAAGATCTATTAGAACTCATGCTACAATTTTAGAACTCATGCTACAATTAATTTGAGTACTATAATGTGTTTTGTAATTTTAATGTTTCGTATGTACATCAAGAAAAAAAAGATTAAACTTCATCTAGATGCTTAACATTAAACCTCTAGTAAAATTATAAATGTGCACAGAAAATAGTTATTTCTTAAATGAATCAATCATTACTCCAATATTTTACTTTATTTTCTAATTTATACATTTTAAAACTAGGGAAGCTGGAAATTTGATTTCCCACTCTGAACCTAAGGTTTTGCCTCATATTTCAAAACTATTCCCCTTATACACAGTATAATTTTGCACACTCACACATATATACACATATATGTTATTTGATGCATTATTGACATTTGTCAAACATGAATTATTTTCTGAATTCATAATGCAGTTCAAAACCTTGCTAAGCCTATATAAATCCTTCTAAATTACTTCAGTATAATTATGGTATTTATGATATTAAATATTCCAGATATTTCATAATCCTATTATCCTACTTCTTATCCACTAAGAAATAAACAATGGGAAGTTTTTCACATTTTTTTTTATTCTCTGATACCTTAAACCTAAAGAAAGAAAGTTCTTCATTAATCAGTGCTTGTAAGTCTGTCAGCAACTTTAACCCCCTCACACCTGACTGTGAACATTTCTTACCACCATGGTGGTTACCACACATCAGTAAAGCAAATGTATTGTTATTTAAAGTTAATTTAATTAAATTAATAAGTGACAATTAAACAATAGTACAGAGACAATAACATTTGATTATAAAAAGCAACGAATAGATATTTCTAGTAAGATGACAACTTTTGAGACTATGAGCATTTTAGTTAATTTATAGTTGCTATTTAACACACACACAAATCAAATTTTAAGTTGTGTTATGATTTTGGTATGAAATTTATTCCACAAGTTTAAGATTTCAAGAGTTGTGGAAATTTAGGGCTTTACACTTGGTTATTATCAGTGTGTTCTGTGGAGTTGGACTTGAAGGTATAGCTTAGAGCTTGTTTTGGTCTAATTCCCAGTGTGTCCTCATGTACTGGGGCATAACCAGACCCACACATGCTACTTCCAATACAAACTGAACTTGTTCCCAACCATCTTTTCCTAATTCTCATGTATGGAAGCTGATGACGCTATTTGTTGAAAAGAGTCTTTTTTTTTTCCACTTCAAGTCGCTTATATGAAGAATATCAAGGAAGGAGTTAGAATTATAAAGCTATTGGAATTCTGAGGTGACCTCCTGATGCTCTGGAATGGCCCTGAAAGCATGAGGTCAAAGTTATGTTTATTTGTTTCTACTCTGTTCCACACATAAAAGTGTCCCTCCTATACACTGATGGCCTTTCTAATTTTTGAAACACAGTTTCTATATTTAAAAAAGCCTTCTGGTGGTTGATTTCTCTAATGGACCTTTTCTAGATCCTTCTAAGTAACTATCCCCCTGAACCATGAAAAGAAAGCACAAACTCTTGACCTAGTGAGAGTGATTATGAGATAATCCACCTAAATTGGGCTTAAAAAGTATTTTCTAAACCCAAATTTATGGGAAGGTCAAAAAAAGTATTTAGTTCACAGATTACTGATTGACTGAAGAGGCTACTCTCATTTTTAAATAGAGCCTGTAATAAATATGAAGTCATCTTAATATGTTAACTAGCAGACCACGATGAAATTCTAATTTGGTTAATACTTTCTCTTATTTAGTATAATATATATTACAGAAATTAAAAAGAATTTTCATAATCCCAGACATTAGCAATAAAATTACATCATCTTAAAATTTTCATTTTAAGTAATATTCTCTAATACCAACACTCAGAATTATACCAAATTCAGAATTATATCCCCCCCCCCATATATATATATCCCTCTCTCTTCTTTCGTTGTTATTGTTTTTTGAGACAGGGTTTCTTTGTGTAGCTTTGGAGCCAGTCCTGGAACTCACTTTGTAGACCAGGCTGGCTTCAAATTCACAGAAATTACCTGCCTTTGCCTGGGATTAGAGGCATGCACTACTGACCAGAATTATATTTTTTAATACAGACTTTAGGACTACCTGGATATGGACTTTAAAGAAAAGAAAGTTTCAACTTACCCTGGCATCACAAAGATCATTAGAGACAAGACTCTCTATTTTTTTATGGTGTAAGAAATGAAAGATCACTAGTTTCCTGGTACAAGAACTCATGGAGAATTTTAAAGAGGTTTCCAAAATATAGAATATCCTTTTATAACATAAATTATTTCATGTTTTTCTATGCATGTAATGAAACTTGTGCCTTCAAATTTTTAATTTGATTCAAATACTTTCATAATGCATATCTGTTTTAACAGAAAATATGGACTACTGTATAGGAAATAAATTGTTAGGTAACTGACAATTGGCAGTCACATTACTATTACCACATTTTATGATCCACTTTTCAATGTTTTTTCTATGAAGCATATTTTAATGCACTTTTTATTATATAAAGTAAGCATTCTAAATTTGGATTCTCTCACTCTTAAGAAAACTGCCTTTATTGTTCATTCAGCCAAATTATTGCCTTAAGAAATTTCACCCTTCTGCTCAGTGAGAGCTATTCAATGAATACATCTGAACAAGTACATGTGAAGCCTTTGACAAAACTATTACTAGTTTTTCACTAGGTATTTTAATTTTCATGAAAATGAACTGAATTTAAAGTTGAATCATTTCTTATTTATATGACATTAACCACATATGCCTCCATGCATAAAACACACACACACATGTACATATACAGCCATAGCCACACAAACACATATGCCTGAACACACAAACACACAAAGGAATAGAAAGGTGTTGAGTCCAAATTTCTTATTAAAAAAAATGATCGTATTCCATTTGCTTTCAAAGTTTCTTTCTTTTTAATATATTTAAAGTATCAAGCTATCATATATATATATATATATATATATATATATATATATATATTCAAAGACAAAGACAAATACTACTCTCAGTTTCAATCACAGATATTTTTCATGTTGAATTCATACCATCAAGACTCCACCAATGATAGAACATCCAGATACATAATTGCAGAGCCCAGGATTTTTAGGAAAATAATTAAACTTTCATAATCTCAAAGCAATATCATTAGGATGTATACTCTCAGTTGTCTTTCATGCTTACTCTTTTAAAGAGGGGTTAATTTCCTTGTGAAGTACTGAACATGCAAAACAAATTAAGATACTATTTTAATTTGGATAATTTATCTTTAAAAGTATAGTGTGTCGGGAATGTGTTTTGATCAGATCCCAAGAATAGAATGATATGCAAAAGAAAATTTTAACTTTACAATGCATTCTGTTAGATTTTTATTCTTTTGTCTTGAATAAGTAAAATATCTCTTCCAAAATAAAACATTTTAATATCAAATTAAAGGTCAAAAGGATTTTTCATAAGAACATCCAGATTTTGTTCAAATGCTTTACAGTATAATTTAAAATTTCTTTAAAAGAATTTGACTTTTGAAGGGAAGTTTTAATCATAATTTGAGAAATAAATTATTATATCATAAAACTCTTTACTGCAGATAATAGGAAACACTTCCTTCTTCTTCCTTAAAATGTCAGTGTGAATCTGATACATTTTATAGAAGAGGCTCTCAATAATGCCTAAATTCTAAAGATTGCTTTGTTAATTATGTTGTGAATCATCTCAGAAGTATTCGGTATTCAATATGTGTTCTTTTAGTGGCTCATGGTGTCAAATGAGCTCTCCAACATAATCAATTAATGAACAAAAGAAAAAGTCTGAAATTAGCTCTCAAATACTAAGACCGGTAAAAGATAAGGTTATATTTGTCTTATGTTCTTTAGTATATGTTATTTTAAGCTGATTTTTAGTTATGCAAAATAACCTGTTCCATGTTAAAGTCATTGAAGAAGTTATAGTTATCCTGTGAGAACTGGATTATTTACATGAGAAAGAATATACCACCGTGATAAAATAATGCATGTTCATCTAATTGCAACATCTGTTTTTAATTTCAAAGTAAGAGACCAAAACAAACTGTGTTAGTCTAGGCTATTCCAAAAAATGCAGAAATTTCTCTAAGGGTTGTACTGTAATCTTGAGTTCTGACTATGTCTGGAAATGCAATCACTTCTTCTATGTGAAACTCAGCCTTTTCTTCTAAGACCTCTATAGTTTGCACAATTGCTAAAAATTCTTTAAAGAAAATGATTTTGTCTTCAAAATTAGCTTACTTAAGTTAATCAAATGCAAAAATATTTCATGAAAACAAAGGCCCTTTGCACATTTAACTAGACACAATAACTAGCTCAGTGGTTATATGAGATTGATCATTGCATCAAATAAAGACCAAATGACTTAATTAGTCCATACATTTTAATGTGTGATTTTTATGTTAACATCAATGTTAGTAATAGTATTAATTGATATTTAATATAGTAAATATTGCTATAATTGTCCTTACCTATTCACCAAGCATTTCCTGTAGTTGAATTTGGTGTAGAGCAAAGACTTGAGACTTACACAGTTTGTAGATAGGAATCAGCAGCTTGAGCTGACACTCTTTGGTAAAGTGATCATAGCCATATAAAAAACTTGGCTACCCTAAATAAAATGTTTTTGCTTCTTTTACTCCTATTTATTTCCGAGACCAGGTATGTTGTAACCCATGCTGCCAACCAGTTCCCTAGGTAGCTGAGGTGAGATTTGAATTTCTTGTTTCTCCTGCTTCTACACTGATGTCATATAGGCGTGGTCTACTCTAAAGTACTTCCCTATTCTGCCTAAAAAACCTCATATAAAGCCTCTCATTTTGCCCCTTTTCTCAGCCTTTTTCCAGAGTTACTATTTGTTACAAGAATAAATGCCTGTATTTAGAAAGAATATGTTTTTAATAATACAATAATTTCTCCTGTCACAAAATACAATGTTTCAACATGTGATCAATATAAAATGATGAATGATACTTTTTATGCCAAGTCTTTAAAATTCAGATAAGGCTGATATGAAAATAAGACTAAAGTAGATCATTAATCATGTTATATTGATTGTATGCTGTTTCTTACTTTTTTAACAAGGCTGTTGGAAAACCTAATATAGCACACAAGAACTGCTTTAAACACTTCGCCTTCCTAAGAGAGATATCTCTCCTACAATGACATCTTATTTGCAAGTTGTGACTCGTTATCACTTCAAAACAATTAAAATGTTCTACATAATTAGATTACTTTATTATCATTTAATGTAGGGCAAAGCTATTATCTTTCCACCACAAAATAGAGTAAAGGTGTTCTATTCAGAAACACATGTAAATAGAATCGAGACATAATTTGTTTTGTGTTTTTCTGTTTCATGTAATTCCTTGCTACTAAAGACTTTACTTGATTTATTGGGGTATGCTCACTCAACAGTAGGTTAATTAATTTGTTTCTGAACTTTTATCCTCTTAGATTTTTTATTAATCGAGAAACATTGATAAGATCATTACTGGATATTGCCTTACTGTGATATTATACACAGTTAATTATGTATACGGGTCAATGTTTAATTTGAAAGCTAAGCACTTTGATAAAAATCTGAACTCAACAAACTTTTATATTAAGTGAAATAATTTGTAAAGCAAAATTTCTTTTTCTTTCTTTTCCTGACAGGATCTCCTGTAACACATTTTAATCTTTAACTCTCTATATAATTGAGGATGACCTGATACTTTTGCCTCTCCAACCTAAGTGTTATGACCACAAGCCCTTTAGACCTGAGGGTGAAAATCAGAACTACTGTCATGGTAGCAGGCACGTTAAAAATTCGGCAATTTTGTCAGCACCTTGAGTTCTGAATTGCTTTTTGTATTTAAAATTATTTAAATTACAGTAGTATTGTATCACTCTTTCCCTTCCCTTTCCTCCCTTCAGCCCTTTCCACCTGCCCTCTCTCAATGATTCCTATGCCCCTCTGCTCTAAATCTGATAGCCTCTTTTTGATTATTTTGTGTAACATATATTTGTATATATTATATTATATATGTAATAAGTGTGGATGTGAATTGTACAAATATGTAAATACAGCCTGATGTATTTGTTGTTGCTTATTTTTGTATGCTTTCAGGGTTTACTGCTCTGCGTTGGGCAATCAATAAAGGGGCTCATCTGTGAAAGACGTTAATTCCCTTTCCAAGTGCAGTCATTACCTGTTTGTAGTTCTTTGTCTAATTGTGGGATCCTGCACATTTTTTCCTTTTAAATTAGCATGTCAGTTGGCATTATCATTTTTCTTGCATTTTTTATGTGGACATTTCCAGGAGAAACTGTTCTGTTTCTGCCCCAAAGAGATTTACAGACCTTTTGAGATTAACTATTAAGAACTGCTGGCTGGATAATAATCTTACAACTGTCGAGGTAATGAAGGAAAATCGGGTATCTTCTCACAGCCAGTTATACAGTTTCACTCTGATATCATTACTTTGAGAATCAACCAGAGTTTATATTTTCAATTCCTGTCTCCCAAGCTAATGGTTATGAGGGAAGAGACTAATGTCTAGCCAACAATCCAACACTAAACATACCCCTTACTTATTGAACGGCTTTTATCTTTATTTTATTTATATTATTTTTAAACAAAGGGTTTTCACTTGTTTCCTACCTAATTATACTAACTTTTAATAAGTAGCTGATTATTTTCTTCTATTCTCTTGAGTGGCTTTCTAAAATATTATAGTTCTTAACCCTGTGACCCTTTACAGTAATTTCCAATACTGGTTGAGGCTGTTTTCAAAGTTTTATATATAAGATGCTATTAATTCCATAAATCACTAAAAATTGGATCTGAACTATGGAGAAAGTCACAAAGTTCAGAACTTATGGAACCTGTGCTTAAATCACAAATGTACGACTCTGTATCTGCTGCACTTAACCACTCACAGTGTTTCTGCTTCACAGTGACTTTATAGTATCTGGCAAGACTACCAGGAAATTTTAGCAAACAGAGCTATTAAGATAATTGTCTAAATGGGTTGAATCAATCAATCAACTCTTAGTTATTTAAAGGTTGCTTATTTGGCTCTTTATTCTCTCCTCATCTCTCTTTGGCTTTCTGCCGTTGGCCATTTCATTGCTCCTTAGCACTTTCATTAAAGCTTTGGCACAGAAAAGTGAAGAAAAGATAAAAACTAAATGAGGCTATTTAATTTCCCAATAGGCTTAGCAATTTTAACATATTCCTTCAGGGGAGCAGGATGAAATTTGGGTTAACTTACCTACTTATTAGGAAGGTCATATACTTTTAAGTATTATTGCTTTTGCTGATAAGGAAATAAACAGGGGTAATTACAAATGAATTTGAAAAGACAAAATAAGTTGCTTATAATATGTTTCAAAAATAAAATACATCATTGATTATTTAATTATGGTTGCCATAGTTTGCAATGTTCTGTATTCTTCTGGTTTTCTTACAATGAAAGTTTCAGTGAGGACTGTTTTATGTTGAAGACAGTTCTCCAGTTTCAAATTGCTTTTTTAAAGTGGTTTTCAGTTCCCAAATCTGATGTAACCATTAGCGTAAATCAATTCGAGGGAATCTCATGTCTGTAGTGTGATTCTTTGTACACAAGCATTGTTAGGTTTTTTCCCCCTGTGGCAACCAGCAGTAGGCATCTCTGACTCTGTTTTTCATTCATGTAAATTTGCCTTTTCAATATGCCTTATATAAAGGTATAAGAGAGTACATTGTTTCATATACCACGTTTGATTTAGTATAATGTTGTTGGCCTAAATTCATGATGTGGTTCATATTTTTTTTCTTGTCAGTAATAATACATTGACACTTTAAAGTCAATATACTACAATATTTACTTATCAGTTGTTGGAACTTGAGAATGATTATAGTTTGTGGCTAATGTAAATAATAATTTAATGAAAATTCACATGCACATATTTATGTTCATAGATATTCCATTTCTTTCAGATACAAATCTAATCCATGTGAAGAAATGCAGGACCAATATAAAAATCTCTCTCTTTAAAAAAAAATACTTTACTATAGTTGTTTCTGTTGTTTGTTTGTAGTAGTATAATTTATCTAAGCACAAATATTTATTTAAATAATTTAAATATAAAATTTTGCAATAATAGATACTTACATGATGTAAAAGTATGTGTGTATGTATAATAGTTTCATATATTAACATGTATTTAGAATATTCATATATAATTACCTATATACATATACTCCATAGAGTTTTAAGAAATTATTCTGTATCCTCGTTATGCATCTTAGGAAAGCATAAAAGCTAATAATGCAAGGCACATAATGATAAGGTACTATGGCAAATATGGAAAATTGGCAACAAATACATCCCTTCTGGAAGCTGTTGCCAATAAAACATTTGAGAGGCTCTGGATGTGATGTATTAGAATGGCAAGGAAATAAAGACAGTGTTTACCTTTTCAGTCAATACTCAAATAGCTAAAGGAAAAAAGTTAAACCTGTAGAAGACAGAGTATCCATTTTAAACTCATTCTTTAGTTAAATGTAACTGATATTGAGTGAAATATAAATATATTTAGGAAAAAAAATCTTTTTTAACTATATAACTCATGGTTGGTGAATTAACACTTTTCCTTTATATTTTTGATACAATAATATAAAGGCAATTAAAATACTAATTAGATATGCTGTAATTTTGTTTGGTTTAAAATATTTAATTGGAAATAAATACACACAATTAATACATGTTAATTGAAATCCAAATTTGTACATCTAAATAGTTTAAGAAATAATTCAGTATAAATGTATACAAATTTTGACAAGGAAAATTGGCTGATTTCTGTACTTATAGAGAATAAGCTTCACTGCAGTGAACTGGGGTAGAATGTACATAAAATCAACTCTAACACTGATATATATATATATATATATATATATATATATATATTATGTGGATTTGAGAAAATTTCCTCTACTATAGTTAACTTTTAGTGAAATGTGTTCTACAGAAAAAGTCATAAAATATAAAAGACATAAAGGGATAATTACTATGAGTGACTATGAATGTATATACATCCATTCCAATAATTACCCCAATCTCATGGAACAGGGACTTAGGAGTTGTGATATGAGCATTAACTTTTTTAAACTGACAAAAGTACAATCTGTCATTATTCATTTGGTACTAATTGTGTGAATAAAGAGAAGTCTCTTTGTAATAAATCTAAATTTAATTTTTTCTTCATTCAACACATTGTGAGGTTAAGTATATATACATCAACATTACTAAAATGATAGCAGTTTTAGTATATATAGTAAGGCAGATAACACTAATTTAAAATATACATAGACTACATTGATATACACTATATCTATGTTAAATACATCTGATTATGCTATATATATATTAGTATGAAATTCATAGATATTTAATGATTTACAATTCCAATTATATCTTCTTTTAGTTTGGCTTGTACTGCTTTTGTAAAACACTACAATCAAAATCAACGAGGAGAGGAAAGAAAATTTTTTAATTTACAGACTATCCATCATAAAAGGAAGACAGGTTTGGAATTCAAGTAAAGGACTTTGAGGTAGACATGCCTAGAACCTCTGAAATCTCTGAAAAACTAAAGAGCACAAAATATAAACTATTAAACTTACCTCTTTGATTGAAGACTCATCTTAATATCAAGGCTTAACAGAAATGCTTTTAAATGAAACAATGGTTTATCTCATACCCAAATGTTTATATTTATCATATTATAAAGTAAGTATTATTGATAGTAACCTCAATCACAGTCATCATATATGAATTTTTGTTAATTTTCAACTTATGTAAGTTGTGTTAATGCATATAATTTTTTATTTTTTAATTGTGGAATACAATGAAAATTCTATTTCATTATATTTAACTAATTAATTAATCATAGTTAATATTTCATATATTCTAATTCAAAGACACTCTCACTTATGAATTTGATTACAGTCATGTATCCTGTCAAATTCCTGTCAGTCTTCATAAATACACACACAAATATATATGAATATATTATATATTTGTTAGATTTTCTTCATGCATATAAATATGTAATCACCAACTGATTAGAACCATAAAAAGGTTATTTCACAAGAAATATACAGCCACGCCTGGTGGCAAAAGTCTTTAATAGTAGCACTTGGGAGGCAGAGGCCAGCAATCTCTCTAAGTTCAAGGCCAGCCTGGTCTACACAGTAAGACCCTGTCTCAAAACCAAAACAACAACAAAACCCCAGGCAAAAAGCCAATTCTAATTGAATTCACAAGAAATATATGTTCAGATGTATTTACCAGCCATACCAGCAAATCTTTGCATGTGCTAACCACTTTTCCATAACTATGACAAACATACCTACCTGATCAGAACAACTGATTTTTAAACTTTATGCTTCTTTCATACATTACATCTCAACTACAGCTTCCAAACCCTCCAGTCTTCCCAGTTCCTTCTTCCTCCCTTCTCTACAAATTCTAGTTTTGCTAGAATTTCATGTACAATTTAATTTTGGAAATAATAGTAATTTAAAATATATTTTCCTATATTGCTAATTTCTTTAGATTAACTCAATTGTGATACCTACGATGTAAATATTTTGAAAAGAATGAATTTAATAAGCATCTGCAACATGTGAATAACAAAACTAGTTCATCTTTTACTTTTGAAATATCACAAACTCAAAGTATGTAGCTAAGAAACAGTAGAAATGATGGGAAATTTGTTTTGTATTTAAGAATACTGGCAATAAATAAGTAGCTAGGTTTGTGAAAGTAATCATACTAGAAATTCATTTTCTGAAGATGTAAACCTTCATTCAGAGGTAAAAGGTGTTCCTTATTAGAAAAGAAGTCTTTTTTTCTTATCATTAGCTTTGCACACATATTCAAAAGTAAGTCTATATTCAATCTATTTTTTGTTTGAATCTTAGATTAAACTCATTTTTATTTTGAAAAGATAAAATGGAGTTTTGTCACATTAAATATTTATGCTTTTTTTCCTGCTATTGACTTGAGACCCCAAACATTATCTTACGTTCACCTCCCGCTTTTCTACTGTTGTTGTGGCCACAGGCATTGCTCAGTTGATCTGCTGATCAACTGATTTTCTAATCTCAATTGTTTATAAGGTCAAACTTCAAAATCACTAGGTCAATGTACCCATGTAAAATATGCATAAACTGTGCGTAATTGAAGTGATTTTTTATTTATACAAATAATGTCTATCTACAGGATAGTGATGTTTCATGAAATGTAGTTAGTTCTATTGGATATGATGTAAGACATTTCAACATAGTCTGCACAATAATCGTTTCCAGTGGTTCCAGTCTTAAGTTTTGCCAGAATTCTTCAGACTTGATTGTAAATTTATCACAGTAAATTCATCATTTTTTATGTTAAATAGTATTTGAAATATTAAGCAAAATTGTAGAGATTAGAATACTTACTACTCAGTTTTTAGCATTTTATTTTAATTATAAAGAATTTTAATTTTGTCCTAGTTATAATCTTGACAAAATATTATATGGACACATATATAGGCAACACAGGCATTTAATCCTTGTCTAGAAAACTGAGCTTGAAAGATCTTAATTCAAAGTCAGCCTGCTCTGTATAGTTACAATCTGTAAGAAACAAAAGGAAAACACTAATCAATACCTCTATATTAAATAGAAAAGAGTAGCCTGATACGTGTGTGTGCAGGTGTTTGTGTGTATGTGTGTGTTTGTCAGTGTATATGTGTGTATTTGTGTCTATGTGTGTGTTTTTGTTAGGGAAGGTTTAAGAACAATGTGCTTTGAGTGAGCGAAGTACAGAGGTTGATCTTTGTTTTGAAATAGGTTTTCTCATTGATCAAGAAGTTAATAGATTTCACCAGGCTTGCCAACCACAAAGCTGTAGTCCTTTGTCTGTCTCTATTCCACCCATCACAAAAATGCTAGAGAGTTTACTTAGGTTTTGGCATTAGAACTCATGTCCATATTTGTATTATAGCCCGCTAGGGACTGAGCCATCTCTCATGTTCAAGAAAATAATCTTTATAGCATTTCCACATTCATCTTCATCAGATTTATCATTGGATGACATAAAAATTACACAATAGTATCCTGTTCCTTTGATGTAAAAGGTGCATTCATTTTCAAGGGCAACCTTGCCTTTATTAAGATTAAAAGACTGGGCTAAATCCTGGGGAAAAAATTTAGTGTGCATAGGCAAAAACAGTTTATGCTGTGTTTTAATTGACTTTCCTCATTTCACACAAAATAATGGATCCTCAACACCATTCACACTTTTTTAATAGAGTTTGCCAGTGTGAAAGCAGGGACAGTCAGAAGTGTCACATCTATGACACTGCATAGTGATATTTTTCATTTTCTAATTGGAGCAATAGAGCAGTTTTATACCTCCTGCCCTTCTGTCACATTCACTTAAAAAAATGTGCCTGCTCTAGTCATGGGTTGGGTACTAGTTCAGTTGTTCATTATAGTCATATAAATCTTAGATGGGCTTCATTTCTTATTTTCAGAGACGTGTTCTCATTTTTAATATAGTCAACCAATATTTATTGAACAGTATAATGCAAAACCTAAGTGGAAAATAAAACTTCATTTATGATGTCTGCAGCATTGGCATGGTTTAAATAATATTTTAATATTCCTTTGATTGGGAAAGTATAGGAGCCTACTATGGTATGAGTATTATATGAGAGATGGGAGCTGGTACAGAAATCAGAATAAAGTTGTTAGGAGTCATTATTTTATGAACCAAACACTCTGGAATAAAACTAAACAGTAATGAAAAACCAGGCAACATGCAGAAGGAGGTGATGGGATGCATATAGAAATAAGTAGTTTATATTGAATGTTACTATCCCAGAATAAGTTTGAAAAGTGAATTATCTCTTATTAGTTAATTTCTCAAATTTTATGGCTAGAAAATTTTAATAAAAAAAATCAACTGCAAGTTCTAGAAAATTTCTTATGCTTAATCACTGAATCACTGTTTTAGAATGGTTGCCTATTATTTCTTTTTTAATTTATATTTATTTTATTGAAAATAGATTTCTTTTTCATAAAATATATCCCAGTAATTGTTTCCACTACCTCTACTTCTCTCAGTTTGTCCCTAACTTCCTTCCTTTCTAGATTCACCCCTTTTTGTTTTTCATTAGAAAAAAATTCAAGCTTCTAAGAGATAACAATCAAACAAGACAAAATACAATAATATGAAGCAAAAACAATCTAATTGAAGTTGTACATGTATGTAGGATCGTAGTCCCAAGAATAGGCACAACAGTTAGAGACCCACTCATTCTCACAGTCAGGACTGCCCCTGCCCCCAAAAAGCACTAAGCTATAGCTATAATATATACATAGAGGACCTGCCGAAGATCCACGCAGGCCCTTTGTTTGCTGTTTCAGTCTCTGTAATCTCATATGTGCCTTGCTTAGGTGATTCCGAGGATTTTGCTCTAGTGCTTTCCTTCATCTCTTCTGGCTTTTCCAGTCTTTCCACCTCCCTCCTCTTGGATTCTCCAGAACTCCCATTTAAACTCTCCCTCCACAGTATCGTCTGGTGGTGGGTTTAAGCATCTGTTCTCACCTGATGTCAGAGAAAGTCATTCTGATGGGAACAGAATAACTCAATGATCTATGAGGATAGCAGAATATCATTAGGGGTCATTTTATTGATACATTTTTTAAACCAGTTACGTTTATGTGTACTTTTGTTCTCTTGGTTATCTAGTTTCTTGTTATTGGTTATCCAAGCAGTGTCAGCCATGGCTTCCCCTTTTCGAAGTGGGTCATAAGTATATCAGACATTGCTTTACTTCTCTCACATGCTCTGTGCCAGCATTACCCTAGCATAATCTGAAGGCAGGACAGAAGTTTAGGCAAAGAATTTGTTCCTGGATTGGTGTTTATACCTCTACTTTGGGAACTTGCAGAGTAGCTTCTCACAGCAAAGAGACTGTAACATAGTGGTTAGTACTCCATACAGACTCCAGCTGAAGTTTACCATTTCCAATTAGTTGTGTCGCTGTTGTCCTCAGCAACAGGTCCTAACCATTGGTTGGCAAAGAACAACACTTTGTCTTAGTAGCCGTCTGGATAGTTTCTATGGGAACTCCTTGGTCAAGAATTCAATTGAATGCAACCAAGAACATTCACTGGAAGCCTTACATGGCTGTAAGAGATGAGCATTACTAGAAATATTCCTTAGGATCATCTTCATACATTCTAGTAATTTCCCATGGCCCTTTTTTGACACCACACTCCAGTTGCCCCAAATTTCAGCCATTTCTCTCTGCATATTCTCCCTTCCCAGCATCTCCCTCACAACCCAATCCCCCATGCCCACCACCCTCCAGTCTGCCCATAACATCTACTCTATTTCCCCTTCCCTGAGAGATGCATGCATCCTAACTGTACCCTTCTTCTTTATCTAACCTCTTTTAGTCTACAGAGTGTAGCTTAGTTACCATTTGCTTAATGGCTTCTCTTCACTTATGAGTAAATACATATCAACTTTTATATTTCTGGGTCTGTGCTGCGTCACTCGAAATAATTTTACCTAGTTCCATCCATTTGTTTGAAAGTTTAATGATGTCAGTTTTTAATCTGAGCAGTACACCATGGTGTAAATGCAATACATTTTCTTTATCCATTTTTCTGTTAAGAGATATCTAGGTTGTTTCTAGTCTCTGGTTATTATATATAAATCCACAATGAACATAACTGAGAAAGTGTCCTTATTGTAGAATTGCTCAATTCTTTTGATACATGCTCAAGAATGGTATGATTGCCTTTTGCAATAGATCAATGCTCAACTTTCTGAGGAACTGCAATATTGACTTTCACAGTGGTTTTACAAGTTTGCTCACATATCAGCAGTGGAGGGGTACTCCCCTTGCTCCACCTTCTCATCGGCATGAGCTGTCACTTACTTTATTGATCTTTGCCATTCTGACAGGAGAAAGATGGAAACTTAAAGCACTCTTGGTTTGCAATTCCCTGATAGCTAAGGATGTTGAATATTTCTTTCTCAGTCATTTGAGTTTCTTCTAATTATTATTTTTATATTATTACCCAATTTTTATTGGGTTATTTTGTTTTTGATATCTAGTTTGTTATTTGTTTATCTTTTTAGTATTTGTCCTTTATAGGATGTGGAGTTAGTAATAATCTGTCCCATTTTGTGGGTCATCACTTTATCCAGTTGTGGCATAGTCATATCTAATGAGAATGGCAAAAGTCATAAAGCCAGTACAGCTGCTTGACAAAGATCCAGCAAAACTGAATCATATGATGGCTGCCTTGCCACTTTTGATTTTGATCTCTGCATGGTTCATATCTGAGGAACATTTTGTGCAATTTGAGGATAATGGATTGATGGAAAATTAATTTTTTAAGAAGAGTTTATGCCTTCCTACGGGAATATCACTTCTAACTTTTTCTAGACAAGCCCTGAGAATACTACTCCTCCCTCTTTTCGGGAGATATTCTTACCAACTTTTCTTATACCTTGGTGGTTGTGACACATATAAGGAAGCCAGAGGACTTTTTATGAGATGATGAGATATTCTCATAACCTCTGTCTTTGTACTTAACCTGTAACAAGATTATCAAAACAAAGTAAACTTGAAAACGTCAACAAGATTCAGTGGGCTAGAGGCCTCATCAGCAAATAAGGTTATAAATAAATAATGTTCCTATTACTTAGCCTATTATGTGGTATATTAGCCAATAAAATTATGTCAACTGAATTTACAAAGGAAATTGTATTGATAGGAAAAAGATGCTGTGGAAAGATGATGAAAGAATGAGGTGTTAGGACCTCCCTTTGTTAAAAAAAAATTAGATAATGAAGAGTCACTGTGGTGTTCCATGACTATGGAACATATGAACAAATTGTATAAAGATATAAAATGTAAGCATTTTATTATGCCATAAATTGACTAGCAACTGGAGCAGCTTTGGCCTGAGGAATCTTCTGACCATTACGAGTTAATAATATACTACTTGGGACATGACAATCTACCTAGAGTTGCTTTCAAATGTTCTATATAGTGTCACTGAAGTCATTGGAACTGCCAGCCTAAGAGCAGGCTGCCATATACCTTCTGAGTCTTAAATATTGGATTATGGGGTTGATTAGTAAAATTGGTTAAAAAAGATAACTTTATAATTGATGATTAAACATAGAGAAAAAGGATTGTAAAAGATAGCTCTGTCATATCATGGTTTATCAATGAATGATAAACTAATGATTCCTGATGTACCAGAGAAAAAGTTAAAAACACGTGATTAAAAAAAAAAAGATGTGATCTATCTTTTTGAACAATACAAAGCTATCCCTACTTCCTAAATTTTCTATAAATAAATAACACTCTGACCATTAGTCAGTCAGGCTGCAAGATTCCTCTGACCATCATACCTGGCTCACCCTTCCCTCTCCTATTCCTTGACTCCTCTCTGGGACATGGCCACCCCTGAGGCTGAATGCTGGAACAAATGAATGTGTCTTTTGTCTTACATAAAAGTCTTTACAGTTTCATAAGATTCCACTCATTAATTATTCATCTTAGTATCTATTCTAATGCTATTCTGTATATCACTCAAGACAATGAATTCAGTTATTTCCCATTTTGTCTTATATCAGGTTCAGTGTATGTTGAGGTCTCTGATCCCCTTGGACTTGACAGGTATGTGGATCTTCTTTCATTTTTATGCAAACATACATCCAGCCTTAACAGCATTATTTGCTGAAGATGCTGCCTTTATATGGTGTTTATTTCTGGATTCTTTATAAAAATCAGTTCATAATTTTGTGGATTTATATTTGGGTCTTCAAATCAATTTCTTTTATCAGTGTATCTGTTTTTATGACAATATCATGTGGGTTTTGTCAGTGTAGCTCTGTAGTAAAATCTGAAGTCAGGAATGGTGATCTTCTAGGAGACCTCTAAAGGCTCAGGAATGTTTTGGTTATCCTGGGGTTTTTGTTTTTTTTCACGTGAAGTTGAGAATTATTTTTGTTAAGTCTGTAAAGCATTGTGTTGAATTTTTGAGCGAGATTGCATTGAATCTGTAGATTGCTTTTAATAGGATGGCATTTTAGTACATTAATTCAATTGATGCATGAACATGGGAGACATTTTCTTTTTTGAAAGCTTCTTCAAAGTTTTGAAATTTTTATTATACAAGTGTTTCACTTACTTGGTGAATGTCACTCCAAGATATTTTATGCAATTTACGGCTATTATAAATGATGTTATTTCTCTGATTTCTTTATAAGTCCATTTGTCATTAATATATAGGAAGTCTCTTGATTGTTTTTGAGATTTGTTTTGTGTCCAATTATGTAATCACTTTTGGAGGAATTTTTATGAGATGCTAAGGAGAAGGCATATTCTTTTGATTTGGTTAAAATATTTTATAAATATTTGTTAGGTCCATGTGGTTTATGATGTCTGTTACATCCAATATTTTTTCTGTTTTGTTTTTTTTTCTGAATGACCTATCAATTGTTGAGAGTGGAGAAATAATGTCTCCCACTATCTGTGTATGAGTATCAAAATGTTATTTAAGCTGTAGTGGTATTTCTTTTGCAGACATGAGTGTCTTCGCTTATGGGGCAAAGATGTCAGTGATTGAAATGTCACCATGATGGATATAGGGATTTTTGTTTTGATGAATATGGAATGTCTTTCTCCATCTCTTGTATTCTGTTCGTCAATCTTACCTCTGTAGTTCCTCTTCATACTTTTTTTTTTTCCAGAGTTCCCTCAGCTTTGCGTCTTCATTATTGATCCTATTTCCATTTTCAGGTCTTCAACAGTTTTTATCTGTTTCCTTCAGCTGTTAATTTATATCTTCCTGGCTTTTTAAAATTGATTTATTAATTTCCTTCAATTGTTGTATTTTCCTAGATTTCTTAAAGGACTTTATTAATTATCTCCATAGGGAACTCTAACATCTTCATATAGTTGGTTTTAGGATCTTTTCTTTGTGCCTCAGCTCCACTGGAATATTTAGCACCTGCTGCACCAGGAAAGCTGTGTATGCTCTAGTGGAGATGTATTGCCTTGGCTGTTATTGATTGTGTTCTTAAGCTGATGTCTAGGCATGTGGGTTTGGGATGACTATAGATCTCAGTGCTGATTTCTGGGTTTGTTTTTGTTGAGTGAGTGTTTTTCCTTGGTTTCTGTTTCTTCTCTGGCTTTTAGAGGTTGCGACAACTGTTTGTTGCCTGATTTACTTTCTTGCTAAGTTGGTTTTCTCATTGGCAGCACCTTTTATATTTGGAAGCTGGGATACTGGTATGAGTTGTGGGAAAATTTGATGAAGATCTTTGTGATCCATTGGAGATGGGAACAAAGAGGAAAAGGAGATTGGATAGGTTTTCTGCTACAGATATGGGATGAGAGTGAGGGCATTGGATCTTAGGAGCAGTAGAAGAAGGTTGCTTTCAACTTTAGCCTACTTTTTTCCTCAGGAGGAGTAACCCTTGTGTTGGAGTGAGTGCCTGCCACAAGTTAGGGTCCACAACAGCAATGAGTGAAGGGTGGGAGGTTTTAAGGGGAAGATCTGTGAGATCCAAAGATGTTCAAAACAGAAAGCCAAAGAAGGATTCCATGGAAGGCATGTACAGCCACAGAGTTGGGAATGAAACTAGGGGATTGGATCTAGGGGAACAGAAGGAGATTAGCAGGTCTTTTGGCAACCTGCCTGTTTTTCTGGAATGTGTGGCCTGTGGGAGTTAATGGGTGAAATAATGTGACAGAATCGGAGAAGGGAAATTTGGAGATGATGAACTGTGGTATCCGCAGGGAGTGTGGGCAGTGGGGGGAAGGTACTTTCAGCTGTGTAACACAAGGTCAAGACTGGAAACTGGAGGAGAGGCAGGAGTGGTGAGGCAGGTCTTCAATTAGCTCACCTGTTTCCTTTTCTGATTAGCCTTTGTGTTCCCAGTGAATCCCTGCTGGGGTTGGAGGTTGGCATAATGGGGTAAGTAGGGAAAGGAAGGTTGAGGGAGATATTTGTGATCCATTGATGATGTAGTCAGAAGAAAAACTGCTGCAGGTTTTTTGCTACAGATCTTGTGAAGTGACTGGTCATTGAAACCCAGGAGCAGTAGCAGGGGTGTTGTTCTGCCTTCAGTCTATGTATTCAGCTATGTTTAATTTTTTTATCAAATCCATTAAAAATGTTTGTAGATCATTATTGCAACAATCTTTTCTCTCCTACTTCCACCTGAATTTTTACAACTGGTAAAGTTGCATTAAATTGTTTATACGAAATTCTTCTTCTTTTAATACTACTACCTTCATACATCATAAATATAACCTTTAAGAAAACTTACATTTTAAAAGTTTCTTGTTGGTGACATACATGGTGCTGTTTTTCTAGTCATGTCTAGAAAAATAAAGGTATGAACTATCTTGAGCTCCCTATTTCTTCTTTTCCTTATTTTGTCCTTTCTTTATATTTCTTTCCTTTTTTTTTCTTTTCTTTTACTTTCACTATTTTCTTTCTCCTCTTATACTGCAGATTAGTCAAAAACTTTTGATACTATATAATTTTAATATTTCTCATTGGTGATGATATCAGTGATGCTTTTTATAATAAAATGCTATTGATTAGTAGAATATCTAGGATGTTCATTTCATTGTCTTTTGATATTCCTACTTTTTAAGTAGACATGACACTGTACAGATGGAATATTTGTATATGAATGTCTCCAGTTCTCCCACTACCCTCCTGTCACACAGTTACAGCACCATATTCCTTATTCCTCAAACTTTTGAAATCATTATTTTATATAGGCACTTTTTGCCATTTACTTAGGATATTTCAGAAGAAATGATTTTTTACTCTATTTAGTTTGGCTGAGAGCTTTGGCTAACAGCTGGGTTGCTGCCCAGGGTCACTGTTACCACTGAAGGCCGGAGGAATGTTCATGATCTTTGCTGCCACCTGAAGCTCGGTTGATATGTGTGGTCTGTGCCATGGGAGGATCATGTAGAAGTCCATTATTCATGCTGCAGCAGACTATAAAAGGCAAGGAAGCTTCTTTGAAAGAGTTATTGTTGACTGCAGATTCTAAGTTGAGAATGACAAAGAAATCTTCTGTGTCTGTTCTCACCCTTCACTTCCCCCATAAAAGAAGCACTCTAAACAGGAAGCCAATGAAGATACCTCTTATAAATTGTGATAGGGTTTCTGAAATGAAGCCATTCAAAGTTTATGGCTTATCATGTGAATAAGTATAGGGAAGGACTCATATCTTTAAGGAGTAGGACACTGGGAGTTTGACCATGAACCAGCTAAAATAGGGATAAAACCAATTGAACTCATTATTATTTACCTCTCTTTTCCTTTTCTTCTGTCATTTTGAGGAGGCCTCAAAAGTAGGGGTGAACTTGGGTAGAAGTGGATGTGAACAGGGTGCATTGTGTGAAATTTCCAATAATCAATAAAAGTTCTGTGTCAAAAAGTGTGACTTCATAAAACCGAAAAGCTTCTGTAAAACAAAGGACACTTCCATTCAGATAAAGCAGCAAACTACAGAATGGGAAAATATTTTTACCAACTACCCATCTATTTGTGATATAAAACAAAAGTTTATAAGGAAGTCAAAAAAACAAGTTATCAAGAAAACAACCCAGATAAATAAATGAAGTATAGATTTAAACAGAGAATTCTCAAAAGAGAAACACAAATTTCTGAAAAGCATTTAAACAAATGCAAATCATTCTTAGTCAACAGGGAATTGCAAATCAAAACCACTTTCATATTTCGTATTACACCACTCAGAGTGCCTAAAATTAATAAAGCAAGTGACATCTCATGCTGCCAAAAATGTGAAATAAGAACACTCATCCATTGATGGTTCAAGTGCAAAATTTCATAGCCACTATAGAAATCAGTGCGGTGATTCCTCAAGAAGATGAGATTCAATTTAACTCAAGATCCAGCTATACCACTCTTGGGCATATACTTTAAGAGTTCTTCCTTCTACCACAGACACACTTGATCAAGCATTTTAATTATTGATTTGTTCATTCTAGACAGAAATTGGAACCAAGCTAGATGTCCTTAAACAGAAGTATATATAAACAAATGGTAATATATAACAGAGAATCCATGAGATATCAAAAGAGGTACTCATAAAATTTCCAAGTAAATGTTTGTATCTTGAATAAATCATCCTGACTGAGGTAAAACAGACCCAGAAAAACAAATATGTTATGTATTTGCTTATATTTTAATATTAACTGTTAAGTCAATGATAATCAAGATAGAGTCCAACATAACCACAGTAGTTTTGTGTAGAGTATGTCATTGAGGAGTAGGACAATAGAAAAATCTAGAAAAGAGGAAAAATAGTTATGGTTGGATTGGGGCTGAGCTGGAACTGGAGGCTAAACTACACAGGAAGAGGGAAGGGCCAGATGAGGAAGTGAATACATGGAGACACAGCTAGTAGATTTCCACACTACCTCTCAAATGCCCATCAGTTCCAGTACTAGGATTGAGTTTCTCTAACTAGTTTTTGGCCAAAGTGTCTCTATGGGCACCTCCAAACTATCTAGACTGTTAAGACCATGTTTTTCTCTCAAAAGCTGACAAGTTCCATTGCTCAAGACAATATTTACACAACTTATTGAAGATTGAGTAGTTAAGCTGATGCATACAAAGACCTCCCACTTTTACCTCTTTTTGTATTTGGTAGAAGCTATTCTGCAAGCTACCAAAGAATAAAGATGAACAAGAATCCAATCAAAGACCTTTCATATACAACATCCTCCTATCTCCATGCTATGTTATATGATAGTGACAAAAATCTTATATGAATAACCAAATAAGGTCTGATTTTATGTAAGGTACACTGTACAGAAAGCCATGATGAAAATGATTGGATCACTAAAATACAGGAACCTAAGACTAGACAGCTCGGAGACGTACAATAAACCCAAAAACATCTGTTCTAAAAGAAAAGCACTAATAAAATGACACCTAATGACACTCTGCTATTCTCATAGACCGATGTCTTGCTCAGCTATCCTCCTACTTCTATTCTCCTACTGTGGATAGATTCAAATACAGAGATCCACAGCCAAATAGTACACAAAATGTATATAAATTAGAACACTAAGTCTTAATTCAGAGGTGTCCATATTTTCCCTTTGTTCAGCATGAGGAAACCCCATATTAGTGGAAAAGGAAAAAGTGTAAGAGTCACAAGGTGTTGTGGACACTAAGAAAATAAGCCCTCTAAATCAACATAATATGTGTACATGTGAATTACAGCATGCAAAGGGTCTTCAGACGTCTGCAGTGTTTTGAGTTCTAGAGCCGAAGGGTGAAGGGGACACATGCCTGCATCTGCTAACTCTGAAGCAATCTCTCATCATTAGCCACTTGCAAATGAAAATTTAGTTTCATCTAAGGTATAGTCAACAGAAAATGAACTCAATGGCATTGCTGGAAATTATTTGTCTCATAATGTCATGTCAGGATCTTTCTTTTATTCTGTGATTTATCTCAGAATTTTATTTTATTTTATTTTGGCTTATACGTTTTTTCTCTCTTTTTACCCCACAGGTCCTATTAATATATATTATGGCTTCCATTTTTGTAATTTTATGGAATTCCCAAGGATGAAATTGGGTCAATCTCTGTTTCTGGTGCCTCCTTTTAGTCTCTTTGCATCCATTTTTTTTAAATTTTGTTATGATGCATTCATTTCTCATTTATCTTAATGTATTTTATTTTCCTCTATTTTCTTTTACTATTATTTCATAGAAGCTTAGGTGTCTTCTAATTAGAGTCAGAGAGGGAGTGGTTGCAGATGGAAAGGGAGGTGGGGAAGAGCTGGAAGTAGTGGGAGGAGAATTGATAATCAGAATATATGGATGTAGGAAACTTTTCAGCAAAAGGACAATATATATCAAAAAGAGAAGGAATGTCTTTAGCCAAGACAAGACTAAACTTAAGATGGTTGGTTATATGAGTATCCTCAAAAGTTTTATTTTGCTACAATATAGCAAATTCTGAGCATATGTAATCACACAACACAGTTTCTGTGTTTCAAAAAGTTCTAGAAGCAGACTTGTCAATCAAAGGATCTGTATTGATTTTTATCTCATGAAAAATTGACCTTTGGAAAATATTTTTCAATTACTCTCACTGTAATGGGAGAACATAATGGTGATGTCTCAACAACTGAGTGGATTTTATTCATATGTGTCAGAATATAAGAGAATAAATTATTAATATGTCAAATAATATAAGTAATGGGAATTCATAGATTGACTTAAAAAAATCATTGAGATGGTAAAAATATTCTTAAAGACAAATATAAGAGACTGAAGTGAAACTGTTACTCAAGTTGTGTTATCTAAATGCATAACTGAAATTAATCTATGATAATGCTTCAAGGCAACCTTGGTGCTATACTTACATACAAAAACTATGCGACTAAGGAATCATGCTGTAACAAGTATGTACTGGATTCATGTGAATAGCACTTTCCCAAACACAACAATGCTTACTCAATAAATTTTGCACAGGCGAAATAAAAACAAATCCTCACATTGAAGGGAAAAAGGGAAAAAATGTTTACAAGACAATTATTTCACAATCAGTCACAACTTTTCATAATGTGTCATTTACAAAGTCATTTTATTTTAATAGTTATTTCAAGGGTGCAAGTGACCTTTAAGTGAAGAGAAGACAAAAATAAAATTTACTGATTGTTTTTAATTTGTTTTTGGAAATGCTGACATGTTGTCATGTTAAAATGTCTCTAATTAGAAGATGGGGGGTAATAAGAAACATAAGTTTGTAAGTGTTTATTATAGAACCATATCCAACTGTATGTCTGAGTTTGGATTTACAGCCCTTGTGTACACAGAATGTGTCAGGATATATTGAAAATTGCATTGGTGGTTGGTGTAACTAGAGCCCAAAGGAGAATCAGTATAGCTGAATGGGTGAGCATCAAGTTAAATGAGAGACCATGCCTCAAAAACAAAACAAAATAAACAAAACAACAAAAGCAGTGAAACAAAAAAAAAAGGAGAAAGAGAAGAAGAAAACTGGAGGTGGGATAAGTTGTGTATTGGTATGCACACAAACATGGAAACATGCAAATCTAAAACACACATGCAATCTCATGAGACATGGAGATGAAAATTGACAACCCATTTCTCACTTTGTATTTCCAGTGTTCACAGTTCGCATTGTATATTTCATCATTCAAATTCCAAAATCTATCACAATTTTGAAGTTTCTTGATGAAAATATTAACATATATGCAGGGAATTTCTGAAGTAGCCCCTATTTTTTTAATAAAAATGTAGATTCTTCATTGTATATGATTAAATGTAAACAGTTTTTATTCTTACTGAAGTGTGAAATAATCACAGGAAAAATCCTACTGAATGTTAAGTACAGAAACAATATTTTCTCAATGTTTCCTTTCAACTGCTTGATCAATATGTCATTGTACAAATTATGATACATAGCGCAAATGGTACTAGGTAAATAAAATCAAGTTGTTTTTCTGTACATTGTATAACTAAACACTTTTTAATTTTTATATTTGTTGTATTGGTTCTTTGAGATTTGGACAACATTTTTTGATTCTCTTTACCACTTCTACCTCAACTCCCCACATATCCACTGCTCTTTTACTACCATCTATAGACACATGGCAAACAAAGCAAACAAGGCTGCTTGTGTGTTTTCGGCTGTCCTGGCCCAAAATAATCACACAGAAACTATATTAATTACAATACTGTTTGCACAATAACTTAATTGTATTTCTAGCTAGTTTTTACTACACCTTAAATTAAATCATTTCTATTACTCTGTGTATTACCGCGAGGTTTGTGGTTTACTAGCAATGCTCTGGGGCATCTGTCTCCTTTGGTGGCTACCTGGCATCGCTTAGTATCTGCCTACTCTTTCTCTACATCTCTGGATTTCCAGCCTGCCTTTACTCTGTTGAGCCATTGGCCAAAAGCAGCTTCTTTATTAACCAATGGCAATGAAACATATTTCAGCATACAGAAGAGAATTCAACAAATTATTTTTTTTCTTTTTGTTAAACCCATTTGGACCAATTTGTGCTACCAAAATATTTTTGCTTGTGTTGTCTTCTATGGAAGCAGAAACAGTTACTAAGACCTCATTCTTAAAGAAAACTTCCTCTTCCTCTTCCATCACCTAAATATTACCAATAGATGTTCAATTATGAGCTAGACTTCGTGGGAAACTCTTCCCCCATGCTGGGATTTGCTCTTTATTAAGACTGAAAAGAATTTGTGCATGATATCACAACTTCTGTGAGTCTGTATATTCAGATGTTCAGCTGGATATGGATGACATTGTCTTCATGCACCACCGCTCAGTCCCATAGTTTTTCTGCCCTTTTTGACACAATATTCTTTGAAACTTTGGCAGATGTGCTAGTGGTTATATATCCCATGTAGTACTGTGTTTTTTTAGACTCTTATTATCCATGTCTTGGCGCAGTATCAATCTCTAGTGCAAACAGAATATCCTCTAATGAATGTAAAAAGATGCATTATATGAATAAAAATGATTAGTTATGAAGATTTGGTTTAATAAGATAAATAGGGTAAGTTATTTCTATGGACTTTGTATGGATAGCCATATGTTTTTGTCCTGATAGTGTTGCCAGATATAGGTTTTATCTAGGAGTGGGTGGTATATCATCTCAGAAAGTTATTGGCTACTCCCATGGTGTTTATGCCACTGTCTCAACAGTGGGCAAGGCTTTCCAGGCCTGTTATTGAACCTCTAGCTGCTCAGAGCTGATTAATACTCTTCATATGTTACCTGTCCATAAAATGCAGGTAACAGTTAAGTTTTGAAGCTGGGTAAGACTGAAGACTTCTTGTCTTCTCTAGTAGTAATCTTGACAGCTGTCAGCATTATGGAACCTATGCAGTAACAAAGATTCTCCCAAACCTGTGGATCTTGATTTGTCCATGCTTTAACTCAAGCATGTGGTATCGTCAACAATGGGATGTTTCGATGAAGTTTTGGAGAGTCTCCAAGAAAACTGATAATTGTTTGGATTCTATGAAAATTCACTGATGAAAACTACAAATTAGCAACCTATCGTGGCATAAACTTTTATTTTTATTGCCAGTAAAAGAGAAAATTATTAAACTTCACATTTGTTCCTTTCCAAATCCTCCCTTATGCTCCCTACCTCTATACCCTCACAACATCATGTGCTTTTTTAAAAAAAGAAAATCAATTAGTACATTTAATGCTGTCAGTATGGCCATAGTTGCAAACTTGAAGCTTGAGTAGCCTCTCACAGGCTTCATCCATGAACAAACCTGATTCACTATTCTTCCATAAAAGAACAACAGTTGCCAAATTCTTCTGAACTAGAACAAGACTTCATTATTCTCTGACCCATCCATGCTGACTTGGAATGATTTTATAAAAGTCTTATGCATGTTATTGCAGCCACCCTGAGTTCCTATGTATAGGATTTCTCACGTATTAAAAAACCACTATTTTGCTACAATTATTCTACAATCAATTTCTTAAAAAGTTCCCTAAGTGATTTAGTTTCCTAAACGTCCTTTTACTAAACGATAGTTGTACCTTTGAAAAAGAGTGTGATGTATATGTCCCAAAGAGGACTGAGAACTTTTCAATCTCTTGTTCTTTTCATATTGACAACTTGTGTTACCTTTATTAATTACCATCTACTACAAAAAGAAGTCTCTCTGATGAAGGCTCAGAGATACAATCATCTATGATGGGAATGATAAGCATATAGAGGTAGTTTAACACTAATTTGATTTATTAAATTTTAGCAGGTTATCCCTTACATACTATGTGTTTTACTTACTAACTTAGCATATTGTATTTTTTTCAAATATAGGAAGTTTTTAATTCTTCAGTGAAATACTTATCATGTCTATAATTCCATGCTCATGTTTTACTGGGGGTTCACTTTTGTGACAGTGTGGTATTGGGATCATGCCATCGCACTAATGTGTTGTGGTTAATCTACTTTTTTATGTCTAGAAGTATATGCTTTGCGTGGCTGGCTTCATGTTTGGTTGATATATATTTAGAACTGCAAATGACATCCTGATAGATTACTCACTTTTTATGGTGCACTGGTATAGTTAGATTTTCTTTTACTCTAGCCCCACATTGGAATGTCCCATAGTGAAACACCTTAAGGAGTATAGCTATCAACTCTTCTTGCAATTTCTGGTAAAATTCTGCATTAAAACCATCTGGTCCTGGGCTTTTTTTGGTTGGGAGGGTTATTTTTAAATGACAGCTTCTATTTCCTCACGACTTATAGGTCTATTTAAATTGTTCACCTGGCCTTGTTTTAATTTTGGTATATTGTATTTATCTAAAAACAAGTCCATTTCTTTTACATTTTCCAGCGGTGACAATAGATTTCTTGCTGAGAGTTGCAAAATATAAGTATCAATGGTAGGAAGATTTTCTTTAAACAAACTTAGTCAAATTCTGACTAAGAGTAGACTCGACAGATGGAGACTGAAACTCACAGTTGAGATATCTGTTAGTGAACCTAGAATCTTGACTAAACATTGAGTAGTAAAAATGCTTTCTTCAGTAATTTTCTTCTAGAGTGATTAACATTCTGGGACTATAACTGAAATAAAATCAAAACCTATTCTCACCAATTTGGAAGTAAATAAAGCATACTTATCTAGTTCATTTAGGGGAAAAAATCACAGAAAAGGAATCAATACAAGTTCAGGTGATATTTCCTTTGAAATAAATTATATAAAGAAATTTTCCTAGCATAGCTTGCCTACAGTAGGTTAATTTACCATGAAAAAGCTATTAGATTTCATCATTTTCTGAAGATATTTTGCTATAGCATTTTACACTGTAAACTCAGATTTGCTTCACTCAAAGGCAAGGTTTCTATTTGAGATTCCCAAGTGCTAAAATAATAGAGCATAGACAAAACTCACTGCAATTAAGGTAAACATTAGAAGATCCATGCCAATAGAAACTTTATGGAAATGTGGTATTAAATCTAAAGTTAGACATTTAAGCAAATAATATAAAATAATAGAAATAAATGTACGACATTTTATATTGTAGGATGGAAGGTCCATGGGGATTAACTTATCCATTGTGGCATATCTACTGTGTTGTTGTTTTTCAGTTCATGTTTTGTTAGTCATGTAGATAAGATTCAACTGGTGTAGCTTGATATTCCTAGAAAAGAGAATATCACAGCAAATTCCTTGTTCCTTTGACTCCTATATATAATCCCAAACACATAATCTCCATCTTTTTGATAAGTAGGCCCATTCCATTCTCTAGTTGTAATCTCATAATCAATACTTTTCCTCCTTCCCACCCTTGATCCCTTAATTTTGGTCCCTTTTTACTTTAAGAAGATTGCTTTATCTTTTGGCTGAATAGTATGTCTTTTTGTCACTGAGACAGAAGATCCATTTTGTTTACTATCATGCTGACTAAAAATACTTGAATATGTATACACACATACATGGATTTGTTAGGGGGTCAATGAGTGCTAATTTCATTTTTAATCTTCATTCTGTATCTTTCTGTCTGTCTCTGTCTCTGTCCCTCTCTGGTCTCTGTCTCTCCATCTCTGTCTCTCTCTGTGTGAGAGTGGTGTGTGTGTGTATGTGTGTGTGTGCATGTAACGGGAATTCAAGTATCCCAGACTGGGCTGAAAATTTCAGTATAGCTAAGGATTATTGTAAACTTCTGAACTTCCTGGCTCCACTTTCTAGTGCTTAGATTATAGGTGTATACTATTTATAAGTATATACTATATCAGTCTTATGATGGGGATATGTAATGCAGTGCTCTTGCAAGCAGGATAAACAGTGTAATTAGTGAACAACATACCCAGCCACTGTTTGAATAGAATATTGATATTTTCGTTAATGTAACCATTTCCTAAGCATGCATTCAAGGCACTAGTCCTCAAATTTAAATAAAATTTTATCAGTTTGTCTAATGTGCACTAAGTGTGGTATAAGTCATTAATAGGTTGAGATCAAACATGAAATTATGTGCTTGAGAGCAAATCTCTGCTAGCAAGAACAACATTTAGAAGCTTAAATATGTGTGGAATTGAACAGATAACGGTTGTCTCCTGCAGATACATCTTTCAGGATGAATAAAAGCATTTGTATAATCTGTTGGAAATATTCAGCTTTACCTTAAAGCAAAGAGTCCCAAAGTGCTCATATTGAAATATGCCAAAATGATATCAGTTAGAAATAATAATCATTGGAAATATGTGTTCTTCCTATTTGTTTTATTATCAACAATGCTTATTCATATATTTTAACTATATATATATTTCATAAAATCAACGTATACATGCATTACTGTGTGCTTATGTATGTCTTGTATGCATAGTTCCTATAAGATAAACTTATGAAAATGTCCATTGGCAATTTTTTGAAGACATATATATCCTGATGTGAAAAAATGATAAAATCAGCAGTGAATGTTTAATTTAAAAAAGAGAAATTTAAAAAATGAGTAGCTAGAAGCAAGATATTACATGGGGTGACTGGCAGATGAAAGACTAGAACTAAACCCAGAGCAGCCAGAGGCAAGGCTTCAATTATTTAATAGTCCTTTCTTTGAATGTTTATCTTCCCTGTGGAAGGTGCACTAAGCTCTTTTCACACATGTATTTATTAGTGAATTGAGGATCTGCAGGGTTCTGCACTGTGTCGGAAGATGGAAAATTTTGTGTTGTAAAAACTAAGCCCCCCACCCCCATACACAATGGATACTTGTTGCCATGTCCTTCAAAGTGCTCCCTCCATTCGCATGAGCAGGTATAAGGACAGAGAGCAAAGACAAAATTGAAATGAAGTGGGCATGAGAGCCAGAATCTCTTGATACTTCTATCAATACAAACATAATAAACCAATGAAAGTAGAAGAGTAAAACAGTTAAGAACATTTTTCAGTGTTAAGAAGGTAAAATAAAAGGCCATCACGATTACTGACCAGTCAACAAGTGGTTTATATAGTTTAAGAATTTAATCAATTACTTTGAGCTTTTCTGCTTAATATAAAATATGCATTCAGTAAAATTATGCAAATCATAACATTGTCTATTTATCTTACATAACTCACCTTTTGTTTTAATAAAGTAGATACTTATCTAATTTAAATATTAAGGAGTGGGATTCTATTAAGTACACAACTACAGCACAATTAATAAAATTCCAAAGACAGAGATTGGGGTTCATCCTGAAGGTCAGAAAAGCACAATAACCATCCACTGGCTCTTACCTCTACCTCAATCCAAAATGGTGATCCTGTTCCCAGGAATGTAAGAATGAGACTGTGTGTGAGAGCTATCTCCTTCCGTTTTATTTTCTCCATTGCTGGGATTAAAGGCATGCACCATTACCACCTGGTTTCTATAAGAAACAAGCCGGGCGGTGGTGGCGCACGCCTTTAATCCCAGCACTCGGGAGGCAGAGGCAGGCGGATCTCTGTGAGTTCGAGGCCAGTCTGGTCTACAAGAGCTAGTTCCAGGACAGGAACCAAAAAAGCTACAGAGAAACCCTGTCTCAAAAAAAAAAAGTTCTATAAGGAACAAATGTGACTACAGGGATTAAAGCTGTGTGTCACCACTGCCTGGTTTCCTAGGCTGGCCAGCATGGCTGTTTTACTCTCTGAAATTCAGGCAACCTTTATTTATTAAAACAAATGAAATGTTACTAAACATAACTATCATTCTTTGAACGTTTTATATGTATTATACAAATATTATAGCTATTTTTCAAAAATAAAATAGCTATAAATACACTAAATAAGGAGAATATTATTTCAATAAAATAAGCATAGAGTTAATAGGAATTTATTGGTGACCAAAGACGTATTATGATATTTGATATAATTTAGAAATAAAGGTTTTATTTTATATAGAAAACTTTACAAACTTTAAGAAAGAACAGTTTAATGATTATCTTGGAAACAAACTCCTAAGTGTTGAGAGTCAGGTCAACAATGTGATTGTTATAAGCCCCTTGTCACCTGAATTGATGTCTTTCCTACTGTCGTGACTGTTTAGAATTATTACTTAAGAGAAGAATTAAAATTAATTATTTTACTTCAGGTCCTGAAATGTGAAAATACTATTTGGATAGAATGTAGGATCAATTTGAAACTTTCTACAGTCAAATAATATAGGGAAACTACATTGTAGTGAAGTAGGTGATAATTTTAATACTTCACCTATATATTAACACATACATTTAAAATATCACCCATATATAAAACAATGGGTTTTTGTTGTTACTATTATTTTTGTTGTTGTTGTTTGGTTTTGTTTTTTGAGACAGGGTTTATCAGTAACTTTGGAGCCTGTCCTGTAAACTAGCTCCTATAGATGAGGCTGGCCTTGAACTCACAGACATCTTTCTGCCTTTGTCTCCTGAGTGGTGGGTTTAAAGGCATGTGCCATCACCGCCTAGCAAGAGTGAGTATTTTAAACATCAGTCTTTACAAAGAATGACATTTAGGAAATGAAGGCAAAAGCATTCACCTCTAAATCCATGAAAGATTAAAATCCTTCATTTCATACATACAGAAACCACAATTTGGTCTTCCTAAAAAATGCAAACGAAAAGAGGACACTTGAAAGACAGAAAAAATTGAGAAATTGCATTTCGTGTAGGTTACAATTTTTTAACAAAATATTACAGTGCAGCAAGGACAGCATAATTGAAAAATATCTTGTGTCATAGGTCAGGAGTGTTTACTGTTGCCTTAAGGACTGGATCATAGCAAATACAAAAATGACACTGTGTATAAACATTCAATTACCAAATATAACCAAAGTGGCTTAAAATAAGTGTGACACAAACCTACACTAGAAAAGCAAATATGTGTAGAAGAAGAGAGGATTTATGGATAAATAGACTTAACAATACTTTGATGATTTTGGCATTCAAGATATGTCAACACAGAATTGAATTGCAATGAAGATGAAAGAATAAAAGAAAAGGAGGAAAAATTGGAAGAAGGAAGATTAAACAGGGAATCTCTTCTTTCCTAAAAAGGCACTCATTTTATTTTTTAAATTTTTTATGTACATGTGAACATGCATGTAAACAAGAGAAGTATGTCCAGTCTCTTGGAGCTAGAGGTAGATGTGTTATGGTCTTCCACACTTAGGTACTGAGAGTTGAACTCTGGTCCTTTGGCATTAAGCCTTTCCAAATTAGAAACCATAAAGGAGAAATCGATTCATTGGAAAAGAGAAATTACAATAATAAGATCAATCATTTTCATTTTATCTCATTAATTAATGAAAAATAATGGGCAGATACAGAACAGCATTCATGTAGTGGCAAAAGAGTGATTCATCCATTCTTTTGTCTTATTTTTTTAACAAAAACTATTATGCTACATTTGTATAAAATAGAAGAATAATGGAGATAGGCCTAGCCATCATTGTCCATACAGTTATAAAGAAAACATGAAAGAAACAAGCATAAATATGTGCAGCATTTGTGTAATGGATTAGATACTATAAATATTTTTTGTCTTTTGCAATAAGTATTATATTGACTCTGGAATTTCAAAATTAGAAATGACAAGGAAATAGTACAAATTATTAAAGGATTAAATATTTTTCTACTTTTGTACTTCAGAGCCAGAAGTTAGGCTAAATGTTTGATCAACGCATGCCTTATCCACGCATGCCTCAGCAGGGCTCAGCAAACCTATACAACCACAAAGAAAACAAGCAATGTCTATGAAATGTCTGAATTACACCAGAACTACTGAAGAGAAGAATCAGAGGTTTGTTTAAATGAGACTTAGGTGAGAGCTGAAATGTGGTCATGGCAGAGAAAAATCAAGATATAGACGACAGAAATCAGAGAATTCAGTGTTTGTTAGCTGAGAAGTGTTGGTTGTTTTTACTCTTAACTCTTATGGCTCTGTGTTCTTTGCTCTTTGAGGGGCTCACTACCCATTTCCCAAATAATCACACATGGAGACTATTACTTGCTTATGAATGTCTGGTCTTAGGTTGGCTTTTTCCCTGGGAGTTTTTCTTAAATTTTCCCACCTACCTTTTGCCTTGGGCTTTCTCCCTTTTCTTACTTCTGTAATCTTACTTTCATTCCTACTCCGTGGCTGACTTCATGGCTGGGTGACTGGGTGCTTGGCCTGTGGTATCTTCTCTCCTTCTCTTGCTCCTTGATCTCTCCTCCCAGATTTCTCCTATTTATTCTCTCTTCCTGCAGGTCATGCCTATCCTTTTTCCTGCCTTGCTATTGGCAATTCTTCTCTTTATTAGATTGTCAGATATAAAGAGTCCCAACGTTAGAGAGTTAAACAAATTCAACCAAAAAGAATGCAGCATGTTCTTGTATCGTTAAAACAAATGTTCCACAGCATAAACAAAGGCAACACATCTTAAAATAATATTTCACAACAGAGAATTGTCAGCAAAACAAGTGAACCGATCATGAAAAGCAGAAAGACAAACATGGCTTGAATTTTGATTTATGGTGCCTAATTATAATGACAAGTATGACAAGATTTCTTTCTTTCTTCAGAGTGCAAAGTGATTAAATTTTGGGTTAGGTAATATTGGGGGGGTGCTAATAAGTGAACGAGTAATTCTTTAATAATCAGTAAGGTCATCTTTTATTTTATTCTTCTCTCATACATTACATTCCACATGCAGTTTCCCTTTCTCCACTGCTCTCAGTCCTTTATGCATCTCTCCTCTCCTGCAAATCAACTCCTCTTCTGTTTCCAGAGAAAAAACAAAGGGATGAGGGAAGAAGGTCTCCTAGGAATATCCAGCCTCTGGTTACAGACCATCTAGGCAGGAATAGGTGGAAACCCTCTCTTGTAGCTTGGGCCAAAAGTTGAACCAATCATGGGTTGGCCACGGTGCTACTGTTGCCCTAGCTTGTCTTTCAGACAGGACAAATTGTAACTCAAAGTTTTTGTGGCTGGGTAATGTTCCAGTTCCATGCTAGGGGCCTTGCCTCGTTATAGATGATAGTCACTTCTGGTTCCATATACCTCATTATTAGGAGATTTCACGAGGGTTGCTTTCATTGATTCCAGAAGTTTCTACTGCATTAGGTTCTTTCTTTATCCCCCCAAATGTTTCCCAATTCCAGTCTCTCTTACACTCCTCTCTACCTCTATCTCTCCTACTCCATGATTGACCCCTTCTGATCCCAACCCCACCTGCCTCCAGTCCATCCACAAAATCTATTCTATTTTCCTTTTCCCAGGAAGATCCATGCAATCCTTTCGATCCCTCCTTGTTACCTCGCCTCTCTGAGTCTTGATTGTAGCATGATCGTTCCTAACAGTTAGTGTCCATTTATAAGTGAGTACATACCATTTTTGACTTTCTGGACCTTGGTTACCTCCCTCAAGTTGATATTTCTAGTTTCATCAATTTGCCTGAAATTTTCCTGGAAAAAAAGAAAATGTGATAATTTACACAATGGAATAATATTTGTTTTTAATATAGGAGTATCCTCAGTATTTACTAGAGTATACATTTGAAGAAATGTAGCATAAAGTATCTGATTATAAACAAACCATTGGTGTTAATTATGTCATGAACATTTTGTTTTATACAATTTAGTTACTTCTGTTACTTTACTACAAACCTGTAGTAAATGATGTAGTAATAGGAGCGGTGGGGCTGCGTCCCCAACACCCCAGCCGCCTGCCTGGCTAGCTTTTGCCCCGAAATAATTACACGGACACTGTATTCGTTTAATCACTGCTTGGCTCATTTCTATCTAGCCTCTTCTAGGCTAACTCTCGCACCTGGACTAGCCCATTTCTAATATTCTATGTAGCACAGCTAGGTGCGTTTACCGGGAAGATTCTAGCCTATGTCCATCATCCTGGGTCGGAGCTTCATCACGTGCATCTTCCCGGGAGCTGGGAGCATGGCGTCTCTCTGAGGCGTCTGCTCCCGAGAGGAGAGCTGTGGAGTCTGAGCTCACTTCCTCTTCCTCCCAGCGTTTTGTTCTGTTTACTCCTCCCACCTATCTTCTAACCAATGAAATGGGCCAAGGCAGTTCCTTTATTAGCCAATGACCTTCCTCCATCATTTCCCCTTTTTCGGTTTAAACAAAAAAAAAAAAGAGGAAGGCTTTAACTTTAACATAGCAAAATTACATATAACGAAACAGTTATCAAGTAAAAGTTACAATAATCTTCATCATAACTAAGGAAAACGATAACTAACTATTCTTAACTCCATCAAAGACTCCAGAAAGATACAATACTACCTAAGCAAACAAGAAAAAAGCAACTTTTAAAACTCTAGAAATGACAGAGACATCCCGCTCCTATTACTACAAAATGGTGCTTAACAATTGAAATATATGTATTATTTTGATTTTCCTTTCTGAAACCTATGCCAGAAAGTAACATGAAATTTATTTACTGGGGGCTGGAGAGATGGCTCAGAGGTTAAGAGCATTGCCTGCTCTTCCAAAGGTCCTGAGTTCAATTCCCAGCAACCACATGGTGACTCACAAGCATTTGTAATGGAGTCTAGCGCCCTCTTCTGGCCTACAGGCAAACACACAGACAGAATATTGTATACATAATAAATAAATATTAAAAAAGAAAAGTATTTACTGTTCTTCCTAAGTATTCCATAGAGCTATGCACTGTTTATGGGCTTCTCCCAGAATAATGTCTGATAAGCAAATCAGGGGAGGAATGCATAGCTCTTATCTGGGGTACAAGACATCACACCCTTATAGATAATTATGTCCAACTTAATTTATGTATAAATTGCTTCTAAATTATTTTAGTAAGATTTCTGTAAGGTGTTCATAAATATTAAGTTTTGAACGATTAACACATCTTACTCAAATACCATTTTAGTTAGTAACCTTTTCAAAAGTTTATTAGGTTCTAACTAGACCTTCTGAATCTGAGTGATATTTGTGTGACTTGCACAGTCTGTGGGGCCACTGGTAGTTGGATCAGGATTTATCCCTCATGCTCTGTCTTTTTGAAGCCCATTCTTTTTGGAGAGATATCTTGCTCAGCATAAATATATGGGGGATTTGGTGCTACCTCAAAATGATGTCCGGACTTTGTTGATTCCCAATGGGAAGCCTTACCTTCTTTGAGGACTGGATTAAAGTTGGGGTGAGTCAAAGGTGGGGGAAGTAAAAGAAGAGGTGGGAGAAGAAACTGGGATAGGTATATAAAATGATAAAAGATCATTAAAATTATTAAATAATTAAAATAATAAAAATGTTTGTGTCACACTTCTTTTTTCTGGCTTGCCTTGATATGGTAGTCTTTGCTTGACATGACTAATTGTAAATGATGGCTCAAGAATATAAACTTCATAAAAATAATATTGGGCTTAGAATACATTTAGTTAGCAAAGAAATTGTGTTCCCTGGTCCAAATTTTGGGTTATAAGCTCTAAACCTCCAAATTTGTTTTACAAAGGTATCAATAAAAACACAATAAGCAATCCATTACTTGTTTTAGAAATGATTTAGTGATATTTCTATAATCCTGCTAAAAATAAGGGGACATTACACATTCTGAGCTATCATTACAGAATGTTTTAAATGTTAAAAAAAAAAACATATTCTGATTCTTCAGTGAGGGTAAGGCATGTTGTTTTGGGGAAGGTCCAAGAACCACACTACTATTGTAAGCTGAGCAAGGTATCCATTCAATGAATGTTTTCCCAAAATGTCAGGACAAACAGTGCTGATAAGTCCTGGTACTACTGCCAGTGGCCCGTCAGTCTGCCCCAGCCATCCAACTGACACCCACTTTCAGAAGGTCTAGTTTGGTCCTATGCTGGTTCCTTCCCTGTCCAGCTGGAGTTGGTGAGCTTCCCCATTAGCTCAGGTGAACTGTTTTAGTGAGTGTCCTCATCATGTTTTGTCCTCTTTGCTCATATTCTTCTCTCTGTTGAAATAGGAGTGGCCAGGCTAGCTTTACCGGAAATAATTACATGGAAACTGTATTCTTTTAAACACCGCTTGGCCCATTTCTATCTAGCCTCTTCTAGGCTAGCTCTCGCACCTGGACTAGCCCATTTCTAATAATCTGCTGTAGCCCACCAGCTGGCTTACCAGGAATGATCTTAACCTCCGTCTGTCTGGAGTGGGAGAATCATGGCTACTCTCTGACTCAGCTTCTTTCTCCCAGCCTTCCGTTCTGTTTACTCCACCCACCTAAGGGTGGGCCTATCAAATGGGCCTAGCAGTTTCTTTATTGCTTAACCAATGAAATCAACAGATTGATATATGACACTCCCACATCATCTCTCATTCTTCAACTTGACTTTGGGAGCTCAGTCCAGTCCTCCACTGTGGGTCTCTGCCTCTGTGTCCATTAATTGCTGGACAAAGGTTCTATGGTGACATTTAAGATATTCATCCATCTCACTACAGGGCAAAGTACATATGGGAAAATAAATGCAGCTAAACTTTTTGTACTTTGTCTGCTGGCGGCACACTGCAGCTCCTTGAAGAGAGATTTTCCTTATTCAGTGGTAGCAGGGAAAAAAAGCACTGGTTTTGAGGTGCTGACTTTCTGGTCTCTGCTGCCAGCTCAAACTCTGACTCTTTCCAGAGGTCTGGCTATGAAGCACTTGAATGGGGTTTGTGGGCCTGGGTGCTTAACTGGACATGCAGGACCCATGGAGAAATGACTTTCGATCCTGCCTTTGAGGTTCCTGCTTAATGAAAAAGTCTGCCATACATTCCGCATGACACAGAAAAAAAAAAGGTACTGATGAACTGCCAATATAGGTGGAACTGCCAATATAGGTCGACCTGTCTTTGAAATTTCTTACTTCATGGAAAATTCTGCCAGATACTATAGACCTATAGGCTGAGGATAGATGCCCCAATGGTACAGAAAAACTTTGGTGTGTGTCCAGGCAATGAGATGTCTCTGTCAATTCAAGAGTTTTGGAAGTAGCTTACAATGCACTTTCTGTTAACTTAAGTAATATTATATCCATCTGGAGTCTGATGGAGTTGAAGAATAGATAGAAATAGTATGGGAGGTCCTTCTGTCTATGAGTTGCTTTTATTGATTAATAAATAAAGACACTGTCTTGGGCTTGCACTGGGAATACAGGTAGTTGGGGAAAGGTAAACTGAATGCAGAGAGGAAGAAGGGCAAAG
Organism: Microtus pennsylvanicus; assembly: GCF_037038515.1. Taxonomy (NCBI): domain Eukaryota; kingdom Metazoa; phylum Chordata; class Mammalia; order Rodentia; family Cricetidae; genus Microtus; species Microtus pennsylvanicus. Next base: position 60,020,702 of record NC_134593.1, read on the forward strand.
TCAAGAGAAGCCATGTAACCCCCACCGGAGACAGACACCAAATAGAACTTTATCCGATAAGCCACAGCTACATGTTGATACATAGATTAATGGAGATGGGCTAAATTTATATGTAAAAGTTATCCAGTAAGAAGATAGAGATAATAAGCCAAGCAGTGATTTAATTAATATATTTTCTGTGAGATTATTTCAGGGATAAGCAGCTGGAAACTAACAAGTGGCCTCCTTTCACCAATTCTTGGTCTAGAGATATTGTCCAGATAATGCTAGGTAGAGATGGCATCTTTGCTGGGGAGAGAGGGAATTTCCATGTTACTGATTTTAGAGGAAACTTCCAGGCTATGGTAGAGTACAACATCTGTCCAGCCAGAAATACTTTCCGACAATTCTTCAGCTCAAACATTTCACACTCAATAACTCTATTGCTATATTCTTTCTTATATATTAATTATATACATAGAGTTTTTAGTATAAAATATATCATTTTTGGAATATTTGGAGACATAAAAATAGAAATGAATTCCCCTTTATTATTAAACTATAGCTTGTTCAGTTTTATATATGTGACTCCAGTATTTATAAAATTATATGTAATATGTAATATATATGCACATGTTACTTTAAATTGCTGAAATGTGAAGGTTTAGCAAAGAAATTCTATGTCTTTTCTTTAAAATTTAGAATATATATTGTGTTACATATTGATGAAAACATCATACTATATATACAAGTTTATCAAACAAGTTACATTATCTTTGCAATAAATGTTACAAAACACGTAAACTGAAAAAAAATTGTTCTGGTTTGTTTATTTAGTCTATATATAAAACTTTTATATTATTCCTACTTTGCTCATCATTGGATTTCTTGTTATTTTAAAAGTGTCAGATAAAATAAAAGTGTACACATATGCAATAATCCCTCGAGAGATAACCAATGCTTTCTCCATAATTACTCTTCAAAACACTTCTTGGCAATAAATTTCACATCCCCCAATCAATTCTCAAATAAAGGCAATTTCCAAGTTAAATAATACAATTATTTTCTCAGAATATCTTTATTTTGAAAAATCTGTTAATAATCATAACACAGCTATAATTTATGTCACACAAAAGTGACTAGATAATTTTACACCAAGAACAAATCCAAGATGAAAAATCTCTTAATGAGGCACATGTTTCAGGAAACTAATAAACACTATGTAGATTTATTTATTTATTTATTCATTCATTCATTTATTTATTTATTTATTTTGCTGTAAGGATTCTATGTTTGCTATAAAGAAAGGAAATAATGGATATTTTTAGAGGTTGAAAGACTTTAATGAAAACTACACTAAGTTATAAGCTGTATTGGTTGCATTTCAATGGTTGAAATAAAATAACAAAAGTTATTTAGGGAACAAAAGATCATTTTGACCCATAGAGAGAGTACAGCCCATCACGACAAGCACATGTTTCCTGTGTGTGCGTGGGCGCACAGGTGAAATTGTAGCAGCAGTTAAGGAGCAGGTAGAGATGAACGCTGACCCTCAGTGCTTTTTAGCTAAACTACTGGAAAACAGCCACTCAAATAAAATACTCAGTGGGGAAAATGAAAAAGAAAAGCTTCCAAGATTTTAGAACCTGAATAGAAAATAAAAACAAAAGGAGAGATATAAAAAAAAAATCATCCATTTGCTAGCTTTGGGAACTCAGTTTCACCTTAATATTTAGGTGTCCTTTTTACTTAGATGTAGTTTTATGTCTGAGAAAAGATAGAATTACAAGTGTTACTTTATATCTTAAGATTCCATATTTTTTTGTTTCCATTGTACCATTTTGGCTTCTTTGTTAAAAATCAGGTTCATACTGTGTGGATTAGTAACAGGGTTTTTTATTTGATTCCTCTGGTCGACCTGTCTGTTTTTATGTCAATACTAATACCAAATTGTTCCTATTATTATAGCTCTATTGTAGACTTCGAAGTCAGATATGGAGATGCTCCCCAGACACTACCATATTATGCAGCATTATTTTAGCTATTGTGGGTTTTTGTTTGTTTGTTTGTTTGTTTTCATATGAAGTTGAGTATTGCTCCTTCATGGTCTGTGAAAAATTGTGTTGAGATTTTGATGGGGATTGAATGGAATCTGTGGATTGCTTTTGGTAAGATTAAAAAAAGATTTCATTTTCTCCATGAATTTAAAATAGATATTTTTCGAACTTTAATTTGCTGTATGTGAGTACAGCAATAACTTTATTTTATTTTCCATTTTCCTTCCTGGGTTATGATACACATAATCTCAAAGGTATGTCTCAATATCAGGAGAATGGACTGCATTCAATTTTGTTCATTGTGAAAGCTAATTTGTTCAAACATATCAAATAGTTTTGACTAATTTATACAAAACTTTCTGAGGGTTTTTACTTACTAAAATATTAAATTTCTGATCACCAACATGGTAAAATGTCTTAAATTTGTGAAGCTAGTGCATCTTTCCATTTAAACGGGTATTGTAGCATGATTAATCAAACTCAAGAGACAGAAATACAGGTTCTGATTTTCAGAAAAGCAAAACATCCAGTCACTGGCTCTTGCCTCTACAACAGTCCGAAATGGTTATCCTGCCTCCACACTTTCTCCAAATGTCACTGTGTGTGACAGCTGTTTCCTCCCTTCTTATATTCCTCTCTAGTGCTGGGATTAAAGGTATACACCACTATTGCCCAGTCTCTACGGCAAACTAGTGTGGCTACTGGGATTAAAGGTGTTTGTCACTCCTTTTTCCCCAAGTTCCCCCCATCCTCCCCTTCTTCCTTTTCTCTCCCCATCTCCCCTTACCCCCATCCCACCGCACCCCCAAGATCCCAATTTTCTCCCCGGCAATTTTGTCTACTTCCCATAGCCAAGAGGATAACGATATGTTTTTCCTTTGGTTCACCTTCTTACTTAGCTTCTTTAGGATCACCTATTGTAGACTCCGTGACCCTTATTTATGGCTAGAAACAAATTATGAGTGAGTACATCCCATATTCATCTTTTTGGGTCTGGGTTACCTCACTCAGAATAGTGTTTTCTATTTCCATCCATTTGCATGCAAAATTCGAGAAGTCATTGTTTTTTACCGCAGCGTAGTACTCTAATGTGTAGATATTCCACACTTTCTTCATCCATTATTCCATTGAAGGACATCTAGGTTGTTTCCAGGTTCTGGCTATTACAAATAATACTGCTATGAACATGGTTGAACAAATGCTCTTGTCATATGATAGGAGGATTGTGATAAAGGAAGGTTGGATAGGGGAGCACGGAAGCACAATTCTTAGTTAAGGGAGCCACCTTAGGGTTGGCAAGAGACTTGAACCTAGAGTGGCTCCCAGGAGCCCAAGCCAAGGTCCCCAGTTAGTTCCTTGGGCAGCTGAGGATAGGGAACCTGAAATGACCCTATCCTAGCGCAATACTGACGAATATCTTGCATATCATCATAGAACCTTCATCTGGTGATGGATGGAGATAGAGACAGAGACCCACACTGGAGCACTGGACTGAGCTCCCAAGGTCCCAATGAGGAGCGGAAGGAGGGAGAACATGAGCAAAGAAGTAGGGACCACGAAGGGTGCACCCACCCACTGAGACAGTGGGGCTGATCTATTGGGAGCTCATCAAGGCCAGCTGGACTGTGACTGAAAAAGCATGGGATAAAACTGGACTCTCTGAACATGGCGAACAATGAGGGCTGATGAGAAGCCAAGGACAATGGCATGGGGTTTTGATCCTATGTAATGTGCTGGCTTTGTGGGAGCCTAGCCTGTTTGGATGTTCACCTTCCTAGATATGGACGGAGGGCGGAGGACCTAGGACTTACCACAGGGCAGGGAACTTTGACTGCTCTTTGGACTGGAGAGGGAGGGGGAGAGGAGTGGGGGGAGGGGAGAGGGGTGGGAGGAGGGGGAGGGAAATGGGAGGCTGGGAGGAGGTGGAAACTTGTTTTTTTTTTTTTTTCCTTTTCTCAATAAAAAAAAAAAAAGGTGTTTGTCACTGCAGCCTTGTCTGTAAGATTGAGCAATATGAGTGTTTTACTCTCTGGACGTCAGGAAAGTTTCATTTATTAAAATACAAAGGAAGTATCACTACAGGAACTATTAGTTATTCAACTAGTAATGTAATAAAAAATTTAAAGAAATTTAATATGTCAAAGTTGAATTTGGTAAATATAGTCCAAAATTGTCTTTTTAGTAACACATAAAATATTCGTTGTCACATTTATTGGAGAAATGAAAATATTTAAGCTGAATGTTTAACATATATATACAATTAGCAAGTCAGCATGTTGGATATTAATATTCATCACAATGTCCTTGTATTACTTTTCCAGTATTCTAAAGGTCATACCTGAGGCAAGACGCTCTCATTAAGGAAAAGTATTCAGGTTTAGTTTAGAGCTTTTGTGCTGTAATCACTTGATTATGTTTCTGCAGGCCTGTGCAAATGCATAACAGAGACACAACTTGACTTTAACTTAATACAATATATAGACATTTAGATCATCAAAGCTGAAAAGGGTACTTCAATTTTGCTTATTTTGATTAGTTTAATTGTATCAAATTGTGCTAGATTCTGAAAAAGGAATACTTGTATAAACAAACACATAGGTTAGTCATGAATATAGCTCATAGATGAAAGACATCTGTAGCATCAGTCTGAAGAAATACCTGAGATGGTGCTGAAGCAGGTTTAGATACGGTTCAGTCATGACAATTCGGGTACTGTTTGCTGTATCACACTATATATATATATATATATATATATATATATATATATATATATATAAATCTGTGTGTGTGTGTGTGTATTGTGTCAGTTAGTACTTATTTTATTTGTAAATGTACAGAATTTTTCTAATTCTCCTATATTTCAATATACTGATAATAATTGATATAGGAACGTCTTTAAGTAAATTTAATTTATATCTAAAGCATTAGGAATATGATTACGCTCATTTTTTGTTATAAAATAATGTTATGTACATAATAACATAATTCTACATATTTGCTTTGTATGTGTGTGTGCCACAGTGCACATGTGGAGTTAAGAAGACAACTTTCATGAATTCCTTCACTCTTTCTGAAATTTGGAACACAAAGATTTTTTTAGGTCTTTGCCTGAGTGCAAGCATATATTTCCCCAAACCTTGGGCCTTAGTCTTTGACCCATTTTCTATTTTGCATATTTTTTTCACTTTTTTAATGAAAAATTGTTTCTCTCTAATACTATAGGCAAATGTACTGTGTCCATTCACTGTTCTTTGAAGTTAAAATGGTTTTCCATCTCCTAAAGATTCTTTCTTTATTTTTTATAGTTTGTCTTGTTTTTACCCAAATGCTACCTCCACTTAGAAGATATTTAAATCTCAAAAATATGTTAACATACCAGCGTGTATGTTGTTAAAGCACTCTCATAATATTTGAGTTTTATGATTTCACAACTGGTATTTGTTTACCCACTAACAATATGAAATTTCATTGATATCTGGACTAATATTTATGTTTATTTGCTCATTGTTATGTACCCATCACAAATCTTATTACAGAAAAAATGTTAATGACATATTAAGAAATTTTTTCATGGGGGATATCAGGAGTTACTTGGACCTTTTTACCTTGTTCAACATATCTACAAAACATTAAGAACTATTAAAAATATTGAAGAAAATATTCACCAGCCTCTCTTCAGTACATAATTGTAACAAATTCATTTAGATATTGTAGTTACCTCCTTATTCCTCTAAGAAAATTTCCTTGGTGTCCCTAGAATCCATCACTCATAAGACATTTAATATGATTTTAATAATAAGTCAAATTCACATACTCTTATAATTTCCTCATCTTTAAATCTAATTTTAAAAAGACTAGCATTCCTACAAAAATGTTTGTGATGTTTTTATTTATTTATTTATTTTTAAGACTATAATTATAACTTTTCTTCTCCAACTCTTCAAAGCAGCATTGCTGTTCCCTTAAAAATTCATGGTATCACAATGAATTTATATATATTATTTGCAAGTAATACTAGAGAAAACAACACTCAGCAGAATAGAAACTCTTGTTGGAGTCACATGGAAAATTTACCATGTTGAGCCACATAATTAAAAAATTAAAAAATACTACACACACACACACACACACACACACACACACACACACACACACACACATATATATATATATATATATATATATATATATATATATATATATATATATATTACCCCTAACCTGAGAATAAAATGAAGTTAAAACAAGAAATTTCAGGAAAGTTTAGTATGGTAAGTTTTCACTTCTCCTAGACTGCTTTATTGAGAGAGAGAACTTTGGTTCTCAAGAACCAAATTTGGTTCTCAAGAACAAATATGTCAATTGTTCTCAAGAAAATGAGCATTAATCTTTTTAAAGGTTTCTTTGTATTATAACAGGACTATATGAATGGTGCTTTGGAGATTAGTAATCTATCCATCCTACTTATAAAAAAGACTGTCTGAAAGAATATAGTCTCCTAGATGCCTCCCGAGAAAATTCTTAATTGGAATCTTTTCCTTGGTATAGCCATTTATTACTCAGTTACCACTAAAGCTATGACACAAGAAGACCTGGCTACGTGATGACCTATAAGCAGAATGTGGTAACAACTCCATTGTGTTGCTATGCAGGATACAAGACTGGTAGAGATGTAGACATTTCTACCAAAATTAACCATATTAAAGAAAATAAGACAGTGATGCCAGGGAAAAATACAGTATGGGATGTCTTCCACAGAGGTTTAAGAGAATAACATTATCTCTTATCACACCTAATTTCTAATGGAATCATCAAGATGTTGGAGCGTTCCAGAAATATGTTACATATAAATACAGATGTAGATGCCAACATTAACTGTTCAAGGCAGAAGATACATGTTACAGAAAACAAAGCGTCACAAGAGTGTTATCCAATTATACTGGAGAAGTCAGATGATGCCATCAATTGCTGCACATGCTGGATATGGAGATATAAGATTTAACATTTGTTTGGCTGGGTTTGAGTACTGCTATGGTCTGGTTTACCTTTGTTTTTTCCTATTTCCTTTCTCTCCATAGTAAACTAGGATTTTTTTTAATTACAGAAACACACAGAAAAAAAGCTTGCTTTTGGAACAATATTGAGACATTGCAATTTCAATGTCCAGTTGTATGTATTTCATTTTATGAGATGTCAATGAATAAATAAGGGATTAAATTGTCCCCCTGCTGTGGGAAGTCCTTCTGTATATGTGTTGCTTTTATTGGTTAATAAAGAAGTTGCTTTCAGTCAATGGCTTAAAAGAGTAAAGCCAGTCTGAAAGAGATACATATAGATAGAGTAGCAGAGTGAGGGAGATGCCACCAGAGGAAAAAGACCCGAGCTGCCAGCCGTAACATTGCCAGCAGACAATGAGCCTTGCAGTAAAATATAAAATATGGAAATGGGTTAATTCTAGATGTAAGAGCTAGCTAGTAATATGCTTAAGCAAATGGTCAAACAATATTACAAACAATATAGTTACTTTGAGGCTGAATAGCTGGGAACAAACAAGTAGCCTTCTCCAACAAATTGGTGCATTAACATGGCTGAATACATCCATGTAAAACCTGAGAAAGCTTGGAAAGGAACTCTAGATCCAAAAAAACAAAGAAAAAAAAACCACCAAAGTTTATCTGCATTTTCTTTTTGGCTGGCAGTGTGCTGTAGCTTCCTGAAAAGAAATCTTCCTGATACAAGGTAGTAACACCTGCAGCTTCCTGGTTCACCAGCATGAATGGCTCTGACTCTTTTGGAAGGTTCGGTAATGGAACACTTGGATGGGGTTTGTGGGTCCCAGTGCTAATATGTCCACTTGGGGTTAGGAGGAAAGTGGCTGAGACCATGCCTGTGACTCAGAGTCCCCCTCAACCGGGCAGGCAATGGGATCTGTTCTGTTAATAGTGCAAAGGCAGGAGAGAGTGACAGATTCCCACTGCTATACACAGATGTATTTTCAGACTGCACAATGCTCTACATGTCGTATTTAGCTACTACTCAGATGAAAAAGAGTTTATGTGCTGCACGTTCCTTCTCAGAGTTAAACTGGTGAGTGTGGCTCCTACCTGGCAGTCTCAGAGCAGACGGTAATGGTACCTCTGCTATTTTGAGGCAGAGCCAGCACCCAGGGCCTCTGCGACCAATATGTTTACCATTTTATAAGAATTCCAGGGCAGAAAAGGATTACAGATGCAAAATAGGACAGTTTCAGACTTAAAAGATCTCTAAATGAGACAAAGTGTAAAGACACTTAAGGTCATGCTCAACCTCCTTAGCGAGCAGGGAAATGCAAATCAAAACAACTTTGAGATATCATCTTACACCTGTCAGAATGGCTAAAATAAAAAACTCCAATGATACCCTTTGCTGGAGAGGCTGTGGAGGACGGGGTACCCTCATCCATTGCTGGTGGGAATGCAATCTTGTGCAACCACTTTGGAAATCAGTGTTTCGGTTTCTCAGGAAATTTGGGATCAACCTACCCCTGGACCCAGCTATACCACTCCTGGGAATATACCCAAGAGATGCCCTATCATATGACAAGAGCATTTGTTCAACTATGTTCATAGCAGTATTATTTGTAATAGCCAGAACCTGGAAACAACCTAGATGCCCTTCAATGGAAGAATGGATGAAGAAAGTGTGGAATATCTACACATTAGAGTACTATGCTGCGGTAAAAAACAATGACTTCTCGAATTTTGCATGCAAATGGATGGAACTAGAAAACACTATCCTGAGTGAGGTAACCCAGACCCAAAAAGATGAAAATGGCATGTACTCACTCATAATTGGTTTATAGCCATAAATAAGGGACACGGAGCCTACAATTGGTGATCCTTAAGAAGCTAAGTAAGAAGGTGAATCAAAGGAAAAACATATCGTTATCCTCTTGGCTATGGGAAGTAGACAAAGTTGCCGGGGAGAAAATTGAGATCTTGGGGGTGGGGTGGGATGGGGGTAAGGGGAGATGGGGAGAGAAAAGGGAGAAGGGGAGGAAGGGGGGAACTTGGAGAAAAAGGAGGATTGGGATAAAGGAAGGTTGGATAGGGGAGCACGGAAGCACAATTCTTAGTTAAGGGAGCCACCTTAGGGTTGGCAAGAGATTTGAACCTAGAATGGCTCCCAGGTGCCCAAGCCGAGGTCCCCAGTTAATTCCTTGGGCAGCTGAGGATAGGGAACCTGAAATGACCCTATCCTAGCGCAATACTGACGAATATCTTGTGTATCATCATAGAACCTTCATCTGGTGATGGATGGAGATAGAGACAGAGACCCACACTGGAGCACTGGACTGAGCTCCCAAGGTCCCAATGAGGAGCAGAAGGAGGGAGAGCAAGAGCAAAGAAGTCGGGACCACGAGGGGTGCACCCACCCACTGAGACAGCGGAGCTGATGTATTGGGAGCTCACCAAGGCCAGCTGGACTGTGACTGAAAAAGCATGGGATAAAACTGGACTCTCTGAACATGGCGAACAATGAGAGCTGATGAGACGCCAAGGACAATGGCAAGGGGTTTTGATCCTATGTAATGTGCTGGCTTTGTGGGAGCCTAGCCTGTTTGGATGTTCACCTTCCTAGATATGGACTGAGGGGGGAGGACCTAGGACTTACCACAGGGCAGGGAACCCTGACAGCTCTTTGGACTGGAGAGGGAGGGGGAAAGGAGTGGGGGGAGGGGGAGAAGGGTGTAAGGAGAAGGGTGGGAGGAGGGGGAGGGAAATGGGAGGCTGGGAGGAGGTGGAAACTTGTTTTTTTTTCTCATTTTCTCAATAAAAAAAGATTAAAAAAATATGTACATTGGCTTGGAAAAGAGAGAAAAAAGAGTATAGGGAGTTATAAAAGGTAGTAAATGGTTTTAAAATATAAAACAAAGTCTTTAAAGGCACAGAGTAAATGTAGAAAAAGTAATAAAGTAAGAAAAGTAAGCCACATAAAGATGGAATATACATCAAGAGTCTGAATTATGTATATTATTGTGTTTTCTTTTAATTTTTTGACTGTTAAGGAGCTACATTTTTCTATTTTTCCAAACACCCATCCTAAAATCAGTTTAGAAACCTTCCCTGAATAAATTAAACATTATTTCAAAAACGGCAAGCACATAACTCATTTGAAATACCAAATCACATAATGGACTATATCAGAGGGAAATCTACCTAGGAGAGACAGTTATGTTATCTATCCAAGATCATAATAAAATATGAATCGTAGGCTCTCATTTTTGCTTTGTAGACAAATAGATTTGCATTGGAAGAAATACTACCTTACAATTCATCAGTAATTCAGCAAGTGCATTTTCTTCTATATGTCAGTATCCCAACATGACATCATACCACTTAGTGTAATATACCACACAAATCACCGTCCAATATTCTGTCAGGCCATCTATCTCAGAGTGATTTACATATCATTCCAAATAACGAGGGTAAACAAGTGCCACATTTAATTCAATTGCAAGTATTTTTCTTGTCAAAAGTTGTGCTTTGAGAAGTACTATGATGATAAACAACTATTTGAGTCCATGATCTTGTGTACATATTAAAATTTTGTATTCAGGGGCTGGAGAGATGGCTCAGTGGTTAGAAGCATTGCCTGCTCTTCCAAAGGTCCTGAGTTCCATCCTGGCAACCACATGGTGGCTCACAACCATCTGTAATGAGGTTTGGTGCCCTCTTCTGGCCTGCAGACATACACACAAGCAGAATATTGTATATATAATAAATAAAATTTTTAAAATTTTGTATTCAGAAATGGTAAAAAAAAAACCCATCTGAATATTATGTGTACTTTGCAGAGAACACAAAGTTTTATTCTGTTCTGATGCAAGTTTTTAGGCATGGTCAATCTGACACAGTAACTCTTGAAGGAGATGAAGTGTGGTGCTACATCAAACTTCAGGGTTTTTTTTCCATTTGCAAGTTGGGGCAAATGCAGAGGCTGTACACAAACACATTGGATGTGGGATTTCCCTCTGTATGCTGTGATTACCATTAATAAGTAAAGAAATTGCTTTGGACATATAGCATAGCAGAACCTAGTTAGGTGGGGAAAACTAAACAGAATGTTGGGAGAAAGAAGGGCAGAGTGAGAGAGACACCATGTAGCTCTGCTGGAGATAGATGCTGGAACTTTAGCTGGTAAGATACAGCCACGTAGCCATACACAGTTTGACAAAAATGGGTTAAATTAAGGGTTCGCCAATAAGAAGCTAGAGCGAATGAGACTAGCAGTGATTTAATTAATACAGTTTCTGTGTGATTATTTCAGGGCTAAGTGGCCGGGCACCAGCAAGTGGCTCTCTCCTTCTACACATTGATATGTTTTTCTCTGATGTCAAAGACAGCATGCTTAGCTTCTGCTTGTCCCCACAAACACATTTCTAATATTCTCAGAAGAATAGTGGTAATCTGGGATACAACCTGGCTTTTTTATTTACTAAATTCAGTAAATAAAGAGCAACCGTTTGATTTCTTGGTTTAATAAGTAATAAAAACATAGTGTGATGACCCACTTTCTGTGTACATTATTTTTAACTTTCTTATTGAAACTGTGTCAGTATGAATGTTTTGAAGACGTCGGATATTATTGGTTCATACAATAGTTTTCATGGTATTAGATGGTTTACTCTGTTTTCTTATAATGCAATGCCATAAAATGATTAGTTTATAAAAAGAGATTCATGTTTTTAAGTATTGTAGAATCATAGAAGTTCAAAATCAAGCTACAAGAAGTTTTGGTATTTGGATAAGCATGTTGATTCTATTAGCATGTTCTCTTCTAAGGCTTCTGAAATAAACAACTAATAATCTTCCCAATGTGTATTCATTCACCTTTTATATTCTTTTATAAGGCACCAATACAGTCACAATGACAAAGTTTTCATGACATAAAAGTCCAGAGCTTAGTACTCCTTCTTGTAAATTGGAGTCCAGCACAACTTTTGAAGAGATACAAATATTAAATCATAATATACATCTATTCCCTCAACTTTCATTCTGTTATCCCATTCAAAATTGTCTCAATTCTATCTCATCTTGCCTAATGCCAGTTTTAGTCTGTCACCCGAAATTGTTTTCAAACTATATATTAACACTACACAGGAAACATTTATATTGAGACCAATCTCCCTCCTCTGGGTGTGAACCTATAATATCGAACAATTTGCATGCTTCTGAAATACAGAGGTGCTGTCAGTGCAGAACAGAAGTTTCCATTCCTAAAGAATAATTAGTACTATAAATAAAAAGAACGTTAGTAATGAGGAAGATTTTCAATCTATCTCTAAAGCTAATTTAAACAACTTATATAAAGCAGAGAGAAGCTAACAATAGAGTACCTGGTAAAACATGAAAGAGAGATTGGACTTTATTGTCAATGAGAAATGATGCTCTTTTAGTGTTTATAAATAGGAAAATGTGATTGTAATATTTTAAATGCAGCATAGTTTCAAATAAATGAAGCTCAAATTTTATGAAGTAAATGTTGAAAAATATTTTAAGATTTTTTTTTATTTTTCCAACTCATTTTAATTTTATTCAAGATATAAATATGTGAATAGTTATCAAAGCACATGTGTAGATGTTTTCAGTGTTTTTTTATTTTTTATTAATTGCCACATAACAACTTTCATTCTTTAGACAAAGAATTAAACATTTAACTGATAAAATAGTATTATTATGTTACTTAATATTTTCTAATTATTTTTTTTATAAATCAGAACAAATATATAATAAGTGCTAGGATTAGTACTTCACTATTTGATACAAGATATATTGTATTGTTTTAAATAAAGACCTCCTTTAAATTTTCAAAAGCTATGAAAAGGTATTATTTGCCTCAGTTTATTGTCGAGCAAACAGAAACAGAAATAATAGATGAGTTGTAAACTGTCATCTAGTGTTTGTTTATTGACTGCTATTAAACCTATATATTGCTTCAACAAACCTACATATTGCTTCAAAACTCTGGTCTTTAGATTCCCTTCTTTAAGAACAGTTCTAAAAGTATTAATGGATATCCGATCACATTTTGTCACCTGTCTCCGGGTTGACAATGCTTCCAATGTTCATGCTATTCTATATATGTGTCTGGGCTGTTACTTTTTTATGTTGGAAGAGTCATCATTATATAAGATAAAGTAAAGGGAAATATATGTAAGTATGTTTATTTCTTGCATTAGGTTTTATACAGTAACAACTTTTAAAAATTTCTGATTCTAAATTCAGTTTCAGCTAGTAGGTTTTTAATTTATGTTCTTGCTATGATCCCTTCTACTATACTTTAAAAGAACCCTTTTGTTATTGATAAAGGAGTCTTGCACTAATCTTTAGAACAACACCTACGCAAGTCTTTGGAAAATGGTATCTCAAACTTTCAGGTGTTTATCATTGAGTTGTTACTACAAAATGTCTGCTGTTTTTCTCTTTAAGAGAGTAGTTTTAGGGAGCATTAAAAAGAGAAAGTAACTGTGAATCACACAGTCATTAGACACTTGTCAGACAGTTTTACTGTAAAATTTCTCCTCTGAGAAAACACAACCTTAGATAAGATCACATTTCAATGAGTCATGCTTCCTCTAAAGTTTGTGGTGGTGCTGTTTTAGAAAACTACACAAAAATAAAGGGCAACTTTATATCTGAAAAAGCTGTAAACTATATGGGAAAAAATAAATACTTTCTCCATCCAGGGTGAAGGATTTCTAGTTTCATCAATTTGACATAAAGTTGCTACCTGGCTTTCTTTAAGTAGGTGTTATTTTTATCTTGGAAGCAGTCAGTTTGGAAATTTGAGAAATATATCCTTGAGGTAAATCTTTATAAATTTAAATTTTGTCAGTTAAACACACACACACACACACACACACACACACACACACACACACACATACAAACCTATTATGTTCTCTTCCCTACTATTTTAGTGCACAAATTACATTAATATTAGTATATGCCAAAGGATGTGTTTACTGACTGGACAACTGCTTATCTACAAAGTTGATGATTTTAACATCAATGAGCAATAGTCTCTCTTACATACTAATACATGTCCAAGGTAAATATTAATAAAAAGGTGTTTCAATTCTAATTGCTTTTCAGTGGACATGAACATTTTCCATGTAAATCATTTCTATTTTGCATTAATTTTCAGACTTTAATAACCTAAATAGATTATATTTTTGCCATTCATTAATACACACACAAAAACACACATAATTTCTGATAACCTTTATTCAGAAATCTTCCAGATGAATTATATCACCATTCTCCTTTTATATTTATTCACAAGTGTGTAGTTAATATGTGCATAAGCACATGGAAAAGTAATTGAAAGTAAAGGTTTAAATCCTAAGCGGAAGCTACATGGCTTCAGTATGACGGTTTCTGATGTGGGAAGTGTGGGAAACACCTAATTAAGACCTAATGTTGGCCTAAATAAGGAGGTCCACAAGAGTCCAAAATGAATGACAACAAGTATTTATTTATCTGGAGAAAAAAATTAAAATAAGGGTACAGAGCTGCGGTTCTCCGTGGTAGAAGCACTGAGCTGAATTACAACTAGCAACCAAGAGAGCGTGAGTGTTAGGTTTCCTTGAGCTCCCTTACTCCCTAGGGAAAGGCGAGTGTGCTATCTGTTCATTCCAGCAGCCCCATCATAGGGTGTTATTGGGGTTACTTACATGATTGGGGGTCTTACTTAAAGACAGCAGCCTCACCAACAACATATTGTGCTTATTAGCCTCAACACTTGTGGTGGATAATAAAGATTGGAAATCTGGAGCTCACTACACAGCTTGCAGACATTTCAGGAAGTTAGAGAGTGTCTCTCAGGCCATACAAACAGGTGGAGACACTTTCAGATAGTCAGATTTATTTGAGAATGGCTCTCAGTACTTATTACTTCTGACATAAACGTGTTGAGTGAATCTGTCAGTTTCAGCTCCTTTCTGAAGCTAGTGAGTGGTTCTCTTTATAATCCTTATTAGCTTATCTGTATGATGGGATGTTTTCCTTCCTTTTAGAATATTCAAAGTTTTAATGAGTTTCTCTGAAGGATGGAATGTTCAGTTCCCTGTAGAGTATGCTGTGTAGAGTTCACCTCCTGGAGGAAACATTTCAAAACTACTTTTGTAATATTCTCTGTCCTATGTTTTTAATGTTATAGTTACTTAAAAACAGAGAAACAATGATACTACTTATCAAAAGTAAAAATGATACCATATATTTTATATACAATTGCAAGTTGCCATAAGGAGATATTCATCATAATCTAGAAACTATCCTCTATGAAAAAAATTACATATTATGTACAATATTGAAGTTTAGGGAAAGAATAATAAAAAGGTAACATGTTTTATTCTTAAAATAAACAAAGATAAGACTTAGAGTTTTTAAATCTTTGGAGAAATTGTATTGTAGAATTTATAATTGTGTATGTTCTGTTGCAGTTAAGTGTTTATAAATAGTTACTCCAAAAGGAAAAAACATAGCAGCTAAGAGAATTTTGGTTGTTGTGGTTTTTGTTAATGTGTGTGTGTGTGTGTGTGTGTGTGTGTGTGTGTGTGTTGAGTAAGGGCCCTAAAGGAAATAAGTTGTACTGACAGAAAATAGTTGAAAATTATAACAAGGATAGGACCTAAGAATAAAGAATGTTTTGATATACTCAGGGCATATAGAATCTAAATTTCATCTAAATGAGACAAGTAGTGCATCATTTTATACACTGAAGATGAATTGTGTTTCCACAATAGCTTTTTAGTCACCAAGAACTGAAACAGAATAAACACTCTGTGCTTCCAAGCAACTGACAATTTTACAGCTTCCACAAATGCATCCTTAGATAGCCAGTCATGGATTCAGGGGTGTGACAGTAGCTTTTTTTTTTTTTTAAATTTAAAACACATTTTTTCCCCTCCATTTTACTCACCAACCACAATTCAGCCTCCTTCCCCTCCTCTATTTTCCATTTTCCCCAACACCTTCCCCCAACTCTACCTCACTTCCACTCCTCCCAAATGGTTTTTATAGGGTACCAACAAAGTCTGGCAAACTAAGTTGAGGCAGGACCAAGCCCCTCCCTTTTGTATCAAGGCTTAGCAAGTTTTCCCTCCATTGGGAAAGGGCTCCAAAAAGCCACTTCAAGCACCATGAATAAATCCTGGTCCCATTGTCAGTGGCCCCACAGACTGTCCTAGTCACTCAACTGTCACCCACATTCAGAGGTCCTAAGTCCTATGCAGGTCCACCAGCTATTATTCCAGAGTCAATGAGGTCCCACTAACTCGGGTCACCTTTCTCTGTGGGTTACCCCATCATGGTCTTGGCCACTTTGCTCATATAATCCTTCCTCCCTCTCCTTGCCTGGACTCAGGAGTTCAGCCCAGCACTTTGCTGTGGATCAATGAATCTGCTTCCATTAGTTGTCAGTAACGTTTACTTTTAACTGAAAATTAGGTGGCATTGATTATGGACACTGGTGATTTCACTGATAAAATAACTTAGCTTGTGATTGCTGCCAGTGGATCTGATATGATTAACAAGAGGAGGTGACCATTTGATTACAATACAAGGCCAACACAAAATTTTGGGCACGGCTTTTGTTGTACTTCTTTCTTATTTTAGTGTTAAATAATAGAAAGCAATAATGACATGTACATCTAGATTTGGTTACACACATCTAGTAGAGTTCGGTATACATATCCTACAGTGATAATAGATATAAAAACAATCCCAAGGACAAGAAAAGGTTGGTGATAGGACAAAATGAACCAAATTATCTGTTCCCATTTTATAACAACATATGAAGTGAAAACTTGTTTTCTTGCTCCAAAGGGGCGGGGGGAGGGGAGCAGTTATCAGCATCAGTAACAGTAAAAAAGTCAGAATTAACAGCCCTCATTGACACTATGGAAAACTAACATTCCTGGAACCCCACGATCAACACTTCAAGATAGAAATGAAAGTCTATCATAGTGTTGAAAATGTTTGATTAGATAAAGACCAACTCTGCATGTTTCCCATTATTAGGATTTATGTTGTTTCCTTTTATTTTACTTAACCAGAATCCCTTAGTTCCTAGGGATCTGATCAAACTTAATAGTTTGCCTGGAAGGAAGAAAAGAGACAGAAATGATGAGCTTTAGCTGTAGACAAGGCCACATTTTTAAAATTATTATTCTGTAAGGTGATAATTGCAACATCAGTAGGAAACACATTAACACAGGAATTCAAGTAACCTTGAGGCTAAATAGAAAAGCCCAGTCTTTCCATCTCTTGTACAACTGCTTTGTCAGATATAGCACCATGGTTGCTTTATATTCCTCCTGAATTCTCTTCAGTGCCTCTGGGAGCTCCTGTCTGGTAGGTGATAAAGGCAGCTTAGCTCAGAGGTGGTAGGGGAGGTAATGTTGTTTTTTATAAAGTGAATCCACTGTTGAGAAATCAAACTACAAAAGAGTAACTACCTGCTCTTTATTTTTAAACTACTATTTAAAGAAATCTAATCATCTATAAAAATTTTTCAAAGAATCTTTTATGGCTCATAATGATTGATATAAAATATTTTAAAACATTGACTTTCACTATAGTCTCCAAATTATGCTTTTACTAATTATCACCTACAATATACTCTAGGGCATTTTCACAGATCCAAATTCTCCATCGGTTTGGATTTATCAACTATCAAAAAAATGGGAGCCGCAGAACACAACATTACTTCATCACCCCTCCCAATAATAAAGTGTTAAAATTCGACTTTTTTCAAGCAATGATAAAACTTTTTATAGTGAAGCTGTTATTGTGGATTTCTCTTCTAAATAGAACTTCTGTCCACATTTTCCATTTTCCCTTTAAATTGGTATTTAAAGAATGTTTCTTCCCTTCAATCCACCCCCACCTCCCTGATCCCAGCTTTTGCCCTGCGATCTTGTCAACTTCCAATATCCAGGAGGACAACTATATGTTTTTCTTTTGGTTCACCTTCCTATTTAGATTCTCTAGGATCATGAACTATAGGCTCAATGTTTTTTGCTTATGGCTAGAATTCGCTTATGTGTGAGTACATACCATATTCCTCTTTTGGGATCTGGGTTATCTCACTCAGTAAAGTGTTTTCTATTTCCTTCCATTTGCATGCAAAATTCAAGATGTCATTGATTTTTACCGCTGAATAGAACTCTAAAGGATATATGTGCCACACCTTCTTTATCCATCCTTCTATTAAGGAGCACCTAGGTTGTTTCTGGCTATTACAAATAGTGCTGATATGAACATAGTTGAACAAATGCTTTTGTAGTATGATTGGACATCCCTTGGGTATATTCCCAAGTGTGGAATTGCTGGATCCTGAGGTAGGTTGACTCCCAGTTTCCTGAGAAACTGCCACACTGATTTCCAAAGTGGTTGCACAAGTTTGCATTCCCACCAAAAATGGATGAGTGTTCTCCTTACTCCACAACCTCTCCAGCATAGGCTATCATTGATGGGAAGGGGAGATGGAGAAGAGAGAGGGGAGAAGGGGAGGATTGGGGAGAGCTTGGGGGAATGGGATAATTGAAATGGAGGAAGGGTGGATATGGGAGCAGGGAAAAAGTTATCCTAACCAAAGGAGCCATTTTAGGGTTAGCTAGAGTCTTGGCTCTAGAGGAGTTCCCAGGTGAACAAGGGGATTTACCCAACTAGGTCCATGGGCAGCAGAGGAGAGGGTGCCTGAACTGGCCTTCTCACATAGACATACTGATGAATATCTTGCACGAGGGATGGAGATAGAGACAGAGACCCACATTGGAGCACTGGACTGAGCTCCCAAAGCCCAGATGAAGAGCAGAAAAGGTAGAACATGAGCAAAGAAGTCAGGACCACGAGGGGTGCATCCACCAAGGGAGACGGTGGGACTGATCTAATGGGAGCTCATCAAGGCCAGCTGGACTGGATCAGAACGAGCATGTGATCAAACCGGACTCTCTGAATGTGGCTGATAATGAGGGTGGACTGAGAAGCCAATGATAATGACACTGGGTTTTGATTCTACTGCATTTACTGGCTTTTTGGGAGCCTAGTCTGTTTGGATGCACACCTTTCTAGTCCTGGATGGAGCGGGGGGGGGGGGGGGGGGGGGCTTGGACTTCCCACAAGGCAAGGCACCCTGACTTCTCTTAGGACTGGAGAGTGAGGGGAAGAGGAAGTGGCGGGAGTGGGAGGAAAAAGGGAGAAAGGGAGGAGGTGGAAATGTTAACTAAATAAATTTTAAAAAAATTAAAAAAGAATGTTTCTTATAGGTTTCTGTTTTGACATTTACTTCATAATTCTTATTGTAAAACTAAAGGAAATTTGAACGCATGGTTTAGTCCTTACAACATAAATGAAATAAATCATTAATTATGTTGGTAAAATATTCATTTAGAAAATTAAAGACATCTATCTCTAGAAACTGGAACTCATATTAATGGCTGTATGATCAGTATATGCAAATATTATATAAGAGAACAATTATAGAAAACATTTATCTATTCTTTGTTATAAGTATTTTTCTATTCATAAAGGTAGCAAATTATTCACAAGGTACATGAAACAGTAACAGACTGCTTTTCCTAAAAACTTAAAAGAAAAAAAATGTCAAAACAACCTTTTTTTTAGACATGGTGACAGATATAAGTGATCAAAGAAATGAAGTGCACATAATCTATATGAACTTCAAAAACGCTTTTGATTCTGTCCTGCCAACCATAACACTAAACACCCTGAGAAAACATGGCCTTGACTGAAGAATTATTGAAGAAGCTGAACAACTGTTTGTTGGTTTATAGTGGCTCCTGTCAGCTGAAAAGGAGGAATGAGGGATGACTTCCATGATTGCTTCTCAGCTCAGTGATATTTATTACTGTCATCCATAAACTAGATCGATACCTTCTTTCAGATAAAAATATCCTTGTTTCTACCTTGAGGATCTGGGGACAGTTACTGTCCAGTGTGTCATTCACTACTTCTTTATCTCCTAAATATCATTCAAAGCAAAAACATTTCTTTCTTTTTTTTTTGGCCATTTATGTTTCTTTAATCACCTTCCTTAGGTCATAGGCAAAGAGCACTGGAAAAATATACCATTAGGAGAGCAATTTCTACCCCATAGCAATCAAGGGATGAACAATCCTTGAAGAGCTACCATGCCAAAATGCATTGCTGCATAAAGCAGGCTTTGGTAAAGCTCTATTCTTAAGACTATCTGAGCTCATATTTACAATTCATCTCTGAAGACTCAGTCTTGAAATTTCACATTCAGTCCTTCTGGTTTGAAACCAAAATTTCACACTTCTCATTAGTACCTTACAAGAAGCCTTCCTTGAGAAATAATAATGTCAACCATGTAATCTAGCATGTTTCTCCAGTTTTTAAACTAAGAAACAATAGAAAGAAAGTATGAGATCAGAAATTTATGGTTGCTCACTCCTCACTGAGGTATTTGAGATCCTGTCTACAACATGGTCTGCGTCTGGTCTTGATGAGTGAAACAAGATCCTTAAATGACATTTATATATAATCACCACTTCTGCATCATAATTAGACATAAAATATCTGAATAAGGCATTCAAAGAACCAACTTTTAGCAAATTTTGTTATAAAACTGACTGTCTTTTGATTATAGGGTTTTGAACAATTGATTCCTACTTTTCTCCTCTTATAGTCCAAAAAGCTCCTTCATCACTATGAATAATAGTAAGAGTAGTTTATAATACATTTCCTGAAGTTCATAGAAAAATTTTGTGGTGTCTTCCATTACAGTATTTTGGTGCTAGACTGTAGAATGTAGTCAGTAGCATTAGTAGTAGTTTGCAAGGTTAGGAGAGGGTTATCAATGGGAACCCTTGAGCACCGGCCACAGAAGATGTAACTCATTCCTGATACTAGTGATGTGGGAGTGTCACATATCAATCTGTTGATTTCATTGGTTAAGCAATAAAGAAACTGCTTGGTCCTCATAGGTTAAAACATAGGTGGGTGGAGTAAACAGAACAGAATGCTGGGAGAAAGAAGCCGAGTCAGGGAGTCGCCATGATTCTCCCACTCCAGACAGACGCAGGTTAAGATCATTCCTGGTAAGCCAGCTGGTAGGCTGCAGCAGATTATTAGAAATGGGCTAGTCCAGGTGCAAGAGCTAGCCTAGAAGACGCTAGATAGAAATGGGCCAAGCAGTGTTTAAAAGAATACAGTTTCCGTGTAATTATTTCTGGTAAAGCTAGCCATGGGGGCGGCAGGGTGCCGGGGACGCAGCCCCACCGCTCCTATTTCAACAGATGGTGCCCAGACATGATGGAATAGATCCACTTAAAAACCTGAGAAGGCTTAAAAATAAGGAAGAGAGCATTTAACACAGATTTTTGCTCTTTGTTGGTGGCATGCTGCAGAGAAAAATTGTCCTGACTCAGCAGTAGGAAAAAATTGACTGTTTTAAAATGCCGGCTTTCTGGGCTGTGCTGCCATCACAGCAATCTCTGTCTGGCTCCTGTGGAAGACAGAGCTTTTGAATGGAGCATTTGGAGTAATGTGCTATGGCTTGGTTGATGGCAATGTGTACTGCTGTGTGCCTGGAACTGTGTGTGGCTCAGGGGCACCAAATGGCTCTGAGGCAGGAGCTGCTCAGCTCTGCCTTGATGAACTGTGCTGGTCTCAGGCAGGAACTACCGTAATTACAGTAAAAACAGCGCAGTTAAGGTTTAGACTGGGCAGGTAAAAAGGGTGTGCCTTATTACCGTATTACCTGTACATGGTGCAACTTAAGTTTTTAAGAACAGCTTAACATTTTAAGAAATGCTCCTGGATAGTAAAAAAATGTTACAGATTCACAATAAAACAGATTCAGACATAAAAGACCACACTGTTGGATGAATGTACGTAGGCTTGAGAGAGAGAAGAAAAAGAATACAGAGAATAAAGTTAATGGTTTTAAAAAAAAAGGTAAAGTTTTTAAAGAGACAGAATAAAGTGATAGAGTAAAAATAAGCCACGTAAAAATGGAAAATTCACAGAGAGTCTGGATTATGTACATTGTGCTTTCCTTAAAATTTTTAACTGTAAAGGAGCTAAGTACAGAGAGACATTTCATTACATGGGCTGCCAAGCTGAACCAGAACGGATATAAGCGTATTACAATTTCAAAATTTGGGTCTAAGAATATGATGCTTTGGAGAGGGCCTTCTTTTGTTTTCACAGAGGACCAGACCCTGTGGATTTCTTCTATTCCAATTTGGTATGATAGACCACGCCCTCCTGAAAGGTTGTTGTGAACATCTTCAGAAAATTGCTTTGCTCAACTGCCAACTGAGATGAAACTAGCACACAGGTTATACCATGAAAGACCTAATTAACAGTGCCCGAAGTCAGCAGGAAGCAGTCTGGAGAGAAAAAACTGCACCCGTGTTCCCAAAATATTGTTTATAAATGTTCTTTTACATTTAAAGGGGGAAATGATATAGGTATGAATAATTTGCATTGGTGTGGATTTTAAGGTCAATTTTGCTATATGTATATGTATTTCTGATCTTGATTAAGGTATTGTGATTGTGTAGTTCATTTTAAAATGTAATGTATAATTAGGAAATATAAGTTGTTGATGGATAATAATAAATAATAGTAAAGTTTGTTTGTAGTCATGTTAGTTAGATTTTCTAGATATATAGAGATGTATTTCAGTTAGATAGGCATTCTTCATATCTTTCACATATCTTTCAAAGACTGCAGAATATGGCATTTTAAATGTTTTAATAATTTAGGGCTTTTCATGACAATGAGACACTCTGCTCCTGGCAGCACCAATCTACTTCAAGAAGAAGATGGGCATCGAAGAGGATCCTTATGGAGTTTGATAGCCATTTGGGCAAGAAACTGTTCTTGCCTGGACTATTACATAAACTGGACACAGAGAACCCGCAGAGAGAGGACTGCTGAACTTGCCTAAAGGTGAGATGATCTTTCGGGGTTCCTGACTCATGAAAGAGTCTGCGAGACATTTTGCAAGACACAGCAGATAGTGACTGAACTGTCTTTGGAATTTCATGCTTGATGAAAATGTCTGCTGGATACTATGGGCCTGAAGGCTGAAGATGGATGCCCCAATAGTACAGAGGAACTTTGGGTGACTGTCCAGGCAGCGAGATGTCTCTGTCATTTCTAGAGTTTTGGACTTTGTTTTCTTAGGTATTATTATATCCTTCTGGAGTCTTTGATGGAGTTGAAGAATGGATAGTTATAGTTTTCCTTAGTTATGATAAAAGATAAAATAGATATAAATATTGTAACTATAGGCTAGAATCTTCCCGGTAAGACCGATGCTCAGTAAGACCAGTGCTCACAGATTATTAGAGATGGGTTGATTGGGATATCGGAATTAGCCTCTTGGGAGCAAATGCCTCAGAGAGACGTCATAGCTCAGCTCTCGGGGGCACACGTGATGAAGCTCCAACCCAGGATGGACGTAGGCTAGAATCTTCCCGGTAAGACCGATGCTCACTAAGACCGGTGCTCAAAGATTATTAGAGATGGGTTGATCGGGATATTGGAATTAGCCAGTACGGGCTAGAGCAAAAGGGCCAACCAGTGTTTAAATGAATACAATTTGTGTGTTGTTATTTCGGGGCGTAAGCTAGCCAGGCGGCCGGGGTGCTGGGGACTCAGCCCCGCAGCTCTTATTACTACAAACTAGGGTTTTATTTGGAAGGATATGGTGTCTATTTAGTATGCTGCCCATATCATTATATGGTGTCTCAATTTAAATTTATATAAGCATTCATTTAAAGAGCGTTCTATGGCATTAAGCTTCAGTAAACTTTTCTTAATTTCCTTATTATTAGTTAACCATTTCCCTGTTCCCTTTACTCCCTTTTCCCCCTTCCACCTCACTCAATCTTTGTATTTGAATTTCTCTCTTATGTAAAATCTATTTCCCAGTCCTTGCCGTATTAACTTTTCCTCCATTGTTCCTTGGTATCTACCTAAATTTTGTGGGTATTCTAACAGAAAAGACATATCTAAGATTTAAAAAAATATTATCTACATATAACAAAACTTTCAGAGTATGAGTTGCTTCACTGATAAATCAAATGACAAGAGATAATGGTGCAGATGTTGGAAAGGGGAAAGACTTTTTCACTGCTGGGTGGATTGCCAAATGTTTTCATTAGTATGGAAATCTCATTGTAAAGGTTACTTAAAAAGCTGAGGACTGGTGTAATATAAAATATATACATAATATTCTCACTCATGTATCCAAAAGACTTTATTCCATGCTACAAAGATATATGCTTATCTATGTTCATGCACATGTCTTCACGTATATTTTTTTAAGTTACTGATATTGAAATTACACTATTTGTGATAAGCTTTACTTATCACATTAAAGCATCTTGTCACTAGAAAACAGAGTAGAATGCTTTTTGAATATGTAATCTCTGAATTTCTTCCTTGTTCTAACATGCAGGCTTTCATAATATATCTCATCAGAGTGAATATGAGCTGTCTGGACACGTTAGAGTTACTGCTTTTCATTATAGATAAATGTCTATTATTCCAAAGTTTCGTTGGATCTGAGAACACAATGTATCTTCAACCTTGAATTTATCAATAAAGGGAAGAGATGATTCTTTCATTCTCAGCACATGAAAAGTCCTTGCAGTAAGAAAAGTAAAGCATATAACTGTTTTTTAATGTCGTATTTTTCACAAGGAACACTCAGGTCTATCCAGCATAGAAACATGTACAGCAACAGCAGTTCAAAAACCAAAGTTAAAGAGCATAAGATATCTAACATTATTTACTTGGAGAAAGTGTTTATCTATATTGATTAAACTACAAATTACTTGCTGTAGTATTTTCTTATTTGTCTTCACACTGAAGAAAATACAGTGAGACACAAGATTTACAGATATAATGAAATTATAAATAAAATTTGTCATATACCAAAACATTTGACAACCAATTTTCTCATATAATTATAGTCATTTGGACAATGTCTGACCAATATAACAAAACGTTACATATAATATATATACATATATATATACATATATATATGGCTTTCTAATAAGTATTTCAAATGCATCTTCTTGCTTTCCTTGTTCAGTAAAAAAAGAATGATAAAAACTGTTTTGGGAAAAATTACATTTTTTGGTGAAAGATTACTATGCTAATATTCATGTGAACATTGACTAATCTGAAAATTATTCTTTTCATAAACATGCTTGAGTGCTGTCTTGAACTTCTTTGCTGCTGCACTTTGGCCTGAGCCTCTCAATAGGATGCATGACATGTAAGCACATTTGTACCCAGCTTCAGCAATGACACTTTAGCAATTAATATGTCATATATTGAAGCCACTGATACCCATAAAATGACCAATTGAGGATATGAAAGTTACATAGAACTAATTTTAAGTAAGTAACTGTGTTAGTTTAAATACTATGGCAGACAATAATTCTGGAATGCTTTCTAAGACGTATTACCTAAGACTTCTACATACAGAACTGACCCTATAAAATCCCTGCTATTATAAACCCCTGCAAATGTTTTTGAGAGGAAATTGATAGTACACAAACAATTCAGATGGCAGCAGTTGTAAACAAGTCATGTGCCTTTAGTCCCGATTCTTGTTCTAACCACAATGCACCTGCCAATTACTTTCATTAACCCTGTGATTGTATTCTATCTTATTAAAAACCTAACTTTTGGGTTTTGTGTCCTAAAATTCATCTTTTCATTGCATTGTAGTATTGCAATCTATGCTGAATAAAAATTAAATTGATACTTTATATGCTAACTGTTTACGCCTTCAATACTAATAGACATAAGTTTGTTCTTAACCTTAATAGCAAAAGACAAGGAAATAAGAATTATATCCCGCTATAGCTAGTGTCACATATGGTAATATTTTTCTTGTTAGTTTCAATTCAACAAGTATTTATCAGGGCACATATTCTAGGAGAAAATTTAAAGTCTTAAAATAAAGCAATAATTGCAAATGAAACATTTGAGAAATTAAGTCTATTATACATTTCTGTGTCAAAATAAGTGCCACAAAATTTTAAAATTTACATCTGATCTAAAGGATGTCATTACATGTGCTAATTAAAGTGAATTCACCTGTCTCAGGGCTGTATCCTGCTATCTGTAGGAATAGCTGTGAATACTTATATTTCACAATTTAATCAACACTGCATATTAACTCACTTAATCTTTTCAGCTAATATCCATTTAGCATTATTAGAATACTGGTTTAAATGAGACCATGAAGCCTCACTGCATCACTGTTATGTCTATCTAAGTGGCACGGAGAACTTGATCCTTGGATTTTATGTCTTCACAGTGTTTATTTCCTTAAAAATTTCAAGTCTTCTACCATGATCTACTGTTTATATGTATCAAAATTTTAAATCCTCAACACTAACATGAGAAACAATCTTTTGTTCCTCAAATTTAAATTACACATTTCCCTATTCACCAACTCAACACATTGTATTTTCTGTTTTTCTTTACAAGACTAAAATAAACAACAAATTAACTAAGTCAAGCCAGTCATTTTAAATGAAAATGCATTTTGTTGTCAGAGAGAAAATCTGTTGTTCATAAATTGTACCTTTATGGTCTTTGTTTAGGAGGTTACACAATCCCCTTGCTAATTAGTAATATGAATTTTAAAAGTTCAACATAACACAAGGGAAAATTGCAACAAGTTTGAGCTTAGACATAATATCCTGATTCTTTTTGTGGATTTGACCACAGTGTCTGGAGTAGGGCAGATTTTAGGAAACAGATTATATGGTCTTTCCCAAAAGAGTGGGTGATTCAGATTTTACAGACTTGCTTTTGTAGTTCTCACAGAACTTTTAATATTATTATTAAATATTATAAATTTATGAAATTCCATCAATACAGTGATAAATTAAAAATGAGTAATATGGACAATAAAAAACTCATTTACCCATAAAACTTGCCATATTCTTTTATCTGCAGAAATAATGAATAATAAAGAAGATAATCCACACATAGAAAAATGTTGTATAATATTCTCTGTATATGAATATGAACATATGTTGAATGATCATGACAAGAGTTGAAAGAGAGATAAAAAGAAGAATACAGGGAAAAGTATACAAAAGGTACCAAAAATATAATGTATGAAATATTTCAAAGTATTCCATATTTTGATTGACTATACTCAAGTTCAAGGATTTGACAAGTTTTTTATACAAGTGTTAAAATATTAGACTCAATAAGAATCACGGAAATTTATATTAAAATAGGGTACAATGAAATAAAAATTACACAGATTTCATTCAGCTTACTATTGTACTTTCCCAGTAAGCTGCTCTTCCATCCTTGATAGTTAAAAGTTGTTTCACGAATCTCTGTCTGTCTTGTCACACACCTCGTTAAAAAGAAAAGGCTTAAGAATTTTTCTGTTCTCAGAAAGAAACAAGAGATTAAGAAATAAGGCTTAACATCAGTGAATAAAACCATGAAGGATTAAGCTATCTTCATTCCTGTCTAAGCAAAAGAAAACAGAAAATTAAATGAACTGTTCCTCCTCTAGCAACACCCAGAGGTGACTTGTTTACAATACAAAACAACCAGCAAAAGTTGGGGACTTTGAAGAACCCAGATTGTTTGTGCTTGGAGAAGGGAATCTGAAGAAATTTGAGATTGAAGCAACTAATTAGGCAAATCATCATTGTATTTCCTCCCATTAAGCAGGTATCACAAGTCTACGTAGTAAACAAAAACACTAGGGATTTAAAGTCAGCAAGTCGCCTGTAAGGTTTTCTTTCTCTGTGTGCTTTATCTGAGTTAACTGAGTGAGGCAATCATTCCTGAATTATTATATGCTTCTGACTGCACCCTGGAGACACATACCCTGACAGAAAAACAGGTGGCTGTGGAGCACTTCACTTAATTGGACCAATGTTACAAGCTCACATTAAGCTTTAGTATGACAGTGCTGGTTTTGGCAATTCAGAAAGCCTAAGATTTTCAGTATCAGGTAAGTAAATAAGTGTTGGAATCACATTGTTCATGTTCTTTAAGATGGCTTCAGGCAAAATGTGCACTAAAAGTCTCATTTCAGCCCATCTCACCTTCTCAACTATCAAACACTTCATAGAAGACATGATTTCATCTGTTACTAAACTTGGGTGACTGGAAGTCAGCATGTTGCTGGCCCAAGTCTATTTGTTAACCTGAGTTGCAGTTATCAAATAGAAGTCTGTTCAGTTTAAAAGGCTCAGATGTCAGAATAACAAGGGCTAACGTTCAGCTGGCAAAGGTGGCTTTCAGCTCCATTTCCCTCCGTGGCTCTGTTATTTCCTCCAGACAAACAACAGGAGAATAGCCATGTGTATTTAAGGTACATATTTAGCTCTCATTCTTTCCTTCTTTTTCTATTACAAATTATCAGAAATATATGCAAAAATAGTTTCTTATGAAAAACAAAATATTATACCAATGACTTCTGGCAAATATATATGTCTGTATATTGTGATTTAAATTTCACCAAACCTGAAATAGAATCTAAAAAGGCATCATTTGAGACTGCATTTGACTATCAAATATCAAAGCATCTAAAGTAATTCAGGTTAGACTTCTGACTAATAGAGTAGGCACATCAAATACCTTCAATTTTCAAAACTTTCTATAAAGTAGGGAGATGAAGTAAAGCTTAATCAAGAAGAACAAACGTATTTTTCAGTTTTTCTTTGGTAATATATCTGGACTCCTGTTATACCATTCCCACATGCCCCAAGGCTGTTACTTGCCTTCCAAGGACTTGTCTTTAGAACATCCCACAGCTGCAGTACACTCAGCAGGTTCTCTTAAATGATGTATTTGCTGTCAGCTCCTCTGGCTTCTGATCTCTCCAATGGTACAGAAATAGGCATGTTTAATATTTTAATCCATTGGGGAGTTTATTATTTGGGTTACAGTTGTTGTCTGTGAATACACAAAACTGGCAGATGATATATTTTCAGTGTAATAAGCAGTCAAATGTGTTACCCAAGAATAAGAGCTGAAATAAAGAGGGGTCGCTCTCACTAATGCAGATGGAACATAATGCTCTCATTCCGTTGATAGGCATCAAACAAAGGTACAAGGTTTTTCCAGTAATTAAAGCCTTATTTGGTCTTACAAAAGAAAAAATAATGTCATGGAGACCTATTGGATAGGAACTTATTCTGGATAAATTTGCAGGCAATTCATAGAGTGAAGATTTTCTCTGAATAAAATAAAATCTAGAAGTTCATATTTTCATTACTGACGCATTTTGATAGGCATGTAGAAAGAAACCTTAGCCTATAATTGTCAAAGAAGCAAACTTTCCCATTATTAATCAGATCAAGGAAAATAACTGATTGTTTTATCATGTATAAATTGATCTTTTGTTTAAATCTTTTTCATTAAATTCCAATTATTGATTTTCTTTGTCTTGCCTCAATATGAACAGTTTTGATGATTTGCAAAATTTAGAGTGACTTTTACCAACGTGAGTGCTAAGTACTTCAAAATATTTTTAATTTCCATTTTATATGTACCTATTAGTCAATATGGAAAGAACTGAGTCATGAAATTACAAAACTCATGAAAAGTATTTGTATACGTTGTTAAGTATCAGATAATCACAATGGCGATTTGACAAATTTCAAGCTTGAAGTAAGTATGCTATATCTTTTGTCTTCTATAAAGATTTTTAAAATAATTTATGTGACTATTTTGCTAACTAAAACCCATAGAGTCAATTCCATAAAGTCTCTCATTGTAACTATATTTATACATTAATCATTTTGAAACA
Organism: Microtus pennsylvanicus; assembly: GCF_037038515.1. NCBI lineage: Eukaryota > Metazoa > Chordata > Mammalia > Rodentia > Cricetidae > Microtus > Microtus pennsylvanicus. Next base: position 60,050,602 of record NC_134593.1, read on the forward strand.
ACACTATCTACATTTTATAGAAATTCTGTATTGTCAGCAAACTTTCCCTCTATTTTTAAATGGCTGGGAAATTTTATCAGAAATTGTTTTGAAGTTTTTCTATATTTTAACGAGACATTTTCATATTGCTTCAATAACAGTTCCTATATACTCAAAGCAAAACTCCTAGAGTAGGTTGAAAGAAAAATGTGCAAATGATTTATGTTGAATGCTTCAATAATTCCTGCAGTAAATAATAGATCAGTAAGGGAGAAAATCTGTAAGATTATTTTGAAAAATTTTATCAATCAAAGTGGTGCAAATGAAAATTTTAGGGTAATCTTTCTGAAACCAGACAAACACATATTTTTTTTTAAGTCTCTGAAAGATCATTCACCTAATTCTCCACATTCTGTATAAAGTTGTACTACCAAATTACCAAATATTTTTCTAGATGGAATTAAAACATAACTGCACCAGTAAAGATGGGGAAATGTCCAAAAATACTTCCAGATTAAATAAGAAAAATTTAAGTCAGATATCCACCCAAGATGTCAAGAGAAATCAAAAATATTTTGAATGAAATTCAATCATAACTTACCAAATTAATGGGGTATAATTTAATAATCATTTAGAATGAACTTTATAGAAAATTAGATTTAATACAAAAATAAGAACATTATGTCTTTAGCTACAGCCACATAACTACTCATATACGTGTCATAAGAAGATGAAACTGTATTTGGTGCATGGAATCTCCATCTTTATTTTTACATTTAAACACCTTGTAAAATAAATGATTTTTTAATTAACAATCGAAGACAATACTACAATTTGAAAGAATTTAATACAGATGGACAACTTTAAATCATGCTTTTTCCTAAAGTACTAGATGTATGGGGACCATTTCTGTTTGTCTAAAGTAATGCAATTCCTTAAGCAGAATATTCACAGTGTTTGTTATTATCATTGAGATACTCTGTTGACATGACATGTCTACTGGACAGAACACTCACCCTTTAGAGCCTGTTTTACCCATGTAAGGTGACAATGTCTCAGGCAGAAACATTGCAAGTATATTTTCAGCTCAACCTGTGCCATTTTTGTCTTCTGATACATGGTTAGCAAGAGCCTCTGATTTTTTGATAATCCAGTACATTGTTTGGAAACTATGCCTCTTGTTTCCTGTGAGAAACATTGCCTTTTTTTTTTTTTTTAAATTCTGGGGCTAGATTGTCCCACTTTTTTTTATTTTTACCTATTTTTAAATTGATTTTTATTGAGCTCACCATTATTTTCTGCTCCCCTTCCTGCCTCGTTCCTTCCCACTTCAACCTTAGCTCAAGGTCCCCATGCTTCCAGTTCACTCAGGAGATCTTGTCTTTTTCTACTTCCCATGTAGATTAGATCAATGTAAGTCTCTCTTAGTGTCTTATTTGTTGTCTAAGTTCTCTGGGATTGTGGTTTGTAGGCTGGTTTTCTATGCTCTATATTAAAAAAAAAACACCTATGAGTGAGTACATGTGATAATTGTTATTTTGTGTCTGGGTTAACTCACTAAAAATGTTTTCTAACTCAATCCATTTTTCTGCAAAATTCAAGATTTCGTTATTTTTTTTCTCTGCTGTTTAGTACACTATTGTATAAATGTACCACATTTTCCTTATTTATTCTTCAGTCAAGGGGCATTTGGATGTTAGTTTTCCTTCATTAATACAACATTAGTAAATTAAAGCAATTATCAGTACAGAAATCACAGAAATTCTCTTTACTTTTGGGCAACTCTCTTCATACCTTCAATGAAGTTAATTGACTTGTATACCACTAGCTTGCCTTAAACCAGCTCTGGATATTATTTTTCAGAATTCTGTTTGCTGTTAAATTACAGGAATTCTTATGTTTAATAAGTAACTTTCATTTTATATTTCTATTGTATTATTTATTTTCTCCTCAAGCATTATATTATCAGGAATATGTTTTCTTGCTCAAAATAAGAATGTAGGTATTTGTGAATTTGTTCATTAGAATAAAATTCTATTCATAAAACAATTGTTCATTGGGCCTCCAGCTCACAAAAGAAACAAAATGGAGCTTTATTATTACTCAGAAGAGCTCAGTCAGATCTTAGGCTTTTTCCTAACCAGTTTTTATAACTGAAATTAGCCCATATATTTTAATCTACGTTCTTTTATGTGGCTTTTTTACCTTTCCTCTGTACTCGGAATCCTTTATCTTCTCTATCTGACTGGTGACTCTATCTTTCTTCTTCATTTGTGTAAAACATATCAGAGACTGCTCTGAAGCTAATAGTGGAAAATATGACTGTGATATTTTATAGTGATAGCTCATTGATTTAAGCAATACTTTATAGATCAAAAAATGTACTTAGAATATATATGTACTTGTGAACATAAATATTCGTGATTATATATATATATATATTTATATATATATATAAAATCAGAAGTAAAGAAAATGAGGTTATAAATTGTCAAGAGGACAAAAGGGAACATACGCTGAAAAGTTTGAAGGGAGGAAAGGATAGGGGGAAATGGTGAAATTGTATTAAAAGACCAAAATTTAAAAAAAAATATGCTATTTATGTTGAAATGTTTAGTATTTACCAATTGTATAACCTGATTTTTAATTACTTATTTACTTACATGTAAGGTATGCATTTGTGTATTTAATATTATAACTACTTCTTTATGGTTGGGACCAATTGGAGTCCTGGCCTTCAGCTGCTCTTCCCTGCTAGAGCCTTCTGATTGGGGTTACTAAAAGCTGTGCCCTGCCTTGAGGATCAGAGGATGGGGTTTTCACCTGTTGGCCCACTTGACTGCTGGGTATTTAAGCCTCCATGGTGCTATGAAATAGAGGGCTTCTTACCAGTCATTGGAGGTCCTTGTGTCTGTCTGTCTTTGTTTGTGTTTGTGTTTTCTCAACCTCCAGCCCCTTGCCCGAAGCTCACGAACTGTATTGTAGCGCATAGAGAGCAGACGAGGGCGCAGTACACACCACGTTATTTAAACCACTAAGTCCAGTTACTGGTGCTGATATGTGCATGTTTGTGTGCTCACCCAAAATCCCTATTAGCTACCCAATTCCCTAAAGGATAGTGACCCCTCCCCCAGTAGCCATCAGCCGCATCAGCAGGGCATCCATCTAGAACTCCTCATTGCTTCACATTGTCATTTTTATTTTCTTGATTTTGTGGAGTTTGTGTGTTGCTTCCAGAGGTGCTGTGAGTTTATATGTCTGACAGTTATGTCATGTCCAGAAGCCAGGCTGTTACAACCTCACAGCATTCAACCTTCTTCTCATAAAAATCCACAGCAGTCCTTTTTATATTATATTAAATTTGTCCCTTATTACATAATGTTTCTTGAGACTTTAGATAGGCGTTCCATCTATGACTGAATTCCTCAGTAACTTGAAAACAGTGTTTGTATTAACAAAAACATACTGCAACAACTGTTTCTGTAACCAATAGTAAAAGAATTACAAATATGTGAAAGTAAACACTGTTGTGGTTTGTATGAAAATGGCCCACATAGGTTCAAAGGGAGTAGCAATATTAGGAGGAGTGGCCTTGCTGAATTAATTGTGACTTTGTTGGAGGAAGTTTGTCACTGGAGATGGGCTTCAACGACTTAGAAACTTAGTCTAGGACTAGTGTGTCTCTCAGAATCTTCCTGCTACCTCTATTTCAGGTTGCAAAACTCTCAGTTCCTATGTCTGCCTGCATGCCACCATGCTTCCCACCATGGTTATAATAAACTAGACCTTTGAACTAGTTAAAATGTTTTCCTTCATAAGAGTTATTTGTGGTCATGGAGTCTCTTCAGAGCAATAAAACCCTAACAAAGCAGACATAAATGTTTAGAAGGGAGTTTGAAGACTTGACCATTAAGCAAAAGGACGTCAATATGTTCTCTCTTAGGGTTCATGCCTTCCCTGTGATGGATTTAAACATGCATATAGAGCCAACTGTGAATTTCCTCCTGTGCATCAGGCCTCAAGGCCAATTAATAGAGCAGCAGGTTTCCTCCATAAACGCTCTTGCAACTGTTGCACCAGTTGGCATATCTTGAATAGCAGGTCATTAGTGTAGCATATTGTGTCCAACACAATTTGCATGCAAATGAGTTGAAAAAATTGTGTGTAATGAATGGGTCCTCATTAATTCATACAATGAAATCTAATGACAACATCAAGAAAACAGAACATTTTGTATATTTTTCAGTCATAAAACCAGAACCCTTGACAGGAAAATTAGCTCCCAAATATAAGACTGCATCCTAAGTGTGTTTGTTTCATTTCTACCATTGTAAGACTTTTCTAGGCTTAGCTTGTTGTGCCAGAGAGTGTAATTGTATAAATCCAGTATTGCTGCACCTTTCTTTCAGATTTTTAGGCTTCAGAACCTTGAGATACACAAATCTGCTATTTCTACTACTCAGTCAACAGAAGTTTCTTGTATCAGCCTGAGATAAATCAGAAATCAACGGAAAATGACAGCAAATGGGTACAATAAGAAATAAAATGATGCAGAGAGAATAGAGTCTTAGCACAAAGTGTATACATGCAATACTCAATATGAGAGAACAATGAACTCACACTTTTACGATTTTGCTTATCTAACTTTGAATTTTAAAAATATATCAGGATCATATCTCATTGAGAAAAACATTTAAATTTTCAGTGAATTCATTTCTTTCTCTTTGTAATTCTAGTTTTTGAAACATATAGTTAAGATTTACTAAATATTTTTATATCATAGGCAAATATTACATATTAATTCATTAAAAGTTAACTATCGTAATCTGATTTTTATATGTCTTACAAATAATTTTTGCTTCATTGGTTATTTCAAAAGCCTAAGCATCTCTGGCTTTGTCATTAATTCTTATTTTCTCAAAATAAGCTCTATATATCTTAAACATCAAAAAGATATTTTACTTTTATTATACTCGGCTAATGTAAAATGCAGTAAAATGATACAAGAAAATATTACCCAAATATGTACAAATCCATAGTATAGTTTCATCAAAGATATGAAAACTAACTAAAAATATTTAATGAATCTTATTTTGTTAGATATATGCAGTGTTTAAAAATTATGTAAAGAAAATCACTCTTCCACTAAAAAAGAAAATTACAATGTTTATTTTAGTATGAAAATATGAATATTATATATAATATTGATGGAAATACACAATCATATTGATATAGTGATAAATTAAAGTGTATTTACCTAAAAAAGAAGAGTAAAGTATTTTAACCAATAAAATATAAAGTGATACACATTAATATTGCATATAAAATATTTGCTATCTGTATTGGCCTCATTTTGAAATGTATTAATATGAATGTGCAAATGTTCATTAAATATTAAATGCTATCTAATTGTTAATAAATATTTTTGTTATACTTAATTCTACTTCAGTATATTTAGTCTGTCCGTTTTTGCCACATAGGTAAAATTTATTTTATAATTCTTAGATTTTCAGCTATAAGTGTTTCATAATATTTTCTTTCTCTTTTCAATAATTCTCTAAGGGAAAAAAAAGAAAGCATATTCTGTACTGCTTTCTTTACTTTTGGTTTAAGACTTCAGTAAATGTTTCCTTCAGTTTATATGTTCAGTTGTATTGGGAACTGTTGGAAGAGTTACCTTCCTCTCAAGAAAGATGTTTGTATAAGTTTAGGGAAAGTAATAATTTTAATTGTAAGAGAACCCCAAGGAAGGGATGTCTCTCAGATAGGTTGTTCTAATAATCATATAAATTAGTGGATTCTTATGGAACTCCAAGAAAAAATATTTATTTTTAATTTCTAAGAAATTAAGAAAGAAACATGATAATTATTCAGTGCTTTTCCATGGTCTTAGGAATGTACAGAACATGTTACTGCTATCGCTTTGTTAAAAAATAAATAAAACAGTAGGTAGATGAACACCACTCCAAATTGTATATATTTTTTTAAATTTACAAAATAATCATTGTATCAAACATAAATAACATTTAGATATGGATGAAAGAACTCTTTATATTTGTGGTCATTTTGTCTTAATATATAATGATTGATAAGTTCAGATATAATGTAACCTGATTTTTATTTGGGTGTCCTTTACAGAAAAACTGACAGAAATTTAGACATTGATCAAAGAAAGAATTAGTGCTATTTTTCCTAGAAATAAAATCAGACTACTTCTAAGTTCTCCATCACTTATAGTTGAATAATATTTTAGACAATCTGTTAAGCAATGTTAAGTATAAATACATTATTAACACTTAGTATAAAATATTCAAGGACATTATCTCTTAAGTAATTTAATGTAATAGCAAATGTCTTTATGATAAAGAAAGTTTCAGTTTATTGAATGAAAACAGAACATAAAACTACACTCTAAGAGAATGTTTTTAAGATGTACAATTCAACCCTCTTTATGCCACTCTAAAATGTGAACTTTGAGTAGTAATTGAGGTAAATAAGGCACACAGGGATCTAAAGGAGTTATCAAGGGTATTTTAATATTTGTCTTTTTGAGATTATAATTAAATTACATAATTTCTTCCTTCCAAACTCACCCATGTACTATTTTTTTCTGGCTCAAATTAAAATTTCTGTCCTCTTTTTCATGCACCCATGAGTGGAATATATGGATCATGTCATGAATCTATTATTAGCATTTTGATTTCTAAAGTACCCCTACCACATTATACTCCAGAAAACAAATGTGTCATTATGGCACGCTCAAACACACTCTGTTCCTCTCTGTCCTTATTCTCCATTTATGTTGCTCCCTCTCCAAGGAGCTTTTAAGTTAATTTTTTAAAGAAAAACAATACTCATTTCTTCTGGTCAGCTACACGTAGTATAAAATTGCCGAGTCCTAAACATAGCATATATATAATCTTGCCTTTATACTAAAGATTTTGCAAGTTAATACCTCAAAATAAATTGGCTTTATCTGAACTGAATGTTAATCAAGGTTTCAGAATTAGAATTTCTTGTTCTACTCTAGTTTCTACTGTCAAAGTGAACACTTCAAAGCCATTCTGTGTTCATACATCAAAATAAATAGAACTTGAGCAATCATCTTTTCTCTTTTATCTTTTTTTCTGAGTACCTTTTTTATTTTTAAACAATCTTACTTTATATACAAATCCCAGTTTCCTCTCCCCTCAGGCATTCTCCCACCCTTTCATTCACAATCAAAAAATTCAAAGAAAAGACAATAATATGCATAATCCATACTCTCTCTGTATATTCCATATTTACATCACTTACTTTTCTTACTCAATTACTTTTTCTACAAGTTTAATAATTATTTTATTATCTTTACTCCTTTAACCAATGACTGCTTGTGTTTTTTATAACTGTGTATACTCTTTTTTTCTCTTTTGCTCAAGTCTACATATATTTATTCAACACTGTGACCCATTTAGAGGTCTTTCCCATCTGGATTTGTCTTTATTGAATGTGTATCTGTAATTATTTTTTTCTCCAGGAGTGCTTTTATTTAATGCTAAGCAGGCGTGGCTAGGACCATCTTTGAAGTCTTATCTGTTTGCTCCGTGCAGTCCAACATGGCAAAGGTGTGTTCATTGCCTCTGAGGATCATGCATGCTGCACAGTTCTAGGGTTGCAGTGGGTCTATTTTTCCATTAAGCAATTTGTAACTTGCTGCTCACAGACCCTGTTTAAGTGCTTGGCCTCCTGAAAGAGTCAGGGCCCTTCACGCTGGTAAACCAGGAAGCCACCATTTTCAAAGAAGCGGAACAGTTTTTACTGTTAAAGCTGAGGCAGGAAACCTCTTAAAGGAGCCACATCTCTTCTTGCCACCAGCAAACAGAGTAAGAAGCTGCATTAAGCTCTGTTTTTGTATGTGTGTATTTATTTGTCTAGAATCCCTTCCTAAACTCTCTCAGATTTTAAGTGGATTTAGTTGGCAATGTTGACACCAATCTGTAGGCAGATGTTGTTCGTTCATTTCCTTGTTGTATGGAGAGGGGGACCCGCTTGTTTGTCCCAGCCACCCGGTTTCCTAAGCCCTAAAATAACCACACATAAACTGTATTAATTAAATTACTGCTTGGCCTATTAGCTCTAGCTTCTTATTGACTAACTCTCACATCTTGATTCAACCCATTTCTATTACTCTGTATATCGCCTCATAGCAGTTGCTTACTAGGATAGATTCTAACCGGCGCCCATCTCAGGTGGAGGATCCATGGATTCTCCCTGACTCTGCTTTCTTCCTCCCAGAATTCAGTTCTATTTTCCATGCCTACCTAAGTTCTGCCCTATCAAAAGGCCAAGGCAGTTTCTTTATTCATTAACCAATGAAAACAACACACAAATAGTAGAACCTCCTATACCAATTTTCCGGCCACTAAGAATCAAATAATCATTCAGAAAACTCTATTAACGACAACTATGCTTGCCATATTAGCATATGCATGTTTCCAAGTAACTCTTATATCTTGAATCAACCAATTTCTATTAATCTGTGCAACACCATGAGGTTGTGGCCTCCTGTCAACTTTCCAGCATCTGTCTCCTCTAGCAGTGACTACATGGCATCTCACTGACTCCTTTTTTCTTTCTCCCAGCATTCAGTGTGAGTTTCCTGCCTACTTCTACTCTTCTCTATAACAAGCCAAAGCAGCTGTTTTATTCATTAATCAATAATATCAACACATATATAGATGGACTTCCCATATCCCTTACCCTGCCCCTGTATCTAGACTGAGCAAGGGATTCCTCCAGAGGAAATGGGCTTCAAAAAGCCAGTTACTGGTTCCAATGGCCTTAAAAACTGTCAATTCAACACAACAGTCACCTACATTCAGAGGACCTAATTCTGTCTTACACTGAATTCCCAGCTGACAGTGCAGGGTCAGTGAGCTTCCTCTAGCTCCATTCAGCTGTTTCTGTGGGTATTCACATCATAGACTTGGCCTTTTTGTTCATAATATCACTTCTCTCTCTCTATGACTGGACTCCAGGATTGGGAAGATTGAGTTGGGGAAAGGACAAATAGGAAGATCAAAGAAAGAAATATCTTGAAAGAGGGAACTATTGTGGGCTGAGAAAGAAACCAGGCACTAGAGAAACACACAGGAAATCAAAAGGAAGACCAGAGGTAAGAAACTAAGTAATAGTAGAGAGGGTACCTAAACTGCTCTTACCCTGTAATCAGATTGATGACTACCTTAATAATTATCATCATAGAACCTCCATCCAGTAAATGATAGAAGCAGTGTAGAGATCCAAACATTTTTATTTTATCTTATACTGAAATACTGTATATGGTATTGGTTTTACAATGTAGTATTTGTACATATTCATGAATTCTTCAAAAGATTTTAGAGAATATTTTTAATCTTGCCTGAATGCTTTCCATCCTCCATATTATACACTGACAAACACTTAAATACTATAACACAGTAAAATTTAAATCCAAAATTCTTTTTCTTATAAGAAATCTAATGTGTATTATTATGCAACTAAAATTAATATTTTATTTAAAATTTGTAGTCATAATAAAAGAAAAAATATCATTGAATTTGCAATTTAATCTTTATATACATAGTAAAATAAATATAGTCTCTCTATATATTATAATTATAATTTATACTGTGACATGAGGTTGGGACTTTTCTAGTAAGGTGAAAAACTGAATAAAACAGAATTTTACCTTTCCTGAATAAAAATAATCTACCTGCATGATATCAACAGAATTATTCTTGCTTCCAAAAGAAAATTTTGACAATTAAAATTAAGCATCAACTCTATATTTTGTTGACCGCATTGGCTTCCTTTTTCACAAGATCAAATTCTTCTTACTCCATCTCTATGTCCTCACATTTTCCTGGTAAATTCTTCCCATTCCACAAGACCTTGAATTCTGGCTAAGTTTCTCAAGAAAACATTGACTAATTCTCAGTTCTAACACATTATATTTTTAAATGAACGATGAATATATAATATAATTTTAGACATTTTCCTTTCATCACTATATTATAGTTTGAACTACATACAAATGATTAGCATTAATATGATAATGGATTATCTTTCCAAGAAATATAAAGTGGACAGGTTATAATTTCATACAGCTTATGTTAACTAGTTAGCTTTCCTTAGAACTTTACAGTAGTTTATTGAGCATTCAAAAGTTAGTAAATGGCTACTGACACTTTAAAATATTAAAAGATACTATAAGGAACCTTACCTTCTTAACTTATAGTAAGTTTTCTTATAAAGTTTTGATACCAGGAAAGACAATATATTATCTTCACTATTATTTGTATAAATCTCCCCAAATTTAAATATCATGAAGGGAATTTTTGACAAGTGTTTCTTAAAATAATTTCTTTCCTTTCTACTTCTGAGTCAATAATTCCACACAAATGAGAAAATATACCAAAATAACTTAAGAAGAACTTATCTTCAAAATTATGTTTTAACAAAAGGTCATCATGAACAGTAAACTTAAATTGAAGGCAACAAAAGAGAAGGCAGGCTCATTCCTTAGCTTTTTCTCATCTACTAAATACATATCAATTGATAGCTTTCAATGTCAGTAGATTTGATTTGATGAGTAAGAGATATTACCCAGTGAGTGCCAACCTATATTGTAAGGGTTATTGAATGTGTATTGTTCAGAAATAATCATCATAACTAAGTTGGATTCCTAAGAGTCACAAATGAAGATAATACATAATTTTCAATAACATGTATCACCTTGCCTAGATTTCATCACATTATTACTAACAGCAATTGTTACTAAAAACATTTTGTTATATATTAAAAGCAATTGGTAAATAGCATTTTACTATGTTAATTCATGAAATAACTCAATATTATTGCTCAGAAGAATTAACAGTGATAAATCTACTGTATAGGAAATTTTCTGAGACTATTGTGCACATGTGACTATTGTTTTAGTTAGGATATAACTAAAATAAATACTAAACAAAGAGAAGAAATGAAATGTGATTTTCTTCAAACCCTTAGAAAAATCAACTGCTCTGAAGAAAAATGACTAGAAAGTACAATCATATGTGATGAGCTTAACTTTTGTATTTTAATGACCTTCTGTCATACAAGCAGACAGAACACTGAGCAGCTTGGTTTTACTATCTCTGTGTGGGCAATATTCCTTTCTATAGCTCAGTCACTTAGAGATTCTCTTGGCCAATTCAATCTTCTGTAGAACCAAATGAAGGCAACAATGAAACATGAATGTCTTCTTCAAACATAGGAGGGAGCTATTTCCTTTTTCCACTCAGATTTCTTGCTTTCTTTCAGAACTATATCTGAAAACATCCAAAATTATCTTTCCCACATTTATTATGAGGTACATGCTTAATGTTGGCTATTACCAACTATAATACAGAGTCATCAGGGAAATGTGATTTAAATCAGTGGTACTTTATATCACTGATTTTGTAGTGTCATAGAGATAATGCAGTAGATACTAGACATCACTGACTTTGGATTATACTCAAGAAGGAGCATCACAAATATGATTGGAGAGTATTTCTCTAATAATATAGAACAAACACTAGGAGAGCATAGCCCTATCTACATTAACAATTTTGGAAAGGATAAGCATTTTAAAACACTGGAATTTTTCATAATGTTTGTAATGAATCTTCCATGATTAGATTAAAAAGTTAAGGTATTAAAGCATTGCATATATGATGAAACAGGACTACGCTGTGGAGCATCACAAGGCATACACACAAAAATGCACACACATACACACATGCAAACACACAGAGAAAGAGGCACAAACATACATGTGTATCGCCAAAAACATCAATCTCCTTAAAATTCAGTCAAATTCAAAGAATGATAATTGAGGATGTAAGACATTGAGAACAAACATTCTTTCAAAATTCTGAGTGTAGATAGATACACACAACAATCATAATCCAGAGACATAATCTGTATTCTACTACATGTCAATTTAAAAATTATTAACAAGAAAAAGCAGCAAAAATATAAGACAGCTTCAATCTAGAGAATACTTTTCAAATGCATTCTGAGAAGTGAAGAAAAATGTTCAGTATTTAAGGTGAATAAAACAGAATGACATGAAACCTAGTGCTATTAGAACCTGAGAAGAGACGTGTGTGTGCAGAAAATTTACTTAAAAGGCATAAAAGAAAATTTTAGAATGCTACTGAGAATTAATGAGCATAGAATTGGAGACTTGATGGTTTGTTTGGAAGCTGATAACTGTTCTGGGTCCTGCTGATAATGAAAGAGTGTCAACAAATTAAATAAGTTGTCACTGCATTTCCAAGAATATGTTGTAGTGAATAACAATCTTAGAACTCCATGACTTAGTAACACAAAAGTTTATTTAACTTGCACTGAGGCTTCTCTGTTGACAGTGTTCTCAGTTTATTGTGGTTATTCTCAGATTTCTTCTGATCTTAGCTCCACTTAACATTTACTTCCAAGTTCACCTTGGCAAGAAGAAAGAAATGTCATAAATCATTTTTGAATCTTGACAAACTCCTGTGAAACTTATGTATGATATGTCTGCTCACATTTCACTGAAAGTGAGTTGTATTACTATCTCACACCCTATTCTATTTGAGTAAATTCATATATATCAAAAGAACCAGACTGAATTTGGATTAGTTATTAATCACATGGGGCATAAATGAGGAAAGGACAGAAGTATACATAATTCAGTGTGAGATCATACAGAAGAATCTACTGTACATACGCTTAGCCTCATGTGTGTCTCAGAGAAAATATGTCTTTTGCCAACTTACAGTTTCAGATAGTAATACCCTGTTCTATCAGTTTAAACTTTTGAAATAATTCCTTTTATATTTAAGTCCCTTTATCTGTGATATAGATACATTACTTTTATACTTTCTTTTTTTTCTTCTGGGATGCTATCAAACAAGAGCAGTGAAGGGTGCTGAATAGACATTGTATGAGGAGTGGGAAACTTATTCTGGTCTGCTCTGTCTGCTTTCACAGTGCTTAGAAACCACATTGTGTGGGCTGTCCCACAATTCCTCTATAATTTGCTTCAGTTGCATTACCTTTAAAATAACTTTCACACAAGTCTTACAAGAATCCTAACAGATAGGCTCTTAGCATATTTCAATCAAACTTTAATAGTGAAATTTACTGTACTATCTGACCTGAACCCACAGGAATAAGGGTTCTGATGGCCAGCTATCTAAAAATAACAGAGACAATAGCAGAAACTTCTACTAGGAAGTCTTACACAAGCTGTTGTCCAAGACAGTTAACTAACAATTACAATATCATATATAGTGTTTTCAGGAGGAAAATGGGCTAAATTCAGCTGAAAGCTAAGCCAAGCAATGCTGGAAAGAGAACACAGATTACTTCAGAAAAAGCTGCCTTCATGTAAAAGGACAACCTTTCAGGGTTGAAAGCTGGGTTCATAGGAAAAACAACCTCAACTTCTACAAGGTGTGATGTGGGATTCCCTCTGAATTCTTGAATATGTTTTATTACCATTGGTTAACAAAGAAGGTACTTTGACCTATATTGCAGGGCAAAAGAGAGGTAGGCAGGAAAACTAAACTGAAGGCAGGGAGAAAGGAGGCAGTCAGGCAGATGCCATGTAGCTGCTGAAGAAGAGGCACATCTCTTTAAGAAGAAGGCTTCCTGACTCAGAATTAGCAGCAAAAACTTCACAGTTCCTTTAAAGACAGTCTTTCGGGGTTCCCGCTTCATGACAGAGTCTGCCAGACATTCTGCAGGAAACTAAAGAAAGAGACTGACAAACTACCAGCATAGGTAAAACAGTCTTTCTAACTTCCTGCTTCCTGGAAATGTCTGCCAGATACTATGGGCCTGTATGCTGAAGATGGATGCCCTAATGTTACAAAATAACTTTGGGGCTGGGCGGTGGTTGCACATACCTTTAATCCCAGCACTCAGGAAAAGGAGGCAGGTGGATCTCTGTGAGTTTGAGACCAGCCTGGTCTACAAGAGTTAGTTCCAGGACAGACTAAAAAGCTACAGAGAAACTCAGTCTCAAAAAAAAAAAAAAAAAAAAAAAAAAACAAAACAAAACAAAGGAAAAAAAAAAACTTTGGGTGACTATCCAGGCAGTGAGATGTCTCTGTCAATTGTAGAGTTTTGGAAGTTACTTACATTGCATTTTCTGTTTACTTGTATAATATTTAATCTTTCTGGAGTCTCATGTAATTTTACTATGCTAAAATTTAAACCTTCCTTTTTATTTAGAAAGAGAAGGGAAGATGATGTGGTTCCCCTCTGTATGCTGTGAATATATTTTATTACCATTGGTTAATGAAGAAGATGCCTTGGTCTATGAAAGAGCACAGTAGAGTTATCTGGAAAAACTAAAATTTCTCCCTGAATGTAGGAAGAAAGAAGTCAAAATCAGGCATGGAGTTGCTGAAGGAAAAAAAAATGCCCAAAATTAGTAGTATTCTACAGTGTCATGGTGATACATAGATTAATAGAAGTGGATTAACTTAAGATGTAAGAGATAGCTAGAAATATGCCTGAGCCATCATCCAAAGGTGTTATAATTAATACAGTTTCTGTGTGATTAATCTTGATGACTGGGGAACGAATGTATCATCTCCAGGTACACATAACAATTCTCTCCAGATCGAAACTTGCCAAATCTCTCACTGGGCCAAACACAGAATTATCATTCCCTTTATCCTTTCATCAGAGCCTCTGAGAAAGCCTTGGTTTGGTATAACTCCCCCAACTACCCTGGGGTATTCCATCTTAAATTCCCAAAGTATCTCAGAGAGAACAAACTAGTTGGTCTGTGGAGTCCTGAAAATGTGAGCCTATTTCCACCTTGAGCAAACATCAGAGAGTTGGAACTTACTTCTATTCCTCGTAGGTATTAATAAAAAGGGAGAAATTCTGGAGGCCAAAAATATGTGGGCCTACTTTATCCTTGACCAAGGGTCATGGAATTGGAAATTACTTTTATTCCTTCAGGTTATTATCTATTTCCAAATCAAACAAACAACAAATATCCACTTAGATGAGGGAGTTACGCCTTCTTAAGGTCATTGTCAACAGGTGTGGCTAATATCCAGAACTTGTATTTCACAAATAGAAAAATACATATGTTTCTACCTCAATCAATAGTCAAGGATTGAACTAAGTTCCTATTCTCTTAAGGAGATAACATTAAATTTCAACCAGGGAGTGTTTTGGCTATAGAATATTTTGGTATAGGGTGTGAGTATGACTTGTTCAGTTCTAGCAACAGAATGTTTAACTATGAATGCAGCCTGCAACCTTCAACTGCTCTGTTCATTTTCTTGAATTTTGTTAATGCAGGTTTTAATCTTACTCCTATCTTTTGGGGTCAGGGAAATTTCAAGCAAATGGAAATTAAATGCATGTGATTATCAGTATTCACTGGAACTCCCTCTTGGTACTATTCTAGGTTTCCTGTTTTATTATTTTAATTTGTATCCTCTGTCCTCTTTACTATTTTTCTGATCCCCAGGACCCTACCTGGTAAGTAGCATTTTTGTCAGAGCTGGTCTCTAACACTGGATAACAGTAACACTAACAAGTTTCACTGTACTACTTTAACATCTCAGTTTGCCATTTTCTACTTTTTAGCACAATTTTAATAATCTAAAACCTTTATGAAGGTTTAATTTTGACTCACACTAATGCATATGAAACTGCCTTTAAGAATTCACATAGTCTCTAAGAGGTATTCAACTGCTTCTGTATCATTGAATATTCATATAAAAATAAAAAGTCTGGGCCTGGAAAGGTGTTTCAGAATTTAAAAGCACTAACTGCCTCCCTGTTCCCTCCCCCTCCCCCCATTCCCCTCCCCCTCCGTTTCCAGTCCAAAAAGTAGTCAGGGTGCCCTGCCCTGTGGGAAGTCCAAGGTCCTCCCCCCTCCATCCAGGTTTAGGAAGGTGTGCATCCAAACAGCCTAGGCTCCTACAAAGCCAGTACATGCAGTAGGATCAAAACCCAGTGCCATTGTCCTTGGCTTCTCAGGAGCCCTCATTGTCCACCATATTCAGAGAGTCGGGTTTTATCCCATGCTTTTTCAGTCCCAGTCCAGCTGGCCTTGGTGAGCTCCCAATAGATCAGCCCCACTGTCTCAGTGGGTGGGTGCCCCCCTCGCGGTCTTGACTTCCTTGCTCATGTTCTCCCTCCTTCTGCTCCTCATTTAGCTGGGAGGAGGTGGAAATTTTTAATAATAATAATTAAAAAAGTCAAAAATATAAAAATAAAATGACGGTAGTAATTTTCAGTGAGATAGGTCAAATTATATTCATAGTATCAACAGCAGAGATCAAGGGTGTTGCAAATAACCATTTCTTTGCACATGTTCAGGTAGGTATCAGCATGCAGGTGCTGAAGCAACTTCCAGAGAAGCAGACTAAGTTGTCAAAATTGTATTTGAGTTATTCTTCATGTTTTAATTGTTCTTTCCCTTAAAATAAACAATAGCTCTAATATTAAAAAAAAAAAAGCACTAGCTGCTCTTCTAGAGGTCCAGAGCTCAATTCTTTGCCGCCATATTAGAGGTGGCTCATTACCATATCTAATGAAATCTGATGCTCTTAGGCAGACAGGGCATAGTATGCATAGTAATTGCATAAACTTCTTCCTTCCTTCCTTCCTTCCTTCCTTCCTTCCTTCCTTCCTTCCTTCCTCCCTCCCTCCCTCCCTCCCTCCCTTCCTTTTTTCCTTTCTTCCTTTCTTTTATTTGACTTTTTTTTTAACCAATTTGGGTCCAATAAATACGTGAATAATGTTATCTTAAGATGGATGGAGAGAGTCGGGAGAGGATACAGGTAAAGTGATGCCATCATGTGTTCTCAGGGCAGTCAGTTATTGGAAACCTGTTTGACCCAACCAGAATCAGAGTGCAGTATTCACCAGTCACATGAACTAGTATTAAGGCAAAATTACAAAAACTTCCTTCAGCACAAACTTATTTAAAATGAGGATAATGACATAATAGAGCTATTGTGGGAATTATACCATTGCTTTCTACCTTCTCAATTTACTGCACACAGAGAACATTGTGATCTGCCGTGTTCCCAAGTGTTAAACACGAAGCCCTGACTCCTGAAAGTTCTTGTCAGCCTCGGCAAGGTCTGAAAACAACAATAATAATGTAAACTGCATAGAACTGTCTGTGCCATTTGAATAGAGAAGGGATGCTTTCAGAAAAAAATAGTCAAGCCATGGCGCAGCTCCTAGTGAGATAGTAGCTGTCCTCATGGACAGGTTTTCCTCTAAGATGAAGTTGCTCAAATTTTCTACTTCAAGCTACTGTTTGCAAAGCCATAACAGATGCACATCAATGAAAGTTTCTTCATCGGGCTTGAAATTAATTGAGTTTAAATTAAGACAAGTACTTAGTGTGTATTCCATTTTCAATTACAATCTAAGTCTAAAGAGCAACTATGTTATACGTACATACATTTTTGTCATGCATGATTCAAAAACAAGCTTTTTCTCTTAAAAAGTTTTCAGCTGCTTTTGATGCTTCCATTGTACCTCTCTAATGTCTTGGTGATGAAATGATATTTTGGCAGGATTTGTAACTTCTATCTATCATTTATTCATTCATTCTATTTTTATTTTTAATACAAAATCTTACTTTAGAGCTGTGGCTAATATAGACTTGACAATGTAAATAGTCTAGCCACAGTCTAACATCAGTAATTTTTGCCTTCCTAAAACTGGGAATACAAATATGATTAATCATTCTTGATTTCCTTTAACCTTTCTTTGTATTTTTTAATTGAATCGGGATTTCAAGTATATTATATTTTAAAGTTCAGCTACTGTAAAACTTCAGTGTCCTTGATTTTGATTAAAGACGTGCATAAGTGCTCATGTGTAGTTTTTTGTTTTTAACTTTTTACTTTCTAAAATGTTGAATATATTAAGTAGACACCATGGTAACAAAGTTTTTGGAAGCTTCATTTTCCTCCTATATAAGGAATTGTGTTTTTCTTAGTGAAACTTTTAATCTTTATTCTCACTACTCAAATCAGAGTTTATAATCATATGACATGTCTGATGATTACAGCCGGCAACTTAATATAATAAAGAAGTAAAATGAGAAGCAGACAAGGAACATAATTTTTTAGATGAGTACTCTTAAATATGTGAAAAAATGTTCTACAGGTAATTCTAAACTTATGCAAGACTTCCAAAATTAGAGAGTCAACTTAAGTTGCATAAAATGCTTTATAACAGTAATAAAATTCTCACAAAACTTTTACATTTGCTGCAGTCATTTCAAATGTTACATATCTCTTTACTTGGAAATACAAATTTAATATCATATATCCTAAATAAAGTCAAGTACTATCAGAAGAAAATATCAACATGCAACATCATATTACTTTTATAACTTACAATTTTCATCAGCTGTAATCAGCATATGAGATTATCAGCTAGTGAATTTCTGTTTCCCATTTCTCAAGATAGACAGTGTACTTTGTGTCTAGTGTTTTAACAAAATTCAGAATACACTGTCATTAAAAACTATATGACCACCCCATATTTTCAAATTTTATGATTAATTTCTGAATAACATACAAACATATTTTTTCTAAGAGGAAGAAAATTTGGAGCAAATACACCAAAAAAATGATGTAAAATCAATTTCAATTTAAAGCAATTAGTTCACCAATATTTGTTGAAATATATGAGAAAAGTAAAGAAAAATTAGCATTTTAATTTTCAGGAAAAGTTTTTTATAAGCAAAATGATGTAAAATTATTTTGTATTTATTGAAAATATCAAAAACAGATAACTTTTAGAAGGATTGAGTATTTAATTCTTCCAGTTAACTTTATTGGAAAGTACTAGGGTTTCCTTTGTATGATGGTATTGAATCTGGATACCTCAGGAAAGTACTCTGAGTTATTATTATGGAGCTGTTGATTTGTTCTTTATTAAGAAGATGCTTGTCTATTTACTAGAATGAAGTCTTTTCTAATGAAAGAAAATGACTTGCAATAACAACAATCTTCTAAGAATGTTTTATTCTGATAGTATTTTTATTTCAATGCATTGTCATATAAGAACATGTTTTTATTTCTCTTTCAAAGGAATTTGGTCTAGAAAAGATACATACAATATGATAAAATATCAAACAAAACAAATATTTAAATTTGTTTCCATCATATTATAAATGCTTCTTAGAAGAATTAAAACAGATTTTTAATTTTTAGAAGAGAAAATCAGAAAGGGACGAAAATAAAAGTAATCAAATTAAGTTATATATAAATGTAGATAATATGTTGAAGACATATTATTCTCCAACAACAGTGATAGTTGGGCTAAATTAAAGATATTTAAATAAGAGGAGAGATTAGTGAATACAAGCAATGTAACAGAATCAAATACCCACAGAGATTTGTCTGCCTCTGCCTCCTGAGTGCTTGATCATAAACAAATGGAGACTATAAAATGAAATAGCATATATAAAATTTAAATGTACTCAATGAATGAAAATTTTTAGAACAGTTAAAAAATAAAATAAAAGTTTTATTTTTATCTACATAGATTCATCATCCCACATATAACCTTGATCTTAAAAAGTGTGATGCATTGTTATAAACGTAATTGCTTGACAATGGTCTGGTTCTTCTCTGAAGAATTCATTTGGCTATTGCCCAAGTGCTCTTCTCAAGGACAACAAGTCAATACTCATTTCAAAGAGCACCCTTTAGGTTTATTACCAAAAATCATTTTTTGAAATATCGCTAAATATCTTTATAATATATCTAACCAATATTAGCCCAGAGAGAATTGAATGCCATCCATCACTTAGTAAATATGCCATGATGATCAGGAGTGTCATCTAGGTTCCTATGGTCCATCTGGCATACTAATCAGGCTTCTAGGCTGAGAACTAATGCTTCTAGAAACACAGATCAGCATTGGATGACTTCCAAAATTACTTCAATATTAAATTGAGAGAAGTTATGTTAAAGTTATGTCCTATTTGAACCATTTTCTCCTTTGTCATTACCAAGAAAATGTTAATTACATCGACATTACCCAATGTCAAGAATGACACATCCCTAAAGAAACCTTGAATAATTTCTCAGCTTACAGCTCGTTATTTAGTGTTATCTGTTACATCGTTTTAAAGATCCCAATTTTTAATTTCTAGTCATTTTCTTTTCAGTCATATATTAAGTATTGTGAATTTAAATGTAAATTTAAATTTCATCACTCAATTATATATATATATATGATTAATTATATATATATATAATATGTGTGTCTACTTCTACATTATGTATAATTTTATATTGATGCTGAACATATAAGCAAGTTCTGAGTACTATGTCAACAAGCCTGAATTACATGTTTTATTTTCAGAACTGCCTCTGGATATAATACTTGTATGCCTATTTCTATTGTAAATTGTCTTTACTCTTTTATTATTAATATGGGAATTACTTTTGTTTAGTTTATAATATAAATGATACAATGCACATTTGTGCTTCTTCATGCATTATACATAAAAAAACAAAAGTACACAGCTGTGGAAGCAAAAGAAATATATAACTATAGCTCAGCAAGGAGAGCTAAGTCAAGTCAGCAAAGCCCTCAGCCTGATAACAGAGATGTTATTAAAGCTGCATTCATGCCACAAATAAGTTTATCAAGTGTTTGTAGATCTGCTCCTTTTTAGCAGAAAACCAAGAGTTTAGTGAATTAAGAGTGACACATAGAAACTTGTCCAGGCTCTTTCTCAGTTATTGCATGTTACTGTGATAGTTTAATCTTCAATCTGTTCCACACTATTTATTTAAACTATAATTTTACAAATTGAAAATATCCATGGAAGTATTAAAGCTATTTCAGGTAAGTATATAATTGTCACTTGTCAAAAATATTGAAAGTCCCAATACATGAGTAAGATTGATTATAAGTTTTTAGATATATAATAAATAATAATAATTATTATTATTATAGAAGCTCCATTCCTGAACATAGGTCCTTGTCCTCTTATTTTATTTTTTAAAAGCATTGATATTTAGAATTTCATATATGTGTACTCAATTGAATAACCACGCCACTCACTCACTCCAACTCCTTCAACATCCCCACCCCAAAACTCATTTCAAGTTCTTAGCTCTTGTTCTTTAACTACTTTTGTAATTATATTTGCATACACATGTAAATAGACAAGTAAAACCTGCTGTGTGTGTGCATTTAGTGTGGCTTAAGCATACATGAAAGTAGGGCTACAAACGCTTGGGATTGGATGATCTATCAGGGAGTCAATCCCAGAAAAAGACTGATTTGTCCTCACTTAGTAGACAATAATTCTCTGTAGCTCTTCAGCTAGTGATGAAGGTTTGTGAGTTTTCCACCATTAAGGTTGGTATGATTATTGTATACTTGTTAAGGTGTTTTTTGTTAAGACACCCATGTGGTTCAGATTTTATGGGTCAGTTTTTCCTATCATGTAGAAGATGCTATTTCAAGGCAGAAATCTGAGTCCTTTGGCACTTACAATCTTGTTCCCGTTGTATTTGACATGGAAGTTTTATTGTAGGTGTATCAATGGGACTAAACATTTCATAATCATTTATATATTTTTTGACCACTGGTAGTATTCTATAACCATATTCTCTGTTGCGTACAGAAACTTCTTGATGAGGGGTGAGATACACTTCACTGTGTATTTAAAAAGCAACATAAAATTATCCTGGATAGGGAAGTGTCAATAGTTGGTTTTCCTCTTGTACTTATGGTATCAGCAAGCGTGAGGAATGAACTTAAGTAAGAGTACCTGGTATAAAATCTCTCATATTGAGTTGGCTTTATATCCTAATTAGACTTGTTTCCCCAGAACAAACAATGACCTGGTTAAAGTACTTTATTTTAGTGTCTTTGAGACACTATCCCAACCCAGCCTTAATTTTTAATTAGCAGAAAATGTTGCTAACTCTTAGAAACTCTGAAGTCCAGAATCAATGTACTAGCAGGTTTAGTGGCTTAAAAGGATTTACTTTTTGCTTTAAATGTGTTTATAGTGTTGTGTCTTCATATTTTCCAGGGAACGTATGATATTACAATTCATTTCATTCTTTCATTAAGATTTTACCACAACAAAATTCAGTGTTCTTTCAGCTTTTTTGAGGCACCATAAATAAATATAACAACATAAATATTTCAATGCAATGGTTTTATGCATATGTGTAATGAATAATAGTGGATTAGTGTCTATACTGACATAACAATCAACCCTTTGCCAGAAATTAAAACACTTAAGATCCTTTCTCACAGCAAACCCAAGCAAACACAGATTTAGGAATTATATTCACACTGCTTGTATCAAGTCTCTAAGAACTCATGCTGTAACTGCAATTTTGTACTCTGATCTTACATTGCTTTGCTCCATGAGAATTTTATGTGAGGTTTAGAAAATAGTCTCTGAAAGAAAAATTACTTTTTTTAAAAAAAAATTTATTTGTTTATTTTAATTAAAATATGAATACATTATTTCTTCCCTTTACTTTCTTCCTTCCAACCCCTCACATATTCCCATCCCTTAGTCCCTTCCAAATCCATGGCCCCTGCGCCTCTTTTCATTTAACTACATTTATTATATATACCTAAGTACAAAAATCTTGTATGTACATCATTTTAAGGCTAACTATTTGGCATTGGACAACCAGTTAGGGACTCATCCTGGGAGAGACAAACTCTCCTTTTCTCTGCAGTCACTGGTTGCCTGTAGTCTTTGCTTAGGGTTGAGTACCCATGCAAGCTTGCCCTTCTGAGTTTCCATATCTATCAGGGTTCATGTTCAGGTCCTCTTTTGGGTGTCGCAATGTGTGACATCAGGAGAGAACTTTCCTGTCATTCTGGGAGACACAGTCTCATATCAGATTTCCTATTCCACTGGTTCTGACAAGCTTTCTGATTCCTCGTGTTCCCTGAGTCTTGGGTGCAGGAGCTGTATTGTAGCTAGACCCACCAAGGAGGCATCAGAACTCCGTATTAGACCAGTGTGTAATTTTCTGGGATTGTCTCTGTCTAAGGCAAGGGCAGAGCCTTCCGTGAAAAGAAGGAGCAGCTACATGTTCCTGTCCACACAGGGATATTTCTCAACGGCAAATTTAAGGAAGCTCAGTCTAGCTTGGAATTGAAAAGGCCTGAAAATTGTCCTTGTTTGTACGCAAAGAATATTTTACTTGGCTCTTGCTTTTGCAGAAGGAGGGCACGAAACTCTGAGGATAGCAGCTGTCTTCATTTAGATGGTGCGATATAATCTTCAGCTAAAGCTGAATCTAATACACACCAGAAACTCGTCCAAATAGAAAAAATGGACCATTTCTTTCTCCTGATGGAGAACAGATCTTCCCAAGGTCAGGAAAGGGTAGGATGAAGAGGACCCAGGGAGCATCTGTGCTGAGGACCACAAGGGGAAAGGAGCCAAACAGTGGTGCTTTTTGACTTTGAGCCTTATAGCCACTGTCCTGAAATAGAAGCAGGAGTTCGGATTTCCTCGTAGCAGAAGAAGAGCTGGGACCTCTGGCTGCTGAGCTGAACACATGAAGAAAAGGGAGGATGGACAATTCTAACATCCGTGGGGCCATCCCCTGAGATCAAGGCAACTGTGCCTTCTGTGAAAAAAAAAAAATATTTCCTGAAGTCTGGATATGGGGGAGACCCAGGAAGAAAGAACATCCTGGTCATAAGTCAGAGGAAATTGCACACTTAGCTCAGCTCCTCCATTCTTAAGTTGTTACAGAGTCTCTGAAATCCCAACAGCTGCACTGTGGGACACAAAGAACAAGGGTCCCCCAGAAACACAACCTCTGAGCTCAGATGTTGTGTGATCTGCAGTCTTGGTTCAGATTTCCTGCTTCAGAAAAATGCCACCTGATGATATCGAAAGCCGGGGAGCTTTGGCTTGTTTCCAGCTAAGAACCTGCCCTGCTCAAGGAAGGGCTCAGTCTGAAACAGTCCTTTCTAATACAGCTTGGTTGCCAGGAATCTTCTAGTTTCTCCTTGTTTTCAGCCCTTGCGCTCTCTCTACTATTATTTTCCTCGGTCTTCTAATAGTCTACAGACTATTAGACTCTTGTGTTTATTTCAGTGTTTTGTTTGGTTTGCTTTAGTTTTCTGGTATATTTTAAAATCAGGGTCTCCCTTTCAGCTATTGCTGACCTTCAACTAATTATCTGTCTTTACTGTTGAAGGGAAAAGGTCAGCAGTAATAACACCTGGAGTTGGATGGCAGTCCAGGTCTCCTCTAAATGCTTTAGTGAGATATCTCAAAGGTACCATCAGGGGCACGCTTGACCATTTGTAATCTTTGATTTTTCCTATACTTAGCTCTTCGCTTCTTAAACCAACAGTGCACTTCAGATGGTTTCATATACAGGCGCTTTGCAAGGTCCTTCTTTGTGATCTCGTGAGGGTACGGATCATTTTCAAAAACTCGCTCCAGTTCGCTCAGCTGCCAGGATGTGACACCCCTGCGGATCCGTGGTCTAGTGTTCCTCCGGGGATGTGGGACTCCGGCAGACAGTGGGACTTCAGAGCACTCTTGAAATTCAGAACACTCTTGGACTTGAGCGCAATCTTGAACTTGCGCACACTCTGAGACTTCTGCCCACTCTAGGACTTGAGCCCACTCTGGGACTTCAGGCCACACTATAACTTCAGCGAAATCTTGGACTTGAGCCCACTCTGGTACTTCAGCACAATCTTGGACTTGAGAACAATTTTGGACTTGAGCCCACTCTGGGACTTCAGCGCAATCCTGGACTTGAGAGCAATCTTGTACTTGAGTGCACTCTGAGACTTCGGCCCACTCTAGGACTTGAGCCCACTCTGGGACTTCAGGCCACATTATAACTTCAGCAAAATCTTGGGTTTGAGGGCATTCTGGGACTTCAGCCCACTCTAGGACTTCAGCGCAATCCTGGACTTGAGCACAATTTTGAACTTGAGCCCACTCTTGGCCTTCAGCGCAATATGGGACTTGAGCATAATCTTGGCCTTGAGCCCACTCTGGGACTTCAGCACAATATTGGACTTGAGCGCCCTCTGGTACTTGAATCCACTCTATGACTTCAGGGCAATATTGGACTTGAGTGCACTCTGGTTCTTGAGCAAACTCTGAGACTTCAGCGGGTTGTGGGACTCCGGCAACTGAGGTCTCCTTCCCCTCCAACTGTAGGTCTCCTGGACTTTGGTAGCTCCCTTGGTTCGGCTTGGTGATGGAAAAACAAATGCAGATGACAAGATTCATACCACCCTGCTGGTTGGGGATACCTTGGTACCTGGGTTCCTCTATGAAGGAGCCTAGTGCACTTTCACCGAAACTGCGTGTTTCTTCTGCCGGCACAGTCCCTGGCTCATCCTCGATTTCCATCTCTATTTCTACTTGTAAGGTGTTGTAAAAATTGGGGTCTTGGTGCTGGTACATCTGTGCCATGGCCTAAACCCTATAGAAGCAGTCTTGACTTCACAAATCAGGATATATCTGGGAAGTCAAAGCGTCAATGTCTCTCTTATTCTGGAGAAGCCAACAATCCCGGAGTTGTTTAGTGCAGGAAGCTCAACTTCCCAGCAGATTTGCAACCTGGCGTCGAAGGCTGGAAGTTATCCTGGTGTGCTATGGTCTTTCAGTCTTCGGTTTTTGTTGAAATCCCCCAAAAAACTTGGTCAAAATATCGGTTAAAGAATGCCGAGTCGCTGGATAGGGCAACTTCCCAGCCGGAGCAAGGGTAAGCAGCCTCAAAGCAAGGTTTCCTGCCAGCACGTCCAGTCCTTTTATCTGTGAGGCCACCAGAAGATACCGCCCACATTGAGGCGGGGTCTGTCTCCCTCCTCCAATGAAAATCCTTGGTGGCTGGGTGTGGTAGCACACACCTTTAATCCCATTAGAGCCAATGGTATCTCTGGGTGCAAAGCTGCAAGGGTGGGGTTGGGTGGGTACATGGAAAGATCAGGGGTCAGTCTTGTCTCAAGGTTGAAGATCTGGGAGTTGGGGGAAGTGGGCAAGGTAAAGGGGAGGAGGGAGAGAGAGAACCCTACATTAAAGTGCTCAGGAATTTGTTTGAGTTGCTTCTAGATGCAGTTAGGTGGACAACCAAGATCACACCCACTGTCTTCTTTCTACTCCATTGGGAAGTTTCTAGGTGTAAACTCTGTTAGGGAGAGAAAACTTAGTAGGCCACTTTTAGACATACCTGTCTTCATAGCTAAATAAATATATGAGCTGGAGGTGCTGTCTCAAAATTAGCAACAGGAGAGGAGGACATCAGGCAAACTATTTTTTTTTTAAAAAAAAAAGTCCTGTAAGATTAGTAACTCTGTGAAGATTAATTCTTTTTTGTTTGGGTTTTGGTTTTCTGCAGCCTTAATTGGCCTGGAATTCACAGGAATTCACTTGCCTCTTTACCTCTGCCTCCCTGGTTACTGGATTAAAGAAGTGGATCACTACTTGACCTTGAAGATTAATCCTTTTACCACCACCCCCAACCCCAGAACTGGTTTCTTTGTGTAGCCCTGGCTTGGAACTCGGATAACTCAGCCATCTCTGTCTCCAATTGCCTGGAGTAAAGTCATGAGCCACCACTGTGCAGCTGAAGACTAACTCTTTAAGATACACTGTTTACAGCCAGAAATACAAAGCTCACTATAAAGGCTAAGGACTGTGAACATTTGATGATCTTTCTTCCTCTGTAGGCCCAGTGTTGGGATTACAAGTGTGAGCCCAGAGCTGTGAGGTTTTTTAGCATGGATTTTGGCTTTAGCCATGTGTTTATGGTAGTCTTGAGCACTTGGGGCTTCAAGGCATGTTGAAGAGAGGAAATGGATGGGATGCAGACCCAAGCTCACACACACACACACACAAGGCTTGCTCCATAATGTTACCTGGGCAATGGTGTGCAAGCCGGAGGCAGTACTAGGGAGGCAGAGGCAGGCTGATCTCTGTGTTTGAGGCAAGTCTGGTCTGCTGAACGAGTTCCAGAGCTTGAACAGAGAAATCCTATCTCATAATCAAATTAAAACAAAACAAACAAAAGCAAAACAAAACACAACAAAAAAGACATTTTAGGAGGCTCTGTTTCTGTGAAAGACTTGTCTAGATTTAAACAGACAGGACCAATATCTAAAAAGTCTCCCTGGCATCCAACTGTCATGGAGTAATTTCCCTCAGAACTGAGGCAGAGTTTCAGAATTATTTATCATTGCTTCCTCCACAAGTCCCCTACAGCCTGGACAAAGCTAATAAAATACTCAGTCTTGCCAGGCGGTGGGGGCACACGCCTTTAATCCCAGCACTTGGGAGGCAGAGGCAGGCGGATCTCTGTGAGTTCGAGACCAGCCTGGTCTACAAGAGCTGGTTCCAGGACAGGCTCCAAAACCACAGAGAAACCCTGTCTCGAAAAACCAAAAAAAAAAAAAAAAAAACAAATAAAATACTCAGTCTCTTAATCTGAACCTCTTAAGACAAACATACCTTTACTCTCCACCTAGAAGGTAAGAGTACTAATTTCTTACAATTCCCCTGATTGTTCCCGATCTATCAAAGTGTACCCATGACTTCCTTGGGGCAGGCCAATGGTTACAATGATGACAGTCAAGCTGGTGCCAATAGCAGGAAGCCCGCCTGACCTTATGAAGCAGAGAACTACACATTTTCACCAGGTTTGTGAGCGGTTTGGAGACAAGAACTTTCCCCTTATACTTCAAGACAACTGTTGCCAGTAGAAATTCAAGTTCCTCTCTGCTTTGCCCATTAACTTCTTTAAAATGCAGTGCCAGCTATAAGTCAGTTCATACGACAGTAGACGGCCTGATATCACGACCCTCCATAGTAACCAAGGTAACCCATTTTTCTAGGGCAAAGGTCATCAGCAACAGTAGGAAACTCATGCATGCAGATAATCCAAACGACACAGCCAAATGGGTTGCTACCTCTGTGTTTGACACTTGATATAGATCCTTGTAGGCCATGTAAACCATGAAGGAGTTAAACACTGATCATGGTAGTGCCACCCGCTAAGGCAGCCTTTGTCCCTTGGAAGAAATCGTCCACTGTGGTCATTCCCTTGTAAGGCATCTGGAAGTGAGTGTGGACATCAATGCCTCCAGGGATCACCATCTTCCCGTTGGCTTCGATGGTCTTTACACCTCCAGGGACAATCAGATTGTCTCCAATTTGCTTTATCAAGCCATCCTCCATGTAAATATCAGCAAAAAAGGACTGATCATCGTTGACGATTCTTCCTCCCTTGGAGAATCATCGGGAAGATTCTAGGTGGGAGCTTCATCGCGTGTGTCTGCCTGGGAGCGGGGCATGGCGTCTCTCCGAAAAATTACTTTTATATAGAAAAAAAGTACCGTGAAATTTTTCCTAACTTGTCAAATGGTTAACAGAGTTCTGCAATGGTTGATACATAGTTAGTAGTAAAAATCCTGCTTCTAAAGGTCACTTTTCTCTACCTCAAATTAATGCAATATTATAGAAGTTTCCTGTCCCAAAGCTGAGTCTTTTTCATGGATGGTATGACTACTCCATTGTCCTTAATTTTTTTACTAAGTGAAGTCATATTTTTAAGTATTATTCTATGGTATTTAAACCTTTTCATATCAATTCATAGATATTTACCAGAAATGTAGTTTCAATCCAAGAGCTGGTCAAATAAAGAAAGGGTATAACTTTCTTCTATTGTTCCTTCTACTAAGATTTCCCATTATTGTTAGAACTCTTGCTTTACAAAAGCCTGTCCTCATTATAGTCATTATGATATATGCCATATTTTTAAATTCTCCCTATGCCTATTACCTCCAACAATACCTTGTTTCTCCTATTCATCACCACAGGAAGAGCCAGTGTGGAGTTTCCACAGAGACATAAACAAATACCATTGTCCTATCTTTAATCATTAGTTGTTTGAAACTTTATTTATAGCCTGGCAGTGGTGGCACATGCCTTTAATCTTAGCACTCAGGAGGCAGAGGAAGGTGGATCTCTGAGAGTTTGGGGCCAGTATTGTCTATAAGAGCTAGTTCCAGGATAGGCTACAAAGCTACAGAAAAACTCGGTCTCAAGAAAACAAAAACAAAAAATATAAACAATTTAAATAAACGTTATTATATATGTTTATGTGTGAACATATTTTATGTGTTATTATATATAATATGTGTGGATATGTATAGGTGCACATATAGCATAGCATCCTTTTTTAGGTCCAAGGACAACTTAAGGGCACTTTCTCCTTTCACCATGTGGTTTTCAGTTCAAACTAAGGTTATTAGGCTTATTTGCAAATGTATGTACCCAGGCTATCATCATACCGCAATGCTTGTTTTCTTCACTCTCTACTAGTAAATTACTACAAATTTACTACTATGGATCAAACATTATTCTAAACTCAATGGTCTACAACAGTCTTGTCTTACATCATCAAACATTGAGGAAGTTGGCAAATTCTATGACAAATTGTTACATTTCTTTCAGGGAAATCTTGGGTTGAGTGGTCAAATTTTCTCCAGTATTCTCCACTATTAATTATTTATAATAAAATCCTTTAACTTCCAATATACATGTCAAAGTCAAAGACTGTTAAAACCATATGTTATTGCGTCTTTGGAATTTTTCATCTTCCAACATTAAAAACAAAATAAAATCCTCTTAATATCATTACAGCAATAATTTTAAACTATAGCTCCATTGCAAGCAGCATATCATTACTTGAGATCCTTCTACAAATTAAAATTTTGTTGTCCTCACACTTTATAGCAAACCAGAAAATCAGATGTGAAACTAATCAATTCATGTTTAATAATCATTGTATGTGTCTGTGATCCCTACTTAAATATCAGAGCATTGATCCTTTCCTATATTATTAGAACTGATATTGCTTATGACAAGTTATTACTGTTTTATGGACTAGATCCTGAGATCATTGAAACTAGGAACTGCAGGTAATTCATTATTCCACCTCTCGTGGCAACAAGGATCAAACTTGCACAGGAGAGAAAATCAATGATTACTTGCTGAATAAACCACATTACAAAGTACAACAAATTATTTTTTTCTTTTGTGTTAAGTGAGTATTGAATGAATGCAGTTTCTATTAAAAGAGTGCTGGTTCTATTACAAGACTGCTGTTCCTATTAAAGTGCAGAAATTTTGCACCAATGCTTTACTTAGCTCTTCCCTCAAGGTCAATAGCATCTGGAATATCAAAAACCTAGTGCTGTATCTTTAAGTTAGGTATTTGTTTTAAATGTAGATTTGCTAGATAAGTCTTATTTCTCTTTATTTCATACTGTCTGTTTCTTTTAAAAGAGCTTATTTTTAGAAAAAAAAATGAATTTACTTTCATTCTCAAAACACTTCCAAAAGAATCTATATAATAAAAGGTTATTTAAACACATATTTATGAGTTCATATAGCACTCAAATTCCAGGCAGCTAACTAGTTGGTACAGGATTGGTTATGTACATCATAGAGATTTTGTAAGCACATGACCCCAAATCAGATAAAATGAAGCAGGCAAGTGGCAGGTTCTGTTATGCTAATCAAATTGTCATGTTATTTGATGTGTATAAGTGCTATTGCTTTTTATTTGACATATTTTCAGACCAAAGTTTATCATCAAATGTTTGAATACATGGATAGAGGAAATTCTTTGAATTCTGTGATCTATTCCTGCATGATATCACTAACCTCCATAATTCCTCCAGATACGTGAAAATGTTTTTAATATTTTTAGAGAGAAAACTTGACTTCTGGCCTTTCTCATAAGAATAGACACAAATATTATCTCACAAATTTACTCTAATGAATCTCTCAGTTGTTTTCTATATGTAGTCAAGTAATGCATTCAAAGGAACACTAAAAATGAATTTAGGAGATGGTTAGTTCCTTGCTGAAAAGGTCTAGTGCTACAACCGTGTTGATGTCATGGATTCTGTTAGCTCCTCTGACTGACAAATGAGACTGATGTTGTGGGGCTTTTGAAATTCTGCCAGTTCAGAGCCAGTGTTTGCTAAGCCCCTAATTCATGGTTACCCAGTTTTCTGCAGTGTACTGTCACTAAGGTAAAAGTCCATGTTTAGAAAGTGCAGGGAGAGTAACAACAACATAAGAACTGAGAAATATGAAGTTCTTCCTCATGTCATCCTGACCGGTTCCTTTCTTTCTTTCTTTTGGAACAAGTAATTCTGAGCCTACAACTAAGTGGAAAAAAATATCTAGAAATTATATGTAATTTGAAATATCTAGGCTGTTGTTTGCATAACTACATTTCTTCAAATGTTATAGGTCAAGTAATAGGTTAGTAGAATCTCCATTTACTGTTCTCCTAAGTAAATTCTGCTCAACTAGCTTGAGTTTTAAATATCTGTCTGTTCTAAATTGAAGCTTATCATAATCACACAATAGTACTTGATGATTATGTACCCTTAGTCCATAGGGAAATGATCAGTCTTTTATTTTCTGCCCCTGCCCATGCCATCATGTCCTTGGAAGTACTGGCCTACAAATTCTTAGTGTTTATGAAGGATGCCAGGGATACTCACGCATATTTTTTTTCATAATTATGGAAAAAATGTGTATACCATGAATCTCCCCAGTTCAGAGAACATGGTGCATCATGATAAATCTAGTTGTAACATAGCTTGTAACTTGTAACATACTTGCATCTAGCAGCATTCCACTATATTCTCATATTTTACCCATGCTTTACTGAACAAGCAATTCAACTGCAAAAACACTGTCTAACCAAGACAGCTATATTCTTGACTTCAGAATCTGGGTTTCGAATCTATATTCATTCATATATTAGGCTTAATACGAATTTATGGATCTTCACCCAAACTACCACAAATACACCAAGTATTTGTAACTGTGTAATGTTAATTATATTTTGAAGCACAATTAAATGAAGTATGATTAATAAAAACTTAGGGTTCTCTAGGCTTGCAAACTATAGGCTTAATGTCCTTGGTTTATGGCTAGAGTCCACTAATGAGTGAGTACATACCATATTCATTTTTTGGGGGTAGGGGTTATCTCACTCAGGATAGTGTTTTCTATTTCCATCCATTTATATGCAAAATTCAAGATGTCATTGTACTGAGTAGTACCCTAACTTGTATATATTCCACACTTTCTTTATCCATTCTTCCATTGAGGGGCATCTAGGTTGTTTCCAGGTTCTGGCTATTACAAATAATGCTGCTATGAACATAGTTGAACAAATACTTTTGTAGTATGATTAGGCATCTCTTGGGTATATTTCCAAGAGTGGTATTGCTGGATCCCGAGGTAGATTGATTCCCAATTTCCTGAGAAACCCAACACTGATTTCCAAAGTGGTTGCACAAGTTTGCATTCCCACTAGCAATGGATGAGTGTTCCTGTTACTCCACATCCTCTCCAGCATAGGCTATCATTGGTGTTTTTGACTTTAGCCATTCTGACAGGTGTAAGATGGTATCTCAAAGTTGTTTTGATTTGCATTTCCCTGAATGTTAAGGAGGTTGGACAAGACCTTAAGTGTCTTTTGACCATTTGAACTTCATCTGATGGCAATTCTCTTTTCAGTTCAGTACCCCATTTTTTAATTGGGTTAAGTAGAATTTTCATGTCCAGTTTCTTGAGTTCTTTATATATTTTGGAGATCAGACTCTGTGATGAGGGGTTGGTGAAGATCTTTTCCCATTAGGTAGGATACCTTTTTGTCTTAATGACAATATCCTTTGCTTTACAGAAGCTTCTCAGTTTCAGGAGGTCCCATTTATTCACTGTTGCTCTTATTGTCTTTGCTACTGAGGTTATAAGTAGAAAGACTCTCTGGAAATTGGAAGGAATCAAGATTGCTGGGCAAATGTTGGGAGCATGGGGGCTGGGGTAGGAGGGTAAGGGAAGGGGAGATGAGGAGAGAGAAGGGAGAAAGGAAAGACTGGAGAGAGCTTGGGGAAGTGGGAAGGTGGAGATGGAGGAAGGGCGGATATAGGAGCAGGGAAGAAGATATCTACATAAAGGGAGCCATTTTAAGGTTGACAAGAGACTTGGCTCTTGAGGGGATCCAAGGTGTCTATGGGGATGTCCCCAGCTAGGTCCTTGGGCAGCAGAGCAGAGGGTGCCTGAACTGGCCTTGCCCCACTATCACACTGATGTTTATCTTGAATATCACCATAGAATCTTGTTCTGGCAACAGATGGAGATAGAGACAGAGACCCTCATGAGAGCAATGGACTGAGCTCCCCTGGTCCAATTGATGAAGAGCAGAAGGAGGGAGAAGATGAACAAGGAAGTCAGGACCATGAGGGTAATACTTTTTTAAGGTGTTAATAAAAATTTTAGTTGTGGGTTTAGTAAGGTGTAGTGGCCTGAACCAAGCCATACACAGAAGGTCTAGCAGTGCCTCACTCACAGAGCTCAGCCTCACCCCCTTTTTACTTATTTCCCCATCAAGATCTGTGTGCCTCAAATCATGGTTGATGTAATTCTTGCTATTTAATGTTAATTTCATATTTTAAAAGAAAATGCTATGCTTTACTTATTGTCTTCATTTGTCCAGAATGACTGCACATTGAATAAAAGAATTTCTTTTTTATCACATAACAACAAAACTCTTTAAAATGTGCTATTACTCTTTAAAAAGCAGCTTAAATAAGAGTTAAATAATTTTACTGATAACATTCAGCTTAATTATTTTAAAGAATAATCATTTTACAGTAGTAATCATATGGAACTGATAAGAAGCTAACATAACACGAATACACAAATACCCAAAATTCTGCCTAATATGCCACTGACTCTATTTCAACCTTTCTATTCTACCACCTACAAGGCTCACATGGCTCACATCTTATACAACAACGCCAAATGATTTAAAATCCTTGCACTGGAGAGTCAAATAAATTTTAAATTGTAGACAATCACTTTAATAATAATCGCTTATCATTTTGTGAAAAATAAATTAATATATGTAAGTAAAATCCACATTTTAGGGCATTTAGAATATTTTCAAAATTAAAGAACACTTTACTAAATATAATATGTGAAAATGACTTTCAATTTAAAATAGATTAAAAGTAATTGCAATTATAAATTTGTTTTAAAGAGTTATGTTAATATTATTTAATATTTATATGTCACTTTGAGTTCTTTGAATATAATTTTAAAGGCATTTAATGTAATAGTTTATGGAAAATAAACTAAGTATAATTAAAAGAATACAATTTTATAATTCCATAAATTTAAAAAATTCAATAGTATATTTCAAATATAAAAATATAAGGGTGATTTAAAATTACATACATGCAATTAGGTGAAAAAGATGTTCAATAAGTATGTTTATAATTAGTTTAATCAATAAGCAATATTAGAAGAAATCAGAGGAAACTGATCACAGACTAAATATACGATACATCTGAAAACAGTGATCTTATTTTAAATTCCATTTTATTTTATTCATTTTGACATAGTTAAAACATTTTTAAACATAAGAGAGAAATTAACTTAGAAAGTCATTCCATATGATTATTCCATATGAATTTGCAATTCATATGCAAAAGACGCTCTTGAGAGCATGAACATTCACATCTTTAACTCTTTAGTGGAAGTAATGTGACTGACGGTCAGTCGCACACTTCATAAATGAGTTGGTCAATAGATACCACCCCCCAACCTATGAAGTCTGACACTGCCTGCACATTTTTTTTTCTTTTACAAGTATCATCCCTTATTTGTTATTACAACAGACTATTATTTTTGACTTAACACAGATATAAATGTGGAAGCTTGGAGTGAAGACAGCCTGACCACTTGTAATCTGTTCCTGGCCTTTTTTTTTTGGTATCCTTCATCATGTTGGCTAAAAATAAAGCATATTCTTCATCTTTCTGTCTATTATTCTTAATGTGTTGTTTCTTCAGAGGAATACTTCAATGTTTGTGTTATAGGCTTAGGAGAATAAATGAAATAAAATACAATGCAATGATAACTATATAGTTTAATATCAATATATTCAAACCATTAATCTAACAATAAAGATGTAGACTTGCAGTGGTAAAACAAATCTTTAATCCCACTACTTGGAGTAGGAGACAGGAAGATTTCTGAGCTCCAGGCCAGACTGGTCTAAAGAGCAAGTTCCAGAATAGTCAAAGATACACAAGGTAAAAAAAAAAATACAAAAAAAGCCAAAAATAAAAAATAGAAATGGGCATTCACCTCAATAAAAAATATTCCATCTCTATCCCTTTTTTATTACTTATAAGGTAAGTTTGATAAATGGCTTAAAGATAGATAATTTACTAAGCATTAAACACTAAAAGATACGAGATAAAAAGAAAAACTTATTTTATTTGTACCAAATGGCATCATTTTAATTTCCCCATGTGTGATATATTATAAATATAATATAAATCTAATTCATTCCTGACCTGATTGGCTTTGTATAAGAAAAAACTTAGTAAATATGCTGAAGAGTATTCTAGCTTATACAGAATGTTTTATCTGTTTTGTCTTTACTTTCTTGAGGATTTGTAGAAATCTTGAAACACTTGTCTCTCGGAGCTTGACCTAATATTAGACACAACATTCTACTGGTGTCTTTCTTTACATGTGTGTTAGTTACCTCTGTAATGAAGGGAGCAAGGAAATTAGTGGAATCCCAGCCAGATGTGTTTGAGCTTGTTCCTCCAATTCTGTTGCAGTTTTTTGATTCCCTTCTTCATGGTCCTTCCTTTCTCCCTCTGGATCACATTGATAAAGAAAGGTACTACATGATGAAATGCTATGTAGAAAGGGGATGTTTCAATTAACCAATATCTCATGAAGAATTAAGAGTTGTGTTCAATTTTCCAAGAAACTACCATGCTAATTTCCAAAGTTGCTGTACAAGTTTTTACTCCCACCAGAAGAGGAGGATTGTTCCTGCTATTCCACATCTTCTCCAGCATAGGTTGTCATTAGCATTTTTGAACTTGGTCATTCTAACAGTTATAAGATGGTGTCTCAGGGTCATTTTGATTTGCACTTCCTTGATAGCTAAAAATGTTGAACACTTCTTTAAGTTTGTCTCAACTATTGAAGAGGTTCATGTTTTGAAAAATTTATTTTTAAATCTGTACCACAGATTTAATGGGATTTTTTGATAATTTAATGTCTAGTTCATGAAGTCTTTATATATTTGGATAGCAGTCCTCTGTCAGGTGTGGGGTTGGTGAAGGCCTGTTTCTCTTCTTTAGGCTGTCATTTTGTCTTATTTTCAGTGATTTTTTTCCTTACAGAAGTTTTTCAGTTTCAGGAGGTCACATTTATTAATTATTCTCAGTATCTGTGCTACTGGTTTTGGATTCAGGAAGTTGTCTTCTGTGTCAATGGTTTCAAGACTATTTTCCACTTTCACTTCTATCAACACATTATTACTAGATTTATGTTGAGGTCTTTGATCCTCCTGGACTTGAATTTTGTGCAGGTCAATAGATTTAGATGTATTTCACTTTTCAACACTCTGTCATGTTGAAAACATGCAATCTACTTCAAATAATACCACTCTTAGACATATACCCAAGTGATACTCAATAGCACCACAAGGACACTTGCTCCATAATGTTCATAGCAACATTATTCATAATAGCAGTAACCTGATAAAAATCTAGATGGCCCTCAACTGAAGAATAGATAAAGAAAATATGGTATATCTGCACAATGGAATATTACTCCGAGGAAAAAAATCAATGACATCATGAAATTTGTAAGCAAATGGTGGGAACTAGAAACAATTCTCCTAAGTGAGGTAACTCAGATCCAGAAACACAAACATGAGCCTTCATCCAGCATCCAATGAAAGCAGATACAGAGATCCACAGTCAAGCACTGGGCTGAACTTGGGAGTTCAGCTGAAGGGAGGGTGCCAGGATTATATGAGCAAGGGGAAAGGTTCAAGATCATGAGGAGAAACCTAGAAAGATAGATGACTTGAGCTTGTGGGAACTTTTGAACTGTAAATGGACCTCTGCATCTGGATGATAGTTATGTACTTTGCTTTTTTGTGGACCCTCTAGCAGTGGGAGCAGGACCTATCCCTGATGAATGAGCTGGCTCTTTGGAACATCTTCCCTATGGTGGGATGCCTTGTTTAGCCTTGATGCAAGAGGGAGGAAGTTGGTCCTGCTTCAATTTGATATAACATTCTTTGATGAACCCCAAGAGAAACCTTATTCCATTGTTGCAAGGAGAGAGCCTGCTTGTTCTTCCTGGCCACTGGCTAGCATATCCCTGAAACAACCACACAGAAATTGTATGAATTAAATCACTGCTTGGCCCATTACCTCTAGTTTCTTATTGGCTAATTCTTACATCTTAATTTAACCCATTTCTATTAATCTGTGTATCACCACATGGCAGTGACTTACCAGGTAAAATACCCTGTGTCTGTCTCTGGTAACTCCATGGCATCTCTCTGACTTGGCTTTCTTCTTCCCAGAATTCAGTTCTGTCTTGTCTGCCTACCTAAGTACTGCCTTATCAACAGGCCCAAAGTAGTTTATTAACCAATGAAAGCAACACAAAGACAGAAGGACCTCCTATACCATTTCATCTGAATGGGTACAGCTGAGTAGTGGATGTGGTTGGGGGAGGGGGGTAGAAAGGAGGTGGGGAAAGGGAAGCAGAAGAGAGGAGGAAGAAGAAACTGTGGGTAGCATATAAAATGAAAGAAAGGGAAGAGGGAAAAAGCAAAAACAACTAAAAAAGTTGAGATCAACTGCTAAAGAACAAGTAAATCCCTAGAACAAGAGGTCTTTGAGATGCCAAGTTTGCCCTGAAAAATGTTAGTTTCAAGAGAATGAGAGGGGCTGGAGAGATGGCTCAGAGGTTAAGAGCACTGCCTGTTCTTCCAAAGGTCCTGAGTTCAATTCCCAGCAACCACATGGTGGCTCACAACCATCTGTAATGAGGTCTGGTGTCCTCTTCTGGCCTTCAGACAGAATATTGTATACATAATAAATAAATAAATATTTAAAAAAAAAAGAGAGAATGAGAGCCAAATTAATGATCTAGGACACTTAGATTCTTAATCAACAGCCACTGTAAAATAATAAATATTTGGAGACCATAAATTTGTGATTGATTTTTTGTACTGCAGTCATTAACATAATTAGCATATGTATAGGACATGACTAGTAATAATTTTATGAATAAAAGTAGTTTGAAACATTATTCTATTTTTCTTTAAATACTCCTATTATTCTTTTTATAGATACCATTCATACCTGAATTTAAAATGCTTCCACTGTCCAAATGAACTGTTGCAGCAACTTCATGAAGAATAACCATTTTTGACAAGACATTGAAAAATGACGTCTTAAAAATAAACTTGTGCTCTCATATTTTATTCTTGACTGTTTATAGCCTTCTAAATTCTTCCTGGTATAAGGAAAATACCATCATTTTCAGCTCTCCTTTACCAATTCTGTTTTTCTCTCAAGTATTTGCACATTAATGCAGGCATTTTTTATGTTTTTATTTCTTAAACCACAGTCCCACTTCAATGTATTTTCCGTGACTCCACAAAATATTGAATTCTTTATGGTCTATCACACCATTCATTTCTTAACATCAGGGTCATATTAAGAAACAACCTAGGGCAAGCAAAATTGCTCAGTTTGTGAGGACACCTGCTGCCAAGGTTGATGACCTGAGCTCATTCGCAGCAATTCAAAGGTTGAAGGAAATAGCCAATTTCTGAAAGTGATTTTCTGAGTGTCATACATTATGACACAAACCTACCTGTACAAATACATTAGAAATAAATAAAAACTTAAACTACAATATTTGATAAAAGAAAAAAGCTAAACCATAAACTATAATGATACAGAAATAGATGCATGATCTTATTTCTAAGATTGTCATTAATTTTTCCCCTAAGCTCCTTGAAGCTATCCCACAGAAAACCACAATTTTTACTGATGACTACATTTGTGTAATTGATCTGGTGAATGGATAGAGGAAGCAAAGCAAAGTACTACATAAAAGAGCATCTCAATGGAAAGTCAAATATATAGAAAACAAAAAATGTTGGAAATTGGGAAACAAGTGTCGAAGTGAACTGTGTGATGCATTTTCATGGAGACTATACATTTATTTAAACAGGTCTGGAAACAGATTAAAGAGTTGTATAAAATTAAAATTGTCACTCTGTGCAGACACATATTAGAAGGAAATATAGCTTTATAAACTGAACTGAATGTTGTCAAACTACCACATGATGAACAAATACTGGGTCACAGCTCTTCATTATGGCCAACAATTGCATTATCCACAAAGGAAAATGATCCAAATCTTTCAGCATGACTAACTTTCATTAGTCATTGTTTTACCCAAGAATGGACTCAGGTGCTTTCTAAATCATCTTAATAACTCTGCAGTACATAGTCGAGGAGATATGTGGGATACATAGCTAGAGCTTTGTTTTCCTCCATTGCCTTCTTGTAGTAATACAAGTGGAAGAAATTAAAAAAGCAAAAGAAGAGTTTTGATCTATAATTTCTATTATAAGTGGCCTTAATGGTAAATGATATCTAAATACAGGATTATTTTTACCCGTTGTATATATTTATACTTCTATTTTTTCCAAATTGACTTTTGAATCATAAGTACTATAATTAATATATTTTAAGACCACAAATACGGATTTCACATTCTTTTCACTTAAATAATGCAGATTATCTAATACTACCTTATCATATTGGATTTTGTCAATATTTATTAAATATGTCATAGTCACAAATGGTTTGTTATTGCATGTATATTTCTTTTAAGACATAATAGTTATTTTTAAAATCACCACATGGAATCTTACATATAAAGAAATATTTAATAACTAAAGTATTTTTATTTTAAGTAAAGTGTTATCCAGAAAAACGTGATATGATGTTTTTCTACCCATAACCTGCAAATCACAAAATTAAATTTCCATAGTTTCATTTTGCTTAGTGACATAAAAAAATGAGATATACAGATTAGTAACAAGAGGTTTATATTCCTGGGCAGCAAGAAGCACGGACTAGGAAATAGTGTGACTTCCTACACATACCCCTCCCCAGCACAGTACCGTTAATAGGAATATGATACAAGCATAGTAAGATGGCTAAGGCACTGGCACAAGTTTGAATCACAGATGTGAAATTCAAGACAGTGAGACAATATTACTTCATAATAAATTGAAAGCACTACTGGTAGTGTATTCTGTATAAAAAAGAAAGCTTTGTTATTCTCTATTAATATAGAGAGATAA
Organism: Microtus pennsylvanicus; assembly: GCF_037038515.1. NCBI lineage: Eukaryota > Metazoa > Chordata > Mammalia > Rodentia > Cricetidae > Microtus > Microtus pennsylvanicus. The sequence goes on from NC_134593.1 coordinate 60,090,921, forward strand.
AAATTCTCTCCTCAACTATGGTGAAAATCTTGGTATCTATAATCCATAGCCTTTCCATGCACTATGTTCCTCAAGAAGAGAACACTTGCATATTACCTAGAACATAGAGAAGTCAAGCTAGTGTCCAGCTGGAGTTCTCATCCATACTAATCGTTATTAACTAGGGTTCACAATACCAGAAAAATATTTTTCATTTTACCAGAAAATAAAGGTAACCACCAAGTGACCTACTAGCTCTTTAATCTAAATTCAGACCTGTCTTCACGGTGTGCTAGTACATTAATTATTAGCATAAATTTTGTGGGAGTAACCAATCATTCTCTTTTTGAATTGAAGAACCAGCCCATGAGATAGAACCTATGCCTGACATTGCTCAGGTGACCATGAAAATGCATCTAGATGTGACATGGCTCAAAGAAAATCCAAATCTTATTGTTCTGCTAAAGGAGCATAGCAATTAAATGACTCCTAATAACATTTTTCTATACCCGTAGACTAGTGTTTCTTATTCAGCCATCATTAGATAAGCTTCCTCTCACATTAGATGAGAAGTACAAATGAAACTGAACAATATGTCGAAAGTGAGAGACTTTGGAAAACTCAGTCCTCTGTGGGATTTAGTATCAAAATCCTTCCTCAGAATCCATGGACTTACATGAAAGAGAAATCTAAAAAACTGTAAGTTCCAGGGGGAATGGAGGGTAAAGGTGCTACCCAGACATAGCAGGACTGACCTACTTGCACAAAAACTCTCAAGAGAATGTGACAGCATACACAAGGACTATAGAGGTTCAATGCTGATAGGATCCCAGTACTGAGCGCTGGATTGAAGAATCCGTTACATATAGTTTCAGAAAATATTTATTTTAAAAAATACAGTGTTGTTAAATAATCAGTATCTCTGAATAAACCGATGCTTCTCATCATCGCATATTCTAGTAGGGATATTTTATCCACTTTGCAGATCAGAATTGAACACATTTGACAAACGACTAGGATGCAGAGTTATTCTGAATGGAATGTTCTTAGAAAACTCAGAGGATTAGTATTTAAAGTGTAAATGACACCTGGTGTGGAAGCTGGAAAGCCAGGCCAAGAGCACTTGAAAAGAAAACAGGAAAATGGATCAATCAAGCCTCTTTTAATTTTGTGACTGCCTTTGGGTTATGTTTATCACTTAAGCAGAAAGCTTTCTTAAGAAAATTATTTTTATAAAGATAATAATTCACTTGAATTGCATTTTTTGAATATGCATTTGCTACAATCACACAAGCGTAATTGATTAAATCATCCACTAAAAGTATTCACACTATACAAATTTTGACAGCAGTTCTCCATTCAGTGGTGGTAATATACTTAATACACAACCCTTCAGAATTGTGCTACTAGAATTAGTCAAACTCAGAATTAATATATTATCATTTGCTATCTCTATGATATTAGAAATGGCTCTTAATTCCTAATACTCATTTACCTCTTTTATAAAACAATGTTCATTTTTTGTTTTGGTTTTTTAATTTTTATTAAACTCTACATTTTTCTCTGCTCTCCTACCTGCCTCTTCCCTCGCCTTCAACCCTCTCCCTTGGTCCCCATGCTCCCAATTTACTCAGGAGATCTTGTCTTTTTCTACTTTTCATGTAGATTAGATCCATGTATGTCTCTCTGAGGGTCCTCATTGTTCTCTGGGATTGTGAATTGTGGACTGGTTTCCTTTGCTTTATGTTTAAAAACCACTTATGAGTAAGTACATATGATAATTGTCTTTCTGAGTCTGGGTTACCTCCCTCTATATGATGTTTTCTAATTCCATTCATTTGCCTGCAACTTTTAGGATGCTGTTATTTTAAATAATCCATTTTTTTATTTAAGGAAAGTATCTATTATTGCTACTGAACAAGTGTATTTATACAAAATACACAGAATTATAGTAGAATGGTTCACTTTAATTTGTCCACAGAAGGGTTTGATATATGGGCATTCTTATTTTAAATAGCACATTAATTTGGGGTTAGATACCTTCAAACTTAAAATTATATAGGATGTGAAATTATAACCAAAGTTACAAAAGAAAAATCTGAAATTAGATAGATAATTAGACAATTGATTGTTTCATACACTTAAACAAAAAGATAGTATGATTCTCTAGAATGTAGGTCTTATAATACATTGCTCCAGCTCTTCTGGCTTTCAAGTTTCCATTGAGAAGTCAGCTGTTTTACTGATGGGTTGTCCTTTATATAAGACTTTGTGTTTTATCTCATGAAGCTGTCAACATACTTTATTTTTATCTACACTTAGTGTTCTATTGTGTGCAGTGTAGATTTTTTTTAACTTGTCGTGTCTATTTGGTCTTCTGTGAACTACTTTTATGTGTATGTGTGCCTTTCCTTAATTGAGTTCATTTTTATCGATGATTTTGTTGAAAGTCTGGTCTATGCCCTTTCCTTGGTATTCTCTCTCATTTACACCTGTAATTAGAAAGGTTTGTTTTTCATAACAAAATCTTGCTTTAAGTATCAATTGTATTGAACTGTGTGAAGGCATAATTGTATCGATACAGTACAGTAGAAATTGGGACTAAGTTATTAAGAACAATAGAGATTCTAAAACATGATTATGGGTCAAGATTATAAAGAAAGAATAAAATATAAATAGTAGAAAAATTTTCTGTACCCTGGAAAAAAGGTAGCTTTCTTTGGTGTAATTTATAAGGTCACATATTAGCTCTCATATTTCAATAAATAAAATTTATAGGATATGGGAGAGAATTATGTACTGTAAGTTAGTATATTTCTTTCTTCAAACTTTATATACCATATGCATTCAGCAGAATTTTAAAATAATTGAACTACCAGATATACATAATATTTTATTGGTGTATATTCCTTTTTCAATATGAAGGGATCATAAGTATATTTTCATTGAAGTACATTTTGTGCTTTGGCCATATTCACTCCATCAAGACTATACTTTCAGGTATTATTTCTAGAGTTCATTCCTGTCATCTATACATGTATGCATGTATAAATACTCAAATACAGTCTTTTAAAATCCATACATAACATAGCAATTCATTTTTTATTTCCTTTGTAACATGATTAGTTTGAGGACCATATACTTTCTGAAAAAAATTGATTTTTTTTGTAGTGAAAAAACCTCTATTGTGTATCATTTAAATACATCATAAATTAATATGACCACAAATTTATGTTATATTTCCAAATGTGGTTCTACAGACAAATAATATCAGTCCATCACTTTGAAAACATACAATAGTTACTATTTGGCCACAGGGGCTCCTTTGAAAATTAAAACACCCTTGACTATTTCCTCCAGATCTAGGAAAAATCATGTTGAGTGAGGTAAACCAGACCCAGAAAGACAAATTTCATATGTACTCACTCATAAGTGGCTTTTAGACATAAAGAAAAAGAAACCAGTATACAATTCACAATCCTAGGGAACCTAGACAACAAGGACCCAAAGAGAGGCAGACATGGATCTAACATACATGGGGAGTAGACAAAGACAACACCTCCTGAGTAAATCTGGAGCATGGGGACCATGGGAAAGGGTTTAAGGGGAGGGAAAAGGCAGGGAGGGTAGCAGAGAAAAAGGTATAGCTCAATAAAATTAATAAAAACAAAACAAAAACCAAAAAGAAAATAATTTCTCTTTAGGGAAGAGCAGAGAATTGGGGAAATGAACTAAAGAGAAGGAAACAGCCTTCCTAAAAAAGGAGAAATTGAAACTGGAAATATGAAGAATTAAGTAGTTTTTAGAAAAACAATGATAGCTTGCTATGGAAATGCAGTAAGTATACTGTGACATGAAAATCTGGATCCTGTTTGTATAAGATTCTCTTGCAAAAAGTAGAATGTGTTGTCAAGCTTTGTGATCACACCTGCTTTACTGTGAATCATGTTTAAAATGTTTCACTGATATTTAGTGACGGGCCAGGAAAAGTTTGTAGGAGAGTGCTGTGTAGATAAGTCAAAAAGACCCCACAGCAGTGCAGGCATCAGAAGACAGTGGCTCTCACTGGGAAATGGGACTCTAGTGCAGACCAAGGATAAAGAACCAAACATTAATGGTTATGTGAAGTGAATAATATTATAATAAGCCAGTCCTACATCTTTAGGTTGATTATAAGACTGGTAAGTATTGTTTAATGAGATTTGTTTGATTTTCAGGTATACTTGAAAGGAAAGAAGAGAGAAAAATAATTTTTCCTATATATTGAATTCATGTAGGATTCATTATTAATGTTGATGAACTGGCACAAGAGGTTGAAAATAAGGAAATGCTGGCAAACAGAAATTTCTTAGACACAAAACTTGAAGAGTCATATTATCCAAGGAAGTCAGTACACGCTATGGATACTTAGTGATTAAATGTAAAATGCTTTCACCTCTAACATGTTTGTATCTTTAATGGAAAACAATGTAAATATATGAAATCCCTTAGTTATCTATCATCAGTCAATTAACCTTTATTTGAAGCATTTAGTAACAGACATGCTTAACAGCAAGAAAAGTGAGACATAGGGCATTGTGAAGTTAATGTGTCATTGTCCCGCAATTCGTAATCATTCACCACATAAATCCATGTGCATACACGTTTCCATGTAAAACTGATGTCAACATATGGATCTCTCTATTTCCACATGAAGAGAGCATTGTTCTCCACTTTTATTCTTCCTCTTTCCTATTCCTTTTTTCCTTTCCTTTGTTACTAGCAAGGCGTTGATTATTTTCAGTACAGGAAGCATACTAAGTTCATTTTTTAATTTTTAATTTAGAACTGAAATAATGGAGACAGTGGAGGCTTTTTGAGCAGGAAAGCATTAATATGTTCTCTGATATGGCCTGCTGCTATGGAATTGCTTACAAAAAAAAAAAAACTGTTCAGGCTGTTTTAAAAAGTCGTTTTTATTCTGTGTGCTCTTGCTCTTTTGATAAAAATAATGGAAAGGAAAGCAATTTTGAACCTTTTAAATGATGCACCTATTGCAATATAATAGATGGCATCATACTGTTAAGAGTAATATCAAATCCCATATCAGGTCAGCTCTTACCTTTCTATTTAGTTCAAAATGACCTTACAGAATGGGCAATCACACAGGGCAGAGTGACATACAGTAACCTAGCTTTTAGAATGCTGTTTATATACTGTGTTTCATTTTGTTTGATAAAATGTCAATTGGATCTTACTGAATTGACAAATAAATACAAGGATTATTAAAATAATTATCACAATTTATCTTTACATTTTACCAGGAAAAAATATAATTTGTTTGGATAACAAAGCTTTTAAATATCATATATTTCTCATTTTAAAATCACTTACTAAATTAACATATATATGAATATAATATTATCCGTCTTCCAAACACTATTCTTTTAAAAATTAGCATAATAATGTCTAATTTTCTATATATATATAAGGGCACACTGTTCCATCATTATCTTGTCTAAAATCAGAAAAGTAATACAATATATGAGGAAAATGGTTATGTAAAACTATGGTTTAAAGTAGTATTTTTTTCTCTTATTTTGAGTACAATATATTTTCTTATCTTAGTTCCACTTTTGATTTTCCTCTGTCTTCTCACTTTAACAGATGTTACTATGGCAACAAGAATTTTAAACGCTGAATAAGTAAATACAAAATGGAAAGCATAAAGCCTTAAAAGAAGGCATTAGAACTCTTACTGTCATTGCGAAATGACAAAAGGTTTCCACACATTTGCTGTTGCTTAAGAAGGTAATGCATCCTGTGTATGCCAAGGACATTTTCTTTTAAATCCAGCTCCTTCTAATGAGTTTGGGTAGATTTATCATCATGTTTTTCATGAAAATAACCTCATGCTGTACTTTCATGCAGCTACTACTATTATTTTAAATATATTTTTAGAGAATAATTAAAACTATCATGTATGGCTGTATCTGTATTTAAAAACTTCAGGAAAAATCCAAAGAATATGAGGAAAATTAAGAAAGTTCTTCAACAATATACTCGATATATTTTATTGAAGACAAAATCTACCTATACGCTTAAGGCCTTGTCTCTTCACTCTTTCATCCCATTGATTATCCTTATGTACAACCATGACTGGAAAAGAGAGTGTCTTTCTGTCTTCAGCACACAATATACAGAAATGACATCTCACCAGATAAAAACACTGTCTCTAACATTGGTTATAAGTCCCAGATCTTTGTTGCTTAAACAAATTGCTAGACAAAATATACCCTTCCTTAGCTCTGCTATTGATTGAAAATTTCTGAAGTCTAGATCTTGGTAACACAGTCTGAGAGGTAAGTTTCATAACCTAGAATCACGTCAAAGGAGCCAATATAAAAAGGACCAAGACATATAGTAGTAAACACATTTAACCATGGTGTGAAAATAATTGATGCAGGAATAGTACAAGTTCTAGGTGAGCCTTGGGCACAGTCTCAAATAAAAAAAACAGATGGATGAATGAATAAAAACAAAATAAATATCCTCACTTTTAGTCCATCAAACTAATAACTCTACAATGGACAAATGGAAAACCTGGGCTCAAGATCAAACAACACCTGAATTTATGTGAAGAGAAATTCAAATCTAAACCACCTCACTAAACAAGAGATTCTAATATTAAGGAGTTAAGAAAGATAATATAGTCACTTTATGAGAGGGTGCTGAGTTTTTCTGAGAAAACTTACCAAAGACAACTGGTAAACAAGGAGCTGAGAAGACCTTCATCATAGCAAAAAATAAAAAAGCAAAAACAAAAAACTTAAAATATTTCCAAAACAAACCAGCAGTAACTACTAAAATAAATGAAATAAAAGCTTGTCCTCAGATAACACCTCTATGAATATCCCAGTGAATAGGGATCAATGAATAATTTTACCCAATCATCTTTTCAAAATCAAATATGAATGCAACTAGAAATTGATAATACCTAGGATGTAAGTGTTCTGCCAAGAGAGCCAGACAGGTCAACAGTAATCAGGTTAATACATAGAATTGTAGGCCAGCTCAAACTAAAAGTGACTGGACCTGTGCAAGTTCAGATCCTTTTACCAGGGAACAGCAATGGAGCATTCACACTCATATATGGAGAGTAGAGATCATGAAAACAGTCTAGACAAGTTTCAGAACAGTGCTGTGAAGTAGATCACAATGGTTGGTTATGATGGAGGTCTCAAGAAGCAAGTATTCTGAGTACTAAAAATATTTGAATTAGTTGAGTGACATTGTGAGTTTTAGGCAACCATGGATGAGATTAAATCCTTATTGCAAGAGAAAAAAAAAACCAATATTGAAGATGAAGATGAAGATTAACTGTAATTCATACAAATAACATTTGACGCTGCTCTACACTGGTTGCTTTAATATTAAATAAAATAGCCTGCAAGCAAAGAAATATCAAGAAACAATAAAAGGATAACTTATTAATATAATTTTAAAATGAATTTTTCAATGAGACAAAAATTTTATAAATATTTATGCTACCTCTTAAACTTTTATATTATATTCAACAAAAGGCAAAAGAAAATAAAAATTACTTAATTTCACCAAGACTCTTATACTAGTTCAAGAAGACAAGAATGTAGGCTTCTTCAGCACAGGCCTTATGGATACGTGGAATATATCCTCCAGACCACTCCCTCACTTTAGGGTCAGGGACTTCTCCCTGCACAAAGAACCACAGGCAAATGTAGAGAAGAGTGATGATTAGGTTATCCAATGAGAAAGGATCAACTCTGAAAACACACTTTCAAAAAACATCACACAGACTGAAATTGTTATATGTATGGATACATATCTATTTATATACACAAACATGTATGTAACAAAAATTAATAAAAAGAAAGCCAAGAACATGAGAGTAAGGAGGTGAAAAATTGAAGAGTGGAACAGGACGGGTTAATGAGGTAATTCTAATATTATCTTAAAATTAAATCCACTATGCAATAAATTTGAAAGTTATTGTTGGGAATATTTCCTAACACAAGCTCCCTACTGATGCAAAATTCCCAATCAAGCCAAATCAAAACAAGCCAAATTAAAAACTATCCAGGTTTAATGGGAGATTTGCGCTCTAGGGTGGTCCCCAGTGCTGTAATAAAACAGCAGTTACAGCCTTCCCACTCTCATGCCCACATCCCGTCAATTCCGCAGAGCACCTCCTCCTACCCTTGCCCCCTGCACTCATGGCAGTACCCATCCCCCAAATTCATCATGTGCCCTCTGCTAAATCACCAACCATACCAACAGAAAATCACGTACTTCATGTAGCAGAAAATCAAGGACTTCCCACCTTGTTCTCTTCTCTGTTCCCTAAACCCAATTCCCGAGTCTCATTTCTAGTGTTGCCACAGAACAACAGCTGCAACTCCCTTTATCCAAGACATTGTATCCCATGGATCAAACAAACCATCCACTTATGACGTCCATACTCCCAACTTGTTACTTTGGCCCAGAACCCAATTCCAGCAGGTAACCCCTCTGCTAATCCAAGTGCCATGAGCAATTCTTCCAAGGCAGCAAGTACGCCGAATGCAGATCCTCACCTTTCTTACTGCTCGTGACATTCATGCTCCGAGTCTAATTCCCAACGACATTGCTGGAATCCTTGCATGGTCTCTATTGCGTCACTGACCCCATCTTCAAAGGACCACAAAGACTTTCTCCTTTAACATTTCCTCCCAATTCATCCCAGTTAGCCAGCATCCAACGACAGTAGGCATTTCCTGTTAACACACCAGACGAACAGGCCACTAAAACAGACATTGCACAGCTGTCACTCTCTCCAGAATTCCAGAGAGGAACCAGAAACCACAGTACAAACACCCATTTCACAAAGCCAAATCCAGAAATCAGCATCTAGACCATTAGTCATTCAAATCCAAATGACAAAATGCCAGCATAAAAACAAAATCAACAACTGTCAGGGTGATATTTCTCCACTAGGACCAGCAACCCTAGCACAAAAGGCTAAAAATATTCCAACAGAGTTGAGAACAAAAAATTATCTTCAAATAACTTTTATGAATATGATAGAGGTTCTTAAAGGCAAAATAAATAAATCTGTAAAAGAAATCCAAGAAAACAAACAGTGTAAAACATTCTTTTTGACCTAAAACTGGAAGTATAATGAAAAAAGAAAACACAAGCTCAGGAAAGTTTGGTGTGCTAGTTTGGATGTACTTGGTGTCCATAAGCACATAAGGAGTGGCATTATTAAAGGGTATGGCCATGTTGGAGGAAGTGTGCCATTGTGGCGAAGGCTTTGAGGTCTCCTATGGTCTAGCTATGTACAGTGTCTCAGGTCACTTGCTGTTGCAAGTAGATAACGATATGGAACTCTAAGCCCCTTCTCCAACACAATGTTTGCCCAAACACTGCCAAGTTGCACTAAGATGATAATGGTCTAAACCTCTGGAACTGCAAGCCACCCCATTAAAAATGTTCTTTTATAAGAGTCATGCATGATATTTCTTCACTGCAAAAGAAAACCTAATTAAGACATCTGGAATTAAAAATCTTAAGAATTCAAATATGAAGTACTGAGACAAGTCCAGCAACAGAAAAGAAGAGGTGGAAGAAAAAAAATCTGAGGCATTAAAGGTATGATAGAAGAAATCTATTTTTTGAGACAAGGTTTCCTAAGAATATATTTTTAAGAAGAGAGAAAAAATATAAAAAAGAATGAAGATTAAATAACTGAAAATTTCTAAGGTGGTTTGGAGAATTCAAATATCTGTAAATATGATAGGTTAAATTAACTAAAATTAAATTAAATATGAAAGAGAACATTCTACACAACATGTACTTGTCTTTGAGTTAATTTTATTACATCAATATTAACTAATAGACAAAGACAAAAAGTAATCAAAAGGACAGTTGTAAATTAAAGTAAAACTTTGTGATTCAGGAGGGTACACATGCTACAAATCATTACTGATGTATAAAAAAAATCCTACTGCATGTGATTTGAATAGAATGTGATTTAATACCATTTTAGTTTTTAAAAAACTATTTGAATATTTGACAAATAACAAGAACAAAGAAAAATGTTTTTAAGGAAAGACATATGAAAAAGTTAAAAATCTATTTGTGATTTAATCTCTCACATAACCAACAATAGAAGACAATATTTTTATTTGATTATAGTATATTACAGGGAGGTTAAGGATAAAGTCTTTGGTAAAATGACATATTTATCCAATATATTTTTGAGGTTTTATTTAGAGACAAAGGCTCATACTGATAAAACATACATCATAACACAATATTAGAAGTAAACATTTTCTATCTATTAATAGCCTTACTATATATAAAGTAATTCCTGAGATATTATGAAACAATTATTGCAAAGAGAAAAGTTACAAGTTACATACCAATTATATTTATTTATGTACATGAGAAAGAATACAAATAAATAAAATCAAACACATGATAAGACATTCAAAATATCATTTCTATTTTTTCATTAAATGAGAGCTTTAAATATATATTCATGTCATTTATTTGTGCCCTGCTCAGGATTTATGCCATTGGCATAGTGTCGGTATCAAATTCACAACACCACAAAACACAACAAATTTCTACACCAAATAGCACATTGTATGAATATAAAGTCTTAAGGAATCCTAATATAACATTTTGACTTATCACACTATTTTTTTTTACATTTTAGCTCTGTGATTTTTGAGTGTGTAGATGAAATACTTGTTTTGAATAAAGAATCCTTACTTTCATTTAAATGATTTTAAAATAACTTGCCTAGTGCATACTTCAGTGCCAAAGTATTTCCTGTAAAAATACAGGAGTGAGTTAAGCTATTAATATATACAATTTTTACAGAACAGTATTGGGAAACAAATCAAATATATACTTCTACTACAAATGAAAATATGCTGATTATGCAGAAATTTTAGCAATTCTACAATAAAGCCTTATGCTAAAACAAAATAAAATCAATATAAGAAGACTATTCTAGATGAATTTTAATATATAATGACTCATTTCAAAACCTTTGAAATTTAATTCTAGAGTTTTGATCAAGGGATTACAGTTGCATTAAATTCAGTCACATCAGTGATTTTGTAAATGATTGATAATATAGCCTCAAGAAGGTAAATACATGAATTTAAGATGACTTTACTCACTTTAAGAAATTATATTAACCCCTTAAATATATATTATATTAAAAATAAGGTTTTCAGCTTGCATATAATTGAATAGGATTTGATTAATCTACATCTTCTTTAAAATAATTATCTTAATATTTGAACATAAAAGTATATATAACTCGGTATGTATTTGGTGTCAGTAAATTAAGACTTATCATCTTTTATATTTTGAATTAAAAGTAACACATTTATAGTGTAATATGATGCCAATTTAGTGATTTCCACCTGTCTCTAAAGTACTGATTTTAAAAGGTATACAAAAATTATAACTTGCAACATAAAGTTTTTCAAGTGATGCTCTCTGGCATCAAAGCCAGAAATCTTAATTCTGTATACATTTGCATACAGTTAAACTTGTGTCATACTTAATTTTACAATGACATTTTGTGAATGCCTTTTTAATGAATTGAATTTGCTTCCAAAAATTGACATGTAAAATATAATTTTGGGCTAGAGAATGGGGCACCTGAATTTGGATGATGACATCACCATTGTATCAAAATAGACACAGTCATAGGAATGTCTGCTAATCCAGTGCTATGAGGGCAGAAATATTATTTCTATGATTTCTTACTGTCAGACTCATCTAAAAAGAGATTTCCAGAGAAAGAAGAATTGTATCACAAAATAAGATGGAAAGTGATAGATGATTATACAACACACCTTTACCTGACCTGTACAAGCATGAGATGCCTACATCTCTACACATTCAAACAAAGAAACAAACACTTAATTCTTAAAGTTATAAATGAAGAAAAAAAATAAGATCTGAGACCATCTCAGACCTCCTAGTTCCCCTTTGATTCCTGATCACTAGGGGTTAAGGGAAGAACATGTTGTAAAGCTCAGTGAACTTTTTTGTTGTTGTTCAAAGAGTCTGGAACTCAGTTCCTGCAATTTTGCCAAAGCTTTAAAAAATAGAATTTATGGAAAAAACTTCAAAATTCATTTATATTCCAAACCCACTTAGCCAAAGTAATTCCTTTTTTTGGCTTACATTTGTTTCTATAATGACATAAAATCTAAAAATCTAATATGTGTAGAATATAAGATATATTATATCTTATAATATATGTGTATATGCACATGTATATGTATATACCACCTGCACATGTTTATATTTAAAATAAAGTATACTTAAATATTTATGTCTTCTCTAACACATGAAAATTATAACACTTGATGCTCAGCTAACTAAAATGCAGACTTTCTTTGAATATATCATGCATACCAACTAAAGTTCTTTTTTTGGCTTTTTAATACTTAAATTTTAATGTTAAATGTATTTTAGTCATATTTTTCCCCATTCCAAGTTCGTTCAGACCCTCCCCTCCTCCCTACCCACCCAAATTTAAGTTATTTCTCAAAAAATAACCCCAAACCCCATACAAATTCAAATGCCCAAAACCTAGAAAACAAAATACACCATCACCCAACAAGAGAAAAACAAAACAAAACCAAATGAACAAAACCAAACAAACAAAACCCACCAAACCCTAACCAAAGAAAGGCACACACACACACACACACACACACACACATGCACACACCAAATCCTATGGAGTACATTATTTCTTAATCATTTAAAAAACAGAACAAAATAAAATATAATAAGATAGAACAAAAACTATCATTGAAGTTGGACAAGAGAAACGAACAGAAGGAAAAGAGGCCTAGAGAAGGCACAAGACTCAGAGAGCCACTCGTTCACACACTCAGGAGCCCCATAAACACACTGAACTGGAAGCCACAAGTGTAAAGGACCTGGTGCAGACCTGTGCAGGCCCTGTGCATGCTGTTTCGGTCTTCATGAGCTCATATGAGCTTGGTTCACGTTGATGAATATATATTTGTTTTTTAAAACTTTAGAAGATTCATTTCTTCTGACATAAATGAGCATTAAAATAGAAAACCAAGAGAACAACAAACGACAGTAGATCTGTTGGTCAAGAAGCATGGTAAATATAAATCCCAGCTAAATGGAAAGCGACCTACTTTTAAACATGTAACATTAGTGTTAATTTTAAAGAAAATACAAATCTAATTAATAGCGTATGTTCTGTAATAAACATATAAAAGCATTTAATTATTTTTCACTATATATCAAATTACTCTGGTAAGTAAATTTTGTGTGTGTGTGTGTGTGTGTGTGTGTGTGTACACAGAAAAGTACTCACTTGAGGCATTGGAAATGGAGTGAGAAAATGTAGCTGCAAGATACTGTAACAGTTTAGAACTGAGTGGCTTCTCACAGCTAAGTGGTCAGAATGCAACCAGTGATGCTGTTAGATCTCCTGTCTCTAGGTAATCTCTACAACAGAAATGAAACTACCACATTCACTTAACTGACACTTAAAAAAAAGAACAAACAAAAAAGAAAAAAACTTTTTTACTCTCAGATACTCCAGATCCAGAACAGGTCATCTGATGGTAGAAAGTAACCAGCCTGCGATCAGTGAACCACTTTATCTTATTGGTAAATGCCTTCTTTCCCTAGGTAGTCTATAACTGAAAAAGTAGAAGAAGGAAAATACCATTTGCAGACACTTTTAGAGTTTGAACTGTAGACATCAAGAATAAAATATATTATTCTAATTGAGAAAAAGCAATGGTTTTATATGATGCAAATTGTGTTAACAAACTTAATCACTCTTAAAGATAACTTATTAATATTTCACACCAACCTTCCACTAACAGTCATGCTCAAGATTTCAGGCCCATTCCTGTCTCTATGCTGTAATTCAGTCAGGTTTAAGATAAAGTGAGTCTTGTGCTGGCTGTCACACAACAACCTTGAGAATTTCTGTGTGACTGATCTGCTATTTCTGTAAAATTCTGTAGTCATCTATCAACTCTGGTTCTTACAGTCTTTATCCATAATTCCTGAGCCTTGAAAGGATAGTCATGATGTAGATATCTATTATCTTAAAAAATATCTATAAAAGCTTACATGATAAAGAAAATATTTACAAAAAGATTAAGTTATCACTAATACAGCATTATTGATAGGCATATGCAAATATTCAAAAAGTCAACATGAACCTTAATGTAAGACGTGGAAATTCATAGATTATCATATGATTCACTAGTAAAGAAATGAGCAGAACAGCCACTTAGAAAGCATAGGTTACTTTCTTAAACTTTTAGTTTCACCTAAACATTTATATAAGAAACATTATGTATTGACTCACTAACAAATAACATTCCTTTAGAAATGCGCGCGTGTGCACGCGCATGTGCGCGCGCACACACACACACACATATATTTGAATAACCTTTTTGGATAGTTAGCAATCACCTGCTGTTGTTTAGATATAATAACTGATAAATTCAGAGATATCTCATGAGAGTCTTCCTCTGTGTTAGCTTCTAGGATTCAGTTCATGATTAAGAAAGGTGGAAGCCGGCTTGTGTTTAAAAGGAGAATGAAAAATCTTACTCAAGATAATAGTCAAACTTGGCATTACAATGTTTTGTGCCTAAAAAATATTAGATATCAAATATTTAAGTGTCATATTTCATTATTATGAGTCTTTTATTTGCTTCACCTTATATCAGTAGAATGCTCTTGCCACCTTCCAAATCTGCTGTGTGTGTGTGTATCACTGTATCTCTGTATCACTATGTTCAGCACATAATAATGCACAAAATATATTCAGAATTCTATTATAAGATCATACCTAGATATCAGAAAGATACATCCTGACATACCTGGTCAAAACATTCTTTTTGAGAGTTCACAGCAGTCTTTCACCTGTAAGACAAATGACACTCACTGGTTACCTTGCAAATATTCACACAATGAATATTCCATTCCTTTCTTCCTACTCCCAAAGTAATTCAAAACATCAATTGGAAATATAAAAACTATATAGCATTTATTGGTACAATCTAAAGTAAAAGTCAATCCTTTATCATTTCTTTGCTTTTTATTACGGACTCTGCTGTATCCATCTATTCCACAGTACGATCAATTGTGTTTTACTTTACTTAATGGAGTTCAAACACTCTGCCTGCTGAATATGTAAATTTTATCTTCTACCTAATCATTAAGTTCACTGATATTCTATTTTTGTTTGTTTGTTTTATCACGATCTTTCCAACATTTTTAAGTAGATTGTTTCTTATCCAGTGTATCTCTGTTCACAAGCTTTTCATTATTTGAAAATAACTCATAAATTATCTATCAAAACTCTAATTTAAATGGATCACTACTTGTTTCCTCACAACCTATGATAATGAGTGTGTACATATTTATATGTGGGTGTTTATATCATGTAAACTGTTTAAATTCAAACTCCTGTGTCACCAACATTCAAAATAAAATGGACACATACTTGGGATACATTTAATGATTATAAAATAGTTGTATAATTCCTGTCACCAATCCTTTATTACGGATTGATAATACAGAATCAATGACTTTGTGATGGACATTATTTTAAATTATATATCTGTATTATATATCATTATTTTTATGATATAATTAAAACACTGATTGTAATAAAACTAGGATAATTTGTGTACGTGTTCTGGTTTTGCTTTTTTCCTGTCACGAGGACTGATGTTTTTCCTCCGTGTTTTCCAAGTAATTATATACATAATTACATAAGTATTTGTACACATGATATATTTTTATGATCAGTGTAAGGTTTTCAATAACATAGGTATTTTGACCAATTGAAGTGGTAAGATTGCCCACACTTGATTTTATGGCAGATGTATTGTCTACATTCATGTTTTAAAATCCACTCTGAGTGACAAAAATCATTTATAAAAACAGCTCAAAAATTTATCTAAGTCATCTTGGTGTATCTTAGACTTAAAGGGAAAATAATTTGAGCGTATGGTTAGGGATACAAAATGATAGACAGATTAAGAAAATACTTTCTAATACAGAGGAAGTTAAGCAGGCCTCAACTTTAAACTTCACAACATGGTTTTTGATTATGTTCTGAATTTTTGTTCAAAGCAATACTTCCTTTCATTATTACTTGGCAACATCAAGAATGAAAGCAGGAGAAAGGTCATTCATTTTATTTCTTCTTAATGTTAAAGATTTCATCAGGAAGTAATTATGTACTGTTTGTTCACTTAGGAATGGAATCAGTTCAAATTCCTTTGCTTTCAAATTCTGAAATGTATTACTTTTATTACAGAAGATGGGAAGAGGTTGCACTTTCAGCAAAAAGTAAAATTAAAATTAAAAGCAGCTACCATAATGCAAAAGATTCTCAGATCATATTTAATAGGTAAGAAAACTATATGAATTCAGATTGAATTATCTGAGACTTGGAAAGTTTACTTGGAAAGTTCAGTATAAATATCAAAGAGAGCTGAACTAAATATTTATCAGAACATAAGAAGAGAAATTGAGTGTAGTACTGAATTATAGATTAATACTCTTTCCTCTATCAATATAGAAAATAACATTCTTAACATAGATTATATTTTGTGATTAAATCTAACTTCCAATTAAATGGAAATTGGACAAGCTTTTACTTTAGATGTGAATGTCTAAAAAAGTAGTTTGAAATTTCTTGTCTCTTCCTGTTTTCTCATCGGTACTATCACTTCCTATTATCTGTCCCATACGCAAAGTCACCTGTGTAGTGAAAGAACTACCTACGTGGACCAGTTAAGTGCAAAGAATGTCAGGTGACTAAGCCACTGCTGCTTGTACAAACAACCTCTGTTTCTATGGAGCTTCCATTTTCATGCCTGCCATCTTTCTTCCTTCATTTTATGAAATTCTATCTGTTCAAAAATGAAAGAGAAAGGAGAATTTGGATAGCTTGCTCTTACTTGTTAGTCTGTAATGCTGTATATGGACATGAACAAAACTTTTTTTAATTTAATTTTATTTTCATTGAAAATGGATTTTTTCTCTCACAATACATCCAGACCACAGTTCTTCTCCCCCACTTTTTTTTATTTTTTCAAGACCTCCCCAAACCTACTAAATCTCCATTTTGCTCAGAAGAGAGCCAGCCTTCAAAAAATGTCAACCGAACAAGAAAAAACAAGACACAGTAAGACCAGGCAAATTCTCTAAATATATTTTTTGGATGCGCACATAGATTTAGAAATGTAGAGTATAAAATTTATGTATGACTAAAGAATATCATGCTTATCCCATGTAAATCAATGACAAAATTTTGTTTCTCATTTCAAACAGCCAAGGAGGAACTGTTCTGAAAAGAAGGCAATATTTTTTGAAAAGACTGTAGCATAAGACTGCAAGTGTTTTAAAAAAATATTAATAAAAGTGGGAATGCTAGAGCCTTAAAATCAAATGTCTACAATAGGCAATATAAATTATATGTATCAAGTGGCATATTCAGATATAAAAATCTAATGAACACAGTCATACTATTATTAAATAATCTGTATGAATTCATGTTCATATTCAAATATTACTTGTAGAATGCCGGTATGCTAAGATATTAACTTTTCCAATGAACAGTTAATAAACAACTCTCTTGGGGTTCTATTCTACATCTTCCAGATAAAAGATGGCAAAAATTTCCATTAGAATATGCTAATAATGACCTACTCTTTTTCCATAAGGTAATCACAACCTAATAGTTTATATATTTCTTACCAAGGGTATACAAATGTAAGGCAATAATTTTTACACATTGGCCATTAAGTTAGTCTGATCTTAGTAGAGCAGTATTTAAATCCCCAAAATTGTTGGGTCATAGGCACCTTGTGCAAAATTGCACATTTAATGTCTCTCATTTATCTTAAACTGTGGTTAGTCAGCATCTTGACCTTCTAGTCACAGGGTAGATAATTGACTAAGTAAGTTGAGAGAATCCATTAGCATGACCTCTGTGGGAATGAGAATCATCATTCTTACCACTCCAAGAGGAGCAAAGTTATGATTAAATAACCACAGACTCCAACTGCTCTGAACACCTTCCTCTCAGCCACGTTCTACAGGTCTGTTCCAAATTGTATGTTCCTGGCCAGGCACATCTTGTTCCTCTTACAGCTGTAACTCCTGTAACTCATTTCCGCAATGGACACTACGCCCTCACAGCATGATTTGACTCAGAATTCAATAACTGCTTTCCTTCTGCCAGAAAATCCTCCCTCTCATTCCAAACTCTTTCCCTTTCAGTGCCTACTATGCCTTTTAACTTGGTTCTCTTCCAAATGTCAATTTGAGCCTTTTTATTTCTATTCAGACTTTTCTAATCTTTTTTGTTTCAATATTGTTTTCCATCTATAACACTGTACTCCACAAATAAACCTTACTTCTTATATCACACACATCCATGACACACTATTTAAGTTGTATTCATTCCAATTATTCTCCCACATAATCCTTTATCTGTTGTTCATGAAACAGTTCTGAAATAACAGTGCCTTATTTTCAGGAAACTTTTTACTCTGAAAGTAGCCCTCATTTCCCCAAAATTATGTATTCTATTTTTTATCCTTTATGCCTATTTTCCAAATAACTCTGTGCTTAATTTTCCTATATACAAGATTTTGCTTGCAGAGATTTAGAATGCTGGATAGATGTTATATTGCTTTTCAGCTTGAAAATAAGGAGTTACATGCAAATAGCATTGATAGGTTTTTGTTTGTACCATTTTACATTATAAAACAAAAACATGAATGGGATGACATTATTGTATAGAAAACCTGAAAGGGTAAAAAAGTAAGATGATGATATAGAGGAAGATAAAGACAAAGAAGCACAGGGAAAGGTAGAAGGAAGAGGAGGAGGAGGAGGAGGAGAAGGAGGAGGAGGAGGAGGAGGAGGAGGAGGAGGAGGAGGAAGAGGAGGAGGAGGAGGAGGAGGAAGAGGAGGAGGAGGAGGAGGAGGAGGAGGAGGCTGGCAAGCTTCCGGTGGGCTCCCACGGGCATATTTCCCCTTTGGCAGTTACATGGCATCTCTCCAGTTCAGCCTACTTTCTCCCAGCATCCAGTACACTTTTTCTGCCAGCTGTAGGCCCAAGTGCCTTCTTTATTCATTAACCCATAAAAGCAATACATATACAGAAGGACTTCCAAAATCATGGTCATAATGATTTGCATAGTGTCTATATAAGTTTGCACTCTCTCCAGCAAAGGAGGAGAGTTCTCCTTATTCTTCAACCTCCCAGCATGAACTACAAATTGTGTCATTGATGTTATCCATTCTGAAAGGTGTAAGATGGAATCTCAGAGTAGTTTTAATTTGTATTGCACTGACAGTTAAAAATGTTGAAGATTTAGCTGTTTCTGAGCCATTTGAGTTTCCTCATTGGAGAATTCTCTGTTATATTTGTACTCCATTTTAAATATGATTATTCGGGTTTTTGTTATAGAGCTTCTTAAACTCTTTGTATATTGTGGATATTAATCCTTTATTGGAACTGGGGTAGGTAAAAAGTTTTCTTTTTCTGTAGGCTGTCATTAGTTCCATTGGCAGTTAACTTTGTCTCAAAGTGTGTTTTCCATTTCATTGGGTCCATTTACTAATTGTTGCATTTAGTGTCGGAGCAATTAGTGTTCTAATCAGGAAGTTGTCTCCTGTGCCAATGTGGTCAAAGCTACTCCACCCTTTCTCTTCTAGGAGATTCATTGTTTCTGGTTTTACATTGAGTGTTTTGATCCATGTGGAGTTAAATTTTGTGCAAGGTGAAAAATTGGGATCTATTTGCATTCTACATGTGGCCTTTTGGTTGGACCAGCATCCTTGTTGAGGACATTATCTTTTTATCAGTATGTATTTCTTCCTTCTTTTCAAATATTAGGTGCCCATGCATGTGTGGATTTATGTGTTTGTCTTTTATGTGACTCAATTCACCACTTTTTGTGAAAATACAATGTGTTTTTGCTAATATATAAGTATAGTACAACTAGAAATTAGGAATAATGGCTATTTTTATTTTTCTGGTTTATTTTAGCTACACTGGATTTTTTTTAAAAAAAAATTTATCTCTCTTTGGATTAAGGAGCATTGGCACAAGTCTGGCTACTTCCTTAAGGCAGGGAGCAATGTGGGAGAGGGAAGAGCTGAGAGTTGGTACAATCACACTGAGCAAGAGGAGTGGCTGGAGAGGCATCTGGTTTGGTGGCATCCTGGAGTCTTTAGGCAGCTGATTTTTGAGAGAGATGAGAAGGCAGGGAGCTAGGAGAAAACAAATATTGTTATTATTGGCCCTATGAAATGGGGCTAGCCGTGGGATGGGACACAATAACAGAAAAATCAGATTTCAGTTGGCAGGTGTTCTTGATCCAAAAAAGTTGGTACTAATGGTGAATACCCAGAAGCTGTTATAGGTGTTTGGTGTTATCTGAAGAGTGCTTTGTGAGGTGCTCTTGGCCCAGACAGCAGGAGTGATCTGTAAAATACGCTTGAAACTGGCCGGGGTTAGTGTAGCAGAACTTTAAGAGAACTGGAACAGATTTAGCAAATGGCTATTGCTTTAGGTTAAAAGGTATGCACATTTTAGAAGACAATTAAAGAAAACTGGAACCTCTGAACCTCAGAAGACACACCTGAAACCTGATAATCCTGGACTATGAAGACTGTTAAAGAGGCACACTTGTTTGTATTTTAGCAGTAAACTTCATTAAATGTCATGGGTGAAGTAATAAGTTAATAGTACCTTAAGTTGTCAAATGCCATTAGACAGATCTGGGAGGGTAGGTGAGCAAAACTGAGAGATAGCTTTTTTAGCTATGCAGGCAATCCCAAATCCTCTCCTAAGTCCTTGTGGAACACCAGTCTTAGAAGCAGTGCTTGCCATTAGCTGCTGAGTACAAGAGGCCCAAGGTTTTTTTTTTTTTTTTTTTTTTTTTTTTTCCTGTGTGTGGGAGGGGGAAAGATTAGTCTACCTGTCTTGGAAGGATAAGACTGATTTCCTGAAAGACATCCAGGAAGCTTAAGAGGTGGAAGGCTGTTTTCTGGGCGTGGGTTGCTTTGCCAAGCCCAGAGGCAAGACCTGGAGGCAGAAGGTTTTCTATCCTTTTGGAGGAGCTAAAGGGTGCTATGGAAGCTGCATGTCTGTGGTAGAAGCTCTTATTGTTAAAATGCCATGTCCTCTTTTTGTGGCTTTGTGGGACAGTTTGGATGCTCAACTTGCTAGACCTGGATGGAGGTGGGGGTTCCTTGGACTTCCCACAGGACAGGGAACCCTGATTGCTTTTCGGGCTGAGGGGAGGGGGGGGGACTTAGTTAGGGGAGGGGGAGGGAAATGGGAGGCGGTGGCGGGAAAGAGACAGAAATCTTTAATAAATAAATAAATTTAAAAAAAAGAAAAAAAATTGCCATGTCCTCAGGTCTGTATAAGCAGTTGAGAACTAGGTACCATCGCCTGTTATTTAAAATGTACATATAAGCTAAATTTAGGCATGCATTTTATCCAATTTGTTACAGTTTACTAATGTTAGTAGGTGCAAAAAGATTAAAAGGAATATTTCGAGCACATCACAAAAACACATTTGCACATTTACACAGACTGAGTGCATTAGGAAAACGCATTTACACTGACATAGTGTGGCTGCATCATTCTGACAGACAAACAAAGCATTTTAGAATCCTGTGTTAGCTGACCAACTTAAAAATTCCCATGCAATTAGGCCTGGCAGGGAAACAGCAAACAGCTAGAGGGAGGAAGTGGAGGGCAGAGTGCATGGAAGAAACCATGGGATTTTGGAGCCTTGATTAAGTTAGGTGTGAGTGCCAATTTAAAAAATTTTTTTTTTTTTTTGTAAAAGGCTGCCCAATCAACAACCAGCAGGGGTGGGGGGCGGGAGCAGAGTGGGGCCAGAGTGATCCCAGTGTAGGTGACAGAGGGCAGGGAAACAGCTGATAGGCGAGCACCAGGGGAAGAGCAATGGTTTCTGCTGTCCTCAGTCAAGGGAAAGGGAGTCCGGAACCGGAGCCTGCAGCAACTCTGTGTGTAGCATCAGAGCCCCACGGGCTATGGAGAAAAGGAAGTCTGAGCAGGAGAAACTGCTGTGTATTTCCTGTTTGTCTGTCCTGCTCAGCTGGTGTGTGTCCATGGAATGACTGCTGGTATCCATGGCAAGAATACTGGGCTGATTTGGGGGAAGGGCAATTGGAAGCGGTCTTTGTGATCTGTTGGGTATGAGGTCATGGAGAACAGGGGGACAAGGTGGTGAGGCTGCCAATGACATTCTGTGGCAGAGAGGGGCATGATAATATGAGACTGAAACTGGCAGGTAGGAGGAGGGACAAGAGAGAAGAAAAGGTCTGTAGGCAGAGTACCTTGTTTTCTAGCAGTCATGACCTGTGGGTTAGCAGGAAGTACCTGCTGGAGCTGGAAAAAGTCATGAATTGGGGCAGGGGTTGGGGAGAAGAAGTGAAAACGAAGGTCTATTGACTAAATAGGAGATCAAAGCTGGAGGTGGGTGTGTCTGTAGGGCAAGGCTGCTTTAGTAGAGAGATGAGGATGAAACTGGAGGAATCCTTCTGTAGGAACAAAAGGAGATAGGACTGCAGTCATCCTACCAAGTTTACTGCCAGTCTTGTCCTGTCTGTTATCAGAACCTACAGTTCATCTTGCCACAAATTAATTTGTATTCTCTTATCATCTTCCACGCAATTTTATGTAATAAAATTTACAAATAATTGTTTCTTTTTGGTACTCAAATAATTCCTCATAAATTCATTCATAGTATCAATAATTTCCTTAGCTTACTTTACTGTCATAATATAAAATCTCACATCTAATTGATGACTTATACAGTTCAAAATATATTCCATGTGAACCACTGTAAATATCAGACACATGTATATTGTTACAATTTACAAATTAAATAAAAAGAGTAGATTAATTTTTGAGAAAAAAGCAAAGAGTGTATGATAGTGGTTATATGGAGAATAGGGAAGCAGGAAAATAATGTAAATATATTATTTAAAAGTAATATAAACAAAAACACCACAATTGGAAATAAGTTTTTAGCATACAAGTAAAATTAAAATAAAATTTGGACCTGATTAAAAATAAACAAATAATTGCAAAAGAAAGTTGATCTGAAAAATCTTTTTAAAACATCCTAAAAAAATACATATGTCATCATTATTATAACACACATGCACAAATGTATTTCCATGGAAGCTCTGTGAAATGAACTTATGCCCTCATGAATAGTAAACAAGCCTTCTTCCTATTCTAGCCCCTCCATTGTTTTCTATTCTCTTTGAGACAGGGTCTCATTAAGTTTTCTGGGGGGCATTGAACACATTCTGCCATCTATTTGTTCTATCACCTTTTGTTCTTCATGCCTTATTTCCCAAGAAGCCAGGGTGTTGTGCCCATAACACCAGTCCTCCCTATTTTCCTAAAGTCTTTCCAAAGGCAGGAATTTCTTCATGATACTCTCATTAAACCATGCTGATCTTGTCAAAAACTAAGACTCTCTGGGTGGGAAGTCATGTTAAACTATGTCTTCTCTGACAAAACAGCCAAAGCATTACAAAATATAATATGATATTGGAAAATGTGTTCTAATTGTCACTAGTTCATGAGGAGAGCGCTCTGTCAACAGAAGGCATATATATTCAACAAACTATTTTCAAACATTCCTCTAATGTTGTCAAGTATTGCTCTTGTATTCTTTAGGAGAAACAAAATTTTGTCTCTAATTTGAACTATTTTATATGGAAACCATCTATAGATGCTACTAATGAGGAGCATTTGTTGCCAAATTTTTGACGTTTTCTACATTAGAGAATATTTCTCACAAAGGTATTTTACAAAAGCAATAGACAGATATTATTACACATTGAGACGGGAAGCTAAACAATTAGCAGCTAGAAAGTGTGAAAACTGTTGGACTTCACAGCTTTTTGACACTTCAAAGGACTCATTTTATCTGTATACAGTTATTTTCATATTCTCTAAAATATTTTAAAATGTAATAAAATCAGAATAAGCAGATAAATTATAATTATAGAAATAATTGTAATGTAGAATGGCACATCAACATGTGCTAAAAGGTCCTAATATATAAATGATCATAACATTTTAAAGACTTATGTGACTTGCATTTGGTTTCTTGGTAATCAGTTTTGTCACAGCAAAATTATCAATCACATAGAACCTCCTATGGCAAAGTATAATTCAAGTTAATTAGAAAGATGAAATAGCCTGTTTCCATGGACACTGAAACTCGCTCAGCACCTAATCAGGTTTTTTTTTTTCATCCTCAAGCAAAATACTAACCATATAATTGAGTATTTCCACTTATTCCGTTCGCTGCTATTGGCAGGGCATACTATATAAAGTTATGTGTTTTTACTTAGGCTGGGTTGCAATAGCAAAGTAGATGAATGATAGTAGAATGTAATTCCATATTACAGGACTATGACCATATTAGTGTTCATGTATGTGGTTTGTAAAATTTGCTGATTTGTGTCAGTCATATATATAATTCAGATATATCTTGCTATTCTATGGAATAAATACTCTGCTAGAGGTCTCAGAAGAAGACTATAACTATGTAGAAAATAGCATCAAAAATTTGCAACCAAAGGAAAAAAATTCAAAAAGTTTTTTCCATTGGTCCTTGATATTGAAAAAAAAAACGCTAAAATTCCAGGTCTTAAAACTAAAAGAAACATTTTTTTTTTTTAGTCAAAGAAAAACTCACATCAAGATCTGCCAAAATGGCATTACCCTGTGGCTAGGAAGATTCCTCTTAACCGCAGTTAAAGCAGCACAACTTGATTGTCTTTACCTCTCTAATGATATAATGATTCTGACAGCTTCATGTGTACTTTAAAGTAGTGAAATACAACATATGCCTAAGTATTGTGAATAAATCTTTAGGACTAATAGGAAGAACATAAATTGTCTAAAACAATAAGTAACACCAAGTCTAAACCAAAAACTCAAAATGAGTCTAAAACTAAAAGAATTTTTACCTCTTAAGTCAACAAACAGGCAGGGAAGGAGGATTCCTTTTTCTTTTACCTAAGTAAAGTTCAGTGATTGAGACTTACTTTTCTGTGCCCCAGCAATCTTTAACAACTCTGAAAGCAATGCAATCATTGACGTTCATTATTTTTAATAACACATTACAACACCACTCTACCAGGGAGACATGGTATCTCACAGAAGGCTGAGATATTTACCAGAGATATCAACAAGAAAGGAACCTGAATAATGTGTTCAAAATGCCAATAGCAAAAGAAGTAAAAGTAAATAGATAAAATGAAAACTGAAGAGATAGTAATTTTACTAAAAATCATTGTAAAAAATAAAACTTAAATGAAAACTTTGTAAGTTTGAGAATGTCAACGGAATATACATATAAGTCAAGTATCCACTTATGTGGACATCAGTTCTAGAAGGCATGACAAATTAGTGAAAATTCAAGGCTTTGTGATGTTAAAGGACTACTTTTGAAAGCATTCAAAGAATAACAATGAAGACACTTAAGACAAGAAAATAGTGAATCTGTAAGTGGAATGGTTACTAGATTTGAAGGCTAGATGGTAATAAATTGGGAAAATCAACATGATTAAAATAATACTAATATACCATAAATATGAAAATCCAGGCATTCTCACTAAGACTAGGAAAGAGTAATTGAACAAACCTAATCTTATGCTAACAATCAAATTATATGATGAAATTAAATTATTGTGTTGATACCAGAGTTTTGAGACTCAGTGAAGCATTCATCATGTTATACAAGTCCTCCTCTCAAAAAACAAAACTGAATTGTACAAAGTATAAAGAACGTATCTTATGTCTATCTTACTTTTGAAGAATGTGTGTGTGTGTGTGTGTGTGTGAATGTGTCTGTGCTACCTATGACAGTCCAGAAGCACTAATCATTTTTATAACAGGAATTAGGACATAGCAAGAAAAGCTGAATCAAGGCTGTGATTCAGTTCACTGAGGAAGAATGATCAGGTCTCTTGTAGGTCGGTCCATTGGACTTGAGAACAGAGTTCTGTGTTAGGATCAGGTACCAAGGGGCTGCCTGTATATTGTGGTATAAGGCCAAATGAATTTGAGTGAGGAAAAAGTACATATCTTATTTTTTGTGGGAGAATTTATATAATGGGACTTTTAGGAAGAGCTGTCAGTCTTTAACCACAGCAAGACATGAAGCTAGTATTTTTTGGAAGGCAGTGAAGTTTCTATAAACATAACTTTAATACCTCAGGAACTCTTTATAACCATATCAGCATAGAAGGAGAAGAGATTAGGCCCAGCCTACAGGAAGCACTGAGTCCTTAAATCCTCAATGACATGGAGTCTGTTTTGAAAATCACGGTAAATCCACCTGTATATATTTTTAAAAACAACATGTAGCAAAGCATCCAACTTGACATTAATTTTTCACCAGGTATACATTCTTGTGAGCCATGAAGTGTATCACATAAATTGTGGGACATTCCTTTCATTTACTTGTAAAATGAGAAAGTCTTTCTAACCCTTAGAGGTTTATATGCATCTGAGTCCAAAGAAGAATTTGTTGAAAGAAAGAAATGAGAAGATAACACAAAGAGCCTCCTTTTCAACTCATTCCTGCTGGGAGTAAATTACCAGCTCCATTTCTGCAATCATAAAAATATATTAATAATATTACAAGTCAGCCCTTATTAAGCTTCTTAAAATCCCATTGCCCATCCCAATTCCTAGCGATTGGGAAATGAATATTAAACAGGTTGTATGTGCAATGAAGTCTACAAACTAAAGGGAAGCAGAACAAATACGTTTGTGCCTTAGGGGAGTTTTAATCTGTTAAGAGAGTTAAAATTCATTCCAGTTTAATTGCTAGAGAAAACATGTTTAACATAGAATTTATGTTAAAAATGAGCACAAGAGAACTGCTGAGTGAGCACAAGGTAGTCAGAGGAATAAATTACAGGAGATTCTTTATGACATGAATTTGCAGATGCATATTAACAAAGAAAGGGATGCAAAGGATGAGAGGCTGAAATACAATGTTCAATGCTGGGACTTCTATATGATGAGGTCCAAAGCGAATACACAAGATAATACATTTGTAAATATAAAGCCACTCATGATTAGGAGTTGCTATATACCAAAAGTTAACCTGATAAAATGATGAGTATGTATTTAATGTATATTAATTACTAGGCTAAAACCCAGTCTTTGACAATTTTTT
This sequence comes from Microtus pennsylvanicus, assembly GCF_037038515.1. NCBI lineage: Eukaryota > Metazoa > Chordata > Mammalia > Rodentia > Cricetidae > Microtus > Microtus pennsylvanicus. Next base: position 60,118,238 of record NC_134593.1, read on the forward strand.
TTTCTAATGATCTAGAAGAGGTTCTATATTCTTAATGTTTTTCCCAGAGCCAACCTACTTTGAATTGTTTCTTTTGTTTTCCATGGCAAGAACACCAGTGTTTTTCTTCTTTATCAGTTCTTCTTGTCTTCTTTATGTCTTTCACTTTGATTCCCTGGCTTACATTTTATAATGGGATCAGTTAAACATATATCTGGATGGTAAACTTTGGGGCAACAGATAGCCAAATTAATTCTATCTTCAAACTCAAGTTACTCTAGGACAAAATTCTAATCTTATCTCTTTCAGTATACAGCAGCGTGTGTGTGTGTGTGTGTGTGTGTGTGTGTGTGTGTGTGACCTCTATGCATGATTTTCAGAGCTAACAATGACCTAACTATTCCCATTCCATTCACTCTATATACCCTTCCCTTTTTTTTGACATATTTATTCTCTGATCCTGTTCCTTGACCTCCATTGCCTGCTTATTCTATCTCTGTGGTTATATTAGGCCCACTAGAAAAATGCAGACTACTCTTTCCATTTTATAGATAGCTGATCATCAATCCTCTTGTAGTCATCCCATTTATATCCTTTATTATTCTTTTCTTTTTCTTGAGACACGGTTTCTCTGTAGCTTTGCAGGCTGTCCTGGAACTAGCTCTTGTAGACCAGGCTGGGCTCAAACACACAGAGATTCACTGCCTTTGCCTTCCATGTGCTGGGATTAAAGGCATGTGCCACCCCCCCCCCAGTTCATTTATTATCCTTTAAAATTCCACAGGAATATTCGTTTCTGGGGACTAGCATTGGGCCACTTTGAGTAAGACTTTCTCACGACTTACACTTATCTGTCATAAAATATTAACCTTAAAATAATTATAAGCACAGCTGTTTTCTAGACTAGAAAACATATTTGTGATTTTTTTTATTGAGAAAAGGAAAAAAAAAACAAGTTTCCGCCTCCTCCCAGCCTCCCATTCCCCCCCTCCTCCCACCCTTCTCCCCCTCCTCCCACCCTTCTCCCCCTACTCCCACCCTTCTCCCCCTCCCCCTACTCCTCTCCCCCTCCCTCTTCAGTCCATAGAGCAGTCAGGGTTCCCTGCCCTGTGGTAAGTCCAAGGTCCTCTCCCCTCCGTCCATATCTAGGAAGGTGAACATCCAAACTGGCTAGGCTCCCACAAAACCAGCACGTTGCATAGGATCAAAACCCCATGCCATTGTCCTTGGCTTCTCATCAGCCCTCATTGTTCGCCATGTTCAGAGAGTCCGGTTTTATCCCATGCTTTTTCAGTCACAGTCCAACTGGCCTTGGTGAGCTCTCAATAGAACAGCTCCACTGTCTCAGTGGGTGGGTGCACCCCTCGTGGTCCCGACTTCTTTGCTCATCTTCTCCCTCCTGCTCCTCATTGGGACCTTGGGAACTCAGTCCAGTGCTCCAGTGTGGGTCTCTGTCTCTATCTCCATCCATCACCAGATGAAGGTTCTATGATGATATGCAAGATATTCGTCAGTATTGCTATAGGATAGGGTCATTTCAGGTTCCCTATCCTCAGCTGCCCAAGGAACTAACTGGGGACATTGCCTTGGGCTCCTGGGAGCCACTCTAGGTCCAAGTCTCTTGCCAACCCTAAGGTGGCTCCCTTAACTAAGAATTGTGCTTCGGTGCTCCCCTATCCAACCTTCCTTTATCCCAATCATCCTTTTTCCCCAAGTTCCCCCCATCCTCCCCTTCTCCCTTTTCTCTCCCCATCTTCCCTTCCCCCATCCCACCCCACCCCCAAGATCCCCATTTTCTCCCCAGCAATTTTGTCTACTTCCCATAGCCAAGAGGATAACTATATGTTTTTCCTTGGGTTCACCTTCTTACTTAGCTTCTTTAGGTTCACCAATTGTAGACTCCGTGACCTTTATTTATGGCTAGAAACCAATTATGAGTGAGTACATCCCATATTCATCTTTTTGGGTCTGGGTTACCTCACTCAGTATAGTGTTTTCTATTTCCATCCATTTGCATGCAAAATTTGAGAAGTCTTTGCTTTTTACCGCTGAGTAGTACTCTAATGTGTATATATTCCACACTTTCTTCATCCATTATTCCATTGAAGGACATCTAGGTTGTTTCCAGGTTCTGGCTATTACAAATAATACTGCTATGAACATAGTTGAACAAATGCTCTTGTCATATGATAGGGCATCTCTTGAGTATATTCCCAGGAATGGTATTGCTGGGTTCAGGGGTAGGTTGATCCCGAATTTCCCGAGAAACAGAAAAACTGATTTCCAAAGTGGTTGCACAAGATTGCATTCCCACCAGCAATGGCTGAGGGTACCCCTTCCTCCACAGCCTCTCCAGCAAAGGCTATCATTGGAGTTTTTTATTTTAGCCATTCTGACAGTTGTAAGATGATATCTCAAAGTTGTTTTGATTTGCATTTCCCTGATTGCTAAGGAGGTTGAGCATGACCTTAAGTGTCTTTTGGCCATTTCAACTTCTTCTGTTGAGAATTCTCTGTTCAGTTTAGTGCCCCATTTTTTAATTGGGTTAATTAGCATTTTAAAGTCTAGTTTCCTGAGTTCTCTATATATTTTGGAGATTAGACCTTTGTCTGTTGCGGGGTTGGTGAAGATCCTCTCCCAGTCAGTAGGTTGCCTTTTTGTCTTAGTGACAGTGTCCTTTGCTTTACAGAAGCTTTTTTATGTATTTATGGTGAATTTATGTTGAATAGCACATTTTGAAAAAATGCTTAAGTAGAATGCTAATGTTTTTATGGGAATCTTATATATAAGCAATAACTGGCTTAGAGTGTTTCTTCCACCTGCCTTCTAAGACTGCATATTTTTTTATATGTTCCATGACTGTTTGTCATTCACGTCAAGTTGTTTCAATGGAAATATTTATTTACATATGTATATTCATATCATATACAAAACTTTAAATTCCAAATACAATTTCTGAACACACATTGTGGTGAAACATTAATCTTTCTTTCTTTCTTTCTTTCTTTCTTTCTTTCTTTCTTTCTTTCTTTCTTTCTTTCTTCCTTCCTTCCTTCCTTCCTTCCTTCCTTCCTTTCTTCTTTTCTTCCTTCCTTTCTTTTATTTAAAAACAATCTTTTTCATTCTACATATGAATCCCAATTCTGCCTCCCTCCCCTCCTCTTGCTCCTCCAACATTTCCTCACCCCACTCAGATACTCAGAGAGCAAAAGACCTCTCCCATATAGAGTTAACAAATTCTGATACAAAAAGTTGAGGCAGTACCATGGTGCTTCCCCCCTGTAAATAGGCTGAGCAATTTATCTGATGCAGAGACCCACAGCTAAACACTGGACTGAGCTCTCAGAATCCAGTCCAAGAGGAGTATTAATATGAGCAAAGGGATCAAGTTCATGATGGAGAAACCTACAGAGGCAGTTGAACCAAGCTAGTTGGAGCTCACTGACTCTGGACTGACAGCTGAGAAATCTGCATAGGACTGAACTTGGATAAGTAGTTTGTGTGACCATTGGCAGTGGAACTAGAATTTATTTTTAGTGCATGAACTTTTATTTTGGAGCCCATTACCTATAGAGTGAAGTATTTCTTTGGTTAAAAATTTTATTTGAATTTTAAAACTCAGTTTTGAAAGAATTTATTACTGGTCAGAATTTAGAGGCATCATGCTCAGACAGATCACTAGGCATTCTTTTATAAACTTATAAAAATGATTTTGGTACATTATAAGAAGGATTCTTTTCTTCCAGTATTATTAATTTCTAGTCTGTTTATTATCATTTATGAGCAAATAACCTCTTAATGAGTTTGCCTATTTATAGTTATGATTGTGTTGTCTACCAAACTAATTTTGCTCTATAAAAATTTAAGGAAGACATAAATATGGTCAAGCCATATATATATATATATTTTGAAAAACCTGAAGTAGAAAAGACAAGAGTGATAGCTAAGAGTTGAATCCAAGACTAGCAAAATTTTAAAATTTCAAAGGTTGTAGGTGAAGTGGCCTGCTAAAATAAGAATTTGCCTACTTGCCCTTAACTAAACTCGTGTTAACTGTGAAAATGTGAATATATTTCTTCTTATAAGTAAAGTTGGATTTACTTATATTTAAAGAAGTATTGACATTAACATTTTCACAGAATAAGAAATTTTCTAAAATCACACATTTGGCATACATAACAGTTTTATAATTTTGCACAACCAAAGAAGATCAAATTCACTAAATTTAAATAACTATTTAAAACAGGAAATCTAGTTCTATAAGCTTTTGTATACATTAAACTTCATTCCTTTAGCAACATATGAGATAGGCTATAAATATTTCTTTCATTTCAAACCATTTCTAAATTCTGCTAGTATTATATATTATGAGCTACATAAAGCAAAAGTTTGAAAATAATTTTTTTAACTTTTACTCCAATATTCTTTATAAATATTTTGAAGACTATATATACATCTTCATAGAAAGGAAGCAAAATAAGAATTACAAAATCCTAGTCAATATGTGAAAAATAAGATTTCTTGCTGTCAAAAGCAATCTTCAACCACATACACAAAGAAGAAACTAAAATAGAAGAGACATAAGAAAACCTTAAAGTTGTCTATGATGATATTATTCTTTCAATATCAAGAAGAAAAAAATTCTTTTGTGTTGGAGGAAGTGTTGAAGTTAGCTCAATTTGGAAAATAACCAGGCTAGCTAAAAGATATAGCAATTATATTTTTATTTATTATACAGGGAAAACTCAAGAAACAGAAGTCCAAACTCAATTGTGTTGCAAGGGAACCACACAGAGACAGCACACCTGGGCTGTGCATTGTTTTTTTTCCAGGTTCGAGGAGGCCACACCTTCACTTGGTCATGCCTCTCAAAGATAAACGGTTGACAAAGATTTCCCATCAACTCTCCCTTTTGTCTAAAGAAGAGCAATCAAAACCCAATGCAAAATTATATACAATAAGAACAGATATCAAGTATAAAATTACAACCAACATAAACAATATTAAGCAAGGAAACATGATAAATATTTTAATAAACATTCTATTTCAAAGTGTCTAAGTGTTGCATCCTAAAAAGGCTTGGCTAAACCAAAAGAGGATGGTAAGTAAAACTATATAATCTTCAACCCTATTGAAGGCCTGAGAAGGGAGATAAGGTTACTTGAGTAGGCAGCAAGCAGTATATGATGGAGACAATTGGCTACCTGAACTTAAAGCAACCAGGCAATCCCACAAGATTAAATTCAGTTAATTTCAGCTGTCTTAGAAAATGAACCTCAGCTGCTCTTTTAACTTAATTTAATCTGTTTATATTCATCTACAGTTTTCCTCAGGTCTTTTTACCTATCTTTTATTCTATATGCCCTACTTTTCTGCTTCCTCTGTATCTAATTGGCAGGACCCTGGCGTCTCCTTGGCATCCTTTTTCTTTCTTTTCATCCTTGAGCATAATTCCTTCTTCTCCTTCTGTCAACTAGTTGCTAATGTTGCTTCTCTGAACCCAGCAGACCTTTCTTGTATCCTTGACTTTAAAGTCAGAGTCTTGTAGAGTAAGTTGCTGAGGTCTGCTGCTTGATGGGCTGAAAGTTGACCTCCTTACTCAGTTATACTTGTATAAATGTTGTGTTGTTAAGGGTTTCCTTCAACGCTTAATTTTAAAAAATTCTTTTCTATAATTTGAAAGCTTAGCTGGGTGAGTTTTTCCATGAGGTCATCACTCCCTTGATTTCATTCAGCATCAGTCTTTTCTTTGAACTTTTTATCTCCTTGAGCCCTGGATTTAGCTCAATTATACTTTCTGTTGTTCTCTCTCCTCTCAAAGTGTACATTTTGTATTTACTTTTGCGACATTTACTTCTTTTTAAAATGAACTCTATAAAACTGATCATTAGATTTTTATTAACTATGTGACAAAATCAATAGTAAATTGTCTTGGAATCTCCTTTGTCAATGCCATTAATCCAAAACCTCTTGAACATAATCTTGGGCAGAGTTTTAGAACAAGAGGGAAAAGGAAACACATTCTTGACCACATATCATCATAATGCTCTCTAAGATAGTACTAATATTCTTCCTCCCTGAAACCTTTTGAATTATCCTCAGTGATATCTTTTATGCCACTTGAAGTTTGGTTCATTTTTAATCCCAGCTCTCTGGAGGCAAGGGCAGGTAGATCTCTGTGAATTTAAGGCCCACCTGGTCTGTAAGAGCCAGTTCCAGGACAGGCTCCAAAGATACAAATAAATGCTGTCTAGATAAACAAGTAAACAAATAAACAAACAACAACAACAAAAAAGGTTGGTCCATTTAGTCCTATTTAAACCATTGAACTACTTTCTCTTCCAAAATCTCAGTCTTGCATATTCATAAAACAAGCAGCAAGTTTAAGCCTGTCATACCCTTTTCTCTGGTACCAACTTCTCTCATATCTACTGTTCTAATGATATGAAGAAATGCTGTAACATAGGCAACTCCAGGGGGAAAAAAACATTTAGGTGAGGGCTTGTTCATAGTTTCAGAGGTTTAGTCCATTGTCATGATACCTGGGAGTGTGGTGGCTTGCAGGCACGTACAAGAGCATTATCTGAGAGATACATTCTGATCCCCAGGCAGAGAGAAGAAAAGTGTGTGAACCTGGCTTGGCTTATATTCTCAAAGACCACCTCAGTGACACCTTTCCTCCAACACGGCCACATTTCACAGGCCTTCTAATCTTATTGTAGTGTTTCACTCCCTAATGCTAAGCAATCAATTACATGAACATATGGGGCCACCATATGGTTCTTATTTAAAACAGCCTGCATGTAATTTATGTCAAAAAACTACAAGGATTATAATCCAATTAAAAAGAATAAATAAATATTCACAATAAGTAGACTAATACTTTCAGTATGCAAATGAATATTTTGGTATATTTTACATATAATCATTAAAATAATCAATCCTGGAATACGATGAGAATGTATTGTTTGCCTCCATATGTAGGTAAAGCATGCTATGACAAATTAATTCCTAAAGCTGATATTTTCTTGAGACATGTATTAATAATAAAAAGTTGGGAAATAAGTACATGTGTTATTTTTAATCAAAATTCACATATAAGAACATAGTTTGGGAAATATTAATTAAAATAGTCTTCGTTTGACAAATTACTTAACATGTTAATAAACAATAAATAGTATAAATATATTTGGATAATTTGGGGGAATTCAGATATTTAGATTTCTGTCACTTTTACATTTTTTGCATATCAACTTCACTCAATATAACATAAAAAGAAAGCACATAAGTAATCATTCTTACAACATAATGTGTCCTTTTTTTCTTAGAAATCTTTTAAACTTCCCATTGCTCTGTCATTGTTGTTATCATATTATTTTGCTGCATGTAACAAGGGGAAAATAAAAGCAACAAAAATTGGCAGATAATGAATATATTGTTTTGCAGGACTCAGATGTAATTCATTTATAACAAAATGGCTTAACTGACTCATCCCTGTATGAATATTTGCCGTGTGTTCATTCACAAATAAATAACGTAAAATTGCCTATATAGATGTGCCATTTTTTCTTTCCAGAACATAATCTTCCAGAATCATTTTTCTAAACAGCATGTGCAAGGCTATTTACTTACGTACCATTTGCGTGGGTTCAAACAATCTTCATTCCACGGTAATTACAGGCTATAGCTAATTAACATTTTATAGTAATAGTTATTTTCTTCTACAAATCTTTGTTGTCTGTAATTCATTTAAGGTGCTGTGATTTAAAGTTTTTGTAAAAATTTTATTCACCAAGAATAAGTTAGGAATTAAATTTTATTTATTTTTTCATGAATTTATTCTGAGTAGATAGAAAATGGTTGTGTGAATTTATCAGTTATGAATAAAGAAAGACAAAATTTCTTCAGTCAGTAAATAGTAGAGAAAGCCTAAATTACCCAAAATCAACATATAAATTAACCCTCAATATGTACTTAGTACTTTTTCTACAGGAATCAAGACATTTGGTTCTTGTTTTGTATTTTAGAAGCACTTTATAATGCTATATTGAACATGTGGCAACTATTTATTAAGTATAGTTACCATCCAGTAATCATGTTTATGTGTGGAATAGCAAAGGTCTAAACATTAATGAGGAAAAAAAAACCTAACATGAATTTAAAAATGTCATAAGACTGAATGACTGAGAGTTAATTGCATGCTGCTCTTGTTCAGAACTGGATGGAGCTATTTTCTATCATCCATATCAGATGGCTCACAGAATGCTTTACCTCCATGTGCATGGAACACAAGATCATCATAGCTTCCCATTTTCTCCCACACCGCATCTATCATCTATCTGTCTATCAATCTAACTGTCCTCTCTCTACCTTCCTTTCTACCTACTTACATATCATTTACCTATCAATTGTCTGTCTGTCGGTCCATTTATGTGTATCTATATCTATTTATCTGTCATCAATCTATATCTATATATCATCTATCATTCTCTCATCACACTTACACAAACATCAAAAAATGAGATAAATCTATAAAAATCAATTTGGTGAAATAAATTTTTCCATGCTGCTAGAATTTCCTCAGAACACAATCACTTTCTCATATAGTCATATGTTGAGACATGAAAACAAATAAAATAAATAAATGTGATAATTACAAGCATATTAAGTGACAAAAGTTAATCTATTTTTGGTGCATTAATGGTAAGATTGAGAGGTCTAAACTTCTCTTTTATTGGGTATGATATGCCAAAAACTATCCATTTTTCTAAAGTTCACTGTCAAAAATAGGTAGTAATCATGTGCATAATTTAAAGTAATTTTATATTAATCTTGATATGTGGAAAGTCACCATTTCAGGATAGCTGTGAAGAAATTGCTGTGTATGGAGACAGAGCAATTCCAGAGAGAATTCTTTTTTTTAATTAATTTATTTATTTAAGGATTTCTGCCTCCTCCCCGCAACTGCCTCCCATTTCCCTCCTCCTCCCCCGATCAAGTTCCCCTCCCTCATCAGCTCGAAGAGCAATCTGGGTTCCCTGACCTGTGGGAAGCCCAAGGACCGCCCACCTCTTTCCAGGTCTAGTAAGGTGAGCATCCAAACTGCCTAGGCTCCCCCAAAGCCAGTACGTGCAGTAGGATCAAAAACCCACTGCCATTGTTCTTGAGTTCTCAGTAGTCCTCATTGTCCGCTATGTTCAGCTAGTCCGGTTTTATCCCATGCTTTTTCAGACCCAGGCCAACCAGAGAGAATTCTGAGGCGAACTGAATGCCCGGAGTAGGAATCATGCTATAGGATTTAAAGAAAAATGCAAACTGATATTGGTAATTTCCTCCAATGACTGACTCCATAGATAGCCTCATGCATAGCTTATGCATGTGTGTATAACATACAATCATGGCATGTAGTAGAAGTATGCCAATTTCTAAATTATTTTCTTAGTTAAAAGTATTTTATATGTATATTATGGCATCTATATCTTCTTAAACTAAATACACAAATAAAGAATATTTGTTTAATTTTTACAATATCAGTATTGATTTCTTATCTGAAAAGTTCATGGGAACTCTAAATTTTTAAGACATTTTTTTCCTAGTCCAAAGGTGGTAACATAAGCTTCATTTAACTTTTCCTTTCTAATTTATTTTTTCTGAAAAATGTTTTAATCATATTTTACCCTCCTCCAATATTATAGTACACTTTTAGACTTGCTTAAAATACTGAATTTTCATCAGTGCTTAATGTCAAAACATTTTAAATTACTCATGGTGTTTCTAATGGGAAAATAAAATATGATATGGGTTGTAAGTTCTATTTGAAATGAGCCTTAAAGTTAGCTGTGATGTTATTAAATATTAATACAAAGGAAAGAAATTTGTGCCTTGAGTTTGTCTAGTGGAGAAATAATATTTGAATAGGTAAGTACCTGTTTAACTATAACTGCTCATTCAGCTTAAGCATAGTTACGAGTGTGCAAGGTTATCTCCTATAGTTGCTCAGTTTGTGTAGGATGCATAAACACCCTGCTGAGCATCAAGCCCAAAATAGATTAGGTTTCCTTGGTCAACCACAATCTCCCTCTGACAGGAAGAAGAGATAATTACCCTGCAACAAAAAGGTTTTATGCATAATTTGTTCTGTGTATATTAGCACACCAAGAATAGGACCTAGATAATTTGACTACATTAAAGCTAGCATTTGTCTATAAAGTGCATTAGCTTTGCCTTGCCTATTATGCCTGGTCAAATATAGCCATTATTCTCTTTTTTAAAATACAAGTATTTCGGCGAGCGAACCAAGCAGCACGGAGTCTCGATCAGGGCACCTAGTGAGACATCATTGTGCCCGCCTGCAGCAAGCAGGGTGGGCCCTTTGTCTGCGAGCGAACCAAGCAGCACGGAGTCTCGATCAGGGCACCTAGTGAGACATCATTGTGCCCGCCTGCAGCAAGCAGGGTGGGCCCTTTGTCTGCGAGCGAACCAAGCAGCACGGAGTCTCGATCAGGGCACCTAGTGAGACATCATTGTGCAAGCAGGGTGGGCCTTTGTTTGCAAGCTAACCAAGCAGCAAGGAGATTGGAACTGGACTCCAGGAGAAACATCACGGGGGAGTGACATCACTTGGAAGGTACATCAGTTGGCAAGAAGACCTGATCCTGTAAAAGAAGATCCATAGGAGAATATTGGAAGGAAGATGGGGAGACGCCAATGCAAGAATTCACCCAACAATCTGAAAAACAACACGAAACCACCAGAAGCCAGCGACCTCACAACAGGAGGACATGAACACCTTAATCATGAAGAAGGAGAAAAAACTGACTTCACGACAGTGATTGACACCCTTAAACAGCATATAAAAAACGCCCTTATAGAAATGGATGAGAAGTATAACAGAAAGTTCGAGGAATTGAGTAAATCAGTGAATGATACCCTAGGAAAGCAAGGAAAAACAATCAAGCAGATAATGGAAACAGTTCATGATTTGAAAAATGAAATGGAGGCAAAGAAGAAAACACAAACAGAGGGCCGGCTGGACATGGAAAATCTAGGTAAACGAATAGAGACTACAGAAACAAGCATAACCAGCAGAATACAAGAGATAGAAGAAAGAATCTCAGAGTCTGAGGATAACATAGAGAAAATAAACGCACTGATCAAAGAAAACAGCAAGTCCAACAAACTCTCATCACAAAACATTCAGGAAATATGGGACACAATAAAAAGACCAAACCTAAGAATAATTGGAGTAGAAGAAGGAGAAGAAGTGCAGCTCAACGGTCCAGAAAATATACTTAACAAAATTATAGAAGAAAACTTTCCCAACCTGAAGAAGGATGTACCTATGAAGGTTCAAGAGGCATACAGAACCCCAAATAGGCTGGATCAAAAAAAAAACATCCCCTCGCCATATAATAATCAAAACACAAAATATACAGAATAAAGAAAGAATATTAAGAGCCGCAAAGGAAAAAGGCCAACTTACTTATAAAGGTAAACCTATCAGACTTACACCTGACTTCTCTATGGAAACCATGAAAGCCAGAAGGTCCTGGATAGATGTACTGCAAAAACTAAGAGACCATGGATGCAAGCCCAGACTACTATATCCAGCCAAGCTTTCGTTCACCATAAATGGAGAAAACAAAATTTTCCACGATAAAAACAAATTTAAGCAATACGTAGCCACAAATCCAGCCTTACAGAAAATAATAGAAGGAAAATCACTAACCAAGGAGTCCAACAAAGACCTCAATAACTCAGACATCTAGAGACCCTTCACCAGCGCAACTCAAAGAAGGGAAACGCACAAACCCTACTACTTAAAAAGTGACCGGAGTTAACAACCACTGGTCATTAATATCACTTAATGTCAATGGACTCAACTCACCTATAAAAAGGCACAGGCTAAGAGACTGGATACGAAAACAGGATCCAACATTCTGCTGTCTACAAGAAACACACCTCAACCACAAAGACAGGCACCTACTCAGAGTAAAGGGCTGGGAAAAGGCTTATCAAGCAAATGGACCTAAGAAACAAGCAGGTGTGGCCATACTAATTTCTAACAAAGTTGACTTCAAACTTAAATCAATCAAAAGAGATGGAGAGGGACATTTTATACTCATAACAGGAAAAATTCATCAGGAAGAAATCTCAATCCTGAATATCTATGCCCCTAATATAAAAGCACCCACGTATGTAAAAGAAACATTGCTAAAATTCAAGGCAGCCATCAAACCGCACACACTAATAGTAGGAGACTTCAACACTCCTCTTTCACCAATGGACAGGTCAATCAGACAGAAACCTAACAGAGAAATTAGAGAATTAATGGAGGTAATGAAGCAAATGGACTTAACAGACATCTATAGAATATTCCACCCAAATAGGAAAGAATATACCTTTTTCTCTGCAGCTCATGGAACCTTCTCGAAAATTGACCACATACTTGGTAACAAAGCTAACTTACACAGCTACAAAAAAATATTACTAACCACCTGTGTCTTATCAGACCACCATGGATTAAAGTTAGAATTCAACAACAAGGCTATCCCCAGAAAGCCTACAAACTCATGGAAACTGAACAGTCAACTACTGAACCATACCTGGATTAAGGAGGAAATAAAGAAGGAAATTAAAGTCTTCCTTGAATTCAATGAAAAGAAAGAAACAACATACTCGAACTTATGGGACACTATGAAAGCAGTCCTGAGAGGAAAGTTCATAGCACTAAGTGCCCACTTAAAGAAAACAGAAAAAGCACATATTGGAGACTTAACAGCCCACCTGAAAGCTCTAGAAAAAAAAGAAGCAGACTCACCTAGGAGGAGTAGAAGACTGGAAATAATCAAACTGAGGGCTGAAGTCAACAAAATAGAAACACAAAAAACAATCCAAAGAATCAATGAATCAAGAAGCTGGTTCCTGGAAAAAATCAACAAGATTGACAAACCCCTATCCAAACTAATCAAACGGCAGAGAGAAAATTTGCAAATTAATAAGATCAGAAATGAAAAGGGGGACATAACCACAAACACAGAGGAAATTCAGAGAGTCATTAGATCTTACTACAAAAGCTTGTATGCCACTAAACTGGAAAATGTAAAAGAAATGGACACTTTCTTAGATAAATACGATTTACCAAAATTAAATCAGGACCAGGTGAACAAGCTAAACAGACCTGTCAGTCGCGAAGAACTAGAAGCTGTTATCAAAAACCTCCCTACCAAAAAAAGCCCAGGGCCAGATGGTTTCAATGCGGAATTCTACCAGAACTTCCAAGAAGACCTAATACCTATACTCCTCAATGTATTCCACAATATAGAAACAGAAGGGTCATTACCAAATTCCTTTTATGAAGCTACAGTTACTCTGATACCAAAACCACACAAAGACTCAACCAGGAAAGAGAATTACAGGCCAATCTCACTCATGAATATCGACGCAAAAATCCTCAACAAAATACTGGCAAACCGAATCCAAGAACACATCCGAAAAATTATCCATTATGATCAAGTAGGCTTCATTCCTGAGATGCAGGGCTGGTTCAACATACGAAAATCTATCAATGTAATCCATCATATAAATAAACTGAAAGAAAAAAACCATATGATCATTTCCTTAGATGCTGAAAAAGCATTTGACAAAATTCAACATCCATTTATGTTAAAAGTCTTGGAGAGATTAGGGATACAAGGGTCATACCTAAATATAATAAAAGCTATATACAGCAAGCCGACAGCTAACATCAAATTAAATGGAGAGAAACTCAAAGCCATCCCGCTTAACTCAGGAACACGACAAGGCTGCCCACTTTCGCCATACCTCTTCAATATAGTGCTGGAAGTTCTAGCAATAGCAATAAGACAGCATAATGGGATCAAGGGGATTCGAATTGGAAATGAAGAAGTTAAACTTTCGTTATTCGCAGATGATATGATAGTGTACATAAGCGACCCCCAAAATTCCACCAAAGAACTTTTACAGCTGATAAACAGCTTTAGTAATGTGGCAGGATACAAGATCAACTCCAAAAAATCAGTCGCCCTCCTATACTCAAAGGATATGGAAGCAGAGAGGGAAATCAGAGAAGCTTCTCCATTCACGATAGCCACAAACAGCATAAAATATCTTGGGGTAAATCTAACCAAGGAAGTGAAAGATCTATTTGACAAGAACTTTAAGGCATTGAAGAAAGAAATTGAAGAGGATACCAAAAAATGGATGGACATCCCTTGCTCTTGGATTGGGAGGATCAACATAGTAAAAATGGCAATTCTACCAAAGGCAATTTATAGATTCAATGCAATCCCCATCAAGATCCCATCAAAATTCTTCACAGATCTGGAGAGGACAATAATCAACTTTATATGGAAAAACAAAAAACCCAGGATAGCCAAAACAATCCTATACAATAAAGGATCTTCTGGAGGCATTACCATCCCTGACTTCAAACTCTATTACCGAGCTACAGTAATGAAAACAGGGTGGTACTGGCATAAAAACAGAGAAGTCGACCAATGGAATCGTATAGAAGACCCGGACTTTATCCCACAAACCTATGAACACCTCATTTTCGATAAAGGAGCTAAAAGTTTACATTGGAAGAAAGAAAGCATCTTCAACAAATGGTGCTGGCACAACTGGATGTCAACCTGTAGAAGAATGAAAATAGACCCATATCTATCACCGTGCACAAAACTCAAGTCCAAATGGATTAAAGACCTCAATATCAGCCCGAAAACACTGAATCTGATAGAAGAGAAAGTGGGCAATACCCTACAACAGATGGGCACAGGCGATCGCTTCTTAGGTATAACCCCAGAAGCACAGACATTAAGGGCAACATTGAATAAATGGGACCTACTAAAACTGAGAAGCTTCTGTAAAGCAAAGGACACTGTCACTAAGACACAAAGGCAACCTACTGACTGGGAGAAGATCTTCACCAACCCCGCAACAGACAAAGGTCTGATCTCCAAAATATATAGAGAACTCAAGAAACTAGACTTTAAAATGCTAATTAACCCAATTAAAAAATGGGGCGCTGAACTGAACAGAGAATTCTCAACAGAAGAAGTTCAAATGGCCAAAAGACACTTAAGGTCATGCTCAACCTCCTTAGCGATCAGGGAAATGCAAATCAAAACAACTTTGAGATATCATCTTACACCTGTAAGATTGGCTAAAGTCAAAAACACCAAGGATAGCCTTTGCTGGAGAGGCTGTGGAGGAAGGGGTACCCTCATCCATTGCTGGTGGGAATGCAATCTTGTGCAACCACTGTGGAAGTCAGTGTTTCGGTTTCTCCGGAAATTCGGGATCAACCTACCCCTGGACCCAGCAATACCACTCTTGGGAATTTACCCAAGAGATGCTCTATCACATGTCAAAAGCATTTGTTCAACTATGTTCATAGCAGTATTATTTATAATAGCCAGAACCTGGAAACAACCTAGATGCCCTTCAATGGAAGAATGGATGAAGAAAGTATGGAATATATACACACTAGAGTACTACGCTGCGGTAAAAAACAATGACTTCTCGAATTTTGCATGCAAATGGATGGAAATAGAAAACACTATCCTGAGTGAGGTATCCCAGGCCCAAAAAGACGAACATGGGATGTACTCACTCATAATTGGTTTCTAGCCATAAATAGGGTTCACGGAGTCTACAATAGGCGAATCTAAAGAAGCTAAGTAAGAAGGTGAACCCAAGGAAAAACATAGAGTTATCCTCTTGGATAAGGGAAGTAGACAAAATTGCCGGGGGGAAAAGTGGGATCTTGGGGGTGGGGTGGGATGGGGGTTAGGGGAGATGGGGAGAGAAAAGGTAGAAGGGAAGGAGGGTGGACTTGGGGAAACAGGAGGATCAGGATAAAGGAAGGTTGGATAGGGGAGCACGGAACCACAATTCTTAGTTAAGGGACCCACTTTAGGGAGGGCAGGAGACTTGACCCTAGAGGGGCTCCCAGGTGCCCAAGCTGAGGTCCCCAGTTAGTTCCCTGGGCAGCTGAGGATAGGGAACCTGAAATGACCCTACCCTAGAGCAATACTGACGAATATATTGCATATCATCCTAGAACTTGCATCTGGCGATGGATGGAGATAGAGACAGAGACCCACACTGGAGCACTGGACTGAGCTCCCAAGGTCCCAATGAGGAGCAGAAGGAGTGAGAACATGAGCAAAGATGTCGGGACCACGAGGAGTGCACCCACCCACTGAGACAGTGGAGATGATCTACTGGGAGCTCACCAAGGCCAGCTGGACTGTTACCAGAAAAAGCATGGGATAAAACTGGACTCTCGGAACATGGCGAACAATGAGGGCTGATGAGACGCCAAGGACAATGGCACGCGGTTTTGATCCTACGCAATGTGCTGGCTTGGTGGGAGCCTAGCCAGTCTGGATGTTCACCTTCCTAGATATGGATGGAGGGGGGAGGACCTAGGACGTACCACAGGGCAGGGAACCCTGACAGCTCTTTGGACTGGAAAGGGAGGGGGAGAGGAGTGGGGGGAAGGGGAGAGGGGTGGGAGGAGGGGGAGAAAAGTGGGAGGAGGGGGAGAAGAGTGGGAGGAGGGGGAGGGAAATGGGAGGCTGGTGGGAGGAGGTGAAAATTTGTTTTTTTTTTCTTTTCTTTATCCTCCTTTTATCAATAAAAAAAAATCAAAAAAAAAATACAAGTATTTCACTTTATATAAGAAATAATTTACATATATGTGCGTGTATGTAAGTAGACATATATTTGTTTTTATATAATTATATAATTGATATACCTATATGTACAGATTATAAATGAGAGAATATATACATATGTACACAAATAGAACCCAATAAGACAAAATAAAACAAAAAAAAGTGTGCCACATGTCTGCACATACACATACACACTAAGTAAGGAAAATGTTATGCAGTCCATTTCTGTGTTGGTCAACTATTACTGGACATAGACGTGACCTGAAGAGTGTTTCATTCAATGATACTCCACTGAAAAAAGAGAAAAACTGGAGTTTCTTTCCCTTGAAAGTATTCAATCTTAAATAGTTTATTTGTCATAGGTGGAACTTTGCATTTAATTTCCATTCCTCATATCTCTACAGACAGATTGATAATGAAACTGAATAATTTGTCAGGGAGTTTGTAGACAGAGAATAGCTTCCGACTAGCCATACACAGAATTGACCACAGCAAAAAAAAATATCAATTAAAATGGCAGCAAGTAACAATTTAATTAAATTAATTAATCAATGTTTTAAACAATAATCAAATAAGTATTCCAAATTGTAATATTTATGATAAGGCCCAGAAGTTATGGATACCACTATCGAAGCAAAATCACTTTCAGAGCTATTGGACCAGAGTCTTTCAAATATTTCTCAATGCAAATTTGTAGAGTCACTATGAAAATCTTGCCTCAGCAGAAAGGGGAAGGAGTGGGTGGGGCAAGTCTCTTAAAGGGTCAGAACATACTATTATACCTATAAAATGCTTCTCAATATACTCATCCACCATTATAATTTATTTCTCATAATCTTTTAATTGTTTCACTTTTAATTAATCCTAAATTTTAGGAGAAAGATGTAAGCTATAGATGGCCCATAAATTGACCAGTTTTGAGTATCTATATTCATCAAAATTACTACAAAGTAACGTGCTCTTATGAAGGTGATATACCAATTTATATCTAAAGTCCTGTTTCTATTAAAGAATATACAAGAGTCTTTGTATCTGTGTAGCTATAATTTAGCAGTGTGATAGTGTTGTTTGAGTGTTCTGAAATCTGTTTCTTTCAGCAAAACTAATACATTAAGTTGTCACAGTATTTATTTTAAATGTTAATGATTCTTGTTTCATATGTAGAGAACTATAATGAAAAAAATCTATATTTAAAACAAAAAAACTTTTTAATTAATAAATAATAGTTCTTGACCTAAATTTTCCTACATAATTATTTTCTGTTTGATTTAACTACTTGCTTTTATAGAAAATATGAATTTCTTCTAGATCAGATTACTCATTTTTACCTGCTATATATTAAAGATTTTAATCCCTAGATGTACTGTAAATGACAAGTAGTGGCAGCATTATAAAACACTGCTAACTTAAGTGTCATTTATTAGAATTATAAAATAAACCTCATAATTTTATTACAGTGAAATCATATTAATTTGGAGGAATAATATAAATGTAAAAATCCTTCTATGTCCTTTTTAAAAAGTAAATCAAAGCAATGAAATTTTAATACTTATCTAAAAGAAAAAATACATTAAATGAGAATGTACCACGGTGAATTATGAATTGTATTTGTCAATTTTAAAAAATAGCCAGAACCTGAAAACAACCTATATGCCCCTCAACCAAAGAATAGATAAATAAAATGTGGTACACTTTTACATTGAAACATAGCAAATTACAAGGACATCATGAAATTTGAAGACAAATGGATAGAATTAGAAAAATATCTTCCTGATTGAGGTAAACCTGGCACAGAAAGAAAAACATTGTATGTACTCACTCATAAGTGGATATTATCTGCAAAGTAAAGGATAACAAGGCTGTAGTTCATAGCCGGAGAAAATAGGTATCAAGCAGAGCCCCAAGAGAGACACATAAATGGCCCTGGGAATGGGAAATAGAAGAGGTCTCCTGTGCAAACTGGGAGCTAGATTGGTGGATTGGAGGTTTTCAGGTATGGGAATTTGAGGGATTAGTTTGGGTGGGTTGCGGCTGGGATCAATGTGGAGAATAATGACAGAGATATCTTAATAGGAGCACATTTTGAGGTTAGGGAGAAACCTGGTACTAGGGAAATTCCCAGGAATCCTCAAAGACCCCACCTAAGAATCCTAGTAATACTGGAGAGGGTGCCTGAACTGGCCTTCTCCTGTAATCAAGTTGGTGACAGTCCTAATTGTCATCAGACAGCATTCATTTGGTAGCTGATAGAAACAGATATAGAGAAACACAGCCAAGCCCTGAGCTGAATTTCTGGGAGCATACATACTCAGGATCCACAGATAGAGATCCTGTTTGGGACTGACCTAGACCCTCTGCATGGGTGTGACAGTTGTGTAGCTTGGTCTGCTTTTGGGGCCTCTAGCAGTGGAATAAAGACCTGTCTCTGGCACTTGGGCTCACTTATGGAAACCCAATCCCCAAGCTGGGTTGCCTTGCCTAACCCTGAAACAGGGAGAGGAGCTTTATCCTGATTCAACTTGGTGTGCCATGCTGTATTGACTTCCTTGGGAGGACTGCCCTTTCCTTAATGGTGATGAAGAAGGGGTTGATAGGGCTGGTGGATAGAAGGGAGGTGGGAGAGAGAATGGGAGAAGAGAAGGGAGGGGAAACGAGATGGTATGTAAAATAAATGAAAAAAATATATATAAAGAAGATCAGAGTACCATCCTGAGAGACAGATAAGAGAAACTAGATTAGTGCCATATTCTGCTGAAGCAATGTAAAATTTACAGATATAGTTTAAAGCAATTGGGGAATGGCTTTACCACTCACTATAAGACCCAAAAATAGCACCACTGGGAATTTATTGAATAGAAACAAAAATGCTGTGTTTTCAGATGCTACATTTGTTACAGAAAATGTAAAAGGGAATAAGCACAGATATCCTAATAAGGTGAAGAGTTATGAAATCTTTGTTACATACTGTGTCACACAGGTTTCTTTTGTAACAATTTCTAAGAAAACAAATTTAAAGGCATAAACAAATTTCATTGTTTCATCCTTTTTTCTCTTGGCTTTATTGTCTTTGGTTGTCAGTGAGGCAAAGCAGGGGAAAATATTCTTACTACACCATGGGCAAGAAGTACAAAGGGTTACAGAAAGGACACAAGAACAAAACTTACCCTCAGATTTTACCTTCAGTGACACATTTCCTCCAAAACCCCCCCAGTTCTTCATAGGTTACTCAGCTGTGAAATCATACATAAGTTGACTTAGTAATGAAGCCTTAAAATGGCTTGGTGAGTAAAGAAGTTCACCAAATGTTAGGAAGATACTACAATGAGATGGGGGCAAAGATAAGTCAGTTCACAGGAGCTCAAGGACACTCTAGTCTGGCTTTGAAGTTATGGGATTAAATAAGAGAACCATTTTAATGCAATGTGGAAGGCAAGAGATGACACAATCTAATTACTTCCATAAGCGTGCCATGATACATGTATGACCACACTGAACCAAGAATGCCCCCCCCAAAGCAGCTATCAAATGACAATGTTTCCTTAGCTAGTGGTGGGATTTCATGCCAGTCCACCCTCCTCCTATTCCGGTGTTTTAGCTGGATTAAACTTGTGTAGTTATTGTGCATGTTGTCAAAATTACTAAGAGTTCAATGTGTATCTGTCATCTTTTGTCTGGAAAATAATTCATTAGTTTTTTGAGGATATCAACTACTTCTTAATATTAAAAAAATCCTTCTAACCCTACTTTCATGAAGACCTCAGAGCTTTGGTGTGGAGTATTATGATATATACATTCCAGAAAGATATTAGCACTCCACAGTTTCTTATCTCTGTTCTCTGGTAAGTTTAGGGTATTTATGTTAATTGCTATCTACTGCAAGAAAAAGTTTTCTCAAAAGGGTTAAATGTTGCTTTGAGCTACAGGTATAGAGGTAAGTAATTTGTACTGATTTGAATATTATTTATGTTTAGCCAACTAATAATGTGAGGTTCTTGCCTGAGGCTTATAATCTATTCTTATAGAATATTTTTCTTTGCTGAAGTAGTTTTTTATACCTAACTATGTTTTATTAATTCTGCTTATTTATAATTTTGTGTTAGAAGTTTTACTTTGTAAAGTAGAATCTATACACTTTTCTCATTTTTGTCACTAACTAATGAGGCGTCTTTTACTATTCCATTCTTTGACAAAAATATTATTTTATGTGGAAAGATTTTTGGCCTCCATGTATGCCTGTACACCATGTTTGTATTAATGC
Organism: Microtus pennsylvanicus; assembly: GCF_037038515.1. NCBI lineage: Eukaryota > Metazoa > Chordata > Mammalia > Rodentia > Cricetidae > Microtus > Microtus pennsylvanicus. The sequence continues at coordinate 60,139,178 of NC_134593.1, forward strand.
CTGCGGAGACTAGATGAGCATGAAGTATCTCAAGAACTGTAGTTTCAGGCAGAGTTGACTTGTCTTGTGCATGCTGGATATTGAGCCAGGGTCCTTTGAAAAACAGCCAGTGTTCTTAACCACTAAGGCATCTTTGTAGTCCCAGGAGTGATGAATGCTCCTAGACTACAGCAATGTCATTTCCTCTGTCTGCATCTGATTGCACCAGACACAAGGTACTGTCAAGTACCATCTACTGAACTAAATCTCTGATTAAGTGCTACAAAAAGGACATTAACAAAATCATCCTAAATAGTAAAACACACTGATGTTTGAGTACTTTATTGAAAACTATTGTGATGATGACAAACTAAAAATCTTTATAAAAGCGATCCATTTTTAGTTCATTTTATATAGTAGGAAAAACTGTTTAGTTACAGTGATCTGGTTCCTTTTTAGGAAGTTGTATATGTCTTTTAGAAACCATGGATTGATTCTAGTATAGAGTATTTCCTTAAATAAATTTCCAGTATCATGCATAGAACGCTTTCTATTCCAATTGACTTCTTTAAATAGGTAAGCTTGTCATTTTGTCTTATATTTAAGCTAACTATAAAGTCATACCCCCTTAAAGACTGAGGAAAAATAATGCAAATTAACTCTATGTGTCTGAGAACTTAAGTAGTGAGTATTCAGGTGAGTTCTGCACCTGTTTCCAATATTCGTAACAAATGCACATAATCAACTTTTATGTTTATAATAATAACTTCCCACATAAAGAACATGTTGTTTTCTGTTAGTACATGAGTGAATTTATTTATTTTCTAAAAGGTTATTTAAAAATATAAAATATATAATATAGTTAGTGATTTTAGGTAAGAAATTTACAATGAAATTGTTTAGTTGTTTTTAATAAATATTTTAAATTATATATATACATCTACATGTTTTTCTTTTCCTAGAGTCAATTAGGGAAATTAGTATTGTCTGGTAAAAAATCACTGCATACCCATTAAAATTTATCACATTCTTTATACAGGAAGTGAATCTGTATACTAGAGGAGCGAATTCCTGTCTCAAACATTGATATAATCTAATTGTTAGGCCACAGATGAATTAATAAATTAACATTTCTATGTCTCAGGAACCAATTATTCTTATATTGACAAAATATCCAAGATGAAACATGGTTGTGTAAAGTCAAAGTTAACACAGGCAAAGCATTTATATCCTGACAAATTACATGAAAACTAGTTTTATTTATGAAGTATCTTGGTTAATATCCTGACAGGTATGTTAATATTAACTTTGATGCCTCACATGTTTCATAGAAAAATTATTAAACATAAACGATATACATGAAAATCTACATGTAGCAATTGTATATTTATTTTCTAAGACATTTTATATGCAACATGTACTGTTTTTCTTCCAAACTTTGTTATTATATACCAAATATATCATAAAATGTAGACAGAACATGTACTTAGCACGGCAGTAAAAATTTAAGTCTTCTTGTTTATTCATGAAAAGTCTAACAAATATAAAATATATTTTAAAATGTTGTACAGAAAAATATTCCTGTTTGCTGCCTAAACAATATAATAAGATTATCAGTCTCTTTAATTTATTTTTACTATACCCATCAAAGAAATTAAAACATTGTCAATAATTTATATCATCAAATAAATCATTAGGGGCCATTATTATGTCCTTAGATATTATGTGTGCCTCATTAAAATTCCTTTTACTTGAAAATCATTACAAAATTAAATTTATTAGAAAGTCATCTAAACATAAGCATGTGCAATTTATTGTAAGAGCAAATATAAAAATAAAGATAGCTCAGTGGTCAAGAATTCATAATTCTTTTTAAGAGAACCTGAATTTAATCACCTGGACCCACATCTGATAGCTCATCTCCTATAACTCTTATAACTCTATGGAGATTCAGGAACTATCAATATTATTTCCATATACCCCCAAACACAGACATATATACATAATTAAAAATAATTATTAAAACAATTAATTTTTGCATTATACATTTCCTACCTATAAACACTAAAGGTAGTTTTGATAAAAATTGGACATTTTCTGTAATCAAATAACAGTATGAATATAGAAAGTTCTTTATTAATTAATGAAAATCACTGCCTTAACCTGTTGATAGGGCAGAACTTAGGTCGGTGGGGAGGAGTGAACTAATTGCAGAGAGAAAGAAGGATGAAGTCAGAGAGATGCCACTGGAGACATGCAAAAACTTTGCTGATAGGCTACAACCTCATGGTGATACACAGATTAATGGAGATGGGTTAAATTAATATGTAAGAGTTAGTCAATAAGAGGTTAGGGCTAATGGGCTAAGCAGTGTTTTAATTACTACAGTTTCTGTGTGATTATTTCAGATAGAAGTTAGCCGGGCAACATGGACAAACAAGTGGGCCTTCCTAGAACTAGAACACTTCCCATATAACTCACTTTGTTCCTTTTCAAACTCACATCACCTTTCTTCAGCAATTGTCAAACTTATGTATATATGATTATATGTACATATGCTTATCTGTATGTTTATGTCTACACACACACACACACACACACACACACACACACACACACATATATATATATATATATATATATATATCACAATTTGTCCTCTCAGTCTGTATAATGCTATTGTTATGTAGTTATGTTTTCAGAGATAATCTTTCATACTGGATAGCCAAGTGTAGTAACTGTATTGCTTATCTCTGGGAAAGTCAAATACATGCTGAGAGGATAGAAATAACCTTTCCTGTGTGCATGTGTTTCTGTGCATGTGTGTGGATATGTGTGTACAAATAAAAAAAAAAAGAGAGCACGCATTTCAAAGAAAAGAACAGATAAGTACATTAAATACTTTGAAGAGATGAATATAGATATATATTATGCAATTTTATTATAAATCTCAAAAACTGAAAAATGTAACCTAAAAAAAGATAAAAATAGAATTTAGACTTTATTTTTCTGTCAGTGAAATCCAATTATTTGATTGCTTTCATTTCTCTAAAAAATGTAGTGTGGATATCAATTCTCCAGCATCTGAAGAACAATTAAATGTAAATTTTAGTTTAACAAGTTACTTATAAAACATTTAATATAATATGCACATGGCACACTAGGCAGAGAAAAATCCAATATATGTGTCCAACTTGATTTAGTGTTCCTATCTAAAACAGCATAATATTTTATAATGAATAAATTCACAAATATAATCTATCCATAATAATTAGATGCAAATATATTTCAATTAAATTTTAATAGTAATGGCTCACATTTATATATAGATTAATACAAGTCCAAAATATATAAATAAGAGTAATTATGGGTGTTATTTATAAATTTCTATTAACTCACTGAATGTCTGTGTCTTGAGTTGATATCACTACATTTCAAAGCTATAATTTGGATTAAAGAGATGGGTCAGTGCTTAAGTAACCGTGGTGCTTTTATAGAAGCACTGGGGTTGGTTCTGCACACCCACAAATGGGAAGATCACATATGTCTGTAACTCCTACTTCATTTGAATCTGGTCATTGGCATTTGCAAGTAACTTTGCTTGCTATCGTATAAAAAAACACAAACAAACACACATACATACCTGTGCACAAAAGTAAAAATAATATTTGATTAAGCAGAGACTCACAGCAGACATTACACATAGAGAGACAGAGAGTCCTTGGAACAGCACACTGAATGGGAGACAGTGCACTCAACAAAAGCATCCCTCTCCTCAGTGCTCAGGGAAGATTGCAGTAGAAAAGACTGAGAGAGTGTCAGAACGGGAGACCTTAGAGGACCCTGAGAGAACAAGGCCCTCTAAGTCAATCAAGCAGAGCTCATATGAATTCACAGAGAGTGCAGCAGCAAGCACTGGGCCGACAAGGATCTGCCCCCGCCCCCCATGCTTATATTATGGCATTCACTTCTGTGCTCTTATGCGACTTCTAAGGGTATAATCGAGTAGACCTCTGATTTTTCTGCCTTTGCTTGGGGCACTTTTCAATTTGCTGGTTTGCTTTGCCCAATTTTGATATGCTGATTTTTGTCTTATCCTGTTATATTTTATTTTATTGTGCCTTGTTTTTATCTCTTAGGAGCCTGTTCTTTTCTAACAAGAGACAATGGAGAATGAATTCAGAGATGAGAGAGGTGGGGAGGACCTGAATGCAGAAGAGGAGGGGAGAATCTGCAATATTGGGAAAATATTTTCAATAAAAGTGGAAATATTATTTTAAAGATAAATATTACCTTATAATTTTAAAATAAGACAACATTTTGTTCTCCTCAATGATGTTAGTACATTCAGAATTCAAATTGTAACTTGTTTTTAAATTACTAATGAAAACTATGACAAGAGATTTGGGAAGCTGGGGTCCATGCCTTAGCACAAACAGTTTCAAAAGTGCCATATTTTATAATGGCCTACAGTAACGTTTTTACAGAAAAGTTTAGAAAGATTAAGTCTGCCTGTTCACATATCACACAGAAAAAGTAATGATAATTCTCAGGTGGATATTAAAGTAACAGTATTTGTCTTCCAAAACAAGAAATTCTAAAATTTAGAGCAAGCAGAGGTCTTATTCCCTTGAATATAATTACCCTTGCTCCCAATATCATATTTTGTTACAAAGAACTGTGAAAACACACTCTTGCTGGGCCAAAGCTATGTTCCCTCTGTGATCAATTCACATACGTCAAGGTGTAGCTCCTTAATTTCAGCTGTCTCACTCAACACTACTGGAAACATTTAACTCAAAAGCTTTCACGCTCATGGAGTGTTCATTTTAAACCAATATAGAAGCTGGCAGAGATACCAGGGATAGATTCCATAGGGTCTCTTTGAACTACTGTCACTAAATGAAAATAATTAAATCCTTTCAGCATCATGTTACTTACTCTCTCTCTGGACGGTGTGCTGATATATTAGACATGGTGTGCCAGAGTAATTGCTACCGTATTTCAAACGAAATAGTTTATTTGGAACCATGAACTAATTCAATTAAAAAGTTCACTGCAGATATATGTTTTCATTGTATGGGGCATGTTTGTCATTTAGCATTGTGATTTCATAAAGGAGAGGTAATAAATATCTTGTGCCTCAAGGACTGTTATGCTTCTTTTGTTTATAAAGGTCTAAAGTGCATATCTTAAGACATTTGTTGTAAAAATGCCAGTATAATTTAAGTCACCTAAAGTATTAACGTCTGAAAGAAACAAATGGGTTTTATAAAGCACTGCAAATAGATAAATACATATATGAAACAGAACAGTAAACAAGTTCTTTGATAAATAAATACCCATGCATATATATGTATCTTTTATACATATATATGTATACACATATTTATACTATATTATAACACATAACATTTATTACCGAGAGCTTGTTTAAATTTAAATTGTCAATAAGCAGTGTTATTACCATTACCTGTCATTATACTTAATGTTAACTCATTTTAGCCTTTCATGAGAAATGGAACCTTATGTACTGAATAGCTAATGAAAAAGTCAAACAACATAGTTAACTCAGTTCAATAGAAATTTGAATAGAATATTTAGGCTAAAATTACATTCTTTTGATTCTAATATGGGGGTATTTTTACTTATTACTTTTTCTATTATAATCTTATTTTTACTGTTTGATTTTATATTTGAGACTATTAATAAATACAATATATTTCTCTTAATGTTTCTTTTTTCCAAAACCACCCATTGCCAGGTGGAGTTAGCGTACTTAGTCTCAGTACTCAGGAGGGGAAGAAATGCAGATCTCTGTGAGTTTGAGGCAATCCAGGTACAAAGAGTGAATTCCATTAAATGCTGCAAAGCTACATAGAGAACACTGTATCAAAAAAGCAAAACTAAACAAAACAACAATAACAAAAAACAAAACAAAACAAAACCTCCCACATTCTTCTCCTTGTTCTCCTTTAATATTAGTCTGTTTATCACCACGTGGCTGTGGCTAATGGCTAAAGTTCTGTCTGGCACTGGCAGGGCTACATGACTTCTCTCTGACCCTTCTTTCTCCCAGCATTCAGTTTAATTTTCCTTGCTTACTTTTATTCCCTGTGCAGGACCAAGACAGTTTCTTTATTAACTAATGGTTTTCACAGCATACATAGGGGAATCCCACATCACAATGCTGTGAGGTTAATTATACCCACAAAAGAACATAAAACAAGTAATCTTAAGCCAACAGCACCAAAAGAAGGGGAACACACAACACACTCAGACACGATTACCACCACCACCAACAACAATAACTTAATATCAGGAACCAACAGTTATTGTTTATTGGTGTCTCTCAATATCAGCAGCCTCAATTCCTCAAAAATATAACACAGATAAACAAAAAGACTGTTAAAATAAGATCCATTCTTCTGCTGCTTCCAACAAACACAACTCAACATCAGGGAGAGACATTACCTCAGGGTAAAGGATAGAAATAGATATTCCAAGCAAAGGGACCTAAGAAGTGAACTAGAATAGTCATTTCAATATATAACAAAATATACTTCAAACCAAATCAAAATAGAATGAATCAGAAGAGAGTGATGTGGGATTTCCCACTGTATGCTGTGAATCATGGGTTAATAAAGGAACTCCTTAGGGTCTATAGCAGAGCTATAGGGAAACAGAGCTAGAAGGGGAAAACAGAATCCTGGGAGAAAAAAGAGCAGAGTTGTAGAGAAGCCATGTAGCCCTCTGGAGACAGATGCTGGGAACTTTACGTGGTAAGCCACAGTCACATGACAATACACAGATTACTGGAGATGATATAAGAGTTAACCAATAAGAAGCTAGAGTTAATGGGCCAAGCAGTGATTTAATTAATATAGTTTCAGCATGATTATTTAGGTTCTGATCTACAGGAACCAACAAGCAGCTCGTTCCTTACTGCAGTAGGGAAGGATACTACATACCCATCAAAAGAAAAATCCAATAAGGTGATATTTCAATCTTTATCACCTATGTACCAAACACAAGTTTACCCATTCTTATAAAATAAACCTTACTACAGCTTAAATTTACATATTGACCCTTACACACTAATCAACAACTCATTCTTAACAACGGACAAGTCATTCAGACAAAACCAGAGAAATATTAAAGCTAAATATACTTTAAAAAATGGGGAAAGTATGAGAAAAGTAAACAAGGAAACAAAAAAAAGGAACTAACATATTTACAGAACATTTCTCTTTAACACAAAATAATAAATCTCAGCACTTCCTGGAGCTTCTTTCAAAATTGAACATATAATTCATCGAAAGGGAAGTCACAACAAATACAAGAAAATTTAAGTAACTTCCTTCATTCTATCAGAGCCCATGCATTAAAGCTGGATAACAGCAGCAACAGAAACAATAGAAATCTTACAAACTCACAAAAACAGAACAACTCTCATTCAGTTGGAAATTGTGTCAAGAAAAAACAAAAAATGAAGCTAAATTTGGGCAGTGGTAGCACACACCTTTAATCCCAGCACTTGGGAGGCAGAGGCAGGTGGATATCTGTGAGTTTGTGCCCAGCCTGGTCTACAAAACAAGTTCCAGAACAGACTCCAAAGGCACATAGAGAAACCCTGTCTCAACAAACAAAGAAGAAATGAAGATTAAGATGTTCATGAATTCATTGAAAATGCATAACATTATTAGGATGATAGGAAAAAGGACAGACTAATTGAATCTACTTTTATACTAAAAAGCTACTGCTAGAGCCAAGTATTTTACAATTGTATAGAATTTTGTATAATGATACAAATTTAAGATTATTTTTCTTGCTACATGCTGCAATGTATAGTACCCATGAAAATCTTTTAAAAATGTTGTTTAAAGTCCTAGTCTTTGAGACCTACTATTACAAACTGTTTAGAACAATTAAGATAATAATCAAACTCGTAGTAAGTGCTTACATATAGACAGATGGAAGTTATATTTAGCCTCATGTATTTTAAAAAGATAGGTGGTCTTCATATACTTCAGGGGGCTACAGAATATGGCATTTAAGATATATATATATATATATATATATATATATAGTTTTTCATGACAGTGAGATACATTTAGCACTGGAAGTACCAATCTACTTCAGAGAAGACGATGAGCATTGAAGACTCTCCAAATAGATTTTGCTTTCATTGTGGCAATATTAGTCACTGGGTAAAAAATCTGTCCTTGTCTCTACTGCTGTCACTATGCTGTCTTAATTGGACAAGACGCACACATTGGAAGCCAAATTCTAACTTTACTGAGACAAGGTAGGTCAGTTCTTCGAAACTCCTGCATTGCACAAGAGCCTTTCAGATGTTTTGGACCTGTAGATTGATAAGAGTGTGCCCCAGAACATCAAAGGAACCTCGGGTGGCTGTTCAGGCAGGCATTTGTCTGTCATTTCTCTAGTTTCTCAAGTTGTTTGCTCTGCATTTTCTGTTTATTCAGGGAATATTTTATCCTTCTGGGGCCATTGATGGGGGTGAAGAATAAGTTAGTTATAGTCTTATGGATTTTACTGTTACTAAATTAAAAAAGAAACTCAAAAAGGAGATGCAAGGTCCCAATGAGGAGCAGAAAGAGTGAGAACATGAGCAAAGATGTCGGGACCACGAGGAGTGCACCCACCCACTGAGGCAGTGGAGATGATCTACTGGGAGCTCACCAAGGCCAGCTGGACTGTTACCAGAAAAAGCATGGGATAAAACTGGACTCTCAGAACATGGCGAACAATGAGGGCTGATGAGACGCCAAGGACATTGGCACGCGGTTTTGATCCTACGCAATGTGCTGGCTTGGTGGGAGCCTAGCCAGTCTGGATGTTCACCTTCCTAGATATGGATGGAGGGGGGAGGACCTAGGACTTACCACAGGGCAGGGAACCCTGACTGCTCTTTGGACTGGAAAGGGAGGGGGAGAGGAGTGGGGGGAAGGGGAGAGGGGTGGGAGGAGGGGGAGAAGAGTGGGAGGAGGGGGAGAAGAGTGGGAGGAGGGGGAGGGAAATGGGAGGCTGGTGGGAGGAGGGGGAAATTTGTTTTTTTTCTTTTCTTTATCCTCCTTTTATCAATAAAAAAATTAAAAAAAAAATTTAAAAAAAATTTATAAAATTGAGAGACATAAAATCTTAAATTTTTTTATCTAAGAAAATGCTTTAAAATCTAAATGGATATTTTAGGCCTGGTAATACACATCATGATAGAATGTGTTTTAGGGAAAAATCAACAACAAAAAAGGTTCATACTCACCTAAATAAAATAAATAATAGAGTACTTTTTCTAAATATAAGTTTTAAGAGCGAATTAGGAATAAGCCTAAGCTAAGACCATGCTTAATAAGAAGTGTCCATATCTTTATTTAGGTGCTGAAGGTCAAAAGAAAGTCCAAATACACAGCATACCACTAAATTATAGGTTAAAATGAAAGCAGTGCCAAAAAGAAAGTTAATAACACTAAATGTTTTCATAAAGAAATTGGAAATATTTCATACTAGAAAGTTAAAAGCACATTTTAGAGTTCTAGAAAAAAAAGCAAACATACCCAAGAGGAGCTGAAAGCAGTAACAAAATACATTGAGGGCTGAAATCAATAAATAGAAACAAAGAGAACAATACAAAAAAATCAAAGAGTTGGTTCTTTGAAAAAAATCAATAAGGTAGACAAACCCTTATCTAATCTAACTAAAAGAATGAGAGAGGATATTCAAATCAACAAAATCAAAACAATACTAGGGGCATATATGAAACAATTAGGAAATCCAGATAATCTGAGGACCTACTTCAAAAACCTATAATCCACCAAATTGGAAGTTCTAAAAAACAAAACAAAAAGATGGATAACTTATCAAATTTAAATAAAGGTCAGATAAAAAATTTAAATACTACGATACCCCTAGTTAAATAAAAGTGTCAGTGAAATGTTCCTAAACAAAAAAGCATAAGATCAGAGTATTTTAGCCCAGAAGTCTACTAGACATTCAAAAAAAAAAAAAGATAACTCAAATATTCTTCAAATATTTTCACAAAGTAGAAATGAAAGGAACAATGAATAATTCATTTTATTATGCCACAGTTAACTTGATACCCTAACCACATACCACCTAAAAAAGAAAGAGAACTACAAAACAATCTTTTTATGAACATAGATATAAAAATATCAATAAAATACTTATAAAACAAATACAAGGAAACTTCAAAAAGATTATACCCCTGATCAAGTAGGTTTAAATCCAGAGATGCAGAGATAATTTTGTATATAGAAATCAAGAAATGTAATCTGTCACACAAAAAAAATGAAAGAAGAAAAAAGATGATCAAAAATTGTACGCCAACCCCAATTAAATATTTTCTTTTATAAGAGTTGTCATCATAATGGTGTCTCTGCAAAGCAATGGAAACCCTAAATAAGACATGGGAAAATATCCAAAATATGTAAAGAACACAAGAAAGTAGACATTAACAAACTAAATAATCGAATTATAAAATGGGGTATAGATTTAAAAGAGAATTATCAATAAAGGAGTCTCAAACACCTGAGAAATACTTAATGTGTTATAGTTAGCCTCCAGGAAAATGCAAGTCAAAACTACTTTGATATTCCACCTTAACTCTCTCAGATTGGCTCAGTCATTAACACAAGGAAAAGCTAATTCTGATGATGATATGCAGCAAGGAGAACACTTGTTCATTAATGGTGAGGGCACAAACTTTCATGGCCACTATGGAAATGGCAGTTCCTCAGAAAACTGGGAATCAGTCTACCTCAAGAGCCAGTTATACCACCCATGTTCATATACCCTGAACACACTTTACCTACTACAAAGACAATTGCTCACCTACGTTCATAGGAGTTTTATTTATAATAGCCAGAAACTGGAAACTACCTAGAAATCTGTCAATAAAAGAATGAATAAAGAAAATGTATACATTTTCACAATTGAGTATTATTCAGCTGTTAAAAATGACAACATGGAATTTGCAATTAGATTTAACCAGAAGGGAGAGAGAGAGACAGAGAGAGACAGAGAGAGACAGAGACAGAGAGAGAGACAGAGAGAGAGACAGAGAGAGACAGAGAGAGAGACAGAGAGACACAGAGAGAGAGACACAGAGAGAGACAGACAGAGAGAGAGACAGAGAGAGAGACGGAGAGAGACAGAGAGACAGAGAGAGAGAGAGAGAGACAGAGAGGCATCATCCCAAACTATACATGGTTTCACCGCACTACAAGAGTCTACATTGGTTGCTTTTTATGGATCAGAGCATGTGAGGGACAGAAACCTGACCACTTCAAAGCACAGTATTCACACTCAGAACACTGAGTGATCCAATATTTTGCAGAAATATTTCTGTTGATCTAAACAATCTTTCTTTGTAATTGACCTGCTGTTTCACGTGCCTTTTGCTGAAGTCAATGTTGCGACGATTATATATTAAAATATATGAAGGATATGAAATGGCATTTGAATATATCATTAAATCATTGTATCCTAGGATGGAACAGCTATATTTAGAGATATTATAAACTCTAGAAACAATAAGGTTATAATTTCTACAAAAGAGCTCTTCTCAGCATGCCACCAAATATCTTTAGGTTCATGGGCTACAGGAGTTCAGTCTCTAGACCTGAGATCAGCTGGTCACATTAAAGTTATGCAGAAAAACAAAGAAGGTATGCTAAATGGTTAAATAAGGGAGCTATTATAAGGAAAGCAAATGGAAATGAAGCTAAAATGAGGACAGGAGAATATCAAGGGCACAATATGTATATATGACACTGAACAGATGAACCGAGGGTGGCAAAAGAAGTGAACAGGAAAAAGAAGTAGTGCTGCCATTGGTGACATTAGTTTAATCTGCTTAGGCTGTATGCCATATCACTAAAGCCATATGTAGACAAAAGAGTCAGATAGCTGAATTATAAAATGAGGTCGTCAATCTCCATGTCAAGTCCTTAACTGTATAAAAAAATTGTCACTGATTTTGATGTCATGAAACTTATACTTGTGACAACATCACATATAGTAAAAGAAACAGCTTTAATGTGGCAAAACAAAGAAAGACAACAATCCTACTGTTTCAATATAAAGATGGGGGAAAATATAGTAAAATTTTTAGAATTGGAAAAATTAGTATATTTATGTGGTGGCCGAGATGCCTTTCTATTATGAACAAAGGAATGCCTGGAGATTCACACAATTTTGTTAAATATGAACCACAAACTTTAAAAAGGTGAAAAATATATTCAAAATCCAAAAGATATAAGTGAGATAGAACAGAAAATACACATTACTGTTTGTATATTAGACAGGATTTGAGAAAAGAGTGACAGAAAGCATAATAAAAATTTCATTGTAAATTCAAAATATTTATTACTGGTTAAATTTGAAATACTGTTGGTCATAATTGTTGGAAGCTGGAGTGACTTATTTATTACTAAATAGGAAAGGAGTTTTAACTCAGCTAGGTGCAAGAAGTACGTTGAATCCCTAATGTTTCTAAGTGAAAGAACAACTATTTCGATGTCAGTAGGCTAGTACTCTAGATGTCCTTTTCTCTTGATGGATCCAAGACAGGAATAAATATTGAAATGTAGTAAATAACTACAGATCAAAGGGATGTTAATGGATTTATTCTAATAATGGCAGAACAAGAGGAAGTTTGGTAGCAGGATCAACTGACAGTAGAATTATAGATGTGAACTGAATACAGTGCTGTCAAAGCTGAAAATCACCAAGAGGCTGTAAATATGTGAGAAATGTATATGCATGGTGAAGTTGGTTGTTCTCAATGGAAAGAAACACAATTAGTCAACAAATGGCCTGACTACATACTACATAGGTGTAAATTCCTGTAAGTAAACATAGAAATGGTATTTACTATCTTTTCATATATTTATGTAGTTATACTACAATACCAATTGTAAGTTTAAAAAAATGGAAAATAAAGTTACAGAATAATGAAAACTTGGGCTTATTCCTCATATCAAATATTTATCAAGCATAAAGTTATGTAGTTTTATTTTCCCATGATAATAAAGCATACCTGGAGAAAAATCCAGAGAAGAATTTGAAGGTAATTGTAACAAAAATTTCCATGATGGTAGGGTCTCAACAAAAGCAGGCTTTAAAAATGAAGCATACCCCCTTAACTTACATGTTGTCTCTTGAGCTCTGTCAGTTCCGTCTGTGTGTGATCAGTAATGTCTTTCCACATTGAGTCTCATTCATGATTCTCATGGATGTTGATGCAGGTGGGGAATCCGTGTTCTACAACTCTCTGGTTCATCTTTTAATTTATTCAAACTTCAGATAATTATTTTGTGTATAGGTGTCCTGTCTCTATGTATATCTATGTACCATTTGCCTGCAGAGACCAGATCCCCTTGAAGTTAGTGTTATAAATGATTATAATTTGCCCTGTGTGTATTTAGAACTGAATTCCTGAAAGAGCAGCCAGTGCTGTTAACTAAGCCACTCGTGCCCCATCCTGCCCATCATTCTCTTGTCTTTATAGGTACCACACAATTTGTTGCAAATTTCTGTTGCCTGGGAATGAAAAACACCACTGGATTTTTAATTTCTTACCATTACCGTGTACAGGAGCTCCCCCGCCCTCACCTCTGCGGTGATGAATTTAAGCCCATTATTGCCTAATGGGGATTTAATTAGAAATATTATGTTCAAACTTATACATTCACTTTTACCTAACTGGGTCCTAAAGGCATACATTTTAGTTAAGTAAGAGAGATTCAAAGAAGGAGGATGATGTCTTCAAGACTTGTTGGAGGTCACAGACAGGTCAAGACCATTCCGGTGACAGATGGAGACAGAGACCTGCATGGGAGCACCGGACTGAGTTTCCAAGGTCCATTTGAAGAGCAGAAAGAGGGAGAATATGAGAAAGTTAGAACTATGAGGGGTTCACCCACGGAGACAGTGTGCCTGCGCTAATGGGAGCTCAGCAACTCAAGCTTGACTGGGAATGAAGGAGCATGGGATCAAACTGGACCCTCTGAGTGTGGCTAATAATTGGGGCAGACTTAGGGGCCAATGATAATGGCACTGGGAATTGTTTCTAGTGCATGTATTGTCTTTTTGGGATCCTATTCTCTTTGGATGCACACCTTCCTAAGCCGGAATGGAGGGAAGAGGGCCTTAGACTTCTCACAGAGCAGGGTATGTTGCCCTCTCATAGGACTGGAGGGGATTGGGAGGAGGGTATAGGGGGGGAGTGTGAGGGAAGTGGGAAGAGGAGAGGAAGTGGAAATTTTGATTGGTATTGTTTAGAAAGTAATAAAAAAACAAATACACATTAATAATCTAGGTATTAATTTATCAGAGAGATGTATTTTTTTAACATTTGGGTACCTAATAATGTTACTTCAAAAATCTATTAACCGACACTGATAGAGATTTAAAATCAGCATCATCTTTGAATAATTTGAATGCATAACTGTACAATAAAAATGAATTGAAAAAGGCCATTCATTAAAGAGTATGAGAGCTGCAGATATAGTTCAGTGTAGAGCACTTCCTTATTACACACAAAGACCCCTGTATTAAACACACATGAACATAATCACAGTTGTCTATTAACATAGCTGATTTTCATCCATTCTATGTACTCTTTATTATACATAAAACATTATCAATTCCTTACATAAAACATATGTCATTACAATTATATTCGTGGATTTTATTTCTCCTAGGTATACAGATATGAAGCAATTTTGAATTGTGTTTTGACTCTCCAAGACCATCCACAAATTTATTTTGAAAATCTCTGGATAATAAATAGTAAGTTTAATGTAAATCTATTTGTTTCACATTTTATTGACAATAAATATTTGACTATGTACATGATAATAATATTTTAATGTAATTTTGTACACATACCTATGATTACATAGTGCTTGACTATTATTTGAGAGTAAATATTAGAAATTACTTAAAAATCGAATTTGTTGATTGTTTTATAGCTTCAGCAGATGAAAAATTTTTTTCTAGAAAATAATGATGTTTGAAACTTTATTTGTCTGTATCTAGAAAATAAAAAGTAGATACATCCAGACATTGAATTTAAATAAATATGATAACATAAATAGTATTTACTTTAGAATATTCCATACTCTGTGCTTTAACTCTATTTATTATACAGAAAAAAATATTTTTATAAAAACATCTGATAGAGATACCTATGCAGATACATAAGCTCACAAAGGCAGAAATATTTTCTTATTTCAAAAAGTATATTTTTTATAATGAGTTTTAAAAGTAACTATAGAATATTCTCATTTGTTGGGAATTCTTATTCCCCCACAGATTTAATTTGCATTTCATAACTATTAAAACAGCAAACGCTTTTAAAATATATGACAACAAACTTGTAAGTGAGGTATCGTGCCACACACACAAACACACACACACAATCACATTCTCACAAACTTCTTAGTCATAATTAACAAGTTTCAAAGGAATAAACTGTAATGACACAATGATCCTGTGAGTGACTAGAACTGCTTTCTCTGCATCTGACTGCCTTGGTGCAATCTGACCATTTACCAGGTTGGCATAAAAGTGCTTCAACTACTCCCAAAAATAAACCAGAGGATGCTCCTTTTTATTGATGTACAAGAAAAACAGAAAATCGATCTTTTTGGCACATTTTTTGATAAGTTTTACTGAAGAACAGTATGCATCTTTCCAATATGGTTTAATTTTTAATCCACTTAGATTGAGTCCCATCAATCTCTATATCCATCCCTATCATTCAGAATTTTGCTTTCTGCTTAAGTGTGTTTGACTATTCTCACAACTTATAATGGTGCAGTCAGGCAGTGTGGTCTATTAGTGTAGGGCCGATGAGAAGCCAAGGACAATGGCACGGGGTTTTGATCCTACTTCATGTTCTGGCTTTGTGGGAGCCTAGCCAGTTTGGATGTTCACCTTACTAGACATGGACGGAGGGGGGCGGACCTAGGACTTACCACAGGGCAGGGAACCCTGACTGCTCTTTGGACTGGAGAGAGAGGGGGAGAGGAGTGGGGGAAGGGGGAGAAGGGTGGGAGGAGGGGGAGGGAAATGGGAGGCTGGGAGGAGGCAGATACTTTTTTTTTCCTTTTCTCAATAAAAAAAGTTACTAATATGAAAAAAAAAGATTTTATTCTCAAAGTTCATTAATACTTACCGAGTGCCATGTTCTTTATGATAGATAATATTTTGTCCTATTTATCTCTTTTTTGTTTGTTTGTTTGTTTTTTTTTGTTTTGTTTTTCGAGACAGGGTTTCTCTGTGGTTTTGGAGCCTGTCCTGGAACTAGCTCTTGTAGACCGGCATACTTATGTAATATTAGATACTATATCACACTGCAAATAAATAATGCAGGAAAAGATTTCATTCTAAAAAACTAAAAGTTAATATTTTAAAACAGCATAAGAATTGCTTCTAACTTTGTAGCTAAAAAAACACAATATTCTTTGCACTTTTTGTGTGTATGATTTCTTATATTTTAAAATATTTAAATTAAAAAACATGTTTATATGGATTTTTGTGATTTAACTGGATTGTGTTACAAAGTTTGCTGTCAGATTGAATTAGAATTCTAATAGAAGAAAGAAAATGACATATCTAATTTGATACTATCATATAAGTTATTAAATATTCTCTCATAAGTGATATACTGAACCCAGTTCAATAAATTTGTTTGCTATTGAATTTTTGAATATAAATTATATTAAGTATGGAAAATTATACTTACTATTTGTTCAAAAAATATTCACATTGTCAATTGGATTATATTTATACTTTTTCAAGTTACCTGATTAATTTCAGTAGCTCATGCAAAAATGGTTCTGTTTTAATTTGCTACATATAATTTCTTCTTCAAAATGTTTTAATACTCTGCCAGTAAATTCCTAGGAACCCATGAATATCTAACGGTCTCCGAGGAAGATTTCATGGTAAGCGACTGTTTCTTTTACCATCTATGCAAGTAGTGGGCTGGTTCCAATGTAAGTTCCTAGTCCTATTTCTGTGAGCTCTTGCAGCTTGTTCTCAGTATCAGATACTTATAGTGCTGACATTCAGAAGCACAGATGGTGCAGAGGAAGTCCTCAGACGTCACCAGAGGGCGGTTTTCAAATTTTTGTCACGGGTTGAAACAGATACAACTTGGAATAGACAAACTTTTTCACTAAGCTCTGTATTTGCAACTCAAAATTAGTTACCTTCAAAGCACTAAAATTCCAGAGAGTTCACCTGAATTGACATACGGTGATGCTTTCTACACTTGGTTAAATATTACATTGCATATTTCAGTGTTTACAAAATACTGTAGGTATTTTCTGTTAGAAGATTTATCCATGCCTTCTTTAACTGATGTGCTTGTAGTTCCCTAATTTAGGGCAAAGTGGTACTGAAATGTCTCTTAAAATTTATTGTAGCTATTGGTAAACTATTTTGTCTCAGAAGAATTTGTAATCTTCTTTCATGTGTTACTGGCATTTTTCTAATTTAGTATGGGCACTATATAGCTGTAAATAAATTTTAATCTATGGTGAAATAAATTCTGTTAAATTTCTACCAAAACATCCATATATATATATATATATATATATATATATATATATATATATGAGTAAAATAATGACATATTTAATAGAGCAAAAGGCAAAATAACACTTCAATATGTATAATATCATATAAAATATTTTTTGTTTTCAAGTCAATAAAAGTGTATGTGTGTGTGTGTGTTTAAACTAGGCTCTTATGTAGCTCAGTCTGGCCTCCATGTGAGGCTGAGAATGACCTTCCAGTTCTGAGGTTACAGATGTTTAACACATTCCCATTTTATATGGTGCTGGAGACTGAACTTTGTGCGTACCAGGTAGGCACTCTATCATCTAGGTTAAAACTTTAATGCATGCCTTTTTATTCTGATAAAAGTTAAGCACAATTAAGATTAATTCTCTATTTCAAAACAAAAGTTTTGCTAAAGGCAAAGAAAGAAAATGTAGCAACTGATACTTTCACGGTTCTCTTTGACACTGCTGATATTTCAAAGCAAGATTCAGTTTTTTATCCCCTGCAATGTTGAAAAAAAAACTATTATTCAGGTGTGTATCCTTGCATCTAGAAAATTAATACGCATTCCAGAAAGTAATTTCTCCCTTAAAACCATGAACTATAAGTATAATGCTCATAGCAAGTTTTTCTATGAACAAAATGTAGTAATTTTCAGTGAGAGGGTACAATTTAGTTTACCATTTTCAGGGCAGGGAACCCTGACTGCTCTTCGGACTGGAGAGGGAGGGGCAGAGGAGTGGGGGGGGGAGGGGGGAGGAGTGGGCGAAGGGGGAGGGAAATGGGAGGCGGGGAGGAGGCGGAAATTTTTTCAATAATAATAATAATAAAATACAAGAAAATAATGTTATATAGAATACAAACTCATTACATAAGCAACTGTATGACAAGAAAATAAACATGTATCAAAATATGAAAAAAGAGCTAAAGTAATGTTACACTAATGTCAGACATATATATATATATATACCACTGGTCAACTTTTCTTGATCAATTTATATTTGTATTAGTATATGAATGTTCATGAGTGTAAAGTTATTAAATTATAGCTGTAAAATTAATTTACCATATACTTTGTTATTTGTCACAGCATTCAAAGAGCACAAGATGAGGCAAGAGTATCAACAATACCAACACAGCATGGGATACATTCTGAGACTCTCAAAAAATAAGATAGAAAAAATAGATGCTACATGACTAAAAATCTGCAGGAGAAAACACAGAGGAAACATTTTGTTTATGGTTTTTGTATGTATGTTTGTTTGTATGTTTGTTTTGAGACTGGATTTCTCTGTGTAGCCTGTCCTGGAACAACTCTTTTAGACCAGGCTGGCCTCAAACTCGTAGAGATCCACCTGCCTCTGCCTCTTCCTCCCAAGTGCTGGGATTAAAGGCGTGTTATCTCCACTGCCCAACTGAGAGCACAGTATTAATCATTATGATTAATGTTACTTTTCATAAATAACTATGTTGATATTTGATTACCTTTACAGTATTAATCATTATGATTAATGTCACTTTTCATAAATAAGTATGTTGATATTTGATTACCTTTACAGTATTAATCATTATGATTAATGTTTCTTTTCATAAATAAGTATGTTGATATTTGATTACCTTTACAGTATTAATCATTATGATTAATGTTACTTTTCATAAATAAGTATGTTGATATTTGATTACCTTTACACCAGACTTCTAGAAATGCACAACCTTACTCAATATACTTAATAAAAAATTTAACATATTACTTTTTAACTCAATACACATAAAATTATGTAAAATTATTATGAAAATAATACATTCAAATAGTTCTTTTTTTTTTTTTTTTTGGTTTTTCGAGACAGGGTTTCTCTGGTTTTGGAGCCTGTCCTGGAACTAGCTCTTGTAGACCAGGCTGGTGTCGAACTCACAGAGATCCGCCTGCCTATGCCTCCCAAGTGCTGGGATTAAAGGCGTGCGCCACCACCGCCCGGCTATAGACAAATAGTTTTTAATAAGATTGTTTATATTATAAGTTTAGAGTCACATTTTATTTGCCATTTTTAGTGTGTGCTGAGCATGGTGGATTCATTTGTACCATCTTACAAACTATAATTACAGCAATTGTTTTCTTTCTAATTTTTCACATTGATCTCTTTGATGTGTATATATGTGTAGGTATGCACACATGTTGTATTGGTGAATAGCATGACATATATCTGGAGATCAGAAGACCATGTATGAAGATTAGTTCTCTATATCTATTAAGCAACATTGCCCACTAAGCTTTTGAAAACACCATCACCTGCTGTGCTATTTCTCCAATTCTATTTTAAAATTTCAAAATACAGTTAAACTTTTTAAATTGATTTTTATTGAGCTCTACATTTTTCTCTGCTCTGCTCCCTGCCTCTCCCCTTCCCTTCAACTGTCTCCTAAGGTTTCCATGCTCCCAACTTATTCAGGAGATCTTATCTTTTTCTACTTCACATGTACATTATATCCATGTATGTCTATCTTAGGGTCCTCATTGTTGTCTCAGTTCTATAGGATTGTGATTTGTGGGCTGGTTTTCATTGTTTATATTTAAAAAAACACTTATGAGTGAGTACATGTGATACTCGTCTTTCTGTGTCTGGGTTACCTCACTCAAAATAATGTTTTCTAGCTCCATCCATTTTCCTCCAAAATTCATTTTTTTTTCTGCTGTAACACTCCATTGTGTAAATATATAACATTTTCCTTATCCATACTTCAGTCGAGGAGCATTTAGGTTGTTTCCTGGTTCTAACTATGAAAAACAATGCTTCTGTGAACACATTTGAGCACATGTCTTTGTGGCACGGTTGAGCATCCTTTGGATATATACCCCAAAGTGGTATTACTGGGTCTTGAGGAAGGCTGTTTCCTAATTTTCTGAGAAATCACCACACTGACATCCAAAGGGGCTCTACCAACTTGCATTCCCACCAGCAATGCAGAAATATGCCATTTACCCCACAACTTGAACACATTAGTTTTATGCATTAATCGAAGTACATTTAAGAGGAAATTGTTTTGGAATTTTTCAAATTCAGTAGAATTAAAGTTGAGAATGTTTGCAATGGTACAACCAAAGAGACACAAGTTTTATTATAAAGTCTTAGAAGAGACTTTTCAACTATTAGTTGTCAATCAGTCTCTAATAATCTTGTTTTCTTTGGGCTTAAAGGGGTTAAAACCTGACATACAAAAAGTATAACTTAAGCAATTTCAATGTGAGACTTTAATCCCAAGCAGTAGCCTGGAAAATATAATTAAGTAATAGATTTTTAATATAAAGTACGGTTGAAGTGAATGAAAATTTTCACAAAAGTTTCAAAGACAAAATGGTAAAGTATTAAATGGAGTTTTAATAGAGTAAATAATAAGGAGAAGAAGAACATTCTGCCAAGTGCAACATGACAAAGTTCACTCTAAATTATACATGCTGCTTTGTTATAAGTAGCTTGCAATACAAAATACACAATAAAAATCATTGATAATGGCATACTATAAATGAAATTATGAAAATTTATTTAGATAGAAATATCAATTTCTATCATGTTCTATTTAATACAATGTTTTCATTATTAGTTTATTCGTAATTATATTTCTTTATTTTCAGGATTCTGAACTCATTTGTCAACGGATAACACAGTATTGTCAATGAAAGTTTCTCTTACCACTTACACAGTTTTAAATATTTGATAATTTTATGTATCTGCAATGAAATATGGCCTCCTGTGCCCATTTTTCACCTCTATCTCTTTCCACATCCTTTTGTATATACTGTATTTCCAGATAATCTGCCAGCTCCAATTACATATTTTACAAGTGTAGGACCTACCAGTATCCAAAGAAACAAAGGAAATTTGCTTTTTAAAACAAAAAACTTCAGTGATTAATTCCTAGCACTTAGACCAGTCGTACATCTTCACTTCATCTGATGAAAAAAGATGGATGCTTATATGACCAATGCTGAGTACAACTCAGACCTTTGGGGAATACTTAAATATATACAAGGTAATTTGGAAAAAAAATGACTATTTACCAAAACAATAGAAGGTTCTGTTCTACTCCAATCACCTCTCATAGCATGGGCTTTTGGCTGTTTTTATTATACTAGACATAAATTTATTCTGTGGATCAGACCTCAATTGCAATCAGAAAGTGATTGGTTACTTCATAATAGTAATTACCTATTGCGTTAATGAGTATATCTTCCTAGAAGGTTGGT
The DNA here is from genome assembly GCF_037038515.1 of Microtus pennsylvanicus. Taxonomy (NCBI): domain Eukaryota; kingdom Metazoa; phylum Chordata; class Mammalia; order Rodentia; family Cricetidae; genus Microtus; species Microtus pennsylvanicus. Next base: position 60,161,016 of record NC_134593.1, read on the forward strand.
ATTGTGAAATGTATTATCCAGTGTTGGTATTTTCTTTGCCTCAGAAACCTGGACAGCATCATCTTTGCAATATTATAGCAAATCATAAGAGAGGGAGTTTGTAAATAAACTCTTCTATAAATCAATATCTCATAAATAGGTACATAGTTTATGAACATATTTGAATAAATTTAATTATAAAATCTGCAGAGAAGAATCAGTTTCACTCTCATTTAGTAGCTTCAGATAAATTTTAAAATTGTTTTTATGGGACTACATCTCTGACAAGTGGAAAAGTACTGACATTCTTACTCCAATGAAAGTAACGTTATAATAAAGATATATGTTTTATAAATATAGCCATTTCTTATGGAAAAGGTTTCAATCCATGTTTAATACACTGTGTCATGGAATACCATAAGAGAATAATATAAATGGAATATTCCTGTAGTCAGTGACATCACAGTCACTGAAATTTCATAGTGAGAGATGATTTGAGCAATGGTACTACAATCAAGCCACATGGCTGCCAATAGCATAAAAAATTCAATAAAATTAGGCATGGAACATAATAATTACTGATAATAGCAAACTACTATTTTGCTGTTTCAGCAAATATTGAGGTTTAATTTCATCATTACTTTAGGTTCAGGTCTAAGAACCCATTACTGTTTAGCAACACAATTATACCCTATCAGCACTAGCATCATACCGATTGTTGAAGCACATTCTAATTATATTATCTTAGACCTGATTAACACCTTATCATTATGCTTATTATGGTTCTTATAGGAATGTGTATACCAAATGTCAGCAATGCATGCATATGGATACAGCAAAACAATTTCAGAAATTAAAAAAGGGATGAGATAATGTGTTATAGATGATGAAACTACTTTTGTTCAGAAATACAATGGAACTGAACACAAAAGGAGGGAATGGATGCAAGTCAGAAATGTGACTTTTGTTTTTTCTCACTGGTTAGTGAAGTCCTTCTGAGGAAGAATGTTAGTTCCAGCACTACTCTGAAAGGGATTTAGAGACTGAGTCATGGATGGTTAGATCATATGCCTCTTATGTCATAGACAGAGATGTGTTAGTGTCCAAACTATGACAAGGTGAACCTCTTTGAAGAAAAATCTTTACACTTGCATATATATATGGGGCAAATATAACAGTTTAAGTAAATTTCAAGCTCATCTCTCTGTCTCTGTCTCTGTCTCTGTCTCTGTCTCTGTCTCTCTCTCTCTCTCTCTCTCTCTCTTTCTCACACGCACAGAAACACACCCATGTGCACAGGTACAAATCTATATATCTTATACTGTTAATTGAAGTGAAATTTAAGGAAGCTGATGTTATAAGAAAGGAGACAGTAGGAGGAATTCATTAAATTTCATCTGTATAAAATATAACTATCTATTTAATCATCTGCAGTGTAGGCTTATTCTTTTTTTTTAATTTATTTATTAAAGATTTCTGTCTCTTCCCCGCCACCGCCTCCCATTTCCCTCCCCCTCCCCCAATTAAGTCTCCCCCCAGCCCGAAAAGCAATCAGGGTTCCCTGTCCTGTGGGAAGTCCAAGGAACCCCCACCTCCATCCAGGTCTAGTAAGTTGAGCATCCAAACTGCCTAGGCTCCCACAAAGCCAGTGCGTGCAGTAGGATCAGAAACCCATTGCCATTGTTCTTGAGTTCTCAGTAGTCCTCATTGTCCGCTATGTTCAGCGAGTCCGGTTTTATCCCAGGCTTTTCCAGACCCAGGCCAGCTGGCCTTGGTGAGTTCCCGATAGAACATCCCCATTGTCTCAGTGTGCAGGCTTATTCTTTAATGCATATTGTTCTTCCACAGGGTGACAGCTGTTTGAACAGTTCTGTTACCTGAATGATAAATGAGGTAGCATACTTTCAATTTAATTTATTTCCTCATTATTATAGCCTGAGTTTTATATAATTGGAAAACCCTTGTTTATTATTTTCCATATATTTTTGTTAGATGTTACTAAATTAAACTTCATTTTTGGCTGGTAAGCATTGAAAATATTATTATCCATTGTCTTTCTGTTTTATGGCCAGCATATATGATTGAAAAATTTAAAATACTAATGTTTAATATAATTTCTAGGGAATGCTATTACCTACTTAAAGAATTGTAACCGATGTATTTACCATGACAAATCCTTTTAACCTTTCCTTAATGACTTCTCAAGTCAAAGAGTATAGCACAAATTCACTGCTAGGAAGGGCTAAGTTTTTGGCATGAGCTACAGAATAAGATTCATTTATGAATTTTTCAGGATTTCTATGCATAGTTATAATGGTTCAATTCATTTGAAAGGAGATAGGTTGAAAATCCAGTGTTGTTCATTTATCCTAAAGTGAACTAAGGGGTTTGTCAATCCCTTTTGCCTATTTAATGCTAATCTCAGAAAAATTTTCCCACCAAAGCAATTTCTTGTGTGATGCCAGAATAATATTTACTCAATTCCTGTTGATAGTGGTGGATTAAACTCAATATTAGAGTGCTAAGACTTATTATAAGGATTAGTCTTACAGAAGAATTAGGGATTTAAAAAAGAAATACCTTAAGCTCAAAATAAATTCCCCTCATAGGCTATTTTCTAACAGAATATGAGTTGTGATCTTACTATTTTACAGTGCAGTAAAAAAAAAAAAAACCCTACAGATGTGAAGTGGTATCCTGCCACATGGTACACTTTGTTTAAATATGAAATCAATTAATGCATTGCCTAATCCATAACCTAGCTAATCTTCAAATATAAGTATATGATAAACCACCATCTTTAAAAATATACAAAAAATTAAGGCATATCTTAGACAGTCAATGACTCCAGTAGTTAAAGTCATTGTTATACATTTAATGTGATGACTAGTTGTCAACTTGATTATCTCTGAAATGAGCTATAATCAAGAAATGGAGAACACACTTGTGATATGGATCTTGAGAAAGGAGAGAAACATGCCTTTGTTCCCCATCTTGAGGTTGGAAGACACAAGGTTTTGATACAGAGCTTGGGGTGGGATGACAAATGACTTTAATCTAGGTTTTCAATTGGGAAGGTATACCTTTAATCTATGAAACACCTTCTTCTGAAAGCTTGTTTAAGGATGGTAGAAGAAGGAAATATTCATTCTTTTTTGGCCTTTCCTGTCTTGTCAGCACATCTATTTCTTCACTGGCACAGGAGTCTACTTCTTTGGGATTCCAACATAAACAGAAGACAACCTAAGACACCCAACTTCGTGAGACTAGACAATTACTAGATGCTGGAAATTCCATTCACAGCAGCCATTCTTGGACTGCAGCCTATAGAAATACTATATATATGTGTGTGTGTGTGTGTGTGTGTGTGTGCATTTCCATACTCTCTGTGACTCCAGAGAACCCTGACTATCACAGACTCTGGTAAAGGAGTGGATTTAGAGAAACAGAAGTATAAGGATGAATATTTTTTATTTGAAGTAGGCTTTTAAATTTGCCAGCACCTTCCGCTACTGAAATCCCTCCTGTCACTCTCTCTCCTGGTAGCTCCAAAAGTATTGAAAGCCCGTGCTGTAATCTATATTTCAAACCTAAATAGATCAATGCCTTCAATTATTCTTGATTCATCAATGGTTAGCAGCATTGAAGTTAATGACCCTGCATATAAATCTTTCGAAAGTTTAGGAAAAATTATGCCATTGGTTGGTTGCTCTTAATATGTCTGTATAAATTGAAAATGCTAAAAATGAGTTTCATAATAAAATCAATCAATGTCAATGAAAGAGAACAATAAACTTAGTGATAAAATTGACTGACAACAGATGCAAAATATAATAGTCTAAAATATCTAACTGTTCTCTAGAAGCTGCAGAGCTTAGGTTGTGGAAAATCCAACCAAATGTATAATTATAAATTTGTCTAAACGACAGCAAAAATTCAACTTTAGATTGTATCAGTAGTTAGAATAAGGGCATGAATTGTTAAATAATGGAGTATTATAATTTCATATGTAGATTATGGGAGGACCCTATTCAACCTGAGAATATTGAATCTTCAGATAATCAAGGGTTTGTCTTACCTGAGCATATGGTACCCTCAGTCCTATCACTTGAAGGATTGCCATTTCTACGTTTTACTGAAGAAATTAATCCTTTAGTGTCTGTTAAATTAGCAATCACTTTTTATAAAGGAAATGCCAGGCAAGATAATATTCAAGTTCCTCAAGTTCCTCAAGACCCACTAATAGTTTCCTGTAAAGCTGTAAACACACAAGGCAAAGCAAGTTCTTAGAGAAGAAGAAGTTTAATATATTACCTAGATCAAGCTGAGAAATGAAAAACATAAAATGTACAGTTTGAGAAGAAAAAGAGTGTAATGGAGATAAATCTTGTTTTCAAGGAAATTAATAGATTAAGAAATGGAATAATGGGAGAGGAACCTGTAGAGCAAGATCCGACCAAGGTAAGTTTCTGATCTGTGAAAAGGAATTAAAGCAAATTTAGAGCCACATGTAGGGATGTGGCTTTATTTATTTATTTATTTATTTATTTATTTATTTATTTATTTATTTCACCTTTATTCATTGTACTCAAGAGGCAGAGGCAGGCAAATCTCTGAGTCTGAGGGCAACTTGGTTTGCAAATTCAGTTTCAGGACAGCCAAGCTTACATAGTGAAGGAAACAATCAAAAATAGAAAGCATTCAAAGATGTAGTTGAGCAAGAGGGCTATGTTCCAACCCCAGAAAGCAGAACATGGAAGTTTTGGCCACATGGCTCTGGCTTTAGATTCAAGGATAAAAGAAAGTGGTTAATGATTCTTTCTTTGCAACTGAGGAATCCAACTAAAGCCAGGCATGTGTCAGGGCCATCCATGAGTAAGAGGCTTAGAAAGGACACTGCTTGAGGTTGTAAAGTGAAGCCTGAATTGCCTTAGAGACCCAAGCATGCTGAAGATGCTAGAGTAGTGGAAAACCTGTCAAGACAATCTGATAACATAGAATGGAGCCAGCCCCAAAGACAGAAATGTATTGTAATAAATAAAACTGAAAGAAATCGGAGATCTGAAAAGTGTTTTGACATCACACTTAGATATAAAGAGGTTGGAGTTTGCCCAGCTTGTTTGTATTCTTCTGGTCCAGCATTTCCTCACCATGCTCCATTTTCTTTGTTACAAAGTGGTAATGTATCTCTGATGCCATATGTTGGAAGTATGTTATCTTAATTTTTCATTTTTATTTTTCAGGGAATGATAGTTAATAGATTGCATGAATTTCAGAAGAGACTTTGAATTTTAAACTTTTAAAAATGTTTGTGACTGTTATGGGACTGTGAGGACTTTGGAAATTTTATTGAGTCCATATTTTTAAATATGATATTGATACAAGCCTATGGGGACCAGGGTGTGGAATGTGGTGGTTTGAAAGAAAACGACCCCCATATGATGTGGCACTATTAGGACGTGTGACTTTGTTGTTATAGGTATGCCATTTGGTGGAGAAAGTATAGCACGGTGGGGGTGGGTTTTGAGGTACCATACTCAAGTTATGGTCATTGATAAAGTTTACCTCCTTCTCCACAAGATTAAGATACAGCATAATGAATGCCTGCATTCTGCCATGTCTCAGCATTGTGATAATGAACTAAACTTCTAAAACTGTAAGCCACCCTGATTAAAAGTTTTCCTTTAGAATGGTTGCCATGCTCAAACTGTCTCATCATACAATACAAATTCTGATTACAGCAGAAGTTGTTACCAATATTGAAGGAATTTGGAACTTTGTACAAGAAGAGCCATAGAGTATAAAGAACTCCGTGGAAGGTTCTATGGAAGTATGGGAAATAGAAATATTGAGAACAATGTTGAGGATGGAGGCCTCGATCATGAAAATTCAGAGAGGAATTTAAAGACTCTATTGTAATACTTATTTTTAATTAAGATTCTGTGGCTTTTGTGAGATGAAACTGAAGAATTATCTGTGATTAAGAAGAAACTAGAATTACTAAAGCGAAACATTACTTCATGATGGTTGGCTTGAGCTAAGAAATTAACAGTGATCAAGAAGAGACCAAATCACTGAGGTAAAATCTTCTGGGAAGTGTTTCCTGAGAGCACAGAGAGGCTATATTTCAGAAGTGGCCAAGGTTGTATCTCATCTTGGCAACTAGACTCAGTAATGTATTAGAATCACCCAGGTGGTACTGGTTTTGAAAGCATTAAGGGGTCATGGAAAGCAGCTGAGATTGTGACTGTGAGAGGCCATAGGAGGGTAATAGAGAAGGTGTGGTCTCAGTGGCTGTGGAAGGTTCAGGACTGAAGGGGTCATGCAAAGAAGTTAAAGCTTGGAACTGTGAAGAGAGTCTTATGAGAGCCTATTGGTGAAAGTGAAGCCCAGTTGTAGCCGAAGATTCTAGCATTTTGGAGATGCCAGTAATACAGAATGACCTCCAAGAACAGCAGTATCAGCATAGTAAAGCCACGCAGAGCCCAGAGACAAGCTGTGTGTACTACAATAGACAGAGCTAGACAACTGATTCAAACCTTTTGAAGGATTCCAGGAAATCAGGAGTAGATCTCAGACACTGGATGGCTGCAGTTTAATTTTGTTTTGATTTGATTATGGCTTTGCCCTGATTTTCTTCCTCTAGAAGTAAGGATTTTTTTTCTGGATTACATAGGTGAGAGACTTTGAATTTTAAAAGATTTTGGATTTTAAAAAGATTGGCTATTTTAATTGAACTGAAATTTTAACGCATTTGAATTTATGAAGTTTGTAGGAATTTCAAAGCTTTATACTGTTTAATTTGAGACGTTGGGGGATGAATAAGAATGGTAGGATTATGGGAAATTGTGGAAATTCCTTCAAGAGATACTGTTATAAAGCAATTTTGGCCCCAACGTGGGCAACAACATCCACATAAAACCTGAGAGACCATGGAAAGTAATTCTAGACACAAAAATAAACAGAGTGAGCACAGCTTCTTGGTAAGCGCATTTTTTTTTCTGATGGGCTCTATTCATTGGTAGTGATCAGAATCATTGCGGCTCCTTTAAGAGAAATCATCCTGACTCACTGTTAGTGTCAAAAAATTGTGCGATTCTTTAGCTTCCTGGTTTGTGCTGGCAGAACAAACTGTGGCTCTTTCATTAGGTACTGTGCTTAAAAGTTTTCTGTAAGCAGTGTTACAAACGCTTAATGGCACAACATAGACCCACTACATTTCTGGCACTGGGGCTGTGTGCATGGCTGGCAAAAGTGGTAAACATGCCTCCACCATGTTGGACTGGGCAAAGACAAAAGGCAAAGCTGCCTTAGTCCTAGCTATGATGCCTAGCATTATAAGAAGTGGTCCTGGTCAATAAAAGATAACAGATAAAGACAGATTCAGATTTTAAAAAAGACCTCTAAATGGGTCACAATGTTGGAAAAAGGTACACTGATTAGGAGAGAGAGAGAAAAAAAGAGTATAGAAAGTTATAAAAGAGTATAAATTAAAGGAATAAAAAATGAAATAAATATTAAAGTCATAAAAAGTAGTTGAGTAAAAAAATAAGCCAGGTGAAGATAAAATATACACAGAGAGTCTAGATTATATATATTATTGTGTTTTCGTTAAATTTTTGACTGTAAATGAGCTATATACTGAGAGACATTTTATTGTACAGGCTGCTAAGCTAAAACAAACACATATATTTTAAAGGTATCCTGACTTGAAAATTTGGGTCTAAGGATATGCTGCTTTGAAAATTTGTTCTGATTTTGTGTCCACAGAGGATGAGAACCTGTGGATTCCTTCCAGACTAAAGTAGTCTGATGGACCAAGACCTGCAAAAGGTCTCCACAGACCCTAAAGTTATTTCAATAAATAAAAAGCAAAAAGCAGTTTAGAGATAACTATGCCCAAATTTCAAATATTGCTCATAAATATTTGCTTACATTTAAAGGGGGATATGCTATATAGATGAATATTTGCATCGTTATGGATCTTGGTCTATTAATTCAAATTTAAGATCAATTTTGTTATATTTATATTTATATTCTTGGCCATTTATTTAGACAGAAAAGGGGAGGTTAAATGGAATTCCTCCCTGTATGCAGTGAACTCCCTTGGTTAATTTAAAAAGATGATTTGTGCCTATTGCTGGTAGAATAGGGCAAGGCAGGAGTTCCAAGTAGATAGAGGAAGAGAGAGTAGGCAGAGTCGAGGAGATGCCATGTAGCTGCCAGAGGAGACAAACACACACGAGAACATTGCTGGTAAACCATGAGCTTCATGGTAAAATATAAAATAATAAAAATGGGTTAATTTAAGATAAAAGAGCTAGCTATTACTTAAGTGACTTAAGTAACCAACCAATCAGTGTTGTAATTAATATAGTTTCAGTTTGATTATTTCGGGTGTGGGCCAGCTGTAAGCGAATGAGCAGTTTCTGCCAACACTTTCTCAATTAGTGATCAATGGTGGAAGGTCCAGTCCATGGAGGGTGGTGCCATTCCCGGTTTGATAGATCTGGACTCTATTAGAAACCACACTACAAAAGCCAAGAGAAGCAGATAGGTAAGCAGATCTCCTCTATGACCTCGGCATCATCTCCTGAAACCAGGTTTCCAGCCCTGCTTGAGTGTACGTGTAAGCCAAATAAACCCTTTCCTTCACTATTTGCATGTTGGGCATGGTGTTTTAACAGAGCAAAAGAAACCCAAAATAAGATATTTAGCAACAACTCATTTAAAGCATAGTCATTAATATATTGTCTTAATCAATGACTCTTAGTGATTTTAAATCATCATTCTACATTAAATCCTGACATATATTTTACTAAGTTAAAACTTCAAATATTGACAGAGAGAAATATTTAGATATAGAAAAACACAATGAATAAACTCACTCATCTTCAAAATGCCCAATGCTATCAACTTGAATATTTATTATAAACTTTTTTTCTGTAAAGAAGTTTTATATATAATCAAATATAGTATATATTTACATATACATACAAATATTACAAATTATTAAAACAACTGTAGAACATGATATCTTTGTATCCAAATTATTTTATTGTGTATTTGGTCATAATATACCTTGAAATCATAATAATTCCTAGGCACAGAACAAATAGCATTATAGCTTTAATAATAAATATATCCTACAAGTTCATCTTTGGTGTAATATGTTCTCATACAATCTTAATGCTTAGGTATGTGGAAGTTTTGAGGTGTGAAGTATAGGTAGAGAACATGTCACTCTTTTTGAGTCACTGTTTGTATACCATATATGACCTCTTTCTTTGTACCTCTCCATGCTTCATGGAAAATAGGAAGTGAACAGATCCCTTTTATATACAGTCCCACAGCATTTTCTGCCTAAGCACACGAGGCAAATTAACTGTGGACTGCATTATTAATTCATCAGCTTTAATGAAGATTGCCTTTCTTAGGTAGCTTTATAAGGTGTTTTAAACTGAGACATAAAAGTAATAAAAAAATCAAATTATTGCTAGATGTAACATTAAAATGCTCCTTAACAAATTTTTGACTCAGCAATGGGAAAACAGCATCTCCAACTTCAGTAGTCATTTTCTACAGTTCTTCATCTGTGGGTAGTCATACAGGAACAAATAAGTAACACTGCTACGGATTCTACATGTTTTGCATCTGTATGTGTGTATAAATATACAGTAACATCAGTATTACTTTAGCACCAAACATTGCTACTACAAAATATTATTTTCTGTTGAAAACAGTAATCATATAAGGATCATTTTTACAGCATATTTCTGTAATCCAGGTACAGAATTATTTGTACACACATATATACTAAAACACCATTATAAAAGTTTGGGCTCATTTTTTCAGTCAGGACTATGCTTATTTTACAATAAAACACCATCAACAATAACTCGACATAAAAGTCTAAGACAGAAAAATTTTATTGTCTATTCGCTTTTTGACATTACTAAAAATTCATTGCAGTCTATGGTCCAAAATGAGATTAAACACTTTATATGTGTCCACAGTAGAACAAAAATACTATCGGCCCAATGGATGGTCGCACAAAATCAAGTTCTTTGTCACCACCATCATCATCATCAACACCACCACCACATCTCTTTCACTGCGAAGTCTCATATATATTTGAAATGGTATTTACAATTTTTCAGAAGCCACATTCAAAATATATTTTCTTCAATTACATTGTTAAAATTTTGGGGAACTCTTAGTGGCTTATCCTTTAAGATGCAGGGCTATCCTTCTGTGTTACTTCATTAAACCTTTCTCACCCACAGCTGTTATTGAATGCTTCTCCCCTTTGAAGAAAACATTACATTTTCCTGCTTATTTCACCAGAGTTTTAGTTTGCCTTTCACTCTTATTAAGAAAAAAAAATGTAATTCTTGTTCCAAAAGGAAGGCAATCGTTTATTCTGGCCCAAATGTGAGTGAACGTGCTCTAGAAATACAGTTTCAGGCTACAGGAATTACAAGTTCTACTATTAGATATGAATTTTTTATTGTCACAGAACAAAAGAAAGTCATATGTCAAGGCATTTGTCAAAATATTGTTTGGGATATAAAGTAGGTGGATTGCGGCATTGGAGGAAAATATCTGCTATGAATTTAAATGTTACCTGATAACGTTAGCTTTTGGATTAGTAGAAACTAATGGTTTCCAAAGTTCATACATTCCAAATCTTTCTGTAGCAGTGAAAGTAATGAAAACCACACTTCAAATACAAGGATCAATTATAAATTGCTATTAAGGGCATTGAAGATAGCCTACAATAATGTTGACTCTCAGCTGCTGTTCTAGCTACATTTATATTGCAGCAATAAATCACCATGACCTAAGGGATTTATAGAAGAAAGATTATTTGGCTTATGCTTCCAGCAGGTCACAGCCCATGATGACTTCCATTTTTAACTACAAGCAGAAAGCAGACACAGTAAGAAATCTAAATGGCAAAATAGTTTTAATTCCAAATCTCACCTCTAGTGACATATGTCATCCAACAATTGCACGCCCCCCCGCAAAGCTTCCACAAAATGTTCTAGTGAAAATCTAGCAGAAGACACCCTTATTCAAACTATGTCAACTGTTCATATATCTACTCTTCAAAGACACAGTTAGGATTATTCAATAAGTCTTGTAGAATCTAACATATTTTATAGAGCTTCAGTTCAGCTTTACATAGTTACCTAAATTCCCGCTTGATTATTTTTCTATACAACATAGTGTTAATACAAAGACATAAATATTTATTGATAGACTAGACAATTATTCAAATATACTTGATATTTAAAAGGCAGCAAAGAATAACTTCAGTTTCAGAAATATCACTCATCATGCTGAGAAGTAGAGAGGACATTCAAGAAACAGAGAGAGGAAAATTCCATTATCAGTGGGATTCATCTTTTTCCCCTTTTTATTTTTAGACTGGTGCTCCTACACTCAGGTTTGGTCTTCCCTCCTTAGTAGATTGTCCTTTCATATGGCAATGCAAATACCCTTATAGGATGTGTCACTATGTTCTAGGTGATGCCAAGTCAGATGAAAATGGACATTACCCATCATAGCCTCTCTTGATGAAGTTCCTGACAAGAATTCTCCCTCTTTCTGGTACCAGGCAGTGGGTTAATGATGGCTTTTGCAAACTGTCTTATATCACCACATATTGTCCTTAAGACTGTTTTATCCCATTCTTGTCTTTCAGACTGTAGGTTAAACACTGTTCACCTGATAAAAAAGAAGAGTGAATTTGCCAACATGTTTGTCCCTCAGTCATTCTGAGCAGAAATTTACAAAGCAGAAAAACTCACTGTTAAGGGTTATGATGTTTTTCCTCCCTTATTCTTATTCTGCATATTATCAGCGAAGAAACTGCAAATGCTTTAGATATTTATGGTTCAGCCTTCACAGTCACACATTTAACCCAACAAAGTGAAACTCTGTGTGTGTGCATGTGCGTGTGTGTAAAATATTGCCTTCGTAAAAATTATTTGAGTTAGACTAGATATCACCCACTAGTGAAAAGAATTCTACATTCCTCTGTGATTTCTTATGGGCAAATCATCAAATTTAGGGTCTTTTGCTATTCTGAATTTGTGGTGCAGAGAATAGGGCCCGCGTCTGCTATGGTAGGTGAATAGAGTGTTACCAGGCTATCTCTTCAGCCAAATGTCCACATTTTCTAATAAAAATAGATGAGATGAAGAAAGAATTAGTACTGTGTGACTGTCACTGCAGATCTGGCTTTTCATAAGAGTGGCCAGGAGCACTAAGTTGCATTTTGATTTTGTGTATCCTCCAAGTCAATCTGTAGAAGAGATTGGAATTTTTTAAAGAAAAGTAATTTGCTATAAGTTATTATCACATAGTACTAAGAATTGTAACATTACCTTATATATCTGAATTTGATTAGTTTTACCAGGCCTTCTCCTCAATTTTTATTAAAAAAATCATGAAATTTTATTTTAGTACTTAATATTTGTCTGAGTTATTTTCAGTATTACTCATTTTAAGAAATGTCTCAATTAGCATGATCAAATCTTATTTTCATTTGATAACACTTTATGAGATTACTATTGAATGCTTTATTTAAGATAGATTTTTTTCATACAATGTATTTTTTCATGCAACATATCTCTCTCCGCATTTCTCCCTGTTATTCCCAATCTTCCCTTCCATCCTAATTCATAATCTTCCTGTTTGTCCTGAAATAATAAACAGCTGTCAAGCAGAGCAGCGGTGGCTCCCACCTCTAATCCAAGGACTTGGGAGGCAGAGACAGGCAGATCTCTTTGAGTTCAAGGTCAAACTGTTCTATGAAATCTAGTTCCAGAACAGGTTGCAAAACTACAGAGAAACCTTGTCTCAAAAAACCAAAGGGGAAAAAAAAAAAAGAAAAGACACAATCCTCTAAAGAGTGGTGATAAAATAAGAAAACATTACTAAACAAACACAAGCAAATATTAATAAGACAAAGCAACAAAAAGAAGAGCCATAAAGAATAAAAAATATGTACAGGCTCAGAGACACAAAGATTCACACACAGAGGGAATCCATAAACCAGAAGTCATAATATATACACAAAGGACCTATAAGGGATAAAACAAAAAAGACACAAAAAAGCATCCTGACCTAACATTACAAGAAAAATCTTCCAAAGATGGCATGTATTTAGTGTTGGATTGGCCATGCAGTTCCTGGCATTAGGACTACCATTAAAAGTGTTTTTCCCCCAATGTGACTGCCTTATTAGCAAGTAGCTATCAACTGGGTATATAGTTAAGGAAGAGGATGTGAGTCTGTTTCAGCTTTCAGCTCTCCGACTACCTGGTAAAGACATGTACAGGTTCTATGTATATTGCCAATTTCTGAGAGTTCATGTATACTAGTCCTGTTGTGTCTGGAAGACTTTGATTTCCTGCTGTATTCCACTCAACATGATGGTTACACATCCTGCTTCCTCTTGAACAGGGTTATCTGAGACCCGAGAAGAGGAATTTGATAGAGATGTCTCTTTTAGGGTGTGGTTAAGGTCTCTCATTCTCTTTACGTTTTACAGCTATATGTCTTCGTATTTGTTCCCATCCGCTACAAGAAGTGTCACTGATAATGGCTAGGTAAGGTACTGTACTTGGAGTACAGGAGAAAGACATTTATATTTTGTCCATTGAAACTCAGGACAAATGACTAACTGTGGTGTCTCTTTGCATACCAAAGAACATGCTGACCTTTAGGCTTCCTTGACTTGGCTCTTCTCAGTTCTTCACTCAACCTCATACTAAATACTTTTCTAATTCATGGACTTCCCTTCCCACAGCTTCCCATTCCTTTATAATCCTTTCATTTTGGCTATGTGACCATTTGGTGCTCTTTTGTATTTCTTTCTTAGAGTTCTCTCTCTCCTTTCCTCTCCTCTCCTCTCCTCTTCTCCCCTCTCCTCTCCTCTCCTCTCTTCTTCTTTCCTTTCCTCTCCTCTACTCTCCCTGGTTTTCTCCTCTCTCTTCTCTCACTGTCTCCCTGTTTCTCTCTTCTCATGAGCTGGTACATCGTGCAGACATGTTTAGTCTCGTATTTTCTCTCTCTGATATGGGCTATTCCAGATGCCTCTGGTTGTACTCTCAATGATATCGACAATAAACTTTCATCACAACCATACCTTGGTACAGTAATGTTCTCACTTTATACTAAGAATAGTCTTAAATGCTATCTACCTTTAACAAACAGTAGAATTTGGTTTTTCCTTAGGTGTAGTAGTAGGAGCGGTGGGGCTGCGTCCCCAGCACCCCGGTCGCCTGGCTAGCTTATGCCTTGAAATAACAACACACAAATTGTATTCATTTAAACACTGCTTGGCCCTTTAGCTCTAGCCCTTACTGGCTAATTCTGATATCCCAATCAACCCATCTCTAATAATCTGTGAGCAACGGTCTTACCGGGAAGATTCTAGCCTACGTCCATCCTGGGTCGGAGCTTCATTGCGTGTGTCTGCCCGGGAGAGGAGAGGATGGCGTCTCTGCTCCAGAGAGCAGAGCTTCGAGTCTGAGCTCACTTCCTCTTCCTCCCAGCATTCTGTTCTGTTTTCTCCACCCACCTGTGTTCTAACCTATGAGGGCCAGTTAAGCAGTTTCTTTATTTTTTTAACCAATGACCTTCCTCCATCACTTAGGCACCTTGCCTCTCTAGTCTTAGATTGTTGGGTTCATTTTACCCCTCTCCCTAAGTAGCATGCAGAGTACCTGGTAATATGAAGTAGAAGTGAAGTATCTTGATTAGCACCAGCTCATCTTTGCATGTTCAATGAATTATGTTGTTATTGTTGCCAGCAGCAGGGGGCTACTATAAATTTAAGGTTAGCAAACAATGGCCCTGAAAATAGCCTGAGTTGTTTAAGGTTCCGATGGGACTCATTTGACCCAGAACTCAGATGCGATCAATTTCTATCAATGGAAGCTTGACATGGTGACAAGAGATGTCTCATTAGGGTTCTGTCTCCCCACTTATTTGTTGATTTCACTTTTACCTTCTTCCCGTCCTTCAATTCCAGCTTCTCAAACTTATAGCAAGCTTCATAGCATAGAAACTGTCGTACCCTTTCCTCCCTCTCTGCCTTGACTCCCAGGAAACTAAACAGATCCTCTCCTACAGCCTTCTGTCCTCAAAGCATGTTTTCATGTTAGAAGCCAACACTCATAGCACTCTCTCCTTAGAGACCTTCAAGAAGCACCAGATCAAAGTACTACTACCCTGCCACACAACTACCTTAATAAAGGCAGATAATCTCACTCTTCAACATGTCCTATAATTCAAAATCTCCAGTATCCTCCTCAACCCTGTAGCTTAGCATCTGCAGGATACTGGTTCGTTCTTTTCCTTCTGGACTCCATATATCCTTATGACACGTAGTTGTACATGTAGCATTCACCCTTCCTCTGTACTTTCTCAGACACCCCCCCCCACACACTTCTTGTCCATACCTATTCCTTAAGTGAGCTCCCAATACTTGGAAACAAGTTGTACCTGGGACAATCAGGAGATAACTTCTTTAAATATTGTTTTTATTTAAGAAAAAGAATACTAAGAATAAAAACCTTATGAATATGCCACAAGTAAGCTTTATGTTCTTCCATTATCATTACTAGTTTATAATTTTTAATAAAATCATTATTCCCACAAAATTTTACCCATTTTTACTTTCTTTTCAATAATTACAAAAGTTTTCTTCATCAATGAAATTATGAATTATTGGTTGTGTTATTTGTTTATTAAAGATCTAAAACTGTGATTTAGTGTCTTACAGGGTTCACTGTATTTACTCTAATCATGCTTTGGCAGAAAGACTCCATCGGTCACATTTATTTACCGAGGTTGAGGAACTAGGTAGTGGATAGAGGAAAGATGTTAAAAACAACTCACACTAGTGTGAATATCCTGTTCACTGTCAGTTCAGACACCAGCTGTAATGTGACAGTCCAATTTCTTTTAATGCCTGCCTGGATTTTTGTTTGTTGTGGAGGCTGTTTCAAGGGTATGAAATGTAAATTGCCCTACTCTTAAGTTCTGGGCATGAGAACTAACAATATTATGACATCTGGGTTTATTGTTTAAAGGAAGAAAACAAAACAAGACATTCAGACTCAGAGAAGCAAGACATAATTTATAGTTCTCATTTTAAATGACAATAACATAATGGTTTCCAAGTGTCATATATTTAATAAGTTGATGTACCAAATTAATTTCTACATCAGTCTGGCTTTTAAAAAAAATAGAAAAGTAAAAAGAAACTCTTGGGCTTCCAGATTGTCAAATATCTTTTTTATTGAAATATAAATAATTTTTCTCTCAATATATTATGATTATGGCTTTTTCTCTCTCATTTCCCCAGATCCTCCTCTTCTCCCATATCCAAATCCCTTTCTTTCTCTCATTAGAACATATACAGGCATCGTAGAAGGCTCAATATAATAAGTTATGCTAAGACAGACCAGACTAAGAAAAAACAAACAGAATAAAAAGATCCAATAAAAGGCTCAAGAAATACATATAGAAGCAAAGACACACACATTTGGACATATGGAAATATAATAAAAACACAAAATTCAAAATGATAATTTATACAAAAAGATCAATAATGAAATAAAAACATAATGGGAAAACTAAATACTATAAACAAAGTAAATTATGCATTAAAATATAATTTTAGTGATTAGATATAATTTTATATCATTGAAAATAAAAATTGGAATTATATAAGATAAATACTAAAATATTCAGATCCAATATTAAGAGTGATGAGTCTTGTCAATATCTTAGCAATTAAAGGCAGAGAAAGGATTATTGTAAGTTCAAGGCTGGCCTAGATTACACAGTAAATTCTAGACACATAGCGCTACACAGAGAGAACCTATATATAAATCAAATAGTAAAAACTCAATGAATATAGTAAAATCTTCCAATAAAAAATAGATAGGAAACTGTTTAAATACATTTAAAAGGATGAAGACAAACACATGCAGATATAAAAACATGTATTATTCATTTCAGTTGATTAATTTTTAATTTTCTTAATTTGTATGATAGATAAAATATTATAATGACTTTACTGTTTTGTGAATTTGACATAGATGATGTGGGAGTCTTCTGTTTTGTGTTGATTTCATTGGTTAAATAAAGAAACTGCCTTGGCCCTTTAATAGGACAGAAAATTAGGTAGGCAGAGTAGACAGAACAGAATGCTGGGAGAAAGAAGCTGAGTCAGGCAGTCACCATGATTCTCCCACTCCAGACAATAAGAAGCTGGAACTAAGGGGCCAGACAGTGTTTACAAGAATACAGTTTCCATTGTAACTATTTCGGGTGAAGCTAGCCTTGTGGAGCTGGGTGGGAACGCAGCCTACCGCTCCCCACTACACATAGATATGCACATTATCATATGTTAATGAATTATTTTACAAATATAAGTATAGTAACACATTGTATTATTGTGTAAATATGGTTTGAAATTATTTGCAAATATTTTTGTCTAAATGTTTTGTTAATGTAATTCCATTTTAATTATGTTAATGGCATTAAATTCATTTAATGCATAAAAAATAAATATATTTATTTTAATAAATTTGCCTGACACCTATTTTGTAAGATATATTAATGTCTTTTCAAAAGCTCTACCAGCTATAATAGGAGGTATCAGTTCCACATACTTAGATTTCCTGGAAGCTAAAACTATTACCTTTAATATAACCTTTTACTAAGTGCATTATAGCTAAGACATGTGTCTGAAAAAGTAACAGGTCAACTTAAAAATACTTAATGAGAAAAAGAGCTATGACATGACTAATAACCTATAAATATGAGTAGCTGGTCTCACATTAATTAAAGTAATCGTTATTTAAAGTATTTTTCCACTGAATGTAAAAGAAAACATCCTTAAGTAAAATAGAAAACTCTATTCCCATAAATAATGTGTTCTATATAAAATGTGCTGTGATTATATTCACCACGTTAGCCTCTGAGATCGTTCCTTCTCTTTCCCTTTCAACTCCCTCTTTTTCCCTAGACTCCTATTACCTATACCATTGAATCACTATACCAGATCTATGAATCATTAATGTTTTATTCAGCAAGGTTTGAACCCTTAATGGCACTTCCTCCATCCATGATCTGAAATTAGAAGACACAGTCATTTGAAAGCATCAATAGATGCTGTGCTGATTATTGCTGGCAATCTCACCTGTGACTAATAGGATGTTGCTTCCTCTACAATTTCAGTGCTAAAATTCTTTCTGCATTGCATTTTCTTTATACCTACATTAGTGGATTTGTAGAGGGTGAAAAAAAAAGTTGATATCTATCTTTAAACTGATTTTAATTATTATTTCCTTAAAGTATAGCTTAAAACACTTATCTTAGACATTAACCAGCGATATATCCCTTAAATTACATTGTTATGATTGTTTTATTAGCATAGTAGCTGTGTTGTTTCAACCACAATAGCACTATGGGTAACTATTAATTCATGTCAATATTAGGTTTGTATGAATATTTGACAGGAGAGATCTGTAGTATAGTATTAGATCACAAGAAGTGTAGCTTAATTTATTCTGAATATGATGTAAAAAGCAACTGAATTTAACATATCAACTATAAATCCAATTGATAAACTAATGATGAAATCTTTTATTTCTATATGAGTAATAAAGATTTGGACTGATGTGTTAAAATAAGACACATTCTTGTCTTACCATATTCATATCATAGTATATCATGAAAAACGCATATACACTTCAGAAGAGATCATGGATCTATGAAATTAATAAACATTGAAGGTAGAGTTATATGTTCACAGTTTGGGAGGTTTGCAGTTATACCTTATTGAATACAAAGTCTAGTCTGCCAAAAACATGAAATTGTAATGTAGTGTGTTAAAGGAATGAAGCCAGAAGGGGCAGCATGGCTAAAGACTGCATAGAGGCTATCAGGAGAAGGTAACCTACTGAATCAACTCAGAAGGCCTTATCTAGGCTCACAGACACTGAAATGGCAACCATGTGGCCGGAACTGGTATGCACCGGGCCTTCTGTTCAGATGTTATGGTTGGTAGCCTGGTGTTTTTGTGGGACTCCTATTAGTGAAAGTGGGCCTGTCTTTGACCATTTGGAAGCTCTTGGTACTCTTTTTCTCCTCCTGGATTCCCTTGTCCACCATCTATGTGGGAGATTTTGCCTTGTCTTAAAGAGCCCTGTTTTGTCATGTTTCGTTGTTGTCTCTCGGAAGCCTGTTATTTTCTAAGGGAAGTGAAGGTGAGTGGATCTGGTGGAGAGCAGAGGTGGCAGAGGGAATTTGGAGGAGTGGAAGAAAGAAAACAATGATCAGGATGTATTATATGAGAGAAGAATCTATTTTCAATTAACAGTTTTGGATGAGACTGGTCAATTGATGCTTTAAATTTTTTTGTTGTTGTTGTTTTAGAGCTACTTTATTTTCAAAGCAAAGTTGAAAATCAATTGCAGATGCTTATCACTATCCCCACAGCAGATGTTCTCACAATGCCTTTTGTAACTGACAGGGATGAAGCCCATTGTTTCCATGGAGTGTGACTCTGTCTGCTGTACCTCTGCATTTAGACATATTTATAATGATATGACTTCATAATTATGACATTGCCCAGAAAACTTTTTCTGTTTAAAACCCCACAAGTTCTGTTTATTCATTCTCCGTTATGATTCAAATTTTTATAACCACTGGTCCTCTCTCTTTTTTTTACACATTTTCTATACTTTTCCTCTGCAGAATGTTGACTATTTGGAATTATAGCAAATACAAATTTTGAACAATGCAAACTTCTGCTTATTAAGATGTGCTAAGTTTGTTTCATGTCTTTATTATTTCTTTTGAATAAGTAACGTTCCATTGCTGGGTGTATCCCAGTTTAGTCATTTATCGATTAAAGCACTTTTTGATTCTTTTCATTGTTGGCAATTATGAATGAAATTGCCATATTTATCTATGGTTAAGTTTTAGTGTTCTCAGATTTTTGAATTTGAGGTTCTAAACCATTTAAAATTAAAGTTTAATTAAGCAAACTTACCTTGTGAGCATTCCTTAAGGATATTATTACCCAGGATATTAACCCATGGACAGCAGTGTTATTATCATTGATTCTTGTATTTTTTCACTTACACAGCATTGAGTATGTAAAATGTAAAGAAACCTCTTCCTACTGAAATGGAAAGCATAAATCTAAGCATTGAATACTTTAGTAATTTACAAATAAAAATACATGATAATAAATTAAACAATTAAAGCATTATATAATACAGTAGAAAAATATGAACAATAGGTAAAGAAATCTTAAGTGTTCATCTTGAAATATATGAAAGTTGTTGATAAAGATGAAACAGGTTCCTTAGATTTCGTGTTATTGTAGAATATTTACAGTTTAAATCTCTAATCTCCTTATTGTTTCTGACATTTGAGCTACTTTATTAAATATTTGTTTCCTGAATTCAATGACATTTTCTCTAAAAGTTAAATAATATTTTAAAAATGTTGTCTTTATTGAAAATGTAGCATATGTCAAAGCACTTTAAATAACATAAGTGTCGTTCTGTTTACTCCATTTATTGACTCATATTCATCTTCTTTTCCCACTCGGTTACTTTGGGATACAATGATGAATGTGTGTTAAGTTGGAGACAGCAGAGAAATAGAAATGGAATATTTGCATATTAGGGGAAGGTTTAGTGTTGGCAACATATGACCTAATTATTAAAGTAAAAGACATTTACTGTATAATAAATGTTCATGCAATATTTCAGAAAAGGAATGCATATACCCACATGGAATTTTAAACTTAATTCCGGTTGTTTTACTAGTGTAAATGTATAGATTAATCTCCCCATCAATATATTGTGATGCTATATTGTGAAGCACAAAAATATCATTTCAGCAAATCTGTGTACACTGGTATCATGCTATTGCTTGCTAATCTGTTTGTTAAGGTTTAAGTAAGTTTAAGCCATCTCAAAAAACGTTCTGAATGTTATACCTACTTAAGTAATGCATCAATTTTACTAATAAATGTGGCCTCCTGTAATGGCAGAAAAGGAAACTTTTTATATTTGTCCTCTGTTACTGAAAGAGCTTAGTTTAAGGACAAGGGGGTCTCCATTATTCACAACAAAATTGTATGTAATTGAATCTAGATTGCATAGAGGCTGGTGGATCTTTGTGAGTTCGAGGCCAGCCAGGTCTACAAGAGCTAGTTCCCGGACAGGCTCCAAAGCTAGAGAGAACCCTGTCTCAACCCCCATCTCCCCAAATATTTAAAACATAAAACTAACAAACACACAGGGGGGCGGGAAAAAAAAAGAAGAAAAAAACAAGAAAAACAAAGTTCAGTGTGAGGGGTGAGGTTTTACAGGACATCCTAATAGAAAAGAGAAAGGAAATATCGAGAAATAAGGCCTGGCTTTTGCTCTTTCATTTTACAGAGCACTTGTATGATTTTACCAGTAGCAGGGATTCGTAGTGAATATCCTATACAGCAGCAATTACCTGTTAATAAAAAGTAGAGAGCTTCTTTTGAAATTTGGAGGGACTATTCTTTGGATATAATTTCAGTATCTCAGCATTATTCAAATTTCTACTGGTATTACCTACCTATTATGTAAAATTATTTTAATTTGTAGATATTTCAAAATAACTGCTATATTATCCAATAAAAAATACTCCTTAAAAGCAAACCATATTCATAACATATCTTAAATTTCTAAAATAATAAAATATATTTTGAGATATGCTTTATGTAAATTTTGTCACTACTTTTAGCAAATCCCATTTTCACCTAACTGTACCTGTTTAAGTATATATGAACAATTAATATGTATTCTTAATATTTAGTTACTAACAAAATTATTTAAATTTTCATTCAGGTAAAAAAATAAAATAAAAATAGTTACTTTATTTGTTTGGCAATTGTACTAATTAATATGTGTCCTTAGAATAATTTCTTGCACTCTGTTTACATTCATTCAAATTTAAATTCATATATTATCCATCATTTGATGACTTAGAAAGTAATGAGGGATTATTATACTGGGGAAATCACAACATTAACATCTTTTATGAGCCAATATTGACATAATTGCGTAAAGGAATCTTCCAAATATGCTATACTTTTTGTAATTTAGGTGGCTGTGACTTTTGGATCCATTCAAAATATTCGGTAATTATGATTCATGGCAAAAGCCTCTTTGCCAAGACTCTAATGTTGCATTTTGATTTCAACATATGCAAGTAAGTATTCTGTGCTGTAATTAGCAGATAATTTAAAGAATATATATTTTTCCAGGTAAATTATATATATATATATATATATATATATATATATATATATATATATATATGTGTGTGTGTGTGTGTGTGTGTGTGTGTGTGTGTGTGTGTGTGTGCTGAACATTTTCACCTTTATTTTCATGTGAAAAATCTGTTTGATATCTCAGACATATGAATTTTACTATACAGTTTAACACTATTAGCATATAAAATATAATTCTCAATATATCATTGGTAATTCATAGATTAAGTATACGTAGTTGTTTTTCTCTTATCATTGTTGTTGTTGATTTTACATGTACTTGCCATTAATGTTCCACATGAATAAAATATTTTGATAAGTAAATACTTTAAAATATGGTAAAGATTTAAAAGATGTGAATATATTTTTTGAAAACCATGACTGCATTCTCAAATGTCTCTATTAATTAATAATTTTTATAAATTAGAAACAATATTAAGATATATTGTAATATATAGTCCATGTTGGCTATAATTACTATTTATCCAGCTAATCTCATAATCCTTCATCACTGCATTCTACATATTGCATACTCTTTCTTTTATACACTTTGGGTTGTGTCATTTTATTTTAAAAGAGAATAAGGTAAAGATAGAGTTATCAATTTAAAAATAGGTTTCAATATTTAAATAAAAATGTCTAATATAACATGTCTAATGAGTCATGAATTCTGAGGTTTAAGCAGTTGTAATTATGAAATAGACTTTTACAATATGATATTTTTAATGAATTGTAGAATCTGAGTTTGGATCAATTATTAGAAGAAATGAAATTTTAAATAAATTGATGGGGAAGCCTTGTTAGCCAAGTGTCTTTAAGAGGTGGGACCAAGTTAGGGTGTGGTTTTCTGGGACCCAGAGAAAAACAGTGAGTGACCCAGGAGTGCTTTCTCTTTGTGTGCTTTCCTCATGGCATAGATGAGCTTGGACTTCTTGTTCCTGTTTTGTGAGTTTTTACCTTATAATAAATAAAAAAAAGTATAATTGTTTTATCTGTTACCAAGCCTGGTTATTTCCCTAATTGATTTAACTTATATCATAAATTAAATATATAATATATATATGATATACAAATTTTACCAACATAAACTGAATGTCACATACAAATTACTTATGTGACAAGATTATTATGAAAATCTTAAAATTTGCTAATAACAAAACAGGTAAGATAAAGTAGATTGTATTATGGTCATGGAGGCTTTTACCAACATTTTAGAGGAAAGACTGAAAAAGGAAGGAGACATGACAGGAGTTTCTATAGGTACTGATGTACATGTTAATTCATGGAGTGGCCAGTGGGGTCTAAGCCTTTAATGGAGACCCTGAGAAGTGCTCGCTGAGAAGTATATAGAGTAAAACTGCTAAACAAAGTCAGTGCATGAGAGTGATTTTGTTAGCTGTAGGAATCAAGGTCTAGGGGGAGACTCTCTAAACACTTGAAAAATCAAATTCTTCACTAATGCCGGTTGAAGATTCAATATTTCTTATTTTCTAGCTGGATTCTCATCTGGCCTTGGTCGATCCTTCCCATTTGTTG
Organism: Microtus pennsylvanicus; assembly: GCF_037038515.1. Classification (NCBI taxonomy): domain Eukaryota; kingdom Metazoa; phylum Chordata; class Mammalia; order Rodentia; family Cricetidae; genus Microtus; species Microtus pennsylvanicus. Next base: position 60,184,891 of record NC_134593.1, read on the forward strand.
CTCTTATCTTTTCCATTCATATATATATATGAATTCTGTGGGCTGAACTCAGGGCATTGGTTTTGAGCACCTATTTTTGCCTAAAGAGAAATTTAGCAAATTGTAGTCTCCATCTTTTGAGTTACCATTAACTTATCTTGTTATATTTTAGCATTTTAATATTATAAATCCTTGTTTAATTTTGAATTTTTTGTTGTTATTCATGATTTTTAGGGTTATATCCAAATTTTTCCCTATAGTAATATCCTGAACTATTTTTTATGCTTTCTTAAACTGTTTGAAAATTTGGGTTTTAAATTGAGTTAATTAATACATTTATAATTAATAGTTTAATCAATGAGAAACAATTTCCTTTTTTAATTCTTTACATTCTTATCTAGGCATTCTCTACACTATTTATTGAAGAGAGTGTCCTTTTCTCCTTGTGTGTTCATGGCTCCTTTATCAAAATCAGTTGGCTGTAATTTGGATAATTATTTGAGGATACTTTATTCTGTTCCATTAGACTGTGTTCTACACTGAAGTACCTCTTCATTATTTAACTCTAACTCATTTCACTTTACACTTTTATTTTCCTGATACATATGCGTACATACATAAAAAACAACAAACAAAACACCTTGATCTCTAAAGAATGCAATATTCAAAACTTATTATCTTGTTTTTTTGGTATGATGTTGATACTAAAAGTATGCATTGTAATATCTTATCTTATAATTAAAAATCCTGGCCTCACCCTTTCTGAGCATAAATTTAATTCTAACAGAATAAAATGGCCAATTGTTTAAGACCATGACTGAAACTGGCTTAGGGTTTTAAAGTTAATTCCTTATTAATATAATAGAATATTTTGTTTTTGTATGCATGACTTCAAATGAATCACCTGAGGAGGAATGAAAAAGACATGGCATTGAGGTGGTAATAATAAGATCCACATATATGCAAGGATAAACATTTTAGCTGTACCCTTGAAAGAATAATCTTATTTCATTTGAACATCTGGAATAAAAGCTATATGTAATGAGCTCAAACAAATGAGCTTTATCTTTCATAGCCATAACTGAAGGCTTTTTAGCAAAGAGTCATGATATATAGTTCATCTATAAGTTGTATGAAGACCTATGTATTTGGTTTTCCACTGACTATCTTCTCCTTTAAGAAATAGCTCTCAAATGACAATCTCCTGTATTGCATAATTTATTTCATGATGTTGTTCTTGTGTGCACTCTTAGTAATTCTATTTGGACCATAAATTGTTTTGTGAATGTGTAACATGAATTAAAATCATTTTCCCAGTATTTTTAAAATATGAGATTGCAACTTGACTGTCTTGAATTATCTAGAGACTTCAAGCTTACCAGCCTGCTAGTATCCTTTTCAAATATGAGGGAGGCACCATCATATGTGACCTTACTGATTTTTTTTTCTTTTCAGAACAAGGTTTCTCTGTAGCTTTGGTGCCTTTCCTAGAACCAGCTCTTGTAGAACAGGCTGGCCCCTAACATATAGAGGTCCACCTGCCTCTGCCTTCTGAGTGCTAGGATTAAAGGCATGCGCCACCACTACCTTGCAGCCTGAGTGATTTTTATCCCATCTTGATTGCATGGGAAATGATTATAGATAATAAACTTCAGCATCACCATCTATGCACAATAAATCTGTGCTTTTCTACAAGCTAGACTTTTACTTGTTCCGTGGGATTTGAAAGTTAGGAAGATAGTCCAGTTTTATCCCATGCTTTTTCAGTCACAGTCCAGCTGGCCTTGGTGAGCTCCCAATAGATCAGCTCCACTGTCTCAGTGGGTGGGTGCACCCCTCGTGGTCCCGACTTCTTTGCTCATGTTCTCCCTCCTTCTGCTCCTCATTGGGACCTTGGGAGCTCAGTTCAGTGCTCCAGTGTGGGTCTCTGGCTCTATCTCCACCCATCACCAGATGAAGGTTCTATGATGATATGCAAGATATTCGTCAGTATTGCTCTAGGATAGGGTCATTTCAGGTTCCCTATGGAACAATGAGGGCTGATGAGACGCAAAGGACAATGGCACGGGGTTTTGATCCTACGTAATATGCTGGCTTTGTGGGAGCCTAGCCAGTTTGGATGTTCACCTTCCTAGATATGGACGGAGCGGGGAGGACCTAGGACTTACCACAGGGCAGAAAACCCTGACTGCTCTTTGGACTGGAGAGGGAGGGGCAAAGGAGTGGGGGGAGGGGGAAAAGGGTGGGAGGAGGGGGAGAAGAGTGGGAGGAGGGGGAGGGAAATGGGAGGCTGGGAGGAGGTGGAAACTTTTTTTTTCTTTTTTTCTCCTTTTCTCAATTAAAAAAAAGAAAGTTAGGAAGATTATTTTTGAAACATCACAAATAGACCATGTAGCTAAGATAACTCAACATATCTCAAGTATGAAACTACTTAGAGATTTTTAGTACAATCCCCTTAGGAGTAGGAGACTTATTACTTATTGTAAGAAGGCCGCTAGTTACTTCCTGGCTGTTCAGCTCCAAAATAATCACTCAGAATCTATATTATTTGCAATACTGTTTGGACAATAGTTTAAGCATATTTTTGCTAACTCTTTATATCTTAATTTATCCCATTTATAGTAATCTGTGTATCTCCATGTGGCTGTGGTTTACTGAGTAAAGTTTCATATAGCTCCAGCAAGGATACATGGCTTCTCCTTTTCTCAACATTTTTTCTTCCAGCATTTAGTGTAGTTTTCCTCACCTAGCTAACTTCTGCTTTGTTATAGGTTCAAAGCAATTTCTTTATTAATCAATGGTAATCACATTAAACAGGGGAAAATCCCACATTACCTCCCCTTTTCTGTTTAAATAAAAAGGTTTTAACTTTAACATAAAAAATTACATACAACAAAACAGGTATCAAGCAAGAATTACATTAATAACATTTATATCTACTTTATATTTATATTTTATTATATCTAAGGCAGCAACTGGGGCCTGGGCAGCACAAGGTCCTGGGTGGCAGAACTGGTTACCCAGACAAGCATGGCTCTGGTCATAGCACGGCCCTTGAACCCCATAAGGCTACAGGTTGCAACTCAGGTTATCCAGATCCCAGATTTCCATGTGGCCTTTGATGGCACTTTAGGCCATGTATGTTACCACAGACCCTGAGTGTTGTAAAACCAACATGTACATGACCCTTGACAGTATCCTTACAGGATATCACCATTGCCCCGGGTGGTAAGCAGACCTTACTCAAAAGCCTACAATACCAACAGTTTTCTCTAACTAGGGTGACTATGGTATATTCCAGAGAAGTTCCAGTGAAGGTTCAGGGATGATGGCGTACCAGAAACCAGAGGCCTTAATCAGACTCATTGCAATGAATATTTGCTAGTAAAGCTCATTGGACAAAGAAAAGCATACTATGTGATATACCGCTCCCAGTGCCACCAGTACAAGTGAAGAAGTTTTGGAGCGGTGGGAAAGAAGAAGAAACAGAGATGTTTATTTTTTTTTTGTTTGATTTGGTTTATTATTACTTTTGTTTGCTTGCTTGCTTTGTTTTGGCTTTGTTGGATGTTTTATTTTTATTGATTTAATTGAGCTATGCAGTTTTCTCTGCTCCCCTCCCTGTTTCTCTTTCCCCTTCAATCCTTTCCCATGCTCCCCACGCTCCCCATTTACTCAGGAATTACTGAATTTTTTATGTTCTTTTGGGGGACACTGCAGAAGTGAGTGAATGATATGGGGGGACCAGGAGGTCACTTGAATTATGATGCATGATGTAAAATTCCCAAAGAATCAATAAGAAAGTTATGTGAAAAATTCTTATTAAATTCATATTAAGTATAAATGCAACTCTTTCTAAATTTAATGCTCATTGCATAAAACAATCATGAAACTATCATTATAATATGTTACCATCAGAATATTCTAAAGTATTTTAAAATAAATTTTCAAGTTTCTTTTCTAATTCTGTTTTTTCAATGGCTTGGTCATAATAAAAGAAATTTTGAATAATAAATAATTCAGTAAAAGAATATTTACAAAGAACAGATGGGGAGTATGTTGGATCATTTTGCTAACACAATGTACTATTTTAATGCAGAATTAGTAGCCACAACCCAGCTTATTAAACCTGATGATCAGTGATATGAAATCAAAGATGACCTTTTATGGTGATAGGAAAGTGCCACTCTTTGAAAATCTCAGAAAAACACATTTTTTAATAATACAATTTACAATTCTTCAGGCTCTTAGGTCTAATTATGATTTTAAAACATTATAAAGCATATTTTCTTGCTTCAAAATTTTAGCACAAACTCACTAAAAGAACAGTAGTTTCTGAAAAGTGTCAAAAAATTGATTTTATTCCTACTTGTTGACTATACAATTTGATGTGTGGCTGATCCAATATGATTCACTGTACTTGATAGCTGCGTTTTAAAAAGGTGTTCTGGGGTTTCAAATAAAAAAAAAATCCACGTCCTTATCCAGAAGTGAAAGTCATCATCCTTACCTTCAAAATATGCTACTTCTATGATACGGCTGGTTAACGAAATGTAACCACTGATGCTGCCTAACTTTTCCTTAGAAAAGCAACCACAAATGTAAAAATCCTGAAATTGCATGTAGAGTCCGTTGGGGACAAAAAAAGTCTCTGCTCAGCAGTGTGTAGATAAAAGTTTCTGTCCTGCATGATCTTGCAGCCATTCAGTCCCAACAAAACACACAGAGGCTTATATTCATTATAAACTGGTTGGCCATTTAGCTCAGGCTTATTTTTAATTAGCTCTTAAAACTTAAATTAACCTATAATTCTAGTCTATGTTTAGTCACATGGCTTGGTACATTTTTTCAGTACAACATTTTTATCTTGCTTTCTTTGCATCTGGTTGGTTACTGCAGACTGAACCTTTGTGCTTCCCAGAATTTTCTTAGTCTGTTTACCCCACCTATACTTCCTGTGTGGCTACTGACCAATTGGTGTTTTATTAAACGAATAGAAGTGACAAATATTTACAAATATAAGAGAAATACCTCATAACGCTTCCTTTCCACCACCATTTTTTTTTCAAAAAAAAAAAAAAAAAGATCATATCTAGCAGTGCAAGACCAGGTCAAAAAATTGACTAACTCAAAATATTTCTCATCCATGTGCAGACGTCAAATTGATATCCCAATACGTTTGAATTACTAGATGACTGAAACATCATTAGATACTAAAGAAGAGGAGAATGGTCCTCATAGCACTAACCATATCCTGCAGAATCACTAGCAGATAGCAAAAACTACTTGTTTTCTTCTGCAAAAGTTTAAGGTGTGCACATATAAAGCAGAAGATATATGAAGCATAGTAGGTAAATTTTTTAAGTTCCTACAAGCACTGTTATGTAACTGGAGGCACATCTCTTTACTTGGATAAGAGGGTGGGATAAGTGTAACAAATAGTATAGCCAGCAGATCACTTCTTCAGATGAGACAAAAAAGCAAGAAAAAAAATCTCTGGAAGAGTTAAGAAAAAGTACACACTGAAAATCCAGGGTCTTCAACTACGAGTGCTTTTTTTTGCATATGAATTCTGTAAAAGGGTCATTGAAGAGCACTGATGGAGAGTTTCTCTTCATGTGAGTCTAGAGTTTTTGCACTATAGAGATCGCTAGAGTCTAGAGTCAGATAGCAAATGTATAACTATGACGCAGAGAGCAGGAGAGGCTGCCCAGTAAGCCAGTAATGGATGGAAATGTGTACTTGCCAGGAACAAATTTAGACAAAGCCCACCTTAAGCTCAAAGCACTAATGCTGATATGAGACCAGAGCATACTACTGAAAGGACTCTGAATAACAGATGTAAACAGGGAATATACACCTCAAAATTGTTTTCACGATCACATGCAGGCATTTTCCTACCCAGTCTATGAAAACAGCTCTCCTAAGTATCTTTTTCTGTTCATTAGTTTTCCCAAAGGCCAAACAATGTTAAATGAGACTCAACTTATTTGGCAGACATGAGGTTACATTTGGCTAAGTCTCAAATACCTTGTACACTTCAGAAGGTGTATGAAATAAATCTAGAATAAAATAACTTTTGCAAAGAATTTCATTTTATTAACCATAAACAAACCCCGGATAACTCTGGTGCTCTTGTGCTTTTTTTTTTTCCAGTGGAAGGCAGAAATCATTAAAACGGAAAAATTGTACTGGCAAAATTCACATTTTTTCACCTAAATATTGATATGTGTTTTGTCATCCAGAGAGCAACATTTGCCAACAATAGCAATCCTGTTCAATAGGGATCATCCTTGTTGCTAATCATTAAAGACACCTGAACCAATAGAGGTGCAGGCCTTACTCTAGATAGGGGTGCAAGTCCTACTGACAGTTCAGTTTACTGAGAACACTTTCAGATGTTTAAAGAAATAGCAATGCTGCATTTTTTTCCATAACAGCATCACACTGTGAACAAAGAATTTTATGAGCATGGAAATAAATCCATGCATTTAAAATCTCTTTTAAATTTTGCAAAGTGTATCATACCTTTTACTAAAAAGCAGACAGCACAAGAATGCATGGCATAATAAGAATAAAAGTTACTAGCCAAAACTCACTTTTACGCTATTACATTTTTTTAGGTTTGATTATGGGCTCGAATTCGTGTTTGAAAATCCAAGTCAAAGTATCTGTTTTGTTTCTAATACTAATAGTACGTGATACTGTACTAAGAAGATCATTGTTTGGAAGGCATTTTTGTACCATTTTTGTGGGCAAAAGAAAGCGGCTTAGAGCTGAATACTAGAAATCAGGAAACAGAACAAGTTTTTATAACGAGTGAAACGCAGTGGATGGAGTCCAGGACAACCTGATATTTCCAGATCAAATAGGGAGGCTATGGAGCTGCAAATGTTCAGTTACAAAGAAAGGTTGAGCTGTGAGCAAAACATTCTTTCAAACTACAGACTGGACAATACAAAGCAAAGCAGTTTCCTGGGATACCTAAAGTTAACATTGGAGATACAGTCCCTCTTGCCTCATTGCCCAGTTGAGTAACCTCAAAATTAAGTTTCTCAGGTCAGAGAATCAAAGTGTTCCATGCGTTCACATTCTGAGAGAATGCATTTACAAAAATTTACCCCAACCCCCCAAAGGATTTTAGTAACAATATACATGAGCATACATTTAAACAACTTACGGCACATTTAATTTCAAAAACTACTTAAAATTTCATGAAAAATTTTGGTCTACTTTGAATTAATTGGTTGACTAATTCCTTAGAATGAAACCAGGCTTAATTAATAGCATTGTCTTTAAAAAAGCAATATAATAAGAATGAAAAAGAAAAGAAAACTATGTGTCTAAGTTTTTATAATATATGTATGTACACATGTGTGTTCATAGTTTGTACACATGTGTATAAGGTGTGCTAATCCCTGTACATTTGTGCAGAGGCCAGAGGTTGATAACTAGTTTCTATCTGAACTCGCTCTACAAATTTAAGAAAACATCTCTCACTAACCCAGGAGCTCACTATTTTGGCTAGACTGTTGGCTAAACACGCCCCTGAAGTCAAACTATCTCTACCTCTCTAGATCTGGAGTTGCAGATCGGTACGGCAACACCTGGCATTTACGTAAAAGCTGGAGTTTCATCTCAAGTCCTCACGCTTTCTCAGCCATCACTTTACCAGATGAGTCATATCCCCAAATAAGAAAAGTCCTTTTGATCTTTAACTTGCAATAAATCTAAAACATAAATAGCATTCAAAAACTACATATTTTGTTACAGGCTATTTATAAGAAATAATGATGGTATGCAAGATATTCATCCGTGTGGCTATAGGTTAAGGTTAGTACAGGCACCCTCTCCTCTGCTGCCCATAAAACAAATTATAAAGATCTATCTATCTATCTATCTATCTATCTATCTATCTATCTATCTATCTATCTATCTATATTATATGAGTTTATATGCGCACACACAAATATATATATGTATATATATATACATACACACACACACACACACACACACACACACACACACACACACACATATATATACAAACTAACAAAGACCTCAATAGGGCAAATAACTTTATCTCTCAGTTTTATATTCGGTGTAAAACTGATTTAAAAACTTACACCAAAAGTAAAATGTCACAGAAAAAAGTAAATTTGTATAAAGCTGAAGGAAGTATGAGCAAAACTAACCCATATTCATTTTTATTAATAAGGAATGTGACTATTGTCTTTGAATATGTGTACAAAATAAAAGATGTTCTTAAAATACAGGAAAAAAATGTTACCATGTCATATGATCTATGACTCAGTCAACACTGAGGGAAAAGGTCTCATATTTCAAGTAGTATTGGTATTAAGAAAATTTAATTGACTTCCACTGAAGTACATAATTGCCACACTCTTAAGGTGATTATAAATTTCAAGATTGGATAACTTTTCTCATGAGTATGTCCACTGATATATTAAAGACAGCTTATTTTCATATAAATTCTAACAGCCAGCTTAATAATGTTCAAGTCCAAACCTTCTTTCATGGAAGACAGATGTGGCAGTCGTGATGACATCATGATTAGAAGCATTTGCTACCCTATTCAACACTAGAATTTGATTTCTTTGTTTTAATGTCTTTTGAACTTCTTTAAATGATTACTGGTTTGGGACAGAGTCTAATTTCTCCTGCATTTCCGAATCATTTTCTAAATTTTAAAATTCAATTTACATACCATACACAGCTCCACCTTCCTCCCCTCCTCTCCTCACTTCCCAAACAGCTCACACTCAAGCACTCCAAAGAAAAAGTAATAGCTCCTATGGGAAGTCAATAATGCCTTGCACAAAAAGCAATCAGGGTTCCCTGTCCTGTGGGAAGTCCAAGGAACCCCCACCTCCATCCAGGTCTAGTAAGTTGAGCATCCAAACTGCCTAGGCTCCCACAAAGCCAGTGCGTGCAGTAGGATCAGAAACCCATTGCCTGATTGCTTTTCGGGCTGGGGGGAGACTTAATTGGGGGAGGGGGAGGGAAATGGGAGGCGGTGGCGGGGAAGAGACAGAAATCTTTAATAAATAAATTAATTAATTAAAAAAATTATAAAAAAAACCCCACACACATTCAATAAATACAAATAAATTTATAGAGAACTAAAAAAAAATAATGCCTTGCACACTGAGTTAAAGAAGGATCAAGCCTCTCTCCCCCTACTTAATTTCAAATCTCATTTCAGGAGTGTCACGACTTCCAGCAACTCATGTAGAAGGGAAACTTGGAAACATGTGTCCTATACTCTCAGAAGCACAAAGACACTTGCACGTGTGCATGCACACGTGTGCACGCACACACACATTCACAGGTGCATTTATATATCATAGTTACATCAGAAGTTATGCCTGTATAGTCGGAATGCTATGCTCTCTCAATCATGAGAACAAGGAGGACACGAGCAAAACAGCAACTAATATGCCAACGGAATGGGGAGAGCCCACTTGACCTTCGTCATTCACCAAAACCAATGGGCAACTGAGCGAAGTTGAGAGTAGAAGAGATGCCGTTAAGCAATCACATCAATTGATTGTCCGTGCAAAACAGGTAGCCCTGAAAACATACAGGGAAGTAACATTATATGAACTCAATGTGTTTTGTTTACTCGTATATGTGTCTATAAAACAGCATATGTATACAGCAGCAATTATTGCAAAAGAAAGAGGCCATGAATCTGAAGGAGAATAGGGACGGATGTAGGAGGGTTTGGGGGTTGAAAAGGCAAGTTAGATAATTTCTAAGTAAATTGCAACCTCAAATGTAAAAGAAGAAAGAAATCCTAAAAATAGGTACTTTTATATGAAATATTGATTGATTTTTCAAATTAATATGTTTTTCAAATAAAAATATGAATAAGAAATATATGCATAGATATCTATATACACACAGACTCATTCACACATACACATATGTGTGTAAAAAGGAAGTGTGACAAGAGAGATGGCACAATAGAACAATTACTTCTCTGTGTTAGACATATTTTTGATACATTTTCTTATTCCTTTATGCAATTCTGTCATTATCAATGGATGAAGTTGTAAGACAGTTTTAACATGTAAATAATATGGTTAGTCAACATATTATAAGTATATCTAGCTCTCCAGTATTCTGAGAAGGTAATGTATTCTTCCTGAAGTGTCATTTTAGGATATAAACATGTTTTGATACAGAATATAAACATACAAGATCAATTTTGTATTAGATAATTCTATCTTGTTGATTCTTGAAAATTTATTGGTTTACATATTTTATTTGCAATATTTTGTATAATACATTATATTGAATTTTTTAGGAATTTATACATATATACAGCATATATAAAGAAACAAATATTAAATTCAAAAAATCTACTTTAGTGGTAGCAATAGATATTAACAGAAAAAACATTCATAAGAGTTTTCTGGTAATTAAATTTAAAATCACTATTTTCTGAAAGCACTTCAGAAATATGACTTGAAATTTAAATATTTTATTGGCAATGAAACTAATTTACTATTAATTTTATTATATATTGTGAATTCATATGATTTGCATGAAACCTTCTACTGCATAGTAAATTATTAGCTATTTTAAATATTTTATGTAATATTAGTAAAGTTATTTTAAACAAAAGCAAAACCAGATAAAGAAGCAAGCTAACAAATGATAGAGAAAATGTTTATACTTCCAATATTTCACTATTTATTCTTCTGCATCATTCATGAATATATCGATTTTTTGCCACTTAGTAAATAAAAATTTTATTTTATTAAAACATAGTCCTGTGATAAAAAATGTAAAAGCAGAATATTAAATATTTTATTCACTGCATAATAATTTCTTATACTGACAGTTAACTAAAACAATCCTATAAAATCATTCTTTCTTTTTAAAATGTCCATAGTTTGATGACATACATTATGAATGGGGTGCGACAAAATCTCAAAATAGTATTTATTTTCTTCTCTGAAATAATTAAATTATACAGTACTTTTCCCCAAAATTTATTGACTAATGTTAGTTCTTTTGAAACGTGTCTGTTCAGCTCATTTGTCCAATTAATGATTTGGTTATCGGAATGTTTTATTTTTAACATTTTATAATGTTTTCATATTTTCAGTTATATAGTGGAAAGGTCCTCACATATTTTTTACAATTATACAATTAACTTTTAAGGAACTAAAATTAATAGATATTTTAGATAAAAAAAAATCTGCTCATCAGTCCATAATGTAATATAAGTGAGGCAATCTACATTTCTAAAAATATATCAAAATGGAAGTCAATCAACATTTCATCCAACACACAACACACAGATATGTTTATATATATAAATATATATATATAAACACACACATAAACTATGTGTGTGTGTGTGTGTGTATTTCTTGTAACACAAAAGTGTAGGGATTATAAAATATAGGTCATTTCCTTCCCAGCCTGCTGCAGTAAGAAAAACTCTGTTCATCACTCAGGAAAGGAGGAGATGAACCCAATCCCAATAGACTAGTGCCGCCCACTGTTTTTATTCAAGGATTTGAGAATCTAGAGGAAAAGCATCTTAAATATCACTTAGCAAAAATGTAAAATTCTTCTCCAGGAATATGATTTCTAATACTTTTTGCTTACAGGTCTTCACCACATTATAATACTGGGGACACCACACAATTGATTAATGAATGCTTGCACACACACATACGTGTGTGTGTGTGTGTGTGTGTGTGTGTGTGTGTGTGTGTGTTGAAAGCATAGAAACCAGAGTTTGTATCCTTAGAAGGTCTAAGTGAGAATAGCATGCAGTTTTCTGTAATCCAGACAAGCAGAAGGTTGGGATGTTGAGAAGAAACAGGTTAAGGAAAACCTTGACCAAAATAAATTACATGGAAAAGAACATATTTTCTATTAAAAAAAAGTATCAAAGACAAGGGATCCTGCGTTAATCTTGCTTTTAAGGTCTCTCAGAATTTGCAGTTTCTATGTTCAATAAGAGAATCTCAAAATCAAAATAGAGGATGATTGTGGAAGGTACCCAAATTTACTTAAGATCTTTTTTTAGGAGGTCATTACAAAGTACTCAGTGTTAAATGTCATCATTTGAACATATATAAAAAATTCCAAGCTAATATATGAGATAACTTTTCCATAATTAAGAAAAAATTAAAGACATTACTCTGAAAATAGAATATAGAGTTGATGATGATTTTGACATTGAAAGATTGTTTTTATATTCTCTCATGAAAGTACCATCTAAAGTAATAAAAATACTCTTAAGGATTCATTTCACAATACTTTTGAAACAAAATATATTGTAGAATATTAAAACTGATTTGGTAATATAGATCAGAATGTAAAGGTATGTATTTTCAGGGCTGATATTGAGTCCTTTATCTTCAGGATCACATGAGAGAAGGAGACTGAACTTCGACAATTGACCTCTGACCTCCTCATCATGTATGTCTCATTATATGCTCACCTACATAAACACACAGTTTATAAAAGAGTTAAAAGAGTGCAATAGTATAGAAGCCTCATATTATCTATGAAGGATTAATAACTATCTCCATAACCATGGGGCCAAATATTAATTTCTAAATTATATACTCAGAGCTAGTATTGTTTCAACAATCTGAAATAAAAGTATGCTTTTAAGAAGAAAAAAATAAGTAAAGAAAACCCAGATAGTTGCTGCTGTGAATGACTGAAGCCATGAAAGCAGGTGGGACCTGAAATTCCACTGGAATCATCCTGTTGGAATTGTAGGTCCCATTATTGAATGTGAGATTCAATAGAGGCAAGTATTAAAAGATTTGATAGGGACGTGACAGTTCAAAGAGGCTGAGGTGGCTAGACATTGAATAAGTCTGGACAAGAGACTCCTGCAGTGTAAGGCTGCAAAAATCAAATGGAAAAAAAATTATGTGTTGCCTGAACATTGAACCTAATTCTTGGAGGTGAGATTCTAGGAAATCAGTTAAAAACAGTTTGGGGAACAAGAACTACCAAGTAACTTTAACTGAACAACAACATAAGATCCCCACTTGTGACAGGACAATGAAACAACTCATTTCTGGTTATCTAGACTGAAAAGACTTTACAAATCCTTTGAAATTTTGTTAAAGACCTGAGACAAATAGCACATAATTAAAAAATATACCATTCTTAAATAAACACTATACTGCAAAGTCTTTATACTTCCATAATTCTTTCTTTCCTCTAGGAATAAAATTTATTTATTATTTATTTAAATGTACAGCCATTTTGGAGAGCATGAATCGGCATGAAATCATATTTTTTTCGTCACTAATAAATAGAGGAAAACAGTATCATCTTACTATTGTAATGATAAATAAAAACTTAGAAGCAAAATTAACCAGAATGTGAGAAACCCATACAAACAATGCAATAAACCTTTATTGAAAAAAATTAAAGAAAAGGGTAACAGAATCATATTTCTGCCCATATTGGGAAAGTTGTGTTCAAATTTCCTAAAACACTGCCGCCATTTATATGAATCGTTAAATAAAATACAAAACCCCAGTCACATAGCAGGAGTAAATAACACTACAAGGTTCTATGGAATCAAAGTTGTCAGTTATATTTTATAAAAAAGAAAAGTATAAACGGCCCACATCATAAATTAAATATTTGTTGAGTAGCTCCAGTAATTATGACAGTGGAGAATTGTTTCAAAAATATAGATCAGTGAAGGAAAAAGAAGAGAACAGCAATATGTAACACATGTGCCCTCAACACATCTTCAAACAGGAAGCACAGAATACACAGAAAAGAAGAATTGTATCAATGAATAGTGTTTAAATGCAAACAAATGGTGAGCCACAAAAACACACATGAAAATGTTATACAGAGTGAGTAGACTGTAGTTATGTATTTAGAAATACACAGAGAGAGACACACACACACAAATGGAGACATAATATACTGATGACCGAAACCTCAAATGAAAAAAAAGCCTGTCTTGAAAAAAACAAAAATGATAGAAGCTTCTAAATCAATTCAAGCAGAAATATCACGTAGCATAGAAGACACACTAATAACATTTCCAAGGCTTGAAATCTGTCTTTCAATAAAGTTTCTGCATTGTTATGCTCACACAGCAATATTTACAGTGGTCTGAGAGATAAACAGTGTTCACTCATGAACACACTGATTTAAAAGTGGTATAGCCAGACAATGATGACTCATAGGTTTGGGGAAAATAACTTATAAGCTGCATAGTTTATGGGAGCTATTACAGGATAATGTGAAGATAATAAACTTGAAATGCAGACACTAGGAGCCTGTGGACCCTGAAGCACTCCTCCTTGAAAGCAGCCCCACAGAGTGGAACTGACCAAGTGAAGGACTACATGCAAGGCAGGTGGAAACCTGGAGATGAGATATTTGGGCTTTAGGTGACTAAAACATTTCATCAAAGAAAACATAATGAGCGTGGAAACAGAAAAATTGGTGTATTCCACCTTGTAATTTAGGTTTGACCTCATTTTATCATCCCTTGGTATCCCAGCATTCTTGTTTGCATGGAAATTATTTTTTCCACGCCATTGTGTATTATAAGAAATTAACTAAATTTATATAATCTTACAATTAAGAGATCACCCTGAATCTTAGATGGGACTCTGACTTAGGAATTTTAAACAGTGGTAAAATAATTAAAGTTTTCAAACTGGGGACATTAGTATTGAATTCATTTTTAATTTTAAGACATGCATGGGTTTATAGGGATAAAAAGAAGTAAGTTGTATCTTAAAAAGCCATGTCTCTGAGTGCTAAGCTGACAAAAGTTGAGGTTGTGATGGCTAATATTGCCAGTTTGAGAAAACTAATTTTAATTTGCAGACATAACCATTCTTATCATTTACTATCTAGATTAGACAGTTTCTGAGTACGCATATGAGGGATTATCTAGATAAGATGAACTGACCTGCCACCTGTGGGTACTGCCAATACATGGACTGTGCTCTCAAACATAAATAAAAGAAAGGAAAAGCTGAATTTAAACTCCCATTGCTGTCTGCTTCCTGAATTTGGATGCAAACAGACCAGCTTGCTTAAGCATCTGCCACCATGGCTTCCTCAGCATAGCTTGCTAAATTCTTTAACAATGAGAGAAAATGTTATTTTCTTTTTAGTTACTTTGTTTCGGGGTATATTATCAGAGTAACAGGAAAAGTATGGAAGATATACATGATGCAATATCATTTGACCTTAGAAAGTATGTAAAGGTTGCAGTCTGCTGCAGCGGAAATGAAACTTGACGGCACTGTGGAAAGTGAGGCAGATCATCCACAGAGAGGTGGCCCATGGGCCCTGTAACGTGAGATATCAAGAGTATGGGTGTGTTAGCTATATATTGTAATTCTAACATAATAGTTGACAGAAAAAGTTTAAAAGAGGAAAGCTTTCTCTTGGCTTACTGTTTCTCAGGGTTCAGACCATAGTGAACGAGAACATAAGATGGAGTACTTCTGTGCTGCTAGGAATATGTGAAGGAGCTCAAATCCAGATGGACTTGGAAGTGGGGAAGTCAATGGGATCCAGAGGCAAGAATGTGTTTACAGAGGTTCCAATTAACTATCTGATTTTGTCTGGTAAGAGCTGTATCGCAAAGATTTTGGAAGCTACTTCTCTTGCACCTGTACCCAGACCCACGTTCCTGTAAATGATCTTGTTTCAAACATAATGGGTCTACTCAAAGAAGTGGATAGGATGTTGTGCTACAAGATTGGGAGGGAGAAGGCAATGATAATTTATTGTCCCATAACTATAAAGATTCTACTAGGCACGAAGAATGGTTTTCAGAGCTGTACCACGCAACGTCATGGTCTATGTTAATTAGATAGGATTGCATGGTTAAAACTGGAAGAAAATATATGCTGATAAATTGTCAAATGTACTTTTCACAATTGAAATAAGACTATGTAAGTCTGTAGTAGACATAAATAATGAATTAGGGAACAAAATTTGCATGCTCTAATTAAAGCAATGCTGGTAGGCTTATCAATTTTTCAAAATGTTCAATAAAAGCAATATTTTCTATCAATATCTATATTCAACTTTTACACTGGGTGCTTTAAAGTTAAATAAGAAAATGATATACATATCTAAAATTTGCATTAAGAAATCTACGTTTCGGGCTATGGTGGCACACGCCTTTAATCCCAGCCCTCGGGAGGCAGAGGCAGGCAGATCTCTGTGAGTTCGAGACCAGACTGGTCTACAGAGCTAGTTCCAGGACAGGCTCCAAAAACCACAGAGAAACCCTGTCTCGAAAAAACAACAACAACAACAAAAAAAAAAAACAAACAAAAAAAGAGAAATCTACGTTTATATGCCTTTTCATAGAAAATAATAAAATGAACAAAAAATAAACTGTGAAATACACTTTGTACAGAAATTATGTAAAAAGAGTACATTAGAAACAGTTGTGTCAGTAATGAATAACTGGAAATGACAGCAAAAATAGCCTCTTTTTGAAACAATTATGAAATTTTGAAACACTAAAGAAATATATAACAAAATTCTGTTTATTTTAAACATTATAAATACATAGAATTACAAAATTATTGAATGAAATACCAATTATAAAATATTATAAATATAAGGTGAATAGCAATTCTATCATTCCATCTGGCAGCTATACATTTAAACATGAATCACAAACTGAACACATTATATTTAGGAGTTTATACACAAATACACAAATAATTTTATGCATGCATGCATATTAACAATTTTTGAAAAATTTGATGGAGTACATGGAATGCTATGTGTTAGGGATTACAGAGGGAGGAAGAAGGAAGAGAGAAATATTTCAATTACATTATAATCTTAAAGATTAAAATAAAACCACTATTATTCT